>NC_091291.1:125665272-126865272 GCF_032444005.1 Ranitomeya imitator
GAGGCTAATTTGCATATTCCAGGTGCCTTCTGGGAGAAGCGAAGTCTCCCTAAGCTAGAAGATCGTTGGGTACAGCCGGGACCAGCTGCTTCGAAAGCATCACCAAACCAGGGATTCAAGCTTCTGGAGGCTAATTTGCATATTCCAGGTGCCTTCTGGGAGAAGCGAAGTCTCCCTAAGCTAGAAGATCGTTGGGTACAGCCGGGACCAGCTGCTTCGAAAGCATCACCAAACCAGGGATTCAAGCTTCAGGAGGCTAATTTGCATATTCCAGGTGCCTTCTGGAGAAGCGAAGTCTCCCTAAGCTAGAAGATCGTTGGGTACAGCCGGGACCAGCTGCTTCGAAAGCATCACCAAACCAGGGATTCAAGCTTCAGGAGGCTAATTTGCATATTCCAGGTGCCTTCTGGGAGAAGCGAAGTCTCCCTAAGCTAGAAGATCGTTGGGTACAGCCGGGACCAGCTGCTTCGAAAGCATCACCAAACCAGGGATTCAAGCTTCAGGAGGCTAATTTGCATATTCCAGGTGCCTTCTGGGAGAAGCGAAGTCTCCCTAAGCTAGAAGATCGTTGGGTACAGCCGGGACCAGCTGCTTCGAAAGCATCACCAAACCAGGGATTCAAGCTTCAGGAGGCTAATTTGCATATTCCAGGTGCCTTCTGGGAGAAGCGAAGTCTCCCTAAGCTAGAAGATCGTTGGGTACAGCCGGGACCAGCTGCTTCGAAAGCATCACCAAACCAGGGATTCAAGCTTCAGGAGGCTAATTTGCATATTCCAGGTGCCTTCTGGGAGAAGCGAAGTCTCCCTAAGCTAGAAGATCGTTGGGTACAGCCGGGACCAGCTGCTTCGAAAGCATCACCAAACCAGGGATTCAAGCTTCAGGAGGCTAATTTGCATATTCCAGGTGCCTTCTGGGAGAAGCGAAGTCTCCCTAAGCTAGAAGATCGTTGGGTACAGCCGGGACCAGCTGCTTCGAAAGCATCACCAAACCAGGGATTCAAGCTTCAGGAGGCTAATTTGCATATTCCAGGTGCCTTCTGGGAGAAGCGAAGTCTCCCTAAGCTAGAAGATCGTTGGGTACAGCCGGGACCAGCTGCTTCGAAAGCATCACCAAACCAGGGATTCAAGCTTCAGGAGGCTAATTTGCATATTCCAGGTGCCTTCTGGGAGAAGCGAAGTCTCCCTAAGCTAGAAGATCGTTGGGTACAGCCGGGACCAGCTGCTTCGAAAGCATCACCAAACCAGGGATTCAAGCTTCTGGAGGCTAATTTGCATATTCCAGGTGCCTTCTGGGAGAAGCGAAGTCTCCCTAAGCTAGAAGATCGTTGGGTACAGCCGGGACCAGCTGCTTCGAAAGCATCACCAAACCAGGGATTCAAGCTTCAGGAGGCTAATTTGCATATTCCAGGTGCCTTCTGGGAGAAGCGAAGTCTCCCTAAGCTAGAAGATCGTTGGGTACAGCCGGGACCAGCTGCTTCGAAAGCATCACCAAACCAGGGATTCAAGCTTCAGGAGGCTAATTTGCATATTCCAGGTGCCTTCTGGGAGAAGCGAAGTCTCCCTAAGCTAGAAGATCGTTGGGTACAGCCGGGACCAGCTGCTTCGAAAGCATCACCAAACCAGGGATTCAAGCTTCAGGAGGCTAATTTGCATATTCCAGGTGCCTTCTGGGAGAAGCGAAGTCTCCCTAAGCTAGAAGATCGTTGGGTACAGCCGGGACCAGCTGCTTCGAAAGCATCACCAAACCAGGGATTCAAGCTTCAGGAGGCTAATTTGCATATTCCAGGTGCCTTCTGGGAGAAGCGAAGTCTCCCTAAGCTAGAAGATCGTTGGGTACAGCCGGGACCAGCTGCTTCGAAAGCATCACCAAACCAGGGATTCAAGCTTCAGGAGGCTAATTTGCATATTCCAGGTGCCTTCTGGGAGAAGCGAAGTCTCCCTAAGCTAGAAGATCGTTGGGTACAGCCGGGACCAGCTGCTTCGAAAGCATCACCAAACCAGGGATTCAAGCTTCAGGAGGCTAATTTGCATATTCCAGGTGCCTTCTGGGAGAAGCGAAGTCTCCCTAAGCTAGAAGATCGTTGGGTACAGCCGGGACCAGCTGCTTCGAAAGCATCACCAAACCAGGGATTCAAGCTTCAGGAGGCTAATTTGCATATTCCAGGTGCCTTCTGGGAGAAGCGAAGTCTCCCTAAGCTAGAAGATCGTTGGGTACAGCCGGGACCAGCTGCTTCGAAAGCATCACCAAACCAGGGATTCAAGCTTCAGGAGGCTAATTTGCATATTCCAGGTGCCTTCTGGGAGAAGCGAAGTCTCCCTAAGCTAGAAGATCGTTGGGTACAGCCGGGACCAGCTGCTTCGAAAGCATCACCAAACCAGGGATTCAAGCTTCAGGAGGCTAATTTGCATATTCCAGGTGCCTTCTGGGAGAAGCGAAGTCTCCCTAAGCTAGAAGATCGTTGGGTACAGCCGGGACCAGCTGCTTCGAAAGCATCACCAAACCAGGGATTCAAGCTTCAGGAGGCTAATTTGCATATTCCAGGTGCCTTCTGGGAGAAGCGAAGTCTCCCTAAGCTAGAAGATCGTTGGGTACAGCCGGGACCAGCTGCTTCGAAAGCATCACCAAACCAGGGATTCAAGCTTCAGGAGGCTAATTTGCATATTCCAGGTGCCTTCTGGGAGAAGCGAAGTCTCCCTAAGCTAGAAGATCGTTGGGTACAGCCGGGACCAGCTGCTTCGAAAGCATCACCAAACCAGGGATTCAAGCTTCAGGAGGCTAATTTGCATATTCCAGGTGCCTTCTGGGAGAAGCGAAGTCTCCCTAAGCTAGAAGATCGTTGGGTACAGCCGGGACCAGCTGCTTCGAAAGCATCACCAAACCAGGGATTCAAGCTTCAGGAGGCTAATTTGCATATTCCAGGTGCCTTCTGGGAGAAGCGAAGTCTCCCTAAGCTAGAAGATCGTTGGGTACAGCCGGGACCAGCTGCTTCGAAAGCATCACCAAACCAGGGATTCAAGCTTCAGGAGGCTAATTTGCATATTCCAGGTGCCTTCTGGGAGAAGCGAAGTCTCCCTAAGCTAGAAGATCGTTGGGTACAGCCGGGACCAGCTGCTTCGAAAGCATCACCAAACCAGGGATTCAAGCTTCAGGAGGCTAATTTGCATATTCCAGGTGCCTTCTGGGAGAAGCGAAGTCTCCCTAAGCTAGAAGATCGTTGGGTACAGCCGGGACCAGCTGCTTCGAAAGCATCACCAAACCAGGGATTCAAGCTTCTGGAGGCTAATTTGCATATTCCAGGTGCCTTCTGGGAGAAGCGAAGTCTCCCTAAGCTAGAAGATCGTTGGGTACAGCCGGGACCAGCTGCTTCGAAAGCATCACCAAACCAGGGATTCAAGCTTCAGGAGGCTAATTTGCATATTCCAGGTGCCTTCTGGGAGAAGCGAAGTCTCCCTAAGCTAGAAGATCGTTGGGTACAGCCGGGACCAGCTGCTTCGAAAGCATCACCAAACCAGGGATTCAAGCTTCAGGAGGCTAATTTGCATATTCCAGGTGCCTTCTGGGAGAAGCGAAGTCTCCCTAAGCTAGAAGATCGTTGGGTACAGCCGGGACCAGCTGCTTCGAAAGCATCACCAAACCAGGGATTCAAGCTTCAGGAGGCTAATTTGCATATTCCAGGTGCCTTCTGGGAGAAGCGAAGTCTCCCTAAGCTAGAAGATCGTTGGGTACAGCCGGGACCAGCTGCTTCGAAAGCATCACCAAACCAGGGATTCAAGCTTCTGGAGGCTAATTTGCATATTCCAGGTGCCTTCTGGGAGAAGCGAAGTCTCCCTAAGCTAGAAGATCGTTGGGTACAGCCGGGACCAGCTGCTTCGAAAGCATCACCAAACCAGGGATTCAAGCTTCAGGAGGCTAATTTGCATATTCCAGGTGCCTTCTGGGAGAAGCGAAGTCTCCCTAAGCTAGAAGATCGTTGGGTACAGCCGGGACCAGCTGCTTCGAAAGCATCACCAAACCAGGGATTCAAGCTTCAGGAGGCTAATTTGCATATTCCAGGTGCCTTCTGGGAGAAGCGAAGTCTCCCTAAGCTAGAAGATCGTTGGGTACAGCCGGGACCAGCTGCTTCGAAAGCATCACCAAACCAGGGATTCAAGCTTCAGGAGGCTAATTTGCATATTCCAGGTGCCTTCTGGGAGAAGCGAAGTCTCCCTAAGCTAGAAGATCGTTGGGTACAGCCGGGACCAGCTGCTTCGAAAGCATCACCAAACCAGGGATTCAAGCTTCAGGAGGCTAATTTGCATATTCCAGGTGCCTTCTGGGAGAAGCGAAGTCTCCCTAAGCTAGAAGATCGTTGGGTACAGCCGGGACCAGCTGCTTCGAAAGCATCACCAAACCAGGGATTCAAGCTTCAGGAGGCTAATTTGCATATTCCAGGTGCCTTCTGGGAGAAGCGAAGTCTCCCTAAGCTAGAAGATCGTTGGGTACAGCCGGGACCAGCTGCTTCGAAAGCATCACCAAACCAGGGATTCAAGCTTCAGGAGGCTAATTTGCATATTCCAGGTGCCTTCTGGGAGAAGCGAAGTCTCCCTAAGCTAGAAGATCGTTGGGTACAGCCGGGACCAGCTGCTTCGAAAGCATCACCAAACCAGGGATTCAAGCTTCAGGAGGCTAATTTGCATATTCCAGGTGCCTTCTGGGAGAAGCGAAGTCTCCCTAAGCTAGAAGATCGTTGGGTACAGCCGGGACCAGCTGCTTCGAAAGCATCACCAAACCAGGGATTCAAGCTTCTGGAGGCTAATTTGCATATTCCAGGTGCCTTCTGGGAGAAGCGAAGTCTCCCTAAGCTAGAAGATCGTTGGGTACAGCCGGGACCAGCTGCTTCGAAAGCATCACCAAACCAGGGATTCAAGCTTCTGGAGGCTAATTTGCATATTCCAGGTGCCTTCTGGGAGAAGCGAAGTCTCCCTAAGCTAGAAGATCGTTGGGTACAGCCGGGACCAGCTGCTTCGAAAGCATCACCAAACCAGGGATTCAAGCTTCAGGAGGCTAATTTGCATATTCCAGGTGCCTTCTGGGAGAAGCGAAGTCTCCCTAAGCTAGAAGATCGTTGGGTACAGCCGGGACCAGCTGCTTCGAAAGCATCACCAAACCAGGGATTCAAGCTTCAGGAGGCTAATTTGCATATTCCAGGTGCCTTCTGGGAGAAGCGAAGTCTCCCTAAGCTAGAAGATCGTTGGGTACAGCCGGGACCAGCTGCTTCGAAAGCATCACCAAACCAGGGATTCAAGCTTCAGGAGGCTAATTTGCATATTCCAGGTGCCTTCTGGGAGAAGCGAAGTCTCCCTAAGCTAGAAGATCGTTGGGTACAGCCGGGACCAGCTGCTTCGAAAGCATCACCAAACCAGGGATTCAAGCTTCTGGAGGCTAATTTGCATATTCCAGGTGCCTTCTGGGAGAAGCGAAGTCTCCCTAAGCTAGAAGATCGTTGGGTACAGCCGGGACCAGCTGCTTCGAAAGCATCACCAAACCAGGGATTCAAGCTTCAGGAGGCTAATTTGCATATTCCAGGTGCCTTCTGGGAGAAGCGAAGTCTCCCTAAGCTAGAAGATCGTTGGGTACAGCCGGGACCAGCTGCTTCGAAAGCATCACCAAACCAGGGATTCAAGCTTCAGGAGGCTAATTTGCATAGTCCAGGTGCCTTCTGGGAGAAGCGAAGTCTCCCTAAGCTAGAAGATCGTTGGGTACAGCCGGGACCAGCTGCTTCGAAAGCATCACCAAACCAGGGATTCAAGCTTCAGGAGGCTAATTTGCATATTCCAGGTGCCTTCTGGGAGAAGCGAAGTCTCCCTAAGCTAGAAGATCGTTGGGTACAGCCGGGACCAGCTGCTTCGAAAGCATCACCAAACCAGGGATTCAAGCTTCAGGAGGCTAATTTGCATATTCCAGGTGCCTTCTGGGAGAAGCGAAGTCTCCCTAAGCTAGAAGATCGTTGGGTACAGCCGGGACCAGCTGCTTCGAAAGCATCACCAAACCAGGGATTCAAGCTTCAGGAGGCTAATTTGCATATTCCAGGTGCCTTCTGGGAGAAGCGAAGTCTCCCTAAGCTAGAAGATCGTTGGGTACAGCCGGGACCAGCTGCTTCGAAAGCATCACCAAACCAGGGATTCAAGCTTCAGGAGGCTAATTTGCATATTCCAGGTGCCTTCTGGGAGAAGCGAAGTCTCCCTAAGCTAGAAGATCGTTGGGTACAGCCGGGACCAGCTGCTTCGAAAGCATCACCAAACCAGGGATTCAAGCTTCAGGAGGCTAATTTGCATATTCCAGGTGCCTTCTGGGAGAAGCGAAGTCTCCCTAAGCTAGAAGATCGTTGGGTACAGCCGGGACCAGCTGCTTCGAAAGCATCACCAAACCAGGGATTCAAGCTTCTGGAGGCTAATTTGCATATTCCAGGTGCCTTCTGGGAGAAGCGAAGTCTCCCTAAGCTAGAAGATCGTTGGGTACAGCCGGGACCAGCTGCTTCGAAAGCATCACCAAACCAGGGATTCAAGCTTCTGGAGGCTAATTTGCATATTCCAGGTGCCTTCTGGGAGAAGCGAAGTCTCCCTAAGCTAGAAGATCGTTGGGTACAGCCGGGACCAGCTGCTTCGAAAGCATCACCAAACCAGGGATTCAAGCTTCAGGAGGCTAATTTGCATATTCCAGGTGCCTTCTGGGAGAAGCGAAGTCTCCCTAAGCTAGAAGATCGTTGGGTACAGCCGGGACCAGCTGCTTCGAAAGCATCACCAAACCAGGGATTCAAGCTTCAGGAGGCTAATTTGCATATTCCAGGTGCCTTCTGGGAGAAGCGAAGTCTCCCTAAGCTAGAAGATCGTTGGGTACAGCCGGGACCAGCTGCTTCGAAAGCATCACCAAACCAGGGATTCAAGCTTCAGGAGGCTAATTTGCATATTCCAGGTGCCTTCTGGGAGAAGCGAAGTCTCCCTAAGCTAGAAGATCGTTGGGTACAGCCGGGACCAGCTGCTTCGAAAGCATCACCAAACCAGGGATTCAAGCTTCTGGAGGCTAATTTGCATATTCCAGGTGCCTTCTGGGAGAAGCGAAGTCTCCCTAAGCTAGAAGATCGTTGGGTACAGCCGGGACCAGCTGCTTCGAAAGCATCACCAAACCAGGGATTCAAGCTTCAGGAGGCTAATTTGCATATTCCAGGTGCCTTCTGGGAGAAGCGAAGTCTCCCTAAGCTAGAAGATCGTTGGGTACAGCCGGGACCAGCTGCTTCGAAAGCATCACCAAACCGCGCGCCTTACGGCGCGCGAATTTTTGCCTGTAGGACATTATTGCAAGAGAGCTTGGCTGAGTAGATTACACAAGAAGGAAAACACACAGCAAGTCAGCAGGATCTAGGAGCAACATGGCAGATGTGACAACCTACATGGTGAGCTGCAGCATGTGCTACATGTTCACAGATCGACCAGAAGAAGAATCCAATTTCACCTGTCAGAAGTGTAGACTAGTGGCCCTTTTAGAAGAAAAGGTGCGGGGTCTGGAAGAAAGAATAGCAACTTTGAAACTCATCAAAGAGAATGAAGACTTTCTAGACAGAACAGAGGCATCTCTACTGGTCACAGAAGGTGCAAAAAGTGTCAGAGAACCTCCAAAAGCAGATGAGTGGAAGCATGTGACCAAAAGAAGCAAGAAGACCATGGAGAAATCACCAACCACACAACTGAAGAACCGATATCAAATCTTTGTAGAGGATGAAGATGGCACACCTAAGAATGAAGCAATACCAGCAAGCAAAAAAGAAAAGGGCACACAGCAACAAGTGACAGCAAAAAGTACAGCCAAGAAGCAACGAAGAGTGGTGGTGGTGGGAGACTCACTACTGAGAGGCACCGAAGCAGCCATCTGCAGACCGGACATAACTGCAAGAGAAGTATGCTGCCTTCCAGGTGCGATGATCAAGGATGTGACCGATAGGATACCAAAGCTCTTCAGCTCCAAGGACGTCCACCCATTTCTTCTGATACATGTTGGCACCAATGACACGGCAAGGAAGGACCTACCGACAATCTGCAAGGACTTTGAAGAGTTGGGGAAGAAAGTAAAGGAACTGGATGCACAGGTAGTTTTTTCTTCTATCCTTCCAGTAGACGGGCATGGCACCAGGAGATGGAACAGGATCCTTGATGCAAACAACTGGCTAAGACGATGGTGCAGACAACAAGGATTTGGATTCCTGGACCACGGTGTGAATTACTGGTATGATGGACTCCTCGCCAGAGACGGACTACACCTCAACAAACCTGGGAAACACACATTCGCCAGAAGACTCGCTACACTCATCAGGAGGGCGTTAAACTAGAAGAAGAGGGGACGGGAAGAAAAACATTAGACTCGAACAAAGACGACCCAGGAAAACATACTCAGAAGGGAGGTAAGAACATTTCTAAAACAATCCACAGTGAGGAGATTGGAACAAAACAAAATCCTCTAAACTGCATGCTCGCAAACGCCAGAAGCCTGACAAACAAGATGGAAGAACTAGAAGCAGAAATATCTACAGGTAACTTTGACATAGTGGGAATAACCGAGACATGGTTAGATGAAAGCTATGACTGGGCAGTTAACTTACAGGGTTACAGTCTGTTTAGAAAGGATCGTAAAAATCGGAGAGGAGGAGGGGTTTGTCTCTATGTAAAGTCTTGTCTAAAGTCCACTTTAAGGGAGGATATTAGCGAAGGGAATGAGGATGTCGAGTCCATATGGGTTGAAATTCATGGAGGGAAAAATGGTAACAAAATTCTCATTGGGGTCTGTTACAAACCCCCAAATATAACAGAAAGCATGGAAAGTCTACTTCTAAAGCAGATAGATGAAGCTGCAACCCATAATGAGGTCCTGGTTATGGGGGACTTTAACTACCCGGATATTAACTGGGAAACAGAAACCTGTGAAACCCATAAAGGCAACAGGTTTCTGCTAATAACCAAGAAAAATTATCTTTCACAATTGGTGCAGAATCCAACCAGAGGAGCAGCACTTTTAGACCTAATACTATCTAATAGACCTGACAGAATAACAAATCTGCAGGTGGTCGGGCATCTAGGAAATAGCGACCACAATATTGTACAGTTTCACCTGTCTTTCACTAGGGGGACTTGTCAGGGAGTCACAAAAATACTGAACTTTAGGAAGGCAAAGTTTGACCAGCTTAGAGATGCCCTTAATCTGGTAGACTGGGACAATATCCTCAGAAATGAGAATACAGATAATAAATGGGAAATGTTTAAGAACATCCTAAATAGGCAGTGTAAGCGGTTTATACCTTGTGGGAATAAAAGGACTAGAAATAGGAAAAACCCAATGTGGCTAAACAAAGAAGTAAGACAGGCAATTAACAGTAAAAAGAAAGCATTTGCACTACTAAAGCAGGATGGCACCATTGAAGCTCTAAAAAACTATAGGGAGAAAAATACTTTATCTAAAAAACTAATTAAAGCTGCCAAAAAGGAAACAGAGAAGCACATTGCTAAGGAGAGTAAAACTAATCCCAAACTGTTCTTCAACTATATCAATAGTAAAAGAATAAAAACTGAAAATGTAGGCCCCTTAAAAAATAGTGAGGAAAGAATGGTTGTAGATGACGAGGAAAAAGCTAACATATTAAACACCTTCTTCTCCACGGTATTCACGGTGGAAAATGAAATGCTAGGTGAAATCCCAAGAAACAATGAAAACCCTATATTAAGGGTCACCAATCTAACCCAAGAAGAGGTGCGAAAGCGGCTAAATAAGATTAAAATAGATAAATCTCCGGGTCCGGATGGCATACACCCACGAGTACTAAGAGAACTAAGTAATGTAATAGATAAACCATTATTTCTTATTTTTAGTGACTCTATAGCGACAGGGTCTGTTCCGCAGGACTGGCGCATAGCAAATGTGGTGCCAATATTCAAAAAGGGCTCTAAAAGTGAACCTGGAAATTATAGGCCAGTAAGTCTAACCTCTATTGTTGGTAAAATATTTGAAGGGTTTCTGAGGGATGTTATTCTGGATTATCTCAATGAGAATAACTGTTTAACTCCATATCAGCATGGGTTTATGAGAAATCGCTCCTGTCAAACCAATCTAATCAGTTTTTATGAAGAGGTAAGCTATAGACTGGACCACGGTGAGTCATTGGACGTGGTATATCTCGATTTTTCCAAAGCGTTTGATACCGTGCCGCACAAGAGGTTGCTACACAAAATGAGAATGCTTGGTCTGGGGGAAAATGTGTGTAAATGGGTTAGTAACTGGCTTAGTGATAGAAAGCAGAGGGTGGTTATAAATGGTATAGTCTCTAACTGGGTCGCTGTGACCAGTGGGGTACCGCAGGGGTCAGTATTGGGACCTGTTCTCTTCAACATATTCATTAATGATCTGGTAGAAGGTTTACACAGTAAAATATCGATATTTGCAGATGATACAAAACTATGTAAAGCAGTTAATACAAGAGAAGATAGTATTCTGCTACAGATGGATCTGGATAAGTTGGAAACTTGGGCTGAAAGGTGGCAGATGAGGTTTAACAATGATAAATGTAAGGTTATACACATGGGAAGAGGGAATCAATATCACCATTACACACTGAACGGGAAACCACTGGGTAAATCTGACAGGGAGAAGGACTTGGGGATCCTAGTTAATGATAAACTTACCTGGAGCAGCCAGTGCCAGGCAGCAGCTGCCAAGGCAAACAGGATCATGGGGTGCATTAAAAGAGGTCTGGATACACATGATGAGAGCATTATACTGCCTCTGTACAAATCCCTAGTTAGACCGCACATGGAGTACTGTGTCCAGTTTTGGGCACCGGTGCTCAGGAAGGATATAATGGAACTAGAGAGAGTACAAAGGAGGGCAACAAAATTAATAAAGGGGATGGGAGAACTACAATACCCAGATAGATTAGCGAAATTAGGATTATTTAGTCTAGAAAAAAGACGACTGAGGGGCGATCTAATAACCATGTATAAGTATATAAGGGGACAATACAAATATCTCGCTGAGGATTTGTTTATACCAAGGAAGGTGACGGGCACAAGGGGGCATTCTTTGCGTCTGGAGGAGAGAAGGTTTTTCCACCAACATAGAAGAGGATTCTTTACTGTTAGGGCAGTGAGAATCTGGAATTGCTTGCCTGAGGAGGTGGTGATGGCGAACTCAGTCGAGGGGTTCAAGAGAGGCCTGGATGTCTTCCTGGAGCAGAACAATATTGTATCATACAATTATTAGGTTCTGTAGAAGGACGTAGATCTGGGTATTTATTATGATGGAATATAGGCTGAACTGGATGGACAAATGTCTTTTTTCGGCCTTACTAACTATGTTACTATGTTACTATGTTACCTGTGAAGGAACAAATTAAGAAAGATTCTCCATTTTGTGCTAGATTCTCCATTTTGTGCTTTGACTCCATTTTCTTGTTGGATAAATATAAATTCTGTTATTTAATTAGGTAAAAGGTTACAGCTGCCATGAAGTAATTTTATCTTGTTTTTCTTAAGTCTGTTATTCAACTAGGCTATGGTTCATAATTAGTATAAAGACCTTGAGTGTTCTAAATCGAGCCAGGGAGGGGACTCAGGGGTGTATCGCTATACAAGACTGAGGCACCTGTTAGTATGTCTTTTTTATGCCAAAAAGACACCCCCATATCAGTAGTTTCCGTTTTTTCTGTATCCTCATGGGTTAAGTTTTTCCTGCACTCTTATAGGTTAAGAACTGTGAGCGTGTTCTTATGCTGATTGGTTGAAGTATAATTTCTATGACTATGAAAAGTCATACACAATAAACGGGGGCAAGAGATCTGCTCGATCCCCCATACAGAGGCACACGTCTCCGTCTGGTCATTTTCAGTTGTCGGCAATGCCCTGTAGATTAATTTGGAAATCACTGAGTCAACCGTGAAGGATCAATATCTCTGAGCTCATATGATGGGTAAGAAAAAAGAACTGAATACATCGGAACAGCAAGAATAAAATAAGAGCAAGATCCAGCCACTTTTGACCTGGTGACAATTTTTCTTTAACTGTATGTATTTATGGCTGAGAAAAAAAATCAATTTAGCAACAGGGTTTCATTTACACTTTTGGACCAATTGCCTTCTACAGCCTCTATGTATCACCATATATAGTAGGCTGCAGAATGAGTTAGCAGTGAATCCATCTAGTTTTGAACAGGATTTAAAACCTATATCTCTCTTTTCCTGAACTCTTCTAGAATGATTTATGACCACATCAAAGTTCAGTTCAACTCAACTAAAAGTTTATGCCCCATCCCTTTCTTATTATGGAGTCATGAACACTAGGCTAAAACAACACCCTGAGCATCATATAGGTGAATGAAATGGTGGTCACTCATATGCCCTATCAAGCCATTCCCACATGGGACCAATCTGTTTCCTTTCCTTCTCATCAGTTATTGTGTATATGAACTCATCCATGGTGCCCATAGCAGCAATTAGGGAACCTTATAATGTACTGTACCTTGCCCTTCTCTTACTATATACAATATATATATATACATATATATATATATATATTCACGAATTGACGTGATACTATTTGTTGAGGGCTGTAAAGTGCACTTACACTTATAAATAACTGATAGCTTTTGATTTTACCGTGAATGTTGCACTTCATCATATGCAGCCATTATACGCCCACCTTTATCCAATGTTTCAATTTACAGTCTATGTCTTAAAGAAGTACAGAGAACAGGAAATAAAACTGTTTTACAATTCTACCATGCCAAATAAACATACCGTAGATTGGAGACAAGCTTTTTATATCTATGGATAGCACAGATTTCTTTAAGAGTCCAGATGTTTTTTTTATAGATATATATCTTTATTTTATCTTAAAGTTTAGGATTTTTGCAAACAGATCACATAGATTTGGGAAAATAAGTGCAAAATGTTTATGCGGTATCCCACGAAGTGTCCATCTCCATGGTATACTGGATGTAGAGTGTGTTCCACGTAAATACTGTGATTTCTGTGTAAAGTGTATGTTGTAGCATGTTGTGAGACCTGCTGATAGGCAGCGCTAAAAGAGTTAATCTTCCCTCTCAGAGGCTTATTTACATGACTCAGCTCTGCATGGTAGGCAGACCTTTTTGGAAAGAGCCGCAACAAGTTTCCGCTGAAAGTCAGCCAATGACATAAGCTGAAAAGAGTAATATGGGAGAGGTGTCAGGAGAGGAAGGCAGAGTGCAACAAGGAGATGTTGCTCTTCTACTCCTGACTGCTGGGTCTAGAAGAGATCAATGAAAAGGATGGGAGCTGACCGCTTCAGATTGGAAGGATTACTATTACACCTCCAGGAGGAAAACCGTTTCAGAGGAGAAGCACTTCTCAGCCCTAAGACAAGCATCCCACAGAGATCTGCCATTTTGCATTGACTGTATGAGTCAACCTTCAATTTTAACACTGCTTCTTCATGATTATAGCGTATCTGCACAAACAACTACCAGCAGCAGTGTACTCTACTTAAAGAGGCAGCTATTGTACAAATCAATGTTCATCACATTACCCTCTCTGATGTGTACAGATTTGCGGTTTATTCTCAGCCCTGTGTACAGAGGCCCATTTTCAACTGTTTGATATGCTCTTGACGTCCTGACAAACTATTTCCCACTGTTAATTTTTTTTAAAAATATTTTTATTGGGGTAACTTTGTGCATGTAATTGGAGAGCGGGAGAGGCTCATCGTGACAGAAAGCTTGGCCAAGGTGACGCGGATTCTAGATAGCCAGGAGGACAAACCCTCACTCTGTTCTAGACCACATAAGATAACCGCATTTACAAGATAAGACATGTTTATTAATAATAGCAAGGTGAATGTTAGAATGGACCAAAGGGAAGAACAATGAAGTGGTGCTCACCGGCATTCCAAACTTCCATGTTGCTTCTTCTGGCCTATGATGATGGCGAAGATGTCATTACACTTCAAATCTATGTAAGAATAATTATTTAATAAAGAAATGGTCACGTAATTTTTATTATTACATATGCATTAGATATATATTAGTAAGTGCCACAATAAAATGTATATATTATCGGTATTCCTCTTTCACTTGTTAGTGCCGCCTTCCTCATAGGCTGGACAGTTATCATGTTCTAAAAATGGTGGCCAGTGATAGAGGAGCATATGATTGGATGAATTCATCACCCTCCTCCAATCAAAAACAGCTTTCTTATGGTAGGGATTTTCATTTGAAGCATTTGAAGAAAGAAGATGGTCTGGCCTAGTCCCATGCTCCTCCATCAGTGGCCATTTTGAGAATAAGGGAGGTATGTACTCTGTGAAGAAGGAGGAGAACCTGTAATTCTTGTATCGGTAAGTTATATAAAATCATGTCATAAACATATTTGGTAAAAACAATAAAAAGATGAGAGGTCAACCCCTTAAAGTGATATGTCAGTCATATATAGGATAATGCATATGGCTCTTAAAGGGGTTGAATACTTAAAAACATAATTTGTAGTGATGAGCGAGTATACTCGTTGCCCGGGTTTTCCCGAGCACGCTTGGGTGGTCTCCGAGTGTTTGTTAGTGCTCAGAGATTTAGTTTTAGGCGCAGCAGCTGCATGATTTGCGACTTTTAGACAGCTTGATTACATGTGGGAATTCCCTAGCAACCAGGCACAACCCCCACATGTACTCAGGCTGGCTAGTAGCTGTAAATCATGCAGCTGCTGCAACAAAAACTAAATCTCCGAGCACTAACAAATACTCGGAGATCACCCGAGCGAGCTCGAGAAAACCAGAGCAACGAGTATACTCGCTCATCACTAATAATTTGACTATAGCTGTTAATGCTCCCACAGCTCCGCTGCCACCATCCCGCTGTTCCCTTTTTGTCTTTTGAGTACATGGCTGCAGTAATGATGTCCAGTTAATAACATTTCGACTGGTTCAGCCAATCATTGGGTTTAGCATCCTTGTGACATCTACTTAGGTATCACCACTGAGGCCAGTGATTGACTGCAGCGGTCATGCATTGTAGAATCGGCATTACTGCTGCAGTCTTATAAACAAGGATTGTCGTAGAGCAGAGGACGGGCGACGCTGGTGCTGCGCAACATTCAACAAGGACGCAATGCTCGTTATGTTATTTTATAACATTAAAAGTGTTGGCCTCAATTTTTTTTTATAAAAAGGCAAACATAAATCACCAGGAAGACCAGAATAATAACTTTTGAACCACGTAGCTCAGTGCATATATTTTTGTGTTATGGATTTGCCTTCAGTGGAGACAGCAAACCAGTTTATCTTGGTCTGACAAATCTAAAATGAAATTTAATGGAAGAGTACAGCTTTTAGCGCGCTCCTTCAGCAACGCCGGCTGTCCAGCACCTGAAATGACTTTGTGAGTGGAAGAAGAATTTGCATTGTGTTAGTACTCGCTGTTAGTGCATGCAGGGAAACTATATCAGAGAACTATAAATATGGATTAGATGAATCGTTTTGACATACTGCGTAAGCCATTGCAGCAGAAAGATATATTTTGCTCACATACCTTGAATTCTGTGTGAGATGGAATCCACATGCTTGTAATACATCACTTTTGACTAAATTAAATGCACACAAAATGAAAGGATCACGGTGGAAGATTTTTTTTCCCCTATTTTAATCCTATATTCTTTATTCAAGTTTACGTAACTTAATTTACTCCAAAATAATAATTAGAGAACAGTGAATCGATTGCGAGTACGTTGGAAATCAAATTTGTGTAGGATTTCTAGAAATACTATGAGTTAGGTGAACTCCAATAATTGGCAATTTGATTTGCGCAAACAACCAAAACATTGCAGAAAATTATACCATTTTTTGGACCATATTACGCACCTTTCAATAAGACGACTCCACTTTGTCATATTAAAAAAAATAGGAAAAACCTTTCATTTGAAACCCCGCCCTCTAGTATCCAATTCCCTTCACCACAACCCTGGGCTTGAAAGTCCCAAATCTATATAAGCTGTAGAGTATCAGCTCACTGAGAGATCAGATTACAGCTGACTATCAAAGTCTATGGAATGGATAGGAGCAGAGTGAGTGAATGAGTGAAAGAGACATTGGGTGCTTCTGTCTAGTAAGTGTTTTAATGTATGTCACCGCAGTGTTGGAATCACAGCTTCACTGCTCAGTACTGCTGTATGCTGCCTCCATGCATCTGCTACATACAGACAGGAGAGCCGGATTCCATCATTTACCTATGTGTTGTGTATGGAATATATCATAACCAGCTAGTCTATACCAATAAGCTCAACTGAACATTTGAGTTAAAGTCTGCAAAAAAGGGAACTAGTGGAAAAATGAAGGATAAAAGTCATGTAATGGCCAGTAATAGAGTTATTCCTTAAGATTTTTATCTGAACAGTCACTTTTCGTCTGCAATGCATTGCGAATAGGTGAAAAGTTGTAATTTAAAACTTAAACTCTCGATGCACTTTCCAAAATATGATATTTATCCCGTTTTGTGTTAGTCACATAGAGCAATAGCGAATAACTTTTCATATTTTCATTTTCATGCAGAGTTACATTTATACGCGTGAAAATTTCAATATATCGCGTTGATATTTGAGCCACTTTTCACAGGTTTTTTTTTCCCATAGAATTAAACATTTACTTACAAAAGCTTCTGCCTTCCAACATTTGCCATCTTATTATGGCCCAAATGTCATATACAGGGGAGTTATATAAATACATAGTAGAGCCTTGATTAGAAATGCTGCAGATTGAAGTTCCTATATTAGTCTCTCCGAGTCCTAAGTGTTGCTGGCTGAGTATTGATCCGCCAAGATTAGTTTGGTATTGGGTCAGTCTTAGAGGGAAGCAAATCATTGGTTTTATTTGTTCAGACACGCAGAAAGTCACTCGGAAATATTGGAATCGATCCATGATAATTTCATTTTATGGTCTAAAAAGGCGTAAATGTCACTTATTGGCCCGAAGCAGCTTCAAATAGTAAAAGCCGCCTGGGCTGGGTTATGAATATCCGTCAGGTCCCTTATAGTCGCCTTTTACTACATTGAAAATTAAAATAGTAAAAATTGAGAAATTATCTTCAAATGCAATTAGGGATAAGAGATACTTTTAAATAATACATGAATGAATGCCGAGAAGGACGAGAGAACTGGAACAATAAGTTCATCTGCATTCATTTTAGTCTGTAGGGCGCGCAGTAAATTATGCATTGGTTCATTAGAAATGGCTCTAATACCTTCGGAAACACAACAATTACGGATCTGGTGTTCATCGTACGCTAATGAACCCTCTAGATATTAGTGAAAAAGGAATAAAATGGATTCTATTAAATTTCCCCGTAATGTCTTTTTATGTTACAATTATTATATTTTATTAGAAATAAACACTTAACAGACAATGGCTTATTTTTTTTTATGCGAATTCTTGTTCATCATATAAAGCAAATAGAATCTAATTACTATAACTTAGAATTACTGGGACTTTTTTTTAAAACTTTTATGAATCTGCTGATGGGTCGTAATAATTCTTTGTTTAGAGCTTTAAAGATTAAAAAAATGGCAAAAAGGGCAAAAAATAGTCACAGGTTGTAAGTGAGATTGCAACTCGTCTCGATTAAAGCGAATGGGGATGGGTTTCAATTTCTAAAAACTGCAATGTGATTCGTTAGCTTGCAGAAAAAGTCATATTTTTACATGGGGGTACAAGAACGGTGGACTGAGTTTCATCAGTGATTTTCATCAAAATGTCACCAGATTTTCATCGGCGTCATCCAAATTTCAACAGAAATTTGTGCGGTTTTCATCAGTTTTCCTCGTATGGAAAAATCGAAGTTCTGTACTGCCTATAGACTTGAATTAAAAAGTTTGATCCAACACTCTGATCAAGATTGGACGTGTCTTCACGATTCTACGTGGACCACTTGGTCAGCAAAAAAATCACGGACATGTGAACAGTCCCATAGACTATCGTAGGTCCGAGTTCTATCCGTGAAAAATATCAATAGCACTCAAACGCAAAAAAACTGACATATGAATGAATCTTTATTGTGTGTAACATTCAATTACTGGGTAGCCAGGAAAATTTGTCTCTATGACGTGTAAAAGAAAAGTTAAAATTTAAGAAAATGCAGATTTCTTTGCAATTCACTTCCACGCGGATTCATCAAAATTACACAACTATTTAAAGAGTTATTCCCATCTCCAAAAACCTATCCTAATATTTAACAGTCAAATTAGCAAATACCCCCCAATTAAAAATGTAGTATAGTTTTTCTGATTTGTTATGTCGCTTACCAATGTACAGAGCATTATATAGTATAAGAATGCCACTTTAAATCAAATTAAAGTAGATCTTTGTAAGAAAACTGGACCAGAAGGTAAAATGAATCAAGACACCGTGACCAAGGAATGCCTTATGCTTTTCTTAATGCTGATTTCACTAGCAAGTCTTCGAGAGACTTCACTATATCCCAAAAATACAGGTCCAGTGTGAGAATAAACTCCGGTCTTGATGTACTAAATCACTCTCCACTGGCTGCTTATTCTTAAATGTGAAATGAAATGACAAGTATCTATTAATGTCATTTTGATCCATCTACCTGGACTATCCTCAATTTTATGGCACATTGCAACTAGTGTTGGACTGGGTGGTAAAGGCCCACCAAAGCATTGACTCTTCAATAGCACTACTTATTAGCAGTACTTCTTAGGGGCCTACCCGAGAATTCTGCTGTTCCCCTGTGGGCCAATCCAAGCTTGACGAATAACCAGACACTAAATACCATATTTTTTGAGTATAAGACACACTTTCTTCCCAAAAATTTTTTTGAGAAAATGGGGTTGCATCCCATTGAGTGAATGTTGCTACCGGGGGACGGTGGCAGCAATAGTCAGGTGATGCTGTGGGCCTTGGTCTGGTAGGAGGGGTTGTTTGGAAGTAAGATGCTACTGGGCTATGCTGCGAGTCCCATTCTGGTAGGAGAGAGTACTCAGCGGTCTTCAGCAGTACTCGCCAGTGTGGAAACTCTGTCAACATTTTGTTAAAGGCCAGAGCCACCACACTTGTATGGTTTCAATGCATTGGAACCTGGTAAAATGGCTGTCGGGGTGGCAGCTGTGCAGATTTTGATCTCGGGACACAGATCTCGGAAGACGAGATCTCGGTCCTGACATTAAAATCACCCTGCAGCGTTGCACCTTTGAACATCTCCTGTAATCCGGCTACACCACCGCTGCCGCCCCCCGCCGGTAAGCTGAATTCTGGCTGTAAGACAGACCCCCCATTTCATGCATTACATTTTTTTCCCCATTTTCCTCCTGAAAATTTGGGGTACATCTTATGGTCCGGTGCATCATATAGTCCAAAAAATACGGTATTCTGTGTTCACGTAGATGGATGTTGTGAATTCTAAACATACCAAAAGAACTGGCACAGAGCTATAAACTATACACATAAAAGGGGGGTGCAAGTAGCAGCATAGTGAATGACAAAAAGGGAGAAGAAAGACGCTGCTACAAAAATTGCACACCACCCGGTATACGAACATGCAAAAAACACTTTATTGGCATAGACAATAAAAACAATTAAAAACATAGAACCACTGTAAACCACCTGGACATAAATACATGTGTATATACATAGCAATAATTATACAGCCTATCAATATGTCCATAGGGAATATACACCCTATATGGACATGTATGCTGGTAAACACCTACCTAATGGCTCATGAGGACTCTGAATACAAGCCTATTATAAAAGGGATATATATCCCGCAGAACCCACAGGCAAGTGTGCCAAATAATGACCACCCACCTGCCCATATGAAGGGGAAAAAAAAAAAAAAAGAGCCTAAGCAGTGAGGGCAAGATATCCCCAACCCAAACCTGTACCAACCTATGTCCGATAAGCTGAGGTGTCCAGGGGGAGAGACAGTGGACCCTAACCCCACGCGTATCGCCTCTTTAATGAGGCTTCATCAGGGTGGTTGTAAGTGACACTTTTGTGAGTTCTGCTCTTGGGCTCCCTCTTGTAGTTTCAAGTGGTATGGCTGCTCCTTGGAGTTAGCTGTCAGCAGCTGCTTTCACTGACCGTCTCTTCTGCTCGGCTATTTAGGTCTGGCTCTTTCCTTCAGCCAGTGCCACTTGTAAATGGTTCCTGGTTGGATTCACATCTCTTTTGGTTTTCCCTGTTATCCTGACCAGTTCAGCAAAGCTAAGTTTTTGCTTGCTCTTTTCTGTTCACAGATTGTGGACTTATCCGTTCTGTGCTTTCTTTGTTTATCCAGCGTTATCAGTATGAATTAATTCTGTGTAGCTGGAAGCTCTGGGAAGCAGATTTGCCCTCCACACCTTTAGTCAGGTGTGGAGATTTTTAGTAAACTCTGCGTGGATTTTTTGTAGTGTGTTATACTGACCGCACAGTATTCCATCCTGTCCTATCTATCAAGCTAGACTGGCCTCCTGTGCTCATCCTGGTTTCATTCTGTGTATGTCTTTTCCCTCTCCACTCACAGTCATTATTTGTGGGGGGCTAATCTATCCTTTGGGGATTTTCTCTGAGGCAAGATAGTTTTCCTGCTTCTATCTTTAGGGGTAGTTAGCTCTAAGGCGGTGACGAGGTGCCTAGGGAGAGTTAGGAGCATCCCACGGCTACTTCTAGTGTTGTGTTGAGCTTAGGGACTGCGGTCAGTACAGTTACCACTTCCTTCAGAGCTCATTCCATGTTGCTACTAAACCACCGTGTCATAACAGATGGAGCAATGTAAACTTTGCAAAAGTGTCGTACAAGGTTCATATGGCTGTCTGGTGGAAGACCCCAATTTATCTAATATTGAAGATTAATCCTAATAACAGACTATCAATATTCTGACTCCATGAAACCCTTTTAACTTTTACTCTGTACACATTTCAAATATGAAAAAGGCTATTTCTTTAACCAAAGAGCAAGCTCAAATATGCTACTGCCTTTCCAATAATAATATGCATACACATTATAAAGATCTTCGGGATGGTAAATATAAAGATGTGAAAAGAACACAGGTTGTGATCAAAGTTTATAATTTATATCTTCATCAAATTCAGTCCAAAAAACAGATCTAAAAGACCAGAGGTTAATGCACCAAAGTCTTTTTCACAATGAAAATATCTCAGAATTATGAAATCCCGCAAATAATGCAGGAGACTATACAGCAATGGAAATCAACATTAAGAATGAGACTGAGAATTCAGCAGGGGTTGGATATTGTCATGATCCAGTCCGGGGTTTGTTTCTGATTATTCTCTCCCTGGGATGGTCATGCGGGGTTAATCTTCCTTGCCTCGTTTTGGGATCTGTCTGGCTATTTCAGTCAGCTATTACCTGCTAGCAGAGTCAGTTATAGTTCCTGTGTCTGACTTGAGCAGCTGACCCCGTTATACCCTGATTTGTCCTCTGCCCGTTTACTTAAGTCTCATTCCTGTGTTCCCCTGTGAATTCGCCCGTTGCAGTACTCGCTCCCCATGTTGTGACCCCTTGGTATTTGCCTCAGCTTGTCCTCTGACCTGTTTGACTGTCTTGCGTCTCTGGCTTTCCTGCTCCTGATCGGCTCTGACTTCTTTGGCCTGTTACTGACCACATGTATTGCTGTGACCTCTGGTACTTTGTTCCCTCTCTGTTGCTGACCTGGTTTTGTCTGACTATACTTTCGTCACCTAGTGGCTCCTTCCTGCTGCTCTGTGATTTCACTGTGAGTGTACCTATTTTCCTTCATACGCACCTCTCTGGTGGAGGTTGCATTCTACTGCGTCAGTCATTACAGATATATTATCTGCAACATTCAGAGATACAAAGTGAGTCAGACTTGTCTGGAAGAAATGGCTATAAAGTGATATTCATAGAATCATAGGATATTAGCATTGGAAGGGACCTCCAGGGTCATCGTGTCCAAGTCCCTGCTCAATGCAGGAGTCACTAAACCATCTCAGACAGAAGTCTGTCCAGTCTCTGATTGAAGACTTCCATTGAAGGAGAACTCACCATCTCTAATGGCTGCCTGTTCCACTCATTCAATAAAGTAACAAAATTCACCGCACTCTCTGTAGATCAATTATGCAAGGGTTCTATAAATTTATTGATATAAACTAGGAGCGTAACAGAATATTGCAGTATATGCGATTAACAACGTTTCGGCTCAACCAGAGCCTTTATCACGTATCGCTGTGGAAAAAGAAATACGCAAAGAAACAAAAAATAAAATAAATAACATAAATAAAAGAACATGATAAAATAAAATAACAAAACAATAACAGGTCGTCCTAGAGATCAAGAGACACATGTCCACCAACAGACATATAAGGACGTCTGAGGAAGTGACGAATCAGGGATCGAGTGTCAGGGTAGGGTGCAAAAGAGTCCTGCGTATCCTGCGGGTAGGGATAGTATAGTGAGTATAATTCGATATAGAAATTTGCCGGAGAGAGAGGAGATAATCCAGATAAATTGCAGATAACATATGTAAATCCCATAACAATAGTATTAACCAGATGGTTCCAAGCCCATGATCTGAGACCGTAGCATAGGTAGTTACCTTGTTCCAGTAATGGAATAGAGTGCAGAGAGGAAAAAATCCCAGCAGTAAAGTGTAAGCTCTGTAGAAGATAGTAGATAAGGATTAGCTTGGATAAGCTAGGAGAAACGTGCCCATAGAATCTGACAAAGTACCTTAAGCAATGCCCTGAGTACGCTTATAGAGGCTCCCTTCAGGAAATGTGGACCTGTTTAAGGTAAATGGTATGTTTGTAATGCCCCTGAAGAGTTTAGTGGTATAGTGCACAAGGGTTAATAGGATGGTAAAGAAAGACGTGCCCATAGGAACTGACTAAATACCTTAAAGCAATGTAATGGCTACGCTTGCAGAGGTTCACTTATGGAAGGTATGGACCTGTTTAGGGTAAACGGTATGCATGTATCACTATTAAATTAGTTCAGTATGTGCCAAGGGAGAAGCTAGTGACATACGCTGTTTACCTGTGATAGAGCGGCGCTCCCGCGCTTTGTTCTGGTGCCGCGTGTGTCTGGTCTGCAGCAGGGACGGCGTGTGTGTGTGACATGACCTCCAAATTCCGAGCACGACACTATCCTCCAAAACTCCTCACAGAAGAAAAAACACGTATCCTTTCACCCCCATCACCCCGACCTCCGAGAAATACACAAGAAAGGATTCCATTTGTACATGTATTCCACCCATTGGTACCAAAAGTTCATTCCATCATCAGGAGGCACTGGCCTCTTTTAGCCAAATCATATCCTTCCATCCCTCCTTTCAAAGAACCAGTCCTGGTGTGCAATAAAAGACCCCCCAACATTAGGGACAAGCTCGTGAGGGCGGATATTGGCAGCAAGCGGCCCACTACTACGCAGAGATTATTGGGCACCCGACGTAATGGCACTTTTCCTTGCCTAAACTGTGCAGCCTGCTCGAACGTCATTAAATCTGACACTATAACCCACCCAAGAACCAGAAAGTCCTATCCAGTACGTGGATTCCATACATGTGACTCTAATTTTGTTGTATACCTAATAAAATGCCCATGTGGCCTCCTATACATAGGAGAAACCACGCAACATATAAGGGACAGAATTGCCAGCCACAAGTCTACGTTCAGATGCGGTAAAAACTGGCTACCTCTACCGGATCATTTCACAAAATCCAGGCACACTGTGGCCCAGCTTAAATTTCAAGTCATCGAACATGTCCCTCGCCCTAGAAGAGGGGGCGACCACATTAAACTTCTTAGAGCACGTGAGACCTACTGGATCTATAAATTAGATACCCTGACCCCTAAAGGACTCAATAGAGAGATTGATTGGTCAGTATGAGCCTTGTTACTTTATTTCATTGTATAACTATATCCCCTTTCTTTCAGACCCGCTAATATATGACTACAAAAGATCTACTATTACTATACTGGGTGAGTTGCCCCCAGCCCCCTAACTTGTAACTCTTCCCCCTATTATTTTCATTATTTAACTTTTAGGTGTTTTGATTTCACGTTTCATCCCATTGACCTTACTATCCTGCAGCGGTAATTCACATTTACATCTGTTGCGGCCATTACATAGTCCCCATACCATACAGTATCCCTGCCAGAGCCTTTTAGTGCTTTATTCTCAGCCACAGACAGCGCATAGTTACAAGGTTGCCATAACGGAGGCTGCGCATGCGTATTGAGGCCCCACTGAGTAGCGGCATGTCATTTCCGGTCCGCACCTTCCATTTCCGGTGCGGCGGTCATTTAACGCACACACGCCGTCCCTGCTGCAGACCAGACACACGCGGCACCAGAGCAAAGCGCGGTAGCGCCGCTCTATCACAGGTAAACAGCGTATGTCACTAGCTTCTCCCTTGGCACATACTGAACTAATTTAATAGTGATACATGCATACCGTTTACCCTAAACAGGTCCATACCGTCCATAAGTGAGCCTCTGCAAGCGTAGCCATTACATTGCTTTAAGGTATTTAGTCAGTTCCTATGGGCACGTCTTTCTTTACCATCCTATTAACCCTTGTGCACTATTCCACTAAACTCTTCAGGGGCATTACAAACATACCATTTACCTTAAACAGGTCCACATTTCCTGAAGGGAGCCTCTATATGCGTACTCAGGGCATTGCTTAAGGTACTTTGTCAGATTCTATGGGCACGTTTCTCCTAGCTTATCCAAGCTAATCCTTATCTACTATCTTCTACAGAGCTTACTGCTGGGATTTTTTCCTCTCTGCACTCTATTCCATTACTGGAACAAGGTAACTACCTATGCTACGGTCTCAGATCATGGGCTTGGAACCATCTGGTTAATACTATTGTTATGGGATTTACATATGTTATCTGCAATTTATCTGGATTATCTCCTCTCTCTCCGGCAAATTTCTATATCGAATTATACTCACTATACTATCCCTACCCGCAGGATACGCAGGACTCTTTTGCACCCTACCCTGACACTCGATCCCTGATTCGTCACTTCCTCAGACGTCCTTATATGTCTGTTGGTGGACATGTGTCTCTTGATCTCTAGGACGACCTGTTATTGTTTTGTTATTTTATTTTATCATGTTCTTTTATTTATGTTATTTATTTTATTTTTTGTTTCTTTGCGTATTTCTTTTTCCACAGCGATACGTGATAAAGGCTCTGGTTGAGCCGAAACGTTGTTAATCGCATATACTGCAATATTCTGTTACGCTCCTAGTTTATATCAATAAATTTATAGAACCCTTGCATAATTGATCTACGGAGAGTGCGGTGAATTTTGTTACTTTATAGTATTTGGGCCATTGGTCCATTACACCAGCACCTTGCCTTTTACAGGCTGAGTGCACGCCAAATAACCCTTATATGTTCCACTCATTCATCACCCTCATCGTCAAAAAGTTTTTTTTAGAATTTGAAGACTTCCATTTGAAGACTTCAAACGTTAACAATTTGGGATTTAATGTTCTCCAGGTTTACCGCCTTCTCACTTTTTTGCTTGTCGGGTAGCTAATCCCATCTTCTAAAGTCACAATTGTTTTTTGACAATTTATAGTCCAGCAGAATGTGCCAGATTTAATGAAAGTTTGCTTTTAATGCCATACTAGATTCTGCCCATATACTTCTTTTTTTTTGCTTCTGCACTTTGCTAAATTATTATCTTAAAATCAGTGATGCTAGTATTCGGCTTTCCTCCTTCTTAAGGTTTATTCTGCCTATTAACTTCATTTTGTTTATTTGCCACATTACAGAAATGCTTAATACTTATAAGAAAGTATGATGTTTCTGAGAATCTCAGTTTATTATTCGAGTCAGAAACGCAGTTAATTCTTGAAGACTAGACAGGAGGGGTTAGCAGACTGCATTACCGAAGAAAAAAGAAAAATACAACAGCCGTGGAAAGTAGAGGAAGCTTGCACATTCAGAATTTTACAGTAAAGATTAGCTGGAATAAGAAAGAGAAGGAAGCGAATGCTTCTCATTCTTTCCTCTTTGGATTCTCTATCATGCAAATTGACACAAGTCAACCTGGAAAATAGATATCTATCATGGACCTCCAGCACTGATCCTATCACCTGGATCCAACAAGAATGCACATGGCACAGATCAAACCGATAAAACCTATCTGCACATTAGTGAATAACTCAATTTATATTTTTTTTTATCATTTTATACAGCATAGAAAATGATTAAACTTGCGAATCACTTCATTTTTCTTGAATGTATGTGCTATGTGAGCCATTTTTTTATTTAGTGTCAGTACTCATAAGTATGAGGACCCTTCATGTGGCTTGCGAGCTTGCATATTTTGACAAAATTTTGATCAATGCCCCATGTATTTTGTACATAATATTTCATCATTTTATTGCACATTTTTCCATTTTTCTGTAGGATGCAGCCAAGCCCTTCAGTGTTATTTGGTTGACTTGGGGTGCCTGTTCTTGTGGGGGGGGGGGGGGGGGGGGCGCTTATATGATATTAGGCAGCCCAAATGATCTAATAATATGGGCGTCATCAATAGGTTGACAGGTACGTGTGATCCAAAGTGTATGTGCAGTATATGTATCTGTGTGACTGACACCCTATGTAAGCCTCATCTGAGTGAATTTTTAATACTAGGCGGATGGTAGGTTTGTGTCCCATTGCTTCATCAGTATTTTGCACCTGTGCTGCCCACGCCTTCATCCTGGGGATCTGCTACATCATTCTAGTGCATTGATAATCTGGTCTTGGCAAGGCTGTTTATTTTTCTGTTAAATTTTTCTTGAAATTATGTCCTATTTATGCCATTTTTGAAGATCTTTATTAAAAGATTTGTCTGTATTCCTTTAAAAAATGTATGTAAGTGGCTTTGAAACCTCAGCTCTTACCCTATCTATTTGCCTGTCTTAAGGTACCATTACACTAAACGACTTACCAATGATCACGACCAGCGATATGACCTGGCCGTGATCGTTGGTAAGTCATTGTGTGGTCGCTGGGGAGCTGTCACACAGACAGCTCTCTCCAGCGATCAACGACTTCAGCATCATTGAAACTGTCTTCAACGATGCCGAAGTCCCTGGGTAACCAGGGTAAATATCGGGTTACTAAGCGCAAGGCTGCGCTTAGTGTTAGGACTGGCGGAACGCACCAAGAAAGGTGATATAGATGCGTTCGCAGTCCGGGGTCCACCGTGCAGGTGAAAACCTGCTGCTAGTAAATACAGACTATATGGCGGTACACTAAAGTATATACACGTGGGTTCAACCTCACCCAGCGTGAAGGGAGCAATCCTGTTGCGTCACAGGATCGCGGTACCGCACCTAAAGCGCGAGCGAGTAGTCAGCGTACTTAACCCCAACTGGGATTGAAGTCCGATTAGACCCTCGCTGGCACTACACCGCAACTGGGTGTGTAAGGAAACTAAGTATAAATATATAAATGCACAGGAGTGTGAGCAATGCCGCACTGACGGACGCCACCAACCACACTGGCTTGAGTATGGAAAGCGCAAGGCAAGCGCACGGCGCCGTACAGGCGGACACAGCAAGAGGACGCTGTAATGTGTGTATCGTGCAGATGATTAGTCGGGCGCTAGATAGCTACCAACATCCGCGAGCAGACAACAACTATAGGGAGGGATATTTAGGAGCTTTCATCCATCGACATACATTCATCTACACACACACATATAACATTATGAGACAATACTAGCGCATGGCCGTGCGGTCATGCGCAGTTTATATAGTTGCAGCACAGGAAGTGGCTACAGCACTTTTGCCCTTCCAAGACCTGCCAAGAGGACCAATGGGATGCGCTGCAGAGCCTGAGCACATGACCCTCGATCTCCAACGGGAGATCTTATCCTGGGCATGCTCAGTACGTGCAGACAAGGACTTAGTCCCAGAGAAGTCCGCTCGCTGCTGACCAGCACTGACTTTAATGGCAGAGACTGGAGAAGCAGCAGTAACTCTTCGCACAGAGTCAGACTGAGCGAGATGCTGGGATCGACGTCCCTGCTGAGCAGACTCCACTCTGGCTGGAGGAGAATGGGAGACCGCAGCGGAGATGGCTCGAGATTCCCCCTGTGCAGCAGAGGAAACTCGACTCCTAACACTTAGTAACCCGATATTTACCCTGGTTACCATTGTAAAAGTAAAAAAAAAAAAAAACAGTACATACTCACATTCCGATGTCTGTCACGTCCCCCGGCGTCAGCTTCCCTGCACTGACTGTCAGCGTCGGCCGTAAAGCAGAGCACAGCAGTGACGTCTCCGTTGTGCTCTGCTTTATGGCTGGCCGGCCCTGACACAGTCAGTGCGGGAAGCTGACGCCAGGGGGCGTGACAGACATCGGAATGTGAGTATGTACTGTTTTTTTTTTACTTTTACAATGGTAACCAGGGTAAATATCGGGTTACTAAGTGCGGCCCTGCGCTTAGTAACCCGATATTTACCCTGGTTACCAGTGAACACATCGCTGGATCGGCATCACACACGCCGATTCAGCGATGACAGCGGGTGATCAGCGACCAAAAAAAAGGTCCTGATCATTCCCCTGCGACCAACGATCTCCCAGCAGGGGCCTGATCGTTGGTCGCTGTCACGCATAACGTTTTCGTTAATGATATCGTTGCTACGTCACAAAAAGCAACGATATCGTTAACAAAATCGTTATGTGTGAAGGGACCTTTAGTTTCATTAGTATCAGAAAGTACTCATTTGGAGCATAGCTGATTGCAGTGAAATGGTCAGCAACTATGTATTGTCTTGTTCTAAATGTTGTGCCTATCAAAACAATCTCTTGCAACTAACTTTTGTTACTCTTTAACTTAGCCAAACTTCCCATTGTGTTATTGAGTCCAACATACAAGAAAAAAAATCCATATCAGCCACATATTTAGCTATTAGGCAATTTTGGGTGCAGGTACATAAAAAGGACACAGCTGAATTAGAGAAGGGTGATGATCATAGTTATTAACAAAGTGGGTGAATTGCCTTACGAAGACCTTGGTACGACAACCCAACCATTTCATAAATAACCATGATTACCCTTCTCTAATCGAGAAAACCCTTTGAATAACCCCAAAGTTTCATGACCTGTCTTGGTACGGCAATCCACCCAAGATTTATTAATTAAAATGTTGATCAAAATTAACTTTGTTTGTGGGAAAACCCCATCAAGTTTGGAAAAAAATACGTCTTAACAATTTAATTGCTATTTTCAAATATACAAAAGGACAATACAGGTTTTTTTTCTGTTACACCTAGACCTGCCAAAATGATAAGGGGACATCTTCTATGTCTAGAGGAAGGAAGGTTTCGCCATCGTCACAGAAGATAATCCTTTAGTGTAAGACCAGTAAGACTATTGAATTCTATGCTTCAACATGTTGTGATGGTAAAACTATCGGACAAATTCAAGGATGCCTTTCTTGTACAACACAATCTGATCTTGTCTTTGGAACTAGAAATGGGGATCTTGAGAAGAGTTATTATATAGCCATGTCCATGAGTTGTATATTAACTCAGAGTTATTTTGCTAAAGTAATATAACTTTTGGAAACAAATTAAGAAGAAGAATACCAAGCTTCCATGTTCAATCACCTTAGTGCATACAATGAAATCCTAATATAAAAACTATAACTAGTAAGGGTTTCTGTGTACAGAATTTGACATGAACACCAAAACCTTCATCTATGATAAAAAATAAACTTACTAAATTCACTCCTTTATTACATAAATATCAAAATTTGTAAAACAGCTTTTCATCGTGATACTCACTAGGAGGAATCCATTCTCCAGAAAATGTAATTATTCCACTGTGTAGACTGATGGCTCCTTGACTTTCAACAACTCTTTGGAAAGTTCAACTCCAGTGGTGCCTAACCAATCTGTAGTTGTCATGGCATGGTTGAAATTTTAAGTACACAGCAGCGTTAAGAGCCACAAATTTAAGATCTTGTCATAGATCATAATTTCTTTCTCCAACTTCACCAATGTATTAATTATCCAACAATGTACATTCCTTCACACTGGCTTATTGTTGACCTCACTTCATATGTGAACCATGTGTACATTTTGTATCTTGCCTCTTAATCTTAAGCAGGAATGAACTTTATTCGAGCATATTTTGCTAAATAATTTTTCATTCATTGTTATACTTTGATTTTGTTAATGCTAAATTATAGACGGCAGCAGATTTCTCCTGACTGAGACGGATTTGCAATGAATTCAACTCTTCCCTGGGGAGATTTCTGACATTTGTTTTAATTGTACCAATTATTCACTTACTGCATTATGGATATCTTGAGGGAAGCCAGCTTAGAAGTAATTATGAGACAGTCTGCAGAAGACTACAATGTTTTTGAATCAATTTAATATGTTTTCTTTTTACAAGGCATCTTTGGTCTGCCACACAAACGGATTAAATTGGAAACTAAGGTTGTAACGTCTGTGGAACAGAGATTTTACACAAACACAATCATTTACGCAGTTGTCTGCGTTCCTGTAGTGCTATAAAATAGGCAAGTGACAATTGTCCAAGAGACTGCATCACTTGTAGCTCCTCATCTCTTAAAACCATTCTGAACTTCTCAAGCAAAACATAAAAGTTTGAAATAGTTAAAGTTGATCTCCAGCTTTTCGGCCAGATATTCCAAGGTAGTTGTGTACATCGCCACTAGAATGCTTTGCGTAGCCACACGCTTTTCCAGACCAATAACTTTAAATATCTCTTTACCACCTGTTCCATAGCAGTAACCGTTTGAAAGTTCTACTCTTCAGGAGGAATTCTTGAGAGCCCAAGAGTTTTTCCTACTCTTTTGGATGCTCTGGGAGAGATGGTACATATAGTTTGGATATGTGCCCAAAGAGATATGTACTCAACTTTCAATTATGTATTTTGTTAGTAGTTGTGTTATACATCTGTCCCATCTCCAACACTAGGAACTCATCAAAACTCTCTGATGGCCATATTCCTCTGTTCCGGTGCACACTTTTGATGTCAAATTCCTAGAACTTTTTATGCCTAGTAGGCAGCGGCACACCACCACAAAATTCAATAGGTTTTTTGTAGTCACTTTCACACCATTGGAGTCAGATATATGTTTTGTCTCCTGACTTAGTCAACTATACTTTATCAATGGGCTCTTTTACATCTAACCTCGAGTGTATCTCTATTCTCGACTCTGCTGCTCCAAAGTTTGGAGTACATTTTTCCATCCTCTGTGCATGGCTGTGAAAAGCTAGAACTGAGTATGCAGGCTGGTACCTTGGAACAGCAGAGCCAACTATACAGTAGCTTTGAGCAGTAGATTCAAGTATGAAGACACACTTGAGGTTAGACGTAAAAGAGCCTAGTGGTGAGATGCAGTTGGGTTAGCCATCATGCCTCTTTTACATCTAACCTCAAGCGTATCTCCATACTCGGCTCCAAGGTATCTTTATGCATTCATATCTCTGCTGTTTCAAGGTGCCACTCTGCATACTCAGTTCTATCTTTTCATATCCATGGCACCATCCTGCATATTAAGTTCTGTCATTCCTCATCCGAGATGGCATCAATTCCCAATCTAAGCAGTGATGGCTAGTTGACTGGTTCAGAGCACCTCCAAAATGTGAGGATTGCTTTTGGGATGTTCCCATTATACTGTAGATAGCATATACCAGCATTTACCAAGGAAGGACAACAGTTGGGTAAGCAAAGAAGAGTCACGGGGGTTAAGGTTACCAAAAAGTCAATGTTGGCGGTGATAGAAAGTGTCAGACCGCACAGTACATCACAGCTTGCTATGTCTGGGTCTTTATAGTTGGTCACGTAATAGACAAAACTAAGCAGGCGGTTTCACTGGTATGGCCAGTTGTTGGGTTTGGTAACTTTGACCAACTGTATATTTCAGCTCTAATTTGGATGGCTTACAGAATTTAAAGCAACTTATTCATCATACTGTGATGAAAAGGGGACATTATACAATAAATACACAACACAAAAAACGGAAACCCATTAAAGACCAGATTTCATTATTCTATGCTTATATTTATCGGTTCCAGCAGAAGGATTTGTAAATTGTAACTCTGAAAAGGTGAAATTGGCTGAGCAGGTGAATGGACTAGATGAAACTACATAGCATTATTTGTGAAATATGCAAAACTATACAAAGTTATGTCCACACAGACCATGCCTATATATTGGATGACTAGTACCAATATATAGATTAAAAATAAATTGACTTTTCGCTGCTTCTACATTTTATCAACTTGCCTAAAAGTGACATAGACTAAAGTGGCAATTGTTAGTAGGACTAAAATATGTAATGAATCTGTCAAGTCTTGCCAGAATTAACAATCACCCTGTGTACACTTGGAGGGAATGTTTAACACTTGTCAAATTCCTTAAAGCAAATGATGACAAAGATCGGTATCCTCATAATCGGGTTTACAACGCCCTGAAATTTTTATCACTTTCTATGACTTGTGTGGCATTTAGTGTCACATATTTTGAAACTAAGAAGTAGATATTCAGCTAGAAATACCAAAGATAAACAATTGTAAATAACAAGTCAATTAAATTACCTAGGGTTTAAATTACTTCTTTATTTCTATGGAAATAAATCCAGGGAGCGTTACCAAATAGCACGATAACTTTCTACTGAAAGACACAACCTGTAATGTGACCATCTCCCCATATATGTAATCCCAGGAATCTTCATATTGCTCAGAAGACAATTCTAAAATATTCTCTTGCATGTTCCTATCAAGAGGAATAGTATTGTTACAGTAATTCAAGCTTACCCATTAGAGGTCAAGTAGAGATGAGCGAATATAATCCTGGTATTAAAATAGTAATTGAATTTTACCAATTTCGGCATTCACCAAAATGCAGAATTTTTTTGTAATTTTTGTCTGAGCAGATGCAGCGAAATGGTCCTTTTCATGGACCATTAATGTCCATTGAAAACTAAAATATCCCAAAAAAACCTTATTCTCATCCTGTCAGTCATCTTTCCAGCTCCTCATTATCACCCATTTGGTCCTCCTCCAGTCTTCTTATTCCTGCCATGAATGCTGAAATCTCCAGGCCTCTCACACTGAGCTGGGACTTTTGATGAGGCCTGGGATGGTTCTGCGTATGTGTTGTGATAGTGAGATCATAGACGTCCATGAAAGCATTGTGAGATGCACGTTGCACAAGTCTGAAAGGGTGGCTCGAAAAAAGGTGAAGAAGCCTTGAGTTCATAAGAAGCGTTGGCTCAAGTTTGCAAAGAAGTACAACAAAGTGGACAGTAGAGGGTTGGAGAAGGGTGATTTGGAGCGATGACATGAAAATAAATAGGTGGGTGCAAAAGCTTCTGGAAGTAACAAGAGAAAAAGGGACTAAAAGATCAAGAAATTGAAGGAACTGTCAAGTTTGGTTGAGGAAGGATGGTATGAGATTGTTTTACAGCCAAAGGCATTGAATAGTTGACTAGGATCGATGTTGGTCTCAAAGCTGAGTATCCTACAAGATGAGTTACTTCATACACTCCAGTACTATGGGTATGAAAAGGACGACATAGTGTTCCAGCAGGACATCGACCTGAAGAATACATCAAGATTGTAGAAGAAGTTGTTTAATGACAATGAAGCAGAGGTGCTGGATTGTCCCCCACTGTCCCGAGACCTCAACCCAATAAAACACTTGTTAGTAGAGTTGAAGAAAAAACTATATACAAGCCAAGTGAGTCAACTTGTATGTACCAACTTTGGGAACGTGTAGAAGAGACCTGGGATCAAATTTCGGTTGAGACATGTTTGAATCTGTTTTGCGAGAATGCCCAGAAAGATATAGGCAGTGTTGAAAGCCTAAGGTGTATTTTACAAAACACTAACAAAATAATAAAAATTAAAGATTAGGTTTTTAGGAGCAAAACAGTAATAAGGCCGTGACATGAGAAAAATTTGCATAACTAATCATATGCTAAATAGTTACAGGTCAATTTTACATGTGAGATATCCAAGATGATTGTCTATAAAATGATGGTAGTCACGTTCGAAGCAATAGTGGATGGTGAGATACGGAGCCTGAAAGTCAAAAGTTCAAAACATTGTTACCCTTTTGCTCATCACTAGTGTTGAGCAATACCTTCCGCTATTGGGAAATATCAGATCGGATTGGATCGGATCGATACCCAAAAAAATATCAGATATCGCCGATTCCGATACCGGAAAACAATGCAAGTCAATGGGATACAAATATCGGAATGAAAATAAACCCTTTCTTTCCTTGTAGGTTAATTCTACATGAAGGAAAACAACTAAGAATAATGTAGAATGTATTGGGGAGGTGGCGGAGACATTAAAGGCATAGAGGTTTAGCCCAATCAAATAGAATAGCAGGAATTAAATTTTTTTTTAAGACGTTCGGAGTTACAGAGATATTGGCTATGTTAAGCTTTTTTATATTTTGTCAGATATTTATGTTTTACTACTTCCATGCTCTGCACCTTCTTTTTTACTTCTCCCACACTTTCTCCTTCATCATCCTCTTCAGGGTCATCTTCTTGGTCTTCTTTGGGGTGGTCTTCAGGGTTGTCATCTTCGGGGTCGTCATCTTCTTCGCAGTGGTCTTCAGTGTCGTCGTCTTCAGGGTCATCATCAGGGAGATCCAGAGTGATTACCAAAAACCATTTCAAAAAGCTTGAACTTGGAAATGTAGCAGAAGGTACAAGAAGGCTGAGGAACTGCCGAGAACCAGCTAACGGTACTGGAACCCGGATGGGTAGCAGAAGGTATAAGAGCCAATGGAACCACCAAGGACCAGCTGATGGTACTGGAACCCGGTTACTAAGCAGGAGGTACCCAGGCCCGAAAGCACTACCAAGGACCAGCAGACATTGGTGGAACTCAGACACCGAGAAGGAGGCACCTAAGCCAAAGGCACTCCCTGGAATCAGCTGATGTTACTGGAACCCAGGGGGACATATTCAAGATTTATGGCTAGAAGGTTGGAGGAGTGTTTAAACTAGGGATTGGGGGGTGGGTATTCATTTTATAGGAGGGAAAGATAGTGCAGATAGAGACCTGGGCACAAATAAGGAAGATGGGGGTGGCGGTGGCATGGGGGGTGGAATTAGAACAGTTAATCATTTAAGAAAGAATAGAGGTACAGAGAGATACATAAAGTGCATGTATACTAATGCCAGAAGCCTTGCCAACAAAATGGACGAATTAGAATTAATGTTGTTGGAGCATAATTATGACATGGTGGGGATATCTGAAATGTGGCTGGATGAGAACCATGACTGGGCTGTTAACGTGCAGGGTTATAGTCTGTTCAGAAATAACCGAATGGATAGGCGAGGGGGAGGGGTGTGCCTATATGTAAAATCATCCTTAAAACGAATCTGGCGTGATAATATAGGTGAATCTAATGAAAATGTAGAGTCCCTGTGGGTGGAGATAAGGGGAGGGGGAAAAATAATAAATTACTGATAGGGGTTTGTTATAAATCTCCAAAAATAATGGGAGCAATGGAAAATATCCTAGTAAAGCAAATAGATGAAGCTGCGACTCAAGGGGAAGTCATTATTATGGGGGACTTCAACTACCCTGAAATAGATTGGGGAACAGAAACCTGCAGTTCCAGCAAGGGTAATCGGTTTTTGACAACTATGAGAGACAATTACCTTTCACAACTGGTTCAGGACCCAACAAGAAGGGGGGCACTGCTAGACCTAATATTAACCAACAGGCCAGACCGCATAGCAAATATAAGGGTTGGGGGTCACTTGGGGAATAGTGATCATCACAAAATAATAAGTTTTCATGTATCATTTAATAAGATGTGTAGTAGAGGGGTTACAAGGACACTAAACTTTAGGAGGGCAAATGTGCAACGGATGAGAAAGGATCTTGGTGCAATTAACTGGGACGATATCCTGAGACACAAAAATACACAGAGAAAATGGGAGATATTTATTAGCATCCTGGATAGGACCTGTGCACAGTATATACCGTATGGGAATAAACATACTAGAAATAGGAGGAAACCAATATGGCTAAATAGAGCTGTAAGGGGCGCAATAAGTGACAAAAAGAAAGCATTTAGAGAATTAAATGAAGTAGGTAGGGATGAGGCATTAAATAAATACAGAAAATTAAATAAATTCTGTAAAAAGCAAATCAAGGCAGCAAAGATTGAGACAGAGAGACTCATTGCCAGAGAGAGTAAAAGAAATCCCAAAAAATATTCTTTAACTATGTAAATAGTAAGAAACTAAAAAATTATAGTGTTGGCCCTCTTAAAAATAGTCTGGGTGAAATGGTGGATGAGGATGAGGAAAAAGCCATTATGCTAAATTACTTTTTTTCATCAGTATTTACACAAGAAAATCCCATGGTGGTCAAAATGACTAGTGATAAAAATTCCCAATTAAATGTCACCTGCTTAAAGGGACTCTGTCACCTGAATTTGGCGGGACTGGTTTTGGGTCATATGGGCGGAGTTTTCGGGTGTTTGATTCACCCTTTCCTTACCTGCTGGCTGCATGCTGCCTGCAATATTGGATTGAAGTTCATTCTCTGTCCTCCGTAGTACACGCCTGCGCAAGGCAAGATTGCTTTGCGCAGGCGTGTACTATGGAGGACAGAGAATGAACTTCAATCCAATATTGCAGCCAGCATGTAGCCAGCAGGTAAGGAAAGGGTGAATCAAACACCCGAAAACTCCGCCCATATGACTCAAAACCAGTCCCGCCAAATTCAGGTGACAGGTTCCCTTTAACCCAGCAGGAAGTGCGGTGGCGTCTAAAAATCACTAAAATTGACAAATCTCCACCCTCGAGTACTGCAGGAATTAAGTACAGTCATTGATAGACCATTATTTTTAATCTTTAAAGACGCCATAATAACAGGGTCTGTACCACAGGACTGGCGTATAGCAAATGTGGTGCCAATATTCAAAAGGGGGACAAAAACTGAACTCGGAAATTATAGGCCAGTAAGCTTAACCTCTACTGTGGGTAAAATCCTGGAGGGCATTCTAAGGGACGCTATACTGGAGTATCTGAAGAGGAATAACCTCATGACCCAGTATCAGCACGGGTTTACTAGGGACCGTTCATGTCAGACTAATTTGATCAGTTTCTATGAAGAGGTAAGTTCCGGACTGGACCAAGGGAACCCAGTGGACGTAGTGTATATGGACTTTTCAAAAGCTTTTGATACGGTGCCAAACAAAAGGTTGATACATAAAATGAGAATAATGGGGATAGGGGAAAATATGTGTAAGTGGGTTAAGAGCTGGCTCAGGGATAGGAAACAAAGGGTGGTTATTAATGGAGCACACTCGGACTGGGTCGCGGTTAGCAGTGGGGTACCACAGGGGTCAGTATTGGGCCCTCTTCTTTTTAACATATTTATTAATGACCTTGTAGGGGGCATTCAGAGCAGAATTTCAATATTTGCAGATGACACTAAACTCTGCAGGGTAATCAATACAGAGGAGGACCATTTTTGTATTACAGGATGATTTATGTAAAATAGAAGCTTGGGCTGATAAATGGCAAATGAGCTTTAATGGGGATAAATGTAAGGTCATGCACTTGGGTAGAAGTAATAAGATGTATAATTATGTGCTTAATTCTAAAACTCTGGGCAAAACCGTCAATGAAAAAGACCTGGGTGTATGGGTGGATGACAAACTCATATTCAGTGGCCAGTGTCAGGCAGCTGCTACAAAGGCAAATAAAATAATGGGATGCATTAAAAGAGGCATAGATGCTCATGAGGAGAACATAATTTTACCTCTATACAAGTCACTAGTTCGACCACACTTAGAATATTGTGCACAGTTCTGGTCTCCGGTGTTTAAAAAAGACATACCTGAACTACAGGTCCTTCTCAAAAAATTAGCATATAGTGTTAAATTTCATTATTTACCATAATATAATGATTACAATTAAACTTTCATATATTATAGATTCATTATCCACCAACTGAAATTTGTCAGGTCTTTTATTGTTTTAATACTGATGATTTTGGCATACAACTCCTGATAACCCAAAAAACCTGTCTCAATAAATTAGCATATCAAGAAAAGGTTCTCTAAACGACCTATTACCCTAATCTTCTGAATCAACTAATTAACTCTAAACACATGCAAAAGATACCTGAGGCTTTTATAAACTCCCTGCCTGGTTCATTACTCAAAACCCCCATCATGGGTAAGACTAGCGACCTGACAGATGTCAAGAAGGCCATCATTGACACCCTCAAGCAAGAGGGTAAGACCCAGAAAGAAATTTCTCAACAAATAGGCTGTTCCCAGAGTGCTGTATCAAGGCACCTCAATGGTAAGTCTGTTGGAAGGAAACAATGTGGCAGAAAACGCTGTACAACGAGAAGAGGAGACCGGACCCTGAGGAAGATTGTGGAGAAGGACCGATTCCAGACCTTGGGGAACCTGAGGAAGCAGTGGACTGAGTCTGGTGTGGAAACATCCAGAGCCACCGTGCACAGGCGTGTGCAGGAAATGGGCTACAGGTGCCGCATTCCCCAGGTAAAGCCACTTTTGAACCATAAACAGCGGCAGAGGCGCCTGACCTGGGCTACAGAGAAGCAGCACTGGACTGTTGCTAAGTGGTCCCAAGTACTTTTTTCTGATGAAAGCAAATATTGCATGTCATTCGGAAATCAAGGTGCCAGAGTCTGGAGGAAGACTGGGGAGAAGGAAATGCCAAAATGCCTGAAGTCCAGTGTCAAGTACCCACAGTCAGTGATGGTGTAGGGTGCCATGTCAGCTGCTGGTGTTGGTCCACTGTGTTTCATCAAGGGCAGGGTCAATGCAGCTAGCTATCAGGAGATTTTGGAGCACTTCATGCTTCCATCGGCTGAAATGCTTTATGGAGATGAAGATTTCATTTTTCAGCATGACCTGGCACCTGCTCACAGTGCCAAAACCACTGGTAAATGGTTTACTGACCATGGTATTACTGTGCTCAATTGGCCTGCCAACTCTCCTGACCTGAACCCCATAGAGAATCTGTGGGATATTGTGAAGAGAAAGTTGAGAGACGCAAGACCCAACACTCTGGATGAGCTTAAGGCCGCTATTGAAGCATCCTGGGCCTCCATAACATCTCAGCAGTGTCACAGGCTGATTGCCTCCATGCCACGCCGCATTGAAGCAGTCACTTCTGCCAAAGGATTCCCGACCAAGTATTGAGTGCATAACTGAACATTATTATTTGTTGGTTTTTTTGTTTGTTATTAAAAAACACTTTTATTTGATTGGATGGGTGAAATATGCTAATTTATTGAGTCAGGTTTTTTGGGTTATCAGGAGTTGTATGCCAAAATCATCAGTATTAAAACAATAAAAGACCTGACAAATTTCAGTTGGTGGATAATGAATCTATAATATATGAAAGTTTAATTGTAATCATTACATTATGGTAAATAATGAAATTTAACACTATATGCTAATTTTTTGAGAAGGACCTGTAGAGCGGGTGAAGAGAAGAGCGACCAAGGTTATTAGAGGACTGGGGAGTCTGCAATACCAAGATAGGTTATTACACTTGGGGCTATTTAGTTTGGAAAAATGAAGACTAAGGGGTAATCTTATGTTAATGTATAAATATATGAGGGGACAGTACAAAGACCTTTCTGATGATCTTTTTAATCATAGACCTAAGACAGGGACAAGGGGGCATCCTCTACGTCTGGAGGAAAGAAGGTTTAGGCATAATAACAGACGCGGGTTCTTTACTGTAAGAGCAGTGAGACTATGGAACTCTCTGCCGTATGATGTTGTAATGAGTGATTCATTACTCAAATTTCAGAGGGGATTGGATGCCTTTCTTGAAAAGTATAAGGTTGCAGGGTATATATACTAGATTCCTTGATAGGGCGTTGATCCAGGGAACTAGTCTGATTGCCGTATGTGGAGTCGGGAAGGAATTTTTTTCCCCAAAGTGGAGCTTACTATTTGCCACATGGGTTTTTTTGCCTTCCTCTGGATCAACATGTTAGGGCATGTTAGGTTAGGCTATAGGTTGAACTAGACGGACTTAAAATCTGCCTTCAACCTTAATAACTATGTTACTATGTTACCATCTGATGGAAACGTTGCCTCCTGCTGACTGGAGCTTTCTGTGATGGTGTAGACATTTGTGGTGGGGACACAAAACGTTGCCACATTTGGGCCATACTGGTCTTGCCTTGTGCTGAGGCACTACTTCTGCTCCCTCTTTGTGCAGAGCTTCGTCCACTGCCTCGACGCACTGAGCTGCTTTGTAAAGCACTAGCAGCACTGCTCTCGGGTGGAATGGAGAACATGATGGAATGCACCAGTGTGTCTTGGTACTCCCGCATTTTACTCTCCCAGTTCAACGATGTTATGAGGCTTTGTAAGTTGTCCCGGTAGCGAAAATCTAGGAGGGTAGACACCCTATAATCAGCCATGTTGAGAATGTGGGCGATGCAGCAGTCATTTCTCAGGCGCTGCTGCATGAAATCAACCATGTGCTGCAGACTGCCAACTAGCCAAGAAATGCTGTCTCCTGCTTGAGGCGTCATCTCTGCCTGCTCTGCATCACCCCCCCCTCGTTCTACATACGGACTACTAGAGCATTGTGTACCTCCCTCCTCTGGACAGATGTCTTCCTCCTCCATTGACTACTCCTCATCCTCCTCACAAAGTGTCACCTGCATAGGCCTTTCTGAGGAACCACGTTGCGCAGACTTGGTCCGCACATGTTTCCACATATTTGTGGTATTGAGGTTGCTGACTCTTTTCCATCTTTTCACTTTCTGATTACACAGCCTGCATTTGGCAAAGCAAATGTAATCTGCAACTGTGTCAAAAAGGACCAGGCACTGCAAGTCCTGGGAGCGTCCGTTTTGAGTTTTGGAAGATGCATGCTCCTAATGGGTGCCGAAGTGGAGGCTACAGGCAACCAAGTCTGCCCCCTCCCTTTCCCTCCTTTTTGGGCCGTTCGGGGAATCTCTTCCTCAGAGCTGCTCCTACCACCTTCCTGTACCTTACACCATGATGGGTCAAGGACCTCATCATCTACACTACCCTCTTCAAATAACTGCTTCTCCTGGGTAGTCTTGACAGCACAGTATGCACCAGAAAGTGGCACCTGAGTCTCATCATCAGATGCATACTGAGGTGTGCTGACCATAGGCACTGCCTGGGCAATTTGGCAGGTGGAGAAGACGCAGATGGGTGCTCTTCATTGCTCAGGACCTGAGAGGATCTGGAACTAATTGAAGTCGATGCGTTAGCTGCCATCCATCTGACAATGGCTTCAATTTGGTCCTCCCGCAGCAGTGGGGTACGGCGAGCTCCTACAAAGCTGCGCATAAAGGACTGTTCCCTGGTAAAACTGGGGGATGCTGAGTCACTGGTGCCCACATCAGGCAGAGAATCCCCACATCCTCTCCCTGCAGAAACTCCACGCCCATGACCACGTGCCTTACTCCCTGCCTTCTTCATCTTGGTAGACTGATAAAGATAGGCAGAAAAGTACTAAGGGCATTATGTGCTTATTCCTGAACAGCTGCTAACAGGTATAAAAAACACCAATTTTATAAAGTGTGGACTAGACTTTAATATGAGCTAATGTGGCCTACACAGCTGTAAAGTGGAGTGTTTGGTGAACTTTATTTATGTTTTTTTCACAAAAAGACATTGGATGTGCCCAAAGATGTAAAACCGATAGTATCACAAACTTTTTGTAGCTATTACAATGCAGGAAGGTAACCTACAATGCAATAGATGAGGCTCCAAAAAATAGGCTAATACTAATCTGGCTGGGGCTGCAGGGCACAAGGCTGCAGAACAGCTCCTTTATCTACTCCTCTATTGTGTTTGCAAGCAATCTAGCTGGATACGGATGGAACCACACTAATAGGAGAAATCAGGAAACATGAGCAGCACTAAAGCAAAAAAGGACAATGTATGAGGCAGCGACACACACTGACTGGACTACAACCAGAGGTGGCTGCAGAGCATTCTACAGCGTGAGCTGCACTCACACACAGAGACCTCGCAGACAGCCATGAACAGTGCAGAGAACTGTGCACTAGCGCTGCAAGGCTGCAGAAAGGCTCCTCTATCTACTCCTATATAGCGTTTGCAAGCAATCTAGCTGGATACGGATGGAACCACATTAATAGGAGAAATCTGGAAAAATGAGCAACACTAATGCAAAAAAGGACAATGTATGAGGTAGTGACACATGCTGAGCAGACTACAACTAGAGTTGGCTGCAGAGCACACTACAGCGTGAGCTGCACTCACACACAGAGACCTCGCAGACAGCCGTGAACAGTGCAGAGACCTATGCACTAGCGCTGCAAGGCTGTAGAAAGGTTCCTATATCTACTCCTCTATAGTGTTTGCAAGCAATCTATCTGGATACAGATGGAACCACACTAATAGTAGAAATCAGGAAAAATGAGCAGCATTAAGGCAAAAAAGGACAATATATGAGGCAGTGACGCACACTGACTTGACTACAACCAGAGGTGGCTGCAGAGCATACTACAGCTTGAGCTGCACTCACACACAGAGACCTTGCAGACAGCCATGAACAGTGTAGAGTACTGTGCACTAGCGCTGCAAGGCTGCAGAAAGGCTCCTCTATCTACTCCTATATAGTGTTTGCAAGCAATCTAGCTGGATACGGATGGAACCACACTAATAGGAGAAATCAGGAAAAATGAGCAGCACTAATGCACAAAAGGACAATGTCTGAGGCAGTGATGCACGCTGAGCGGACTACAACTAGAGGTGGCTGCAGAGCCCACTACAGCGTGAGCTGCACTCACACACACAGAGACCTCGCAGACAGCTGTAAACAGCGCTGCAAGGCAAATGAAAGCTTCTCACACAGGGGTTGATAAAGTAGCCTTTGTAAAGCAAAATAAAGCAAATCCCTAGCTCAAACTGTCCCTCACAATAAAAGTTATGCAATGACTAATAAACAATGTCAGATTAATAGGTATTCCAGATCTGACTCCAGCCAGAGAGACCTCTATGTTTTCAGGTTTAAACATTTGTTAACAGGTGCAGAATGATTGATATAATATTGCTTATTAGAAAGAAGGTGTAAGCAACCATCAGCCAGTCAACTCTTCAGAGCATCAAGTCAGCACAAACAAGGGCAAGTCGTTTATCAGCAACATTTTTAATGACTTTTGATGAGGCCAGGATGCTCTGTTCTGTGGAAGTTATTCTAACACAATCCTTATAAAAATGATTAATTGCTTTTATAATGCTATACTAAAACCCATCTGTTCAAGTCATTTATTCAAGTCAGAATGAAGTATTCATTGATTTGTGTTGTCTGGAAAATAAAAGGATTAATGCCACAGTGAAAAAAAAAAATACAGATCAGAATTAATGTCTGTCTAATTCCGCAGTCATTGTAGATGTCCTAAATTGACCTTGATTAATAAAGGGCTTCCAACTACAATGTCAGCAAACTCGATAGCTCTTATGATAAACTGAGTTAGACTGGGCTTTAATAATGCAACAACGCTCAAGTCTAATTTGCTGAAGATAGATCTGGAAAGCACCGTGGAATAAAAGGTCAACCAATTCAGAAAAATGTAAATTTTAAGGTATAAGGCTATTGCGAAAATTGTGTTGTTATAAATGTTTACTGCAGGGGAAAAGAAGAAAAAAAAATTAGGAAACAAAGTAACTTTAATTAACTTTTATATTCAAGTTTTTTACATTTGCAGATACTGTTGAAGGGTCATGTCCGCCTGTTCTGCTTCTAGTCCCAATCTGGCACTCTCTGATATAGTTTTTTTTTAAGCTTGATGACCTGTTCGCCATTTAGTCTGGGTCTTCTCCTACTCTGGTCTCCCAATCGACACTGTGGCCAACATGCCGGTGTAGGACAAGAACGCAATCACTGACTCTTGGCTTCCTAAAAGGCCAGAATACTCCTAGACACTTCGTTGCTTGCATATTTCCAGTTGGCATTAACTTTTAAGGACTCTTCCATCAGTCAAACTAGAGGTTTGATGTTATTTTGGTTCCTTTGCTTTGAGAAGGTGTTACTCTCTGTGTATACTCTTGCTTCCGATCATGTCCTATTGTCTACGGCCCGCCCTGACCTTTCTACTGCCTGACTATTGAGAAGGATCGGAATCTGTCTGGCTAGATCTGTGTCCACATCCCAACGATTTTTGTTTACTGCCTTGCCGTATTGGTACCTTCTCCTCTGCACACCAGCTATTGCTGATGAAGACCACTTTGCTTCGTAGCAAGCTAGGGATTCCATGTGGGATTGTCCAAAACTCCTTGGACAGGGGTATTTGTGAAAATATGTAATCCTTTAGACGCCACGCTCCACTTTGGTTGAGGTCAAATCCATTAGTCATTCAGTAGGTCCACTCAATTCCTGGTAGGTATAGTCGAGAGGATTGATTTGCTGAGAATCATCTCTGAACAGTAAGCCAGGAGATAATAATTCATAGGAATAAAAAACCTAATTTTTATTAGAAAACAGATATGCACCATAACACAAAGCAATGCATGAGTAATAGAGTGCCAAGAAAAAATAGTAACTTGTATGTAAGTAAGAGAGTGTCCAACTGTATCAGTGAGCATGTATAAAATGGTTGGATCTTACCCAATCTATGTAATGATAGCACACCATTCAATGAGATCAGTGGGAGACATGGGTGGAAAAAAATAAACTATATCTCCTGTCGTGCCCCGTGCAGTAGCTCCCACACTTGCAAGGGCAGTAACCAAGTGTGGTCCCTTCAACTATAATAGTAAGACCCCCATGTATTGCTTCTATACGGTACAGGACAACACTTTATAAAAAGTTGTTTTTTGGGGCATGGATTTTTTTTTGAGGCATGGATGATCTTTCCCAAATACACTTTTACACAGCCCTTCAATGTGGGTCAGGTTACTATCTTAATGCAAATTGTCAAAGAGGTTGTCCACCATTTGTTTACTAACGTAAAAATGGTCTCATGGTGGTCTTAGCCCAAGAAAAAAACACATACCTACCGGACCCAATCCACTCATCAATACCGCTGTCCAGTCTCCCAGCTTCCTGAGAGGTTGGTGATGTTAGGTGGTCTCTGATTTGCGTTTTTGTTTCCTGAAGAAGTGGGCTACACTTCGAAACGTGAAGGAAAATAAAACCCCCCTTTTTTTTCATTATCTCCGGCACTTGATGTTTTTTCATCACCCAGCAGCGTGGATACAGACCACAAACTTTCCATTTGTTACAGCTTCATGAAATACGGAACGTGGCTGATGAGGTGGGAATACCTTCAACAGCAAAGAGGGTGGAAGACATCTGCTAGTTATGTGGGGATTTTTTTTATGTTCTGAATAGAGTTAGATATTTTATAGTAGTGGACAACCTCTTTAAAGCTCACTGGGATCATCAACATTAACATCAATATTTTCAAAAGAGCCAAGATCTGACATCTGACAAACTGTTCCAGTAGTTATAAACTTGTATAGCACTGAAAAGGATATCCTCTTCAATGAACATAATGGACTTTCCGCCTTTGGTAGGCTGATCTATATATCAGAATATTGATTTCTAGCTGTGCTTCACTGTAAACACTTACCAAGTGCACTTCTCCATAATTGCTTTTTATCCGAGGAGGCTGCTGGACCATCGGTGAGGAAAATTGGGCAATAAACTTAAGGTGTCCTTTTTTCTTTGTGATTCTGAAGTATACTGGCCAGCCCTGTTCTATTTTAACAGTTTGAGACAACCATTTCAACAATGGAGCATTGTGGCCGGGTCAATAAGATGTCATTTTGTTCACAGTATGTAGTTAAGTGGCTACAGTGACAGTGCTTGATAACCTTTAGCACTTGGATCCCATTAAAGTATCCGTCACATTTCTTACGCGCAAGACATAAGGATGATGCTTGGAAAACAAGACGGAAGAAAGCAAAAGTCAATCAGTTCACCTGGTCGGTGCCCGGCATTTCTATTCTTCTGACAAATGTTTGGCGGAAGTGATTTCTTGCACTGCATTCTTTGATTAAAATCACGCAAGCTTTCTTAAATTCCCATTTTCAGTGGTTCCATTCAAAACAGCACATAAATCATGTAAACTTTAGCAGCAAGTAACACTTTCCAGGTAACTTATTTCTGACTTATATTGCCGGGTCAGAAAAGTATTGCCTGGAAAGTGTTACATTTACCAATGTTTATGTTTAACTTATGCTCTGTTATATATGAAGGCACTGAAAATTTAGATTTAGAGTAGATCAATTAAGCCTTTTGAGGCTGGTGTACTTACATTGAAAATCCATGTCAAATTGGCTGTGTAATCCCCTATGAAAGTTGACAGTTAATCTCCACCCATCTAGCTCCTCAGTGTTCCTCCTCCCTGCTGCTGCTGGTAAAGCATCCACCTAGCCTGATTCATAGCTCCTCAGTGTCCCTCCACCCTGCTGCTGCTGACGAAACATCACCTAACCTGATTGATAACACCTCAGTGTCCATCTTTCCTTTCGCTACTGAATAAATACCCACTTAGCCTGCTTGAGAACTCCTCAGTACCTCTACCCTGCTGCTGAATAAATGCCCACTTAGTCTGATTGATAGCTCCTCAGTGTCGTTACTCCTGGCTGTTGCTGAATAAACTCCCACTTAGCCTGATCCATAGCTCCTCAGTGTCCTTCCTCCCTGCTGAGTTCTAACTCTGTTAGTAAAAGCTGCAGCTGTAAATGAGGTTGAGTAGATGTGGATGAAATAGCCATTTTAATTTGGACTATTAACTTAAAGGGATTTTTCCATGAACAAAGTTAATTTTAATCAACATTTTATTGAATAGTTCTTCGAATAATGATAACTTCCACAATTGGATGAGTTTAAAGGGAACCTGTCACCCCTCAGGCGTTTGTAACTAAAAGAGCCACATTGTGCAGCAGTAATGCTGCATTTCTGACAAGGTGGCTCTTTTAGTTCTTGTTCCTGCCACTGCTGAAAGAATCATTTATCAAATTTGTCCCTCATACCTTGAAATCGCCACGGGGACAGGTCTTTCCCCCTAATCCAGAAGCACCACAGCCGTCACTCATGGCCTCTGCGTGCCGGGCGCTGCCTCCTCACATTATTCAATTGTCCCGGTGCCTGCACTGTCATACTAGGCCTTGGGCATGGGCAGTTAGCGCTGCCCGTCCACTGACATCACTTGATGTCCTGCTTACTGTGGCTGCGTGCACGCGCGGCCCGAGATCCCGCCCCGCAGTATCTTATGATTTCTTCACACTGCGGGGCTGTGATTCTTGGGCCGCGCGTGCACGCAGGTGCAGTAAGCAAGACATCAAGTGATGTCAGTGGACGGGCAGCGCTAACTGCGCATGCCCAAGGCCTAATATGACAGCGCAGGCACTGGGACAATTGGATAATGCTTAGGAGGTGGTGCCCGGCGCGCAAAGGCCATGAGTGATGGCTGTGGTGCGTCTGTATTAGGGGGGGAAAGACCTGACCCTGTGGCGATTTCAATGTATGAGGGACACATTTGATAAACGATTCTTTCAGCAGTGGCAGGAACAAGAACTAAAAGAGCCACCATGTCAGAATGCAGCATTAGTGCTGCACAAGATGGCTCTTTTAGTTACAAATGCCTGGGGGGTGACAGGTTCCCTTTAAAAAAACTGTTCCTGTGCCGAGATAATCTTATAAATGTGCCCCTCCTGTATACTGGTCGTGTCTGACCATACAGGAGCATGGTTTGATCATAACACAGCTCCTGGGCAAGGGGGAGCAAGAGAGTATACATCATTACAGCACGGGATCACAAATGATTCTTACATTGAGGTAAAGCATTAGTTAAAAACAGGCAATAAAATGTTTTGCCTCCCAAAAAGAAACATTTGTGATTCCATGCTGTTCTGTCTGTATAATCTTTTGCTTCTTCTCTTGCCCAGGAGATGTGATATGATCAGACCACGTTCCTGTATGGTCAGACACGGCCATTACACAATACACAGCAGGGGCACGTTTATAAGATTATCTCAGCACAGGAACATTTTTTTGACACATCCAATTGTAGAACTTATTTTTATTTCAAGATCTAATAAATAAAATGTACTTTGCTCATGGGAAACCCTTTTTAAGCACAGGTCTTAGAGATCTTTTTAATAATGTATGTGGCATAAATTATAAAATCTGGTGACAGAATCACTATAGGACTTGCATTGCGGAACAGAAATGAGAAATAATAAACGGTTAAGTAAGTTGGTAGCAATTTTCAAATTTCGGTATAAAATTACACATGCATCAAAAAGTCCAGCCACAGTGGATACATCCAATTTATTCCTTATTATCAAGCAGCCATTAAAATCTCAACACAGAAAACATCATGAAAAATGAGAACAACAATCCCATGCATTTCAAGCTGAAAACAAAAATATTCTACCCATCTATCGTGCTGCCACAGCTTCCCGGCCAATCCTATGCTCATTCCCTTCATCAGATTCCACAGTTGATCCTTTTTTTTTGCTTTGTTTTACAATATCATGTACTGGAAAATAGTAAAAAAATAATTTGAAGTACAGTTAAATGGTGACCCAAAAAATTCTACCATAGTTTTTTGTGTTTTGTTTTAATAGAGTCCATTTTACAGTACAAATTACATGGTAACTACAGTTGAGCGAATATGTTCGAAATCGGTAGCCAAATCTAAATTTGCCATATTTGTGCCATGTATGTACCTATTTTTGCCAAATTTATGCTTGACGATCGATTCCGAACATTTTCGGTCATTTCTACTCCCAGTGACTCCAATGACGTTCAGCTGTGTTGGGCGAATATTGCAAATACAATATTCGCTGCCGATCGGAATCGGAACCAAATTTTGAAAAGTTTGCTCAACTCTACTGGTAACACGATTCTCTGGGCCACTACTTATAAGGTTATTTTTTATATATTTTAATGGTTAATAAAATTCAGGCATTTGTAAACAAAAAATTTGGTTTATGTCCCCAATTTTGCCCATAGATTTAGTTTCCAGTTCGACATTCTTATTATGGGATTAATATTTGTATATATCCTTAGTTCGGGTGAATATGAGTGCAACAATACTAAACATGTTCATTTCTTCCATTTTTGTTTTACATTTTTTAAAATTTTACTGTTCATTAAAACTTTTATTTTTGTATATTTTTTAATATTATTTACACTTTTATTTAGTCACCCTTAGGTGACTTTCACCTGAGATTGTTGTTCGACCATACAATACACTGCAATACAATGGTATTGCAGTGAATTGTTATATCAATGGTCTTCAAAAATGACAAGTCACAGGCTTGGTAACCCTTATTTACTCCAGTAATTTTGGAGCAGGGTGCATCTTTGCAAAAACAGATAAAGACAGAAAAAAAAAACAATTTGGGGGTTTGCGCAAAATGAATCGCAGGCGCCATTTTGATGATTTGGGAGCAAAAAGCGTCAGGAAAAAAACACAAATCAAAAAAGAAAATTGACATAGAAAAGTCCACAAATGAGGAATATTTTTCTTTATCAGTATCATCCTGAACAGAAAAAAAGCCCCAAAACAGGTGACAACATAATTAATATTAAAATTCCACTAATTTGGAGGATACCGAGTAGTAGCGAGTATAGCAAAGGTCATTTTTAATGGATATAGAACTATATATGGATTTTTATGTGAACAGGAATGCAAAGAACATTTTTAGAGGCATAGCATAAAAAATAAAATTAAAAAAGTGAATAGCGCAGTGAAATGGAACGCTATAAAATACTGATACGGCAAATGAATATTTAATGTCCCATTCGAGTTTGCACATAAACAAGTTGAAGAAGCTTAGCGACAGTCGACAGAACAATGCTTTATTAATAAGGTAATAGACGCTTTTAAATAAGAGTATAAATATTAACAGCAATGCAAAGCAGCCTGTACCCATTTGCTCTTTACACAAATATAATGTACTCAGGGTCTGTTCAGCCCTGATCCATGTAGCTAAAATGCTCACTTGCTATGAGCACCGATGGCTGGGCGGTGCATATAGCTATCCAACTATGACAACCACAGGGGTCTCTTGCAGACCCGCGTTGTCATGCCAACCCATTAGCGACCCGCAGTCATATGACATGGGCGCTGATGGACAGGGGATTTGACGTGCTTCTGGCAGAGATTTAACATGTTAACAGCCGCGGGTGGATCGCGATTCCACCTATGGCTGTTAGGAGCACGTGTAATATGATGAAATCAACTGCCATGTGCCGGAAGAGATGTGGGCTCAGCACCTCGACAGAGCAGAGAGAAGTATGCCTGTGCAGTAGCATAATGCTGGGCACTGAGTGGGTGATCATCATCCACATGAGGCAGTGCAGGACGGCGGCATTGCAAGAAGAAAAGAGGCACCAGACCTAGATAAGAGACATCCGTTGAAACTGGACCAACTCGTAGGTGAGTATAATAAAAGGTCTTTTTTTTGTCTTGCAGGCTGAATTGGGGGAATATATACAGTATATTAGAATGCTGTACATGAGGACTTACCGATACTGGCCTTACTTCACATGGGGAAAAACCTGGTGACAGGTTGTGTCACGGGGCTACCGCGACAGAGAGGTTCCAGAGAACCGCGGTGCTCTGGGCCTCGTTCACACACAGTGAACAGAAGCTCTTCACCTGTATTCTGACCTGGCTGCTTTGTGCTAGCAGTGCAGGAGTTAACCTTATTGCTGAGTTGCTGAGAGCTGGGTGTCTCTCAGCTGAAGTGGATTTTGTAATCTGATCCTCTATATAGACCCAGTCCTGACTTCAGCTATTGTCAGTGAGCAGTTCTACTGCCTGGCTTGGAGGTTGAAGGAGCGTAGTGTTGGTGTTAGAGGTTTATTTACAGAGATTGGTGTCTGCTGTTTTGGTTGCATGTTAAACCTGTTTTCCTTCCTAGTTTTCTCCTTCTCTTCCCTTCTATGTGTACCCTCTGTGGTTGTGTGAGCATTTGGTGAGTTTGAGACTTTTAGTTACCTTGTCTGTATACCCTGTTATTTGTTGTATTATTACACTGGTGCAGTCCACCTCCTTTGGGGAGAGGGGGCCACTGATAGGGCCTGCACAGGAGACAGGGATACGCTGGCGGCTCAGGCCTCCTAACCATCATAGGTACCCCTGAGATAAGGGAAAGCCCTTTTATAGTGGTAGGGACAGGTGCGGCTCCCAGTACGCCTTCCTGCCCCTTTATCGCCGCTTACGGTGTGACAGGTTGCCTTTAAGATACGACCGCAAACTACAGGTATTAAGACATAAATATGGAATGTATGAATGATTTAGAAATGCATTACTGTTCTGTTTAGTAAACTTGTAAGAGTATGATTATTTGTCCACATTTTGATCAAACAGTGTAAGCCCATCTGCCAATAACGAGCCATCCACTTTGTATGTACATAATCTCTGCAGGGAAGTAAGCAAATGCAGGCAGGGAGCCTGAGAGTGGCAATGCTCATGTAGCAGTGAGTTTATAAGGTGACTACTTTTTGTTTAGATATTTTATTCTAACATTTTTCCTTAGGGCATTTTTTGTTATTTTATAAAACACCTTTAAAAGTTTGGATACATTAGAAAGCAATGAAATAGAAGAAGCCTCTAATTTTAGAAGTCCCCTGCCAAGCAAAACAATGGTTCCCTTGACTAATATCAGACATTGTAAAAATGACGGATAGAGATGCAGCAATTCAAGAAAGGGTATATAATAGTTTAAGACACCATAAGCTAATAATATCAAATTGATGTACCATGCATATAGTAACAAACAATACATTAGGAGTAATTTATTCATTTCTTTTCCATCCGGAATATATTGCTCAGATTTCCAGCATCCAGACAGACGAGACATGGTCACATTTCCCCGCTTACTTAGGTAAGGAAAACAATCCAGGTCATGTTGCTTAATGAATTTTGAGCTAAGAGCACAATGGTGGAGAATCGGCAAAGGCAAAATGGTCAATTTATTTTGACAACTGCTATCAATCGGAGTCAGTTTAATGAGCGTTTCATTAAACGAGAGAACTTTTTGGATTTCTATGGGTTCATTCAATTGCTGATAATCAAGCTTTAAGTAGTACAAATGTGTTGAGTACCCGCTATCGCTCTGTTGCTTTTTACTGCAGCTTTCTAGCAGTTTGCATTATGGAACTTCATGGCTTTTTAAACAATCCTCAGTTCTCATCGCTGGATTTATGGCTGGTGAAAAATGGCGATAGAAGCTTCAATTTACAAAATGTCACAGGCAGGATTTTTTTTTTGTTGCAGAGCCCAAAGGAAGACGAATGATAATATGTGGATCAAAATTTAGCAGGGGCTATTAAAAATCATTGAAGGATGCTTTAACCTTTAATGCAATGCATAACACTCGAACAAACACAAGTGTCCAAAGAGCAGTCAGGGTTATCCATTCATAGCAAAAACCACTCTCCATGACCGAGTCGTGTGGACTTGTCAAGTTAAATGGTCAAAGGGCGTAAAATGTCAAGGCAGATGATGTTTAGCATGGTGCAGATCTTCTTTCAACAATAAAAACGATTTACTACATCTATTTCCCGGATGAGTATCTTGGTATTTATCATTTTGTGGGTAACATACTATACAAAGAGGTGGTCGTGAATAAGAAAAACAGGGCTGTCTTCCTGAAAAAGTAGTGCCACTACCTATTTACAAGCTAAACCTGGAACTGCAACGTTCCAGTGCTACAAAAAATCAAAAACTTGTAGACAGGGGTGGCAAGGTTTTTTGAATAAGGCAGGAAAGTTAAATTTTTCTAATCATGAGCAACACTTGTAAAGTCAATCTGTCATGTTACGCAATGGATCTGTTGATGAGACTTGTGTACCCACTTTGAAAATAATTTTCAGAATTATCTGTTTTAAAGCCTAACAGAATCTGTACTTTTCTAGGCTCTTTTATTGTCCCTCCTCTGTTATGACCTGGTGGTCAGGACAATAATGGACCTGGTGGTTAAGAGCACACGGAATGACCTGATAGTTACTGATAAATAAGGACGAGCTCTGGGAAGTGGGAACTCTGCTGACCGCAATCCCTAAACCTATCAACCACACTAGAAATAGCCGTGGATTGCGCCTAACGCTCCCTATGCAACTCGGCACAGCCTAAGAAACTAGCTAGCCCTAGAGATAGAAAAATAAAGCCTACCTTGCCTCAGAGAAATTCCCCAAAGGAAAAGGCAGCCCCCCACATGTAATGACTGTGAGTAAAGATGAAAATACAAACACAGAGATGAAATAGATTAAGCAAAGTGAGGCCCGGCTTACTGAACAGACCGAGGATAGGAAAGGTTACTTTGCGGTCAGCACAAAAACCTACAAAAAGACCACGCAGAGGGCGCAAAAAGACCCTCCGCACCGACTCATGGTGCGGAGGCGCTCCCTCTGCGTCCCAGAGCTTCCAGCAAGCAAGACAACAAATTAAATAGCAAGCTGGACAGAAAAATAGCAAACCAAAGAAATACAAGCTGGAACTTAGCTTCTGATGGGAAGACAGGTCACAAGAACGATCCAGGAGTGAACTAGACCAATACTGGAACATTGACAGGTGGCCTGGAGCAAAGATCTAAGTGGAGTTAAATAGAGCAGCAGCTAACGAATTAACCTTGTCACCTGTGAAAGGAAACTCAGAAACACCCACCAGAGGAAGTCCATGGACAGAACCAGCCAAAGTACCATTCATGACCACAGGAGGGAGCCTGACAACAGAATTCACAACACTCCTCCCTGCTGAGATCTCACATTGTTCAGTACAAGCAGCAATTGTCAGTCTGGCTGAGTGGATGGAGACTGAATATTTTTGGACTCTCTAAAAGTACCTTCACACTGAACAACTTTCCAATGAGAACGACAGCGATCCGTGACGTTGCAGTGTCCTGGATAGCGATCTCGTTGTGTTTGACATGCAGCAGCGATCAGGATCCTGCTGTGACATCGCTGGTCATCGCTGAAAATCAGGCAACTTTATTTGGTCGTCAGGTCGGTGTGATTCGTGATGTTTGACAGCAAAAGCAACGATGCCTGCAATGGTTTTCAATGGAGCGAACAACCAGTGAGAACGATAAGTACGTCACTGGATTGCTCCTGCATCGCTCAGCTGTTGCCGGTGTTTGACGTCTCCTAGCGACCTAAACAGCGACGCTGCAGCGATCGGCTCGTTGTCTATATCGCTGCAGCGTCGCTAAATGTGAAGGTACCTTAACTCAATAGCTGGACTCATAGGGCATGATGAAATAGTTGTAATTTGCTGCAAACACTTTCCACAGCAAAGTAGCCATAGGGATGTCATAGACATAAAGCAAGATAGATCGATTCCCCACTGTTCCCCACTCGCTGCCCTGGATTGTCTCTGCATGTAGACAAATACCTGTCAATTCAATGGGCAATGGGCTAGGAGAAGCCACTGGGAACCCGTTTGTCTGACTAGTCTACAGCATGGCTCAATCCCTCGTGGCTTCTTACCTCACGCTGGCCTGGATTAGTGTAAGGGCTATTGTGAAGTCTGGTGGGTAGCAGCCCCCAAAGGAAAACTACCAAACCCAGGAAAAGCAACTGTGCAAGCCTGGGATTGGGTGGTGTTGGAGATCAAAGAGGCCAGTCAGTGCCTTTGCTGTGGTCACTGTTGGGACTCCAGCAAAATCTGTGCAGCCGCATGGGACTTAGTGTCCTTCACGGTTGAAGAAGAGCCCAACTGCCAGACAATGCCAGGGATCAGAAGAGAGATGTCTTGATACGATCCTTAGTTGCCAGCAGTGGGAAGAGAGCTGAGATACTGTCCTGTAAGCCTGAAGTGCCATGGATGTCAAGGTCCAGGCTGAGATGAGCGTTTTTAGTGCACGTATAGGGATATATGCAGCAAGAATGAGGAGAGAAACTACATGTTGCCGGACAAGAACTGGGTTCATCACACAACGAGGAGCTGTTGGCTCCGTGTAATGAATAACTGTGGAGAGCTGTAATCATCATCATCAACTGCTCCAGTATAAGAAAGTTTTTTTTATCTTGTTGCACCTGAGGTCTGGACATTTCTAATTGAGACAGGCTGACCACAACTTTCCTCTTTTTGTTCTGCTGAGGACGGCCCTCCGGCTGGTGAGCTCACCGTGACCATTGACCGCCATTACGCCCTGGCTAATGGAGGCTTGCCCAGACACACGTTTAGGCAGGAATCTGTCAGTCTATGGCAGCAGGCGGGGGAAAGCCTCCAGACACCACCATATCCTACTGGTCTACAATGCAGCTCAATTTGCAGTGGCTCTTAAAGAAAACCTGAAATGCAAAAAAAAATGCTAAGAACCCACAAATATGGGGTTAATCTGCAGGTTTATAGCATTCTGAAGCTGCCAAGTGCCCGCATCTAGAGTCCTGCTGATAGGAGGAATAAAATTAATTTCCTCCTGGCAGCCGGGCTGGTGTTGTGGGTACTAGGCAATTTCAGAATGCTATTCACTTGCAGATTGATCTCATATCTGCAGATTAATAGAATTTATTACTTCATAGGTTCGCGGTTCGAGCCGCGCTGTAGACTAGTTGGATAGGCGGGTCTCTGGCTGCTTCTCCCCGCCTGCTGCTATAGATTGACAGGTCCCTGCCTAAAAGTGTATCCAATGTTATACTATGGGAGACTGCAGATATGAGATTATTTTCTCATGTTGATTCTGCATGAGAAAACAATCACAGCATACTGCATGTGACTCCGATGATCGAATCATGCACACTCATGCAAGTTTATGGGTGCGTGTGATTTCATCCCAGTGCAGACCAATGTACGCTCACAGAGACAATGTAGAAGATCGAGCAATTAAAGGGACTCTGTCACCTGAATTTGGAGGGAACCATCTTCAGCCATAGGGGCGGGGTTTTTGAGTGTTTGATTCACCATTTCCTTACCCGCTGACTGCATGCTGGCTGCAATATTGGATTGAAGTTCATTTTCTGTCCACCGTAGTACACGCCTGAGCAAGGCAATCTTACCTTGCACAGGCGTGTACTACGGAGGACAGAGAATGAACTTCAATCCAATATTGCAGCCAGCATGCAGCCAGAGGGTAAGGAAAAGGGTGAATCAAACACCCGAAAACCCCGCCCCTATGGCTGAAGATGGTTCCCTCCAAATTCAGGTGACAGAGTCCCTTTAAGTTCTCGATCTTTTCCACACCTGTGATACAAGAAAATCATATTCAGATGACACTCAGCTCAAACACTGACAGAGTTTGAGCTGAGTGTCATTACTCATTAGCAAAATATTTAGAATTGAGAGTCCTCAGTGGTTGATACCTTTTAATGGCTAACTGAAAAGATGGTAACAAATTGCAAGCTTTCGAGACTACTCAGGTCTCTTCATCAGGCAAAGACTAAAACAAATTCTGAAGAATCACATACTTATGCACAACATCGTATAGAAAAAAAAAAAAAAACACCATGGATAAGCCAGGTGACATGAAGCAGAATTACCATGGGTGATAAACAGTTACGTCCATAAATATTGGGCCAATTCTTAGATAAGGATTGTTTTATTGTCCTGTGATTAGGGTCTCTGTTGTGGTGACCCCTCATGGTCTGAGGGGCAAGTTCCTTAGTTGATGTAAAAAGACATAAATCAGTGTGACACATTCATTCCTGCATTTAGAGTGTCAAAGGTCGTCATCAGTTTATACTCCCAGATTCTCCTTTCTCTCTGGGATGTGAATTTCCCCTTTAACACAAGTAATTTCATGTCCATAATGTTATGATTTGGGAGACAGAAATGTGTTGCCACAGGTATATCCATTCTTTTTTCTCTTATTGTATGGCGATGGGAGTTCATTCTTGTTCTAAGCTTCTGCCCTGTCTCCCCCACATAGAGACCCCCAGTTGGACATTTAGTACATATAATTAGATACACCACATTAGATGTGATGCAGCTGAAAGTACCTGGGATCTTGTAGTCCTGATGTGAGTTGGGGATCTTTATCTTGTCCGTGGTCATTATAAATGGATGGGTTTTACATTTTTTCTGGTTGCAAGGAAAGGTACCTGTGGCTGTGGGAGAGGACAGGGAGCTCTTGACAATGATGCTTCTTAGATTTGGGGGCTGCCTAAAACACAGTAGTGGGGGGTCTGGAAAAATGGATTGTAATCGGGCATCTTTTTACAGTAAAGGTTGTAATTTCCGTGCAGCTCCCCTTAGCACCTCCAGATTTGGATTGTAGGTAACTACTCAAGGTACCCGGTTATTTTCTTCTTTAGCTTTGTAATGTAGCAGGTGATTCCTTGATATTCTGGTGGCTCTTGTGATTTGGTTTTCAATTGTTCTTGGATGGTAGCCCTGATTCAAAAAGGTCTTTCTGAGGCGACCAAGGTGTTCATCCCTATTCATTGGGTTGGAACATATGCGATTGTATCTGATGGCTTGGCTGCAGCTTAATGATGGTGTCCAAAAAGTTAATTTCAGTGCAGGAGTAGTAGAGTGTCAAGTTGATGGTAGGATAAAACTGATTAAACTGTTCATGGAACGTCTTTATCTGTGGCTCAGACTCCGTCCAGATGATTAAAATGTCATCGATGTAGCGGTAGTAGGCCAGAGGCCTGATGGGACATAAGGACAAAAAGTCACTTTCAAGCTTGGCCATGAAAAGATTTGCATACTGTGGGGCCATTTTACTTCCCATTGCTGTGCCAGTCTCCTGTAGATAGATCTTCTTGTCAAACTCAAAGTAATTGTGGGTGAGGATGAATTTTATAAGTTTCACCACAGAATTTGCATCAGTCCCTGCGTTTTCCAGGAAGAATTTGCATGCATTTAATCCATCCTGGTCTGGGATATTGGAGTAAAAAGATTCCACATCCATGGTGGCCAGGATGGTTCCTTCTCGTAGAGGACTTATTGCTGATAGTTTATTCAATAAGTCAGTTGTGTCCTGAATGAAGCTGGGTGTATCCTTTACTCATTAACATAATTGTCCTGATTCTCTCGAATGAGAACATCGATGCCTGATAGTAAAAATACCGAATTTTCTCCCCCTCCTTTCTACAATTGTTGGATGTTTGTTTCTTTTTCTTGCATCTTAGAGTTTCAAAAGCAATTTTCGGCTCATACAAAGTATATCTTTTATATTTTAACTTCGTTTGAATAAGACATTGTCAAACTCTGCTCTAAATAAGTCTTCAATGCGGCATTCTCTAAAAAGCCTTTGAAGATTCAAATTAGGGTAAAATTAAAGGATGAAAACGTCCCTTTGAAATAGTTAAGTTTTATAATAGATAAAAAAGTCTAAGAAGAAATGTATTCTTCCTGAAAAATTGTAAAAAGAATTATATGCAGTACATTATCTTCCTACTTTATGGCATGGAGAAATTTTGAACATCGTTTTATACCGGATCTAAAGAACAGTATTGCAGGATTAATGTCTATACATAAAAAAGAAACGAGACGCACATGTAATATTCACGATTTTGAAATATAGCTGGGGAATTAAAGAAAGTGAATATGTACCGCCATGCCAATACTCTCTTATCTTTTGTAATTTTGTAACGCAGAGTCACTACCAGCATGAGCCAAGACTTCAATAGAAATGCACTGATTGAAAACAGCAGTTTTCCGTAAATAGAGACTTCTCTTCAAAGCACAACGTGCTCCATCATGTTCTTCTCGCTATTCGACAAATATAAAAATATCCTCGATGAAAACCTTTTTTTTACTCAAAAAGTAGGGTCTATGATACATGCTTGCACTATAGGGGTTATATATGTGTAACATACTCTCCATTAAAGGACATATGAATGTAGTGGATGAGGCTTCGCTACTGGAAATACTTCTCTATTAACCAGACTGTAGAGATTGATTGAAGAGGTCCCTTGAAGACACATCCTTGATCTCGGTGGAAGCCACATCCTGCTTGATTTCCCCTTCGGAGGCTTTCCATCGTTCAACATTTTCTGATTCACAGTAGTAATTTTCCAAAATTTTTGCAATTACATAGAAATTGTTCTCAGAAAAATACATCTCATGTGAAGGCGTAGAACGTGCTAGTTGTTTTAGACAGAGAGGATAATGAGGAAAATTCATTGAAAGAGAATACAATTAAGTATTACACATGGACTGAAAGGTGATCTTTGCTAACAATTGTGAAAAATATGGACATTTATCATTGTATTGAGTCTTACTTGGTTACCATTAGAGTTCGCGCAGATGTCTGTATTTTCAGTCTGAGTGCAATTCCACAAAACCTCAGATCGCACTCGGCCTAATGTTATTCCATAGGGCTGTGCACATGTCTGATGTTTTCCTCCGACAGAGCCTGCCCAAAGAAAATATCAAAGCATGCTCGATTTGCTTCCGATATCCGGTTCACAGTCGGCCATGTAAGTCAACGAGTCCGTGGAAAACATCCTATAATATTCAAATGTGGTACGATTTTCACTGACAGAATGGAGAAGGTGGATATTTTTTTCTTACATATTCTCCACAACCAGGAAAATCGGATCATACTGTGATCAAACTCTGATCAGAGTGTGATTAGCATAATCGGCCCGATTTTCTCGAATAAGAGAAAATATGGTGGTGTGACCCTAGCCTTAGTGCCCTTCTTTACTTTTTCTTTTAGCCCAACTTATGTGGAGATGAGTACTGCAAAATGATCAGTTTTGAAGAAAACAAGATTTACAGATACTTTACCTGGAGATGTTTATGTTAATTGTGTTCATATATGACCAGCCAGTGGTTGTGATGTAGATTGTAGCCTGTTGAGAGTTTTGCCAGCATATCACAATTTTCTTCAAGACAACAAACCTGATTTAAGGTAAGGGTGGACACATCTGTTAAATGGCATATTAATGAATCAATGGGCACATTAAACTTTGTGTGATGTGATCCGCAATATGGTGGAGGAAGCTTCTAGTGTGACTCTGAAACATGCATACAGCTTACATGACCTGGTAAGATCTCAGTTTTGCAGATCTAACAGTAACACATTGACTAGCTCTCTAATTTCCCTAAGATAATGTAAAAATATGGTCATTGTTAACAGTGTTAAAAAGTGTTCCACATTTCTGAAGATTAGACGTGGGCGAACCCGAAGAGTAAAGTTCGGCGTCCGTACCGAACACCTACTGTTCAGGCACGGACACCGAACACTTACTTCATCAGGAAGTCCGTATTACTGTTTGGGTTCTGCTGCCCAAACACTGTGCATGACAGCGCGGCAGATACCGCCTCTGATTGGCTGTGAAATCATCCCAGGTGGTCAGAGAGCCATGGTTCCCACGCTGTCAAAAGACAACATGAGCACTCAGCTGTGATCGGGGGTATAAAGTTTACCTCCGGTCACTGGTGTCAGTGGATGGGACTACAGCTCCCAACATCCGACACCTGCAGCCATGAATAAGAGCAAGAGAAGGAGTGGCTGGTGGGTGTATTCATTAGCCAGCTCCTGAGCTGTAAATAAATAATTTTAAAAAATCCCGGTGTGGGTTTCCCCATATTTTTGATAACCAGCCAGGCAAAACTCACAACTGGGGGCTGCAACCCTGATCTGTTAGCTTCAACAAGGATGGTTATCAAGAACTAGATGGTGGCCTGATTTTAACGCATCAGGTATTCTTGAATATGTATAGTAGTATATAGCACAGCCCACATAGTATATAACACAGCCCACATAGTATATAACACAGCCCACACAGTATATAACACAGCCCACGTAGTATATAACACAGCCCACGTAGTATATAACACAGCCACGTAGTACATAACACAGCCCACATAGCATATTGCACAGCCACATAGTATATAACACAGGCCACGCAGAATATAACACAGGCCATGCAGTATATAACACAGCCCATGCAGTATATAACACAGGCCACGCAGTATATAACACAGCCCAACATTATATAACACAGCCACGTACTATATTGCACAGCCACGTAGTATATAACAAACAGCCACGTAGTATATAGCACAGCCACGTAGTATATTGCCCAGCCATGTAGCATATTGCACAGTCGCATAGTATATAACACAGCCCGTGTAGTATATATCACAGAGATGTAGTATATAACACAGGCCACGCAGTTTATAAGACAGCCCATGCAGTATATAACACAGCCCACGTAGTAAATAGCAATGTGGGCATCATATCCCTGTTAAAAAAAAGAATTAAAATAAAAAATTGTTATATACTCACCTTCCGGCGGCCCCCGAATCCAGCCCAGGCGTTTAACGAGATGCTCCGGTCCCAAGAATGCATTGCGGCAATAACACGTGATGATGTAGCTGTCTCGCGAGACCGCTACGTCATCATCTCATGAGACCGCTACGTGATCTCGAGTCATTGCCGCAATTCATTCCTGGGACCGGAGCGTCGCAAGGAGCAGGAAAGGCGCTGGAAGGTGAGAATATAATGATTTTTTTATAATTATTATTTTCAACATTATATGTTTTTACTATTGATTCTGCATAGGCAGCATCAATAGTAAAAAGTTGGTCACACAGGGTTAATAGCAGCATTAACAGACTACGTTATACCGCGTTATGTTTAACAGACTGCTAAACCGCTATGGGGGCACTGACTGGGGAGTAAGGAGGGGGCCCTGACTGGAGGGGAGTTATTTAGGATTATTTCCTATTTAGGATTATGCGTTAGAACGCATCGGGTATTCTAGAATATGTATGTATGTATGTACGTCGCGCTTAGCACAGCCACGTAGTATATAACACAGCCACGTAGTATATAACACAGACAGCCATGTAGTATATAGCATAGCCACGTAGTATATAGCAGCCACATAGTATATAGCAGCCTCATAGTATATAACAGCCACATAGTATATAGCAGCCAAATAGTATATAGCAGCCACATACTATATAGCACAGCCCACGTAACACAGACAGCTGTGTAATATATAGCACAGCCACGTAGTATATAGCAGCCATATAGTATATAGCAGCCACGTAGTATATAGCACAGCCCACGTAATATATAGCACAGCCCATACAGTATATAACACAGGCCACGTAGTATATAGCACAGAGATGTAGTATATAACACTGTCCATGTAGTGTATAGCAGCCAGGCAGTATATAACACAGCCCACGTAATATATAGCACAGCTCATGCAGTATATAACACAGCCCACGCAGTATATAACACAGCCCACACGGTATATAACACAGCCCATGTAATATATAGCACAGCCCATGTAATATATAGCACAGCCCATGCAGTATATAACACAGGCCATGTAGTATATAACATAGTCCACGCAGTATATAACACAGCCCACGTAATATATAGCACAGGCCACGTAGTATATAACACAGCCACGTAGTATATAACACAGCCCACACAGTATATAACACTGGCCACGTAGTATATAGCAGTCAGGCAGTATATAATACAGCCCACGAAATATATAGCACAGCCCACGTAGTATATAACACAGCCCACATAGTATATAACACAGCCGACGTAGTATATAACAGCCAGGCAATCAACAACGTGGGATTTCCGTTACAGACAGACAGACAGAAAGACAGACAAAAAGACAGAAGTACCCCTTAGATGATTATATAGATTGATAAAACTAAACACAGTTTTACTTTTTTATTTAAAAATAACATACACAGTTATACTCACCAAACGCCTAATTCCACCAAAGCCCTCGTTTTCCTGTAATAAAACAAAAATTAAAAAACAACAACATCCCTCACCTCTCCGTCATTCTGTCATACCTCGTAATCCATGTCTGGGGGATAAATAGTTTTCAACCTGGACGGTGCCAAGATGCGACCATCCAGGCTGAGAACTACTGGTGATTGAACTGCTGTGAACGCAGCATCAGTGACCGGCGGTCATCGAGGTTACCTCTGGTGACTGAGGCTGCATTCCCATCCGGGCTGAACTGCAGTGACCTTGGTGAGATCCCCACTAGCACAGTGAGAAAAACTCACTGTTAAATTTAAAGGCTAAAAGAGCCCAAGAGGTGAGAGTAAAAATTGTTTATGACATGTTAAATAAAATTGGCAAAACTTTAAAAAAAATACATCTAACACAAAAAAACCTGAATTAAACAATTGGACATTTTATGATGACAAATTCCATTTAAGTGATATGGAGACATTCAGAACTACATTGAAATGTATGTATCACTGTATTTATGTAATACGCTTAATCAGCTGATCAATGTGATGGTGGAAAATTGACTATGCAGATAGAACAAATTACCTGCACTCAACAGCTACAGCATTGGTACTTACCTGCACGCAACCTCCGATCCTCACCAGATCTCCTCCTCTACTCCCCTCTTATCTCCTTTTCCCACAATCGCATACAAGATTTCTCGTGTGCATCCACCCTACTCTTTCTACCCCAACATATCAGCCTCTCTCCTACCATGGAAACCTTCAAAAGGAACCTGAAGACCCATCTCTTCCGACAAGCCTACAACCTGCATTAACCACCGATCCACCATATCGCTGAACAATGTGCTCTCCGATCACCTACTGTATCCTCACCCATCCCTTGTAGACTGTGAGCCCTCGCGGGCAGGGTCCTCTCTCCTCCAGGACCAGTCGGTGACTCATTTTGTTTATGATTATTGCACTTGTTTTTTATTATGTATACCCCTTTTCACATGTAAAGCGCCATGGCGCTATAATGAATAATAATAACTATTATTATTATATTTACTATTGTTATTATTGTATAATTAAATCCAAGGCAATGCAGGAAAACTTGAGCCTTTTATCAGAAAAAAAACAGGCATCTGATAAATCTAAAGGTATATTACAAAATAATCAGTACAAAATGGTGGACATAAAAAATGAGATAGTTTCAAGAGGTGAGCATTCGCATTAAGCTACATCGGGCTTAGAGAAGGCAACCGGAGATAAACAATCTTCCAGGTTAATCCGCCTCATATGGCTTTTGACTTATAATATGAGCTTTCCGAAATTCTTTAAAATTGTAATGATAAACACAGAAAATAGACTTTTTTTCCTCAATATACACATCCAAATAACTCGACCTCGCAACCATCATTGGAGACATTGAAATGTCATCATCTTCATAAAAACGTAGTGCATAGTTATACGCGATCCCATCTCACTGCGTTACCTTTTTTTTAGGTCAGAAAAGAGTTAATACTCAAGGGACAGGTAACATAAAATACCGGCAGTCAAAGAAATTACTTAGAAATGCATCATAACAAAAATGAATTGACGTAAGGGATTTATGAAGGTTTTTAATCCCTTAGCGGACATTTGTCAAGCTTCCTGCCATAAAACCCCATGGGAGCCGAGTGCTAACAAATGTAGGCTGTGCGCTTCCAATCTAGGTTGTTATATCCTGCCTCTTCATGATAACACCGAGCATTGTTTATTGTCAGGATATTCTCAGGGGATTTCAGCTAAAGAAATAATAATTTGTTTCATTGCATCTGCCGGTCAATAGCATTGTCAGATAATTATCCTGCTTTTGTCGAAGAAGATTGCACTGGATGGTGATCCTATTAAGAATAGGTATCAGAATTTGTAATCTTTTTTTATTATTGGCATACAAATAGCTCAATAAACAAATAAAACCAAGCCAATACCTTTACATATTGATACATAATTGCCAAAAACAAATAAGTCCGTCCTGTAACAATATTGGTGTAAGGCATAGTTGGAGATGAGCAAACCTTTCAAAATTCGATTGGGAGAGATTCACTTGTGTTTAGCTGTCAGATTTGGTCTGAATAAATTCAGATTAAATCAAAAGTGCTACAATCATTTTAGGGATAGTGAAGAAATTAAAAAAGAAAATGAAAACGTTTATATTCACCTTTCATAACTTACATGTCTTAATCCTCCTATGTTACCTCCCACCACCGATAAAGGTCTCCAGTCCTCCTTGCCAGTTGTTCAATACTGACATTGAGGCTTATGATTGATCTCATGCAGTCTCGTGAAGTTTGGAGAGGAAAGCAATGTAAGTGATATTGTATTTTGCCTCCCCATGTGAATGTATGAAGCCAATCACAGGTCTCAAATTGGTCCCAAAATTCAAAGAACAAAAGATCAGCAGGGATGACCAGGTGGCTGAAACAGAAGCAGTTGAGGGCCCTTTCCCACTGCATTCTTCCCCAGGTTCAGTGGCTCCATCAAGGCTTACGTCCAAACACTCCACAAAATGGGTTTCAGGTGTATGGGCAGACATGGCTATAATTTTGCCTGTGTGTTATGCCGTGCATAATTTTGGGCCATGTATGAATATTGGAGATGAACACCCAGATGTAGTAGACTACTACTATATTGATTGACTGATATGTTGTAAATCTCTTTTTAATAATGCCCTCATCATCTCCCGCCTTGACTACTGTAACCTCCTGCTCTGTGGTCTCCCCTCTAACACTCTCGCACCCCTCCAATCTATTCTAAACTCTTCTGCCCGACTAATCCACCTGTCCCCCGCGCTATTCCCCAGCCTCTCCCCTCTGTCAATCCCTTCACTGGCTCCCCATTGCCCAGAGTCTCCAGTACAAAAACCTAACCATGACATACAAAGCCATCCACAACCATACATCTGTGAGCTCGTCTCCCGGTACTTACCTGCACGCAACCTCCGATCCTCACAAGATCTCCTTCTCTACTCCCCTCTTATCTCCTCTTCCCACAATCGCATACAAGATTTCTCTCGTGCATCACTCCTACTCTCTACCACAACACATCAGACTCTCGCCTACCGTGGAAATCTTCAAAAAGAACCTGAAGACCCACCTCTTCCGACAAGCCTACAACCTGCAGTAACCACCGATCGACCAAACCGCTGCACGACCAGCTCTACCCTCATCTACTGCATCCTCACCCATCCCTTGTAGATTGTGAGCCTTCGCGGGCAGGGTCCTCTCTCCTCCTGTACCAGTTGTGACTTGTATGTTATGAAAGGCAATTCAGTACCACAATGGACATCCAGTGATCTGACAATAACCCCAAATCATAGAACGAGCTCTGAGACGTGGGAACTCTGCAGACCGCAATCCCTAATCCTCTCCAAACAACACTAGAGGCAGCCGTGGATTGCGCCTAACTCTGCCTATGCAACTCGGCACAGCCTGAGAAACTAACTAGCCTGAAGATAGAAAATAAGCCTACCTTGCCTCAGAGAAATACCCCAAAGGAAAAGGCAGCCCCCCACATATAATGACTGTGAGTAAGATGAAAAGACAAACGTAGGGATGAAATAGATTCAGCAAAGTGAGGCCCGACTTTCTTAACAGAGCGAGGATAGAAAAGATAACTTTGCGGTCTACACAAAACCCTAAAGGAAACCACGCAAAGGGGGCAAAAAGACCCTCCGTACTGAACTAACGGCACGGAGGTACACCCTTTGCGTCCCAGAGCTTCCAGCAAAACAATTAGACAAGCTGGACAGAAAAAATAGCAAACAAATAGCAAGAAGAACTTAGCTATGCAGAGCAGCAGGCCATAGGAATGATCCAGGGAAAAACAAGTCCAACACTGGAACATTGACAGGAAGCCAGGATCAAAGCATTAGGTGGAGTTAAGTAGAGCAGTACCTAACGACCTCACCACATAACCTGAGGTAGGAAACTCAGAAGCCGCAATACCACTTTCCTCCACCAACAGAAGCTCACAGAGAGAATCAGCCGAAGTACCACTTGTGACCACAGGAGGGAGCTCTGCCACAGAATTCACAACAGTACCCCCCCTTGAGGAGGGGTCACCGAACCCTCACCAGAGCCCCCAGGCCGACCAGGATGAGCCACATGAAAGGCACGAACAAGATCGGGAGCATGGACATCAGAGGCAAAGACCCAGGAATTATCTTCCTGAGCATAACCCTTCCACTTAACCAGATACTGGAGTTTCCGTCTTGAAACACGAGAATCCAAAATCTTCTCCACAATATACTCCAACTCCCCCTCCACCAAAACCGGGGCAGGAGGGTCAACAGATGGAACCATAGGTGCCACGTATCTCCGCAACAATGACCTATGGAATACATTATGTATGGAAAAGGAATCTGGAAGGGTCAGACGAAAAGACACAGGATTAAGAACCTCAGAAATCCTATACGGACCAATGAAACGAGGTTTAAACTTAGGAGAGGAAACCTTCATAGGAATATGACGAGAAGATGACCAAACCAGATCCCCAACACGAAGTCGGGGACCCACACAGCGTCTGCGATTAGCAAAACGTTGAGCCCTCTCCTGGGACAAGGTCAAATTGTCCACTACATGAGTCCAAATCTGCTGCAACCTGTCCACCACAGTATCCACACCAGGACAGTCCGAAGACTCAACCTGTCCTGAAGAGAAATGAGGATGGAACCCAGAGTTGCAGAAAAATGGCGAAACCAAGGTAGCCGAGCTGGCCCGGTTATTAAGGGCGAACTCAGCCAAAGGCAAAAAGGACACCCAGTCATCCTGATCAGCAGAAACAAAACATCTCAGATGTTTCCAAGGTCTGATTGGTTCGTTCGGTCTGGCCATTAGTCTGAGAATGGAAAGCCAAGGAAAAAGACAAGTCAATGCCCATCCTACCACAAAAGGCTCGCCAAAACCTCGAAACAAACTGGGAACCTCTGTCAGAAACGATATTCTCTGGAATACCATGTAAACGAACCACATGCTGGAAGAACAATGGCACCAAATCAGAGGAGGAAGGCAATTTAGACAAGGGTACCAGATGGACCATTTTAGAAAAGCGATCACAGACCACCCAAATGACTGACATCTTTTGAGAAACGGGAAGATCTGAAATAAAATCCATAGAGATATGTGTCCAAGGTCTCTTCGGGACCGGCAAGGGCAAAAGCAACCCACTGGCACGAGAACAGCAGGGCTTAGCCCGAGCACAAATCCCACAGGACTGCACAAAAGTACGCACATCCCGCGACAGAGATAGCCACCAAAAGGATCTAGCCACTAACTCTCTGGTACCAAAGATTCCAGGATGACCAGCCAACACCGAACAATGAACCTCAGAGATAACTCTATTCGTCCACCTATCAGGGACAAACAGTTTCTCCGCTGGACAATGATCAGGTTTATTAGCCTGAAATTTTTGCAGCACCCGCCGCAAATCAGGGGAGATGGCAGACACAATTACTCCCTCCTTGAGGATACCCGCCGGCTCAAACAAACCCGGAGAGTCAGGCACAAAACTCCTAGACAGAGCATCCGCCTTCACATTTTTAGAGCCCGGAAGGTACGAAATCACAAAGTCAAAACGGGCAAAAAACAGCGACCAACGAGCCTGTCTAGGAATCAACCGCTTGGCAGACTCGAGATAAGTCAAGTTCTTATGATCAGTCAATATCACCACGCGATGCTTAGCTCCTTCAAGCCAATGACGCCACTCCTCGAATGCCCACTTCATGGCCAGCAACTCTCGGTTTCCCACATCATAATTTCGCTATGCAGGCGAAAACTTCCTGGAAAAAAAAGCGCATGGTTTCATCACTGAGCAATCAGAACCTCTCTGCGACAAAACAGCCCCTGCTCCAATCTCAGAAGCATCAACCTCGACCTGGAACGGAAGAGAAACATCTGGTTGACACAACACAGGGGCAGAAGAAAAACGACGCTTCAACTCTTGAAAGGCTTCCACAGCAGCAGAAGACCAATTGACCACATCAGCACCCTTCTTGGTCAAATCGGTCAATGGTTTAGCAATACTAGAAAAATTGCAGATGAAGCGACGATAAAAATTAGCAAAGCCCAGGAACTTTTGCAGACTTTTCAGAGATGTCGGCTGAGTCCAATCATGGATGGCTTGGACCTTAACAGGATCCATCTCGATAGTAGAAGGGGAAAAGATGAACCCCAAAAATGAAACCTTCTGCACACCAAAGAGACACTTTGATCCCTTCACAAACAAAGAATTAGCACGCAGGACCTGAAAAACCGTTCTGACCTGCTTCACATGAGACTCCCAATCATCCGAGAAGATCAAAATGTCATCCAAGTACACAATCAGGAATTTATCCAGGTACTCTCGGAAGATGTCATGCATAAAGGACTGAAACACTGATGGAGCATTGGCAAGTCCGAATGGCATCACTAGATACTCAAAATGACCCTCGGGCGTATTAAATGCAGTTTTCCATTCATCGCCTTGCTTAATTCGCACCAGATTATACGCACCACGAAGATCTATCTTGGTGAACCAACTAGCCCCCTTAATCCGAGCAAACAGATCAGATAACAATGGCAAGGGGTACTGAAATTTAACTGTGATCTTATTAAGAAGGCGGTAATCTATACAAGGTCTCAGCGAACCATCCTTCTTGGCTACAAAAAAAAACCCTGCTCCTAATGGCGACGATGACGGGCGAATATGCCCCTTCTCCAGGGATTCCTTCACATAACTGCGCATAGCGGTGTGCTCAGGCACGGATAAATTAAACAGTCGACCTTTTGGGAATTTACTACCAGGAATCAAATTGATAGCACAATCACAATCCCTATGCGGAGGTAGGGTATCGGACTTGGGCTCATCAAATACATCCCGGTAATCAGACAAGAACTCTGGGACCTCAGAAGGGGTGGATGACGAAATTGACAGAAATGGAACATCACCATGTACCCCCTGACAACCCCAGCTGGACACAGACATGGATTTCCAATCTAATACTGGATTATGGGCTTGTAGCCATGGCAACCCCAACACGACCACATCATGCAGATTATGCAACACCAGAAAGCAAATATCCTCCTGATGTGCAGGAGCCATGCACATGGTCAGCTGGGTCCAGTACTGAGGCTTATTCTTGGCCAAAGGCGTAGCATCAATTCCTCTCAATGGAATAGGACACTGCAAGGGCTCCAAGAAAAACCCACAACGTTTAGCATACTCCAAGTCCATCAAATTCAGGGCAGCGCCTGAATCCACAAATGCCATGACAGAATACGATGACAAAGAGCAGATCAAGGTAACGGACAGAAGAAATTTTGACTGTACCGTACCAATGGTAGCAGACCTAGCGAACCGCTTAGAGCGCTTAGGACAATCAGAGATGGCATGAGTGGAATCACCACAGTAGAAACACAGACCATTCAGACGTCTGTGTTCTTGCCGTTCAACTCTGGTCAAAGTCCTATCGCACTGCATAGGCTTAGGTTTAATCTCAGGTAATACCGCCAAATGGTGCACAGATTTACGCTCACGCAAGCGTCGACCGATCTGAATGGCCAAAGACATAGATTCATTCAGACCAGCAGGCATAGGAAATCCCACCATGACATTCTTAAGGGCTTCAGAGAGACCCTTTCTGAAAATCGCTGCGAGCGCAGCTTCATTCCATTGAGTGAGTACGGACCACTTTCTAAATTTCTGACAATATACCTCTATCTCATCCTGACCCTGACACAAAGCCAGCAAATTTTTCTCTGCCTGATCCACTGAATTAGGCTCATTGTACAGCAATCCGAGCGCCAGGAAAAACGCATCAATATTACTTAATGCAGGATCTCCTGGCGCAAGGGAAAATGCCCAGTCTTGAGAGTCGCCACGCAAAAAAGAAATAATAATTTTCACTTGTTGAGCTGGGTCACCAGAGGAGTGAGGTTTCAAGGCCAGAAACAGTTTGCAATTATTTTTGAAATTCACAAACTTGACTCTATCACAATAAAACAAATCAGGAATAGGAATTCTTGGTTCAAACATAGGCTTCTGAACCACCAAATCTTGAATCTTTTGTACATTTACAACGAGATTATCCATTGAAGAGCACAGACCCTGAATGTCCATGTCCACACCTGTGTCCTGAACCACCCAAATGTCTAGGGGAAAAAAAGGCAAAACACAGTGCAAAGAAAAAAAAATGGTCTCAGAACTTCTTTTTTCCCTCTATTGAGCATCATTAGTACTTTTGGCTTCCTGTACTGTTGTGATAGGCAATTCAGGAACACAATGTACATAGCGATCAGAGCACATACAGTGATCTGACAATAACCCAAAATCATAGAATGAGCTCTGAGACGTGGGAACTCTGCAGACCGCAATCCCTAATCCTCTCCAAACAACACTAGAGGCAGCCGTGGATTGCGCCTAACTCTGCCTATGCAACTCGGCACAGCCTGAGAAACTAACTAGCCTGAAGATAGAAAATAAGCCTACCTTGCCTCAGAGAAATACCCCAAAGGAAAAGGCAGCCCCCCACATATAATGACTGTGAGTTAAGATGAAAAGACAAACGTAGGGATGAAATAGATTCAGCAAAGTGAGGCCCGACTTTCTTAACAGAGCGAGGATAGGAAAGATAACTTTGCGGTCTACACAAAACCCTAAAGGAAACCACGCAAAGGGGCAAAAAGACCCTCCGTACCGAACTAACGGCACGGAGGTACACCCTTTGCGTCCCAGAGCTTCCAGCAAAACAATTAGACAAGCTGGACAGAAAAAATAGCAAACAAATAGCAAGAAGAACTTAGCTATGCAGAGCAGCAGGCCACAGGAATGATCCAGGGAAAAAGAAGTCCAACACTGGAACATTGACAGGAAGCATGGATCAAAGCATTAGGTGGAGTTAAGTAGAGAAGCACCTAACGACCTCACCAGATCACCTGAGGGAGGAAACTCAGAAGCTGCAGTACCACTTTCCTCCACAAACGGAAGATCCCAGAGAGAATCAGCCGAAGTACCACTTGTGACCACAGGAGGGAGCTCTGCCACAGAATTCACAACACTTGTATTGATTAAGATTATTGTACCTGTTTTTATTTTGTATACCCCTCCTCACATGTAAAGCGCCATGGAATAAATGGATCTATAATAAATAATAATAAGAGATTCTTCAGCAGCTGCAATGTGGGCTAATACATAATTGTGGCTGAGCTTCTGCAAAACAACACTTACTTCTTAGAGTCCGTACATGTGCATTCTTAATGGGGTAAGGGAGGGCCACCTCAATCATTTAGTCTATGCTGTACAGAAATGTTTCATTCCTTTTACAAATCTGTCAGGTGATCTTATGTTTTTCTAGGAGGACCCAGCATGCAAATACTTCTAAACACACTCATACTGTTGGCCTGCAGCTGACACTCACCATATACTGAATTTTACAGCTAGCATTGAGTTTAAAAGTACATGAACTGATTGGTATACAGTGAGCTCCCCCTAGTGGTGGCTGTATGTAGTTAAAATTTTTTATAATGCATTTTACGAGACTGTAAAGATTTGTACTCCATAATCAGCATTTACAAATTGATTTACTCAAGTGTTAAAATAAAATGAACCCTTAAAATCCACAAATTATGGTGCTCTTTATTGTTGTATAAAAATGTGGGACTTTTATGAGCATTTCAGAAGGAAAAAGAAGGGAACGGATAGAGGATGGAGGAGACCAGACTATTCACAAAATTAGAAGTTTAATGGCACTATGCATTTCAGGGACGGTTCGTCCCCTTCATCGGGTGCATCTGATTAAGGGGACAGACCATCCCTCAAGTGAGTAGGTCTCATGGTGTGAATAGGCTGGTCTCCTCCATTGCAGCACTTTGAACATTTCCGCCCTCTTCTTTTTTCCTCCTGAATTGTATCCCCAGCTCTTGCCCAGGAGGGTATTGAGCCAGTGGTTGGTGTGGCAGCTGATTGGGGAAGCCATCCATCTTACTCCTCCTCCAAGAGGGTGCTTATTCAGTGCAGCAGTGCAGCTCCTGCCCAGTGATAGTGAGAAGCTGATGGTCAATGTGGCAGCTGATCAGAAGAATCCTCCATTTTGGGCCCTATAGCATTGTTGTGCCTGTCCAGCACAACAAGTGAAGAGGAGCTATACTTAATTTGGACCATGCCAATTGACACCCGAAACACTTTTTTCTCTTTTTTTTCTTCCTTTTCTCAGCACTTGTCAGTTTTGAAAAGTGGTATACAGATGAAACCTTTCTTAAGCTGAGCACAAACTGTCTAAGTTATACCATGATATATTCTAACACAGAAAACTGTGACTCTACATTTGTACACTTTGACAAACTTTAAGATTAGTTGTCAAGTTTTTGCATCAAGATACCTTGCGGCATTATGGTTTCTGTGTCATGTTAGGCTGCTTTCACACATCAGTTTTTTGCCGTAAAGCACAATCCGGTGAATTTTGAAAAAAAAACGGATCCGGCAAAAGTTGCCGTCGGATCCGTTTTTTTACTCATAGACTTGTATTAGCGCCAAAGTGCCTCCCGTTTCATCCGTTTTTTGCCGGATCCATCTAAAATCCGTTTTCCTGCAGCCGGAGAAAATGGTCAAAGGAACGTTTTTTCTGTCCATCGAAAAAACGGCCAGCGACGGATCTGGTGAAAACGGGTGAAACGTGAGGTCAAATGATGGAATCCGGCGACGGATTCATTTTTTTTTTAAACAAATCATGCATTTTCCATTCTGGAGTCTCTCTCTCTCTCTCTCTCTCTCTCTTCCACAGAATCCAAAATAGCCGGCAGATCCACATACTCGGATCCGGCGAAAAAACGAATCCGTTGCATCAGTTTTTCACAATTTGCAACGGATCTTTTTTTTTCAAAAATTCACCGGATTGTGCCTGACGGCAAAAAACTGATGTGTGAAAGCAGCCTAAGGCTAGGTTCAGATTGCGTTAGTGCAATCCGTTTAGCACCTAGCGCTAGCGGATTGCGCTAGCGCAATGTTTTGTAAAGGTGTCGCGTTAAACGTCCCCACTCTTGCAGATCTCTGATCTGCGAGAGCGGGGAACGGACCTCGGGAACGCTCGTACGCTGCAAGCAGCGTCCGCGGCACGCCACAAAACACCGGCACATCGCTAGCGCGTGCCGAAAATGGCACGCGCTAGTGATGCGCGTCCCCATTGCTGTGAATAGGCGCGCTAACTGACGCGTTTCACGGCGTTAATTTCGCCGTGCAATGCTGTCCGTTAACGCGGTCCCATTAACGCAATGGGAACCTAGCCTTAGGAAATGCTAAACCTGCAGCATTTAAGAGGTGCCCTTCTCTTTTTCTGTTTTTCTCTGCAGTTACTTTTTTTTATGTTGGTATGATATTTTTTGTTAAACACTTAAATCTGCAGCTTAGTAGACAAATGTATCAATATTAAAGCCAAAAAACTGTTGCAATATTTTTTTTTAGATTTTCTGACTTTAGGAAGGTCCATAATTACGATATGTGGGAGTATGAAGCTTTCATTAACTTTGGCACAATTGCGCCTAACAATTTTTACTTTTACACTGGTTTATGTAACAACAACTTTAATAAATGCATACTATTGTGGTAAAAACACACCTCCATCCACTATAAAGATGTATTTATGACTCCATAATGAACAATAAAGTTAATACAAATATTGAGACTCTATACAGAGAATGAAGTTAGAGATCATGAACTGATTTGATGCAAATAAAAGCTGAGTAGAATTTTTCAACATTTGCTTATTCTGGGAAATCAATCTGCGAAGCAATGCAATTCTCGCAAATCACCCCATAAATTCCTTTAGTTATTTTGCACATTGCAATGAGTCACAGAAGGCTGAAATAAACTCAGGCTTGATCTCATAATGCCTTGCAGATACCTCCTTAAATGGTATAGTGCAGTCAATCAGGAGGGACTCTCATAGCCTGAATAAAAGCCTAGTTAGGGAATGCAGCAGCCATTTTAAGATGATTTGGAATAGTACTTTAAATCTCCCATCTCTCGCTTTGCTATAGAGATAGAAAGTGTAATCCATAAAACATTGGACAGATACTACAGCCCTTAGTGTGTGCTGTACAACTGAGATGAGTGTAGTACTCTGAGAATAATATCATCACAAAAAAACCCTTTCAGGTAACCAAAGCACAAAAAACTGACACTAATCAGTAAACATGCATAAGAAAATCCAGTATACTGTGGTAATATTAAAAATTACACTTTTTATTGAATAAAAACTAAACAAAGTTTATATATCAATATAACAAAAAATCACAGAAATCCAAAGTCAATATATAACCGTTAAGGTCACTACTCTTAGACCCATGCAATGTCCTATCCAAGATGTCAATTACATACGCATGAGTTATATCAGAAATATATAACAATTAGCACTTACATGAGGAGTGGTCTGCCTGGTGTGGTGATCCTCAAAGCACCCCGACGCGCGTTTCGTCCCTTCGTATGTAGTCTTTACATTTGTCATAAAATCTATTTTTGCAAAGGAGGGGATTTTTTAAAATACAAATAAAAAGTCACCAAAATCCAGACACCTATGATGGATAAAGTGGAACTCAACAAGGATTAATGCAAGCACATATAAAGTGTCTTATTGCAGGTGTTGACCTTTTGGCCTTGTACTTATCTAGCATTGTTATCACTATATTTTTGGGACGTGGTTGAATTTTGTTGAAAAATTAGATTTTTTTAAGTAGGCATTTAACTGTGCATAACTAAAGTAAAAACAATAGCGCCCAAGGGGCGAGGTACTGCTGAAAGCTCCTGACAGAAAAATGGGTCCTGTGTGGCAAACCCGTAGAGAAAGGTGATCAAATACAAACTGAATACTGTTGGGCTAAACAGCTAGTGTATGGTATGAGGGGGGGATCTGCAATGGTAAATGATAAATATATCAATAAGAATTGCACGTATTAAGTAATGCTTAGATAATCCCTTCAAAAATCATGGTATTTCAAATTTGCACACAGGAATTTATGATCAATACCTCTCTATAAAGAGAAGAAACATCACTTTGTGGTGTTTCTGCTAACACCGCAAATCTAGTGTAGTGTTTGGGCTATAGATCTTACATATAGAGTATAAATAAATCACTAATGTCTTAGGCTGCTTTCACACATCAGTTTTTTGCCGTCAGTCACAATCTGGTGAATCTTTACAAAAACGGATCTGGCAAAAGTTGCCGCATGATCCGTTTTTTTTCTCATAGACTTGTATTAGCGATGGATTGTGACAGATGGCCTTACGTTTCATCCGTTTTTCACCGGATCCGTCGAAAATTGTTTTTCCGGCGGCCGGAGAAAATGGACATAGTAACGTTTTTTGTGTCCGTCGAAAAAGCAGACAGCGACGGATCCGTCACCGTCCATCGTTTGCTAGAATGGAAGTCTATGGCGCCAGATCCGTCAAATGATGGAATCCGGCGACGGATTCCATTTTTTTAACTGAGCATGCTCCGATTTGTTAGGATCCAATTAGCTGGATCAGCTAGTCGGATCCGTCGAAATAACAGATCTGTCGAATCAGTTTTTCACAATCTGCGACAGATCCGTTTTTTTTCAACATTCGACAGATTGTGTCTGATGGCAAAAAACTGATGTGTGAAAGCAGCCTTAGTGACACTATCAAGTAGAGTCGGTGTTTTGTACAGAGTGGACTAAATGGTAACAAATGAGTAACACTAAGACTGTCACTGTCACTATGCTATTAAATGGGTTGTTGGGTATTACAAGGTTGTTATTATTATTATTATTTATTATTATTATGGCGCCATTTATTCCATGGCACTTTACATGTGAAGAGGAGTATACATAATAAAAAACAAGTACAATAATCTTAATCAATACAAGTCATGACTGATACAGGAGGAGAGAGGACCCTGCCCACGAGAGCTCATGGTCTACAAGGGATGGGTGAGGACACAGTAGGTAACGATAGAGCTGGTCATGCAGCGGTTTGGTCGATCGGTGGTTACTGCAGGTTGTAGGCTTATCGGAAAAGGTAGGTCTTCAGGTTCTTCTTTTAGGTTACCACACATTTCTATGTCGAATTCCCTTCAACATTACTAAGGCTTTTAAGAGATTGAGAGGGTAAGGCTTCCTAAAGAACTTGCTACAACTCTGGCCGAGGTTTCCTCTTTACGCTTCACCGACTCTTCCAATGCTGTCTAGGCCTCGTCATCCTTTATAATGCCATGACAAAGGCCGCCACAAATGAAAACACATTATGATGTTATGACATTAGAAGAAGTGTTGAGGTCTATCTGGTTCTAGAAGCTCCAGCAAAGAGTGAAAAGGAGATGGTGCTAAAAAGGTTGAGTTAGGAAACCGGCAGATCAATGACTGAGAACATCTCTCAGCAAGGATAAGTAAAAGGCTAGGTCAGGGGCGGATGGGTGGACATACCATTGGTGGATGCAGCTACCAATGGACCTCCAGAGTTATTGTAATAGTGCATTATGATGAGCTATTTGACCCCAACAGGCCCACATATTGTTCTTGCATAGGCTCCTTCTCCTGTCTGGGTCATCTACTGGGCTAGGTAATTATGGAATTTTGTTATATTTTACTCGTTTCTGACACATATGAATCTCTACAGCATGTTGGTCAGCCGGACTCCATTTTGCTGGATTTGCGTAATCAGTTTCCTCAAAATTTGTATTTGCTAGAATCTGTGGGTTTTTCAAAATTCTAAGCAAATTTGATCAGTTTAGAGTTGATGCCCTCGTTCCTAGTATGGACTCTTGGAATAGGTAAATTGGGTTTGAAACATACCATAATAAATGTCTCAGATTTGCTAATGAGGCCAATTAACATGTTAATACAAAAGATAACATAAACACCAATAAACCCGGTATTGTAACTTTCCCTATTACTGCATATCTCATGTGTAGAGCTGTTACTGCAAGGACATTGTATAATTTTTCTACAACAATAGAATTAACATTGTACAATAGACATACTTAAGATGCGACTGGAGTAAGAGAAGAGTTCACCTCCATCTGAATTTCCAAGTGGACACAGGAGGAATTCACAATGTGCCGAATTCTTAGCAGTACACAAAGCAGGCACCTAATAAAAAGCCAGCGGGAAGGTAGGATATAACGAGCTCACACAGATCCTTTGAGGGTCTATCATGGAATAACATTACAGCCTCACATGCCACATGAATACTGAATATATTTTTTTTTGCACGTTGTAGGTGACCAGTGTCTCTCATTTCCTACTCTACCAATATCGGATTTTTACAGCGTTGCCACCCCCCTGTCAACAATTCTGAATTACAGACTGAATATAACCTGAATTGAAGGTAACATTGACGGCTGCACTGAAAGGAAGACAAGGCGGCTCTACTAGAAGAAGAGAATGCATCTTAAGAAACCGAATTATGTATTTGAAGCTCATTTTAGAGGGATGGAGTCAATAGCAAATTGCCTTAGACTTGTCATATTCCGGGATCCTTTCATACATGAAATTAATTTTTATGATGAGCACCTACCAAAATGTAGATTTCTATACTAATCGTCAAAAGTATATATGTACTAGAGATGAGTGTGCCAGTTGGTATTTTGACACGTGCATTGTCTGCAACATTTCTTATCCCACCTGAGGTCAGATCCCCTGCTTTGATGCGGGCTCCGGCGGTGAGCCCGCATCAAAGCCGGGACATTGTCAGCTGTTTTGTACAGTGGACATGTGCCCGCAAATAGCGGCAGGTGGAATCGCGATCCACCCACTGCTATTAACTAGTTAAATGCCGCTGTCAAACGCTGACAGCGGCATTTAACTAGCGCTTCCGGCCATTGGGCCGGAAATGAGCGCATCGCCGACCACGTCACGTGAACAGGGGTCAACGGTGCATCGGCATGACAATCAGAGGTCTCCTGGAGACCTCTATGGTTGTTGATACTGGATTGCTGTGAGCGCCACCCTGTGGTCAGCGCTCATAGCAATGCAGCAATTCTACTACATAGGAGCGATCTGATCATCGCCTCTATGTAACAGAACCAATCAGGATATGCCAGCTGCTAGCCTCCCATGGAGGTAAAAGGTAAAAAAGGCAAAGGTAAAAAAAATGTTTTAAAAAATATGAATAAAATAAAAAAATATATAAAAGTTTAAATCACCCCTCCTTTCGCCCCATTCAAAATAAAACAATAAAAAAAAATCAAACCTACACATATTTGGTATCGCCGGGTTCAGAATCGCCAAATCTATCAATAAAAAAAAGCATTAACCTGATGGCTAAACGGCATAGCAAGAAAAAAGTTTGAAACGCCAGAATTACGTATTTTGGTCGCCATGACGTTGCATTAAAATGCAATAATGGGCGATCAAAAAAACGTGTATGCACCAAAATCGTATCATTAAAAATGTCAGCTCGGAAAGCAAAAAATAAGCCCTCACCCGACCCCAGATCGCGAAAAATGGAGACGCTATGGGTAGGGTTGAGCGAAACGGGTCGAAATTGTTCAAAAGTCGCCGACTTTTGGCAAGGTCGGGTTTCATGAAACCCGACCCGACCCCAGTGGGGGGTCGGCCATGAAGTCGGCGATCTTTTGAATCTGGAATCGGAATTCCGATCCCGATTCCCGATATGTTTAAGATATCGGGAATTGGTATCGGAATTCAGATTAAAGTGTAAAATATAGAATTAAAATAAAAAATATTGCAATACTTACCCTCTGACGCGCCCTGGTACTAACCGGCAGCCTTCCTCCTTCGAATCCGCGCTTCTAGGACCTTGCCGTGACGTCGCGGTGACGTCGCGGCTTGTGATTGGCCGCGCGGCCGCCCATGTGACCGCTCGCGCGGCCAATCACAAGCCGCGACGTCACCCGCGACGTCACCGAAGGTCCTGGAAGGGCTGATTCTTAGGAAGGAAGGCTGTCGGAAGGAAGCAGGGCGCTTCCGAGGGTGAGTATATACCTAATAGGAATATACTCACCCTCGGAAGCGCCCTGCTTCCTTCCGACAGCCTTCCTTCCTAAGAATCAGCCCTTCCAGGACCTTCGGTGACGTCGCGGGTGACGTCGCGGCTTGTGATTGGCCGCGCGAGCGGTCACATGGGCGGCCGCGCGGCCAATCACAAGCCGCGACGTCACCCGCGACGTCACCGAAGGTCCTGGAAGGCTGATTCTAAGGAAGGAAGGTTCCCGGTTAGTACCAGGGCGCGTCAGAGGGTAAGTATTGCAATATTTTTTATTTTAATTCTATATTTTACACTTAAATATGGATCCCAGGGCCTGAAGGAGAGTTTCCGCTCCTTCAGACCCTGGGAACCATGGAAACCCAATGCACTGCATTGGGTTTCGAGTTTCGGCCGACCCCGACCCCGACTTTTTTATAGGATCGGCCGATTTCACTCGACCCGACTTTTCCAAAAGTCGGGTTTCGTGAAACCCGACCCGATCCTATAAAAGTGAAGGTCGCTCAACCCTAGCTACGGGTATCGGAAAATGGCACAATTTTTTTATTTTTTTTGCAAAGTCTGGAATTTTTTTTTACCACTTAGATAAAACATAACCTAGACATGTTTGGTGTCTATGAACTCATACTGATCTGGAGAATCATAATATCAGGTCAACTTTAGCATTTAGCGAACCTAGCAAAAAAGCCAAACAAAAGCAAAGTGTGGGATTGCACTTTTTTTGCAATTTCACCGCACTTGGAATTTTTTTTCCCATTTTCTTGTACATTACATGGTAAAAACCAATGATGCTATTCAAAAGTACAACTTGTACTGCAAAAAATAAACTCTCACATGGCCATATTGACGGAAAAATAAAAAAGTTATTGCTCTGGGAAGGAGGGGGCGAAAAACGAAGACGCAAACCCGAAAAAACCTGTGGTCACGAAGGGGTTAAAAGGGAACTATACTTTAATCAGACTTTGTATAGATTAAAGGAGTGGCCCAGCTTTGGGGTATAAGTCTGCAGTCACTCTATGTGACTTGTGAATCCTCACAGCTATGAGTAGGGTTGAGCGACCTTCACTTTTATAGGATCGGGTCGGGTTTCACGAAACCCGACTTTTGGAAAAGTCGGGTCGAGTGAAATCGGCCGATCCTATAAAAAAGTCGGGGTCGGGGTCGGCCGAAACTCGAAACCCAATGCAGTGCATTGGGTTTCCATGGTTCCCAGGGTCTGAAGGAGCGGAAACTCTCCTTCAGGCCCTGGGATCCATATTTAAGTGTAAAATATAGAATTAAAATAAAAAATATCCTTATACTTACCCTCTGACGCGCCCTGGTACTAACCGGGAACCTTCCTTCCTTAGAATCAGCCTTCCAGGACCTTCGGTGACGTCGCGGGTGACGTCGCGGCTTGTGATTGGCCGCGCGGCCGCCCATGTGACCGCTCGCGCGGCCAATCACAAGCCGCGACGTCAGCCGCGACGTCACCGAAGGTCCTGGAAGGGCTGATTCTTAGGAAGGAAGGCTGTCGGAAGGAAGCAGGGCGCTTCCGAGGGTGAGTATATTCCTATTAGGTATATACTCACCCTCGGAAGCGCCCTGCTTCCTTCCGACAGCCTTCCTTCCTAAGAATCAGCCCTTCCAGGACCTTCGGTGACGTCGCGGGTGACGTCGCGGCTTGTGATTGGCCGCGCGAGCGGTCACATGGGCGGCCGCGCGGCCAATCACAAGCCGCGACGTCACCGCGACGTCACGGCAAGGTCCTAGAAGCGCGGATTCGAAGGAGGAAGGCTGCCGGTTAGTACCAGGGCGCGTCAGAGGGTAAGTATTGCAATATTTTTTATTTTAATTCTATATTTTACACTTTAATCTGAATTCCGATACCAATTCCCGATATCTTAAACATATCGGGAATCGGGATCGGAATTCCGATTCCAGATTCAAAAGATCGCCGACTTCATGGCCGACCCCCCACTGGGGTCGGGTCGGGTTTCATGAAACCCGACCTTGCCAAAAGTCGGCGACTTTTGAACAATTTCGACCCGTTTCGCTCAACCCTAGCTATGAGGATTCTCTGGTGCCAGTGTCGGTAGACTTTAAGTTTGCGATTTGCATACGTATGGTCACATGCTGACTAGACTTGCATGGGCACACTCAATGTAAATGCATTGATGAAAGCTTGACAAGTCTATTTGAAATGTGGCCAGATGCATTCAAATTTCATTCTCGTGGTCACATTTCTGCCTGCTGCTGGTGCCGACACCGGATAATCCTCACAGTGCACAATACTAGCGCTACGAGGATTAATGTGACTGCAGACATACTCTAAGGATGATAACCCCTTTTACAGTACATGTGAATATTATACTTTGTCGGGGAAATCTGTTTTGTTTCTCCACTTAGCCACTTTTTTTTTCTCCCCCTGCCTCCTAAATTTGTTATGCATTCTGAAATAAAATATTTTTTTTCCATTGCCACTTATGGCCCGTGTGCCCACCTGGACCTTGGGCTTTGAGGATCCAGCTCACAAGGTGAGACTATAAGGCTACTTTCACACTAGCATCGTGCACTAGCGTCGTTTCGTAGAAAAAACGCATCCTGCAAAAGTGCTTGCAGGATGCGTTTTTTCTCCATTGACTTGCATTAGCATCGCATTGCGACGCTTTGCCACACGTCGTAACCGTCGTGCGACGGTTGCGCCGTGTTGTGGCAGCCCGTCGGCTGCAAAAAACGATACATGTAACGTTTTTTGCTGCCGACGGTCCGGCATTTCCGACCACGCATGCGCGGCCGGAACTCCGCCCCCACCTCCCCGCACCTCACAATGGGGCAGCAGATGCGCTGGAAAAATGCATGCGCTGCCCCCGTTGTGCGGCACATTCACTGCTAGCGTCGGTACGTCGGCCCGACGCACTGCGACGCGCCGAGTACGACGCTAGTGAGAAAGTAGCCTAAGAGAAACTTTAAAGTTTCAAGTTCTGCATGGCTGTAGTTAAAAATATATATATCACCATCCATAGAAATGGCATCAAAAGTCCACAACAACAAAAAACAATGTAAAATTAAATCTGTCTGAATGTTTTTCTGTGTTTGACACCAGAATCAAAGGAGAATGCAGCTTTTTAAAAACTTTATTTGCAATAGAAATCTTAAAAGCTTCCGATACCCTTTGAATAGCTGTCAACCCAAAGCTTCTTCTAACGAGCCCTGATCCAGGCACCCCAAGATGGAAGTCAAACCTATTTCTAATGAACACATGCATGTAGGGATTTGTATTATGGCCAACTTCCCTTTAAACTCAGTCTCCCTGGAATCTCATTAATGTTGAACAATTAAATCCCAGTTACAAATTGGAATAGCCGATACAACAAACATAACATTATATCTACAGATATAGCCTTTTATTTGCTTTTGTCTGTTTTATTTGCTTCTTCGCGATGCCTATTTTCTAATAACAATTTCCTGTTGCTTTCTTTTCATTATATTTCTGCTTTCTTTACGCTGTACACAACCTTAAAAAATTGAAACGTAGGGTGGTCTTTTATCTTCCAAGCGTGCGGATATCTTTCGACTTCCGAACTAACGACACTCTTTGTTCTCTTTGGCGCTGTAGTATTGTGCAAAAATGATTGAAGCTGTAAGCTTTCATTGCATTAAGACATACAGAAAGCTCCACTTTAATATAAATTAGAAAACTATGCTTAAAGGAGCGCTCCCGTCAAAGTTTTTATTCTCTTAATATGTTGCAATCATCATATTATATAGCACTGTGTACTTACAATTGCTCATTTTTCCTTTCTGCCCAGCTAATTGTTCTCTTTTACATTAGGTCTATTTAAAATTGACTACCTGAATCCTTCTAGGCTCTATGTAGGAACAAGAAGTCTATTTTCCCTGCATGGGTCATCATTAGAACTACAGTTTTACATCTGAAGTAAGGAAGGAGGGAGGGAATTTCCAGCACGTCCATCCCATGTAGGTAAAATTTCCAAGCTTCCTTACTTCAGTTGAGATCACCAGCAGGTACGGCACCCACCAGTTAAATTCATTTGCAACGGCTTATAAATGTATGTCTCAGCGTGTCAAGCTCCAACTTTTTCCTTTCCCCTCCTCTCTCCCTCAGACATACAATTTTACATCACTGCAAATAGATATACATGTATACTATATGTTCAAAAAAATCTTTCTATTCCTAATACCATTTAGTTATAAAAGTGTTCAATGTTATTCAAGGTATACGTACAAGGAGAGCAATACCCATATACTTAAAGAAAAAGCACAATAAATAATATTGTAAAGAGTCATATTTGTCTTATATAAACTCTAAGCCCTGTAGTATATGAAGTCATGTCCTGACGCGTTTCACCCCTGGTATTACGGGACCAGATGGAAGCGTACTGTCAGTACAGCATATGCTTCTATCGCCATAAGGATAATATGCTCACACGCCACAGGGCACCTAGTCTTCATTAACATTGAACACTTATATAACTTAATAGTTTCGGGGATACAGAGATTGTTTTAACATATGTGTATCTCTTTGCAGTGATCTACAGAGTAGGCCATTTTAATGGATACACCTAAATAAAATGGGAATGGTTGGTGATATCAACTTCCTGTTTGTGGCACATTAGTACATGGGAGGGGGAAACATTTTTAAAGATGGGTGGTGACCATGAAGTCCAATCCTTTCAAGGCTGCGGTTATTCCGGTTGCTTGTGAACATTTTTTACCACACTTTTTCCTTACACACCACTTTCCATAAATATGCTTGGATACAGCACTCTGTGAACAGATAGCTTCTTTAGCAATGACCTTTTGTGGCTCACCATCCTTGTGGAGTGTGTCAATGACTGCCTTCTGGACATCGGTCAAGTCAGCAGTCTTCCCCATGATTGTGGAGCCTACTGAAACAGACTAAGGGACCTTCTTAAATGCTTAGGAAGCCTTTGCAGGTGTTTTTTGTTACTGTATATACTTGAGTGTAAGCCGAGATTTTCAGCCCATTTTTTTAGGCTGAAAGTGCCCCTCTCGGCTTATACTCGAGTCATTGTCAGTGGGGGAGGTCGTGGGATGAGGGGAGTGGCGGTTGACACATACTCACCTACTCCTAGCGTGGTCTCTGCATCTCCGATGGTCTCTGGGCAGCTCTTCCTGTGTTCAGCGGTCACGTGGTACTGCTTATTAAATGGACGCATATTCATTACTTTAATGAGCGGTACATGACAGCTGAATATAGGAAGATGCTGCCTATTCCCGGAGACCAACTGACAGTGAGATGCTACATGGGATCGTGCCAGGAGCAGGTGCGTATAACGGGGGAGGGTGAGCATTCCAATATTCACCTGACCCTGTTCCACCAGGCGCCGCTCCATCTAACGCGTCCTCTGCCTGTTCAGGTCAGAGGGCGCGATGGTGTGTTTACTGTGCGCCCTCTGCCTGAACAGTCAGAGAGCCGGAAGACAGAGCGGCACGCAGCGGTGGAACAGGGAAGGTGAATATCGCAAGTGCCGGGGGTCTGAGTGACGAGAGGTGAGTATGTAATTTATGCAGCATATGGGGCATAATCTATGAAGCATCTTATGGGGCATAATCTATGGAGCATTCTATGGGGCATAATCTATGGAGCATCTTATGGGGCATAATCTATGGAGCACTTATGGGGCATAAGCTGTGGGACATAATCTATGGAACATCTTATGCGGCCATCAACCTTTATACAGCATTATATGGGGCATATTTTAATATGGAGCATCTTATGGGGCCCATCATGAATTGTATGGAGCATTATAAGGGGCTCCTGATTCAATATGGATATTCCAAAACACTTAACGTACTGATGTCTCAATTGATTTTTTCTTTTATTGGTATAAATTTTTATTTTTGAAATTTACCAGTAGCTGCTGCATTTCCCACCCTAGGCTTATACTCGAGTCATTAAGTTTTCCCAGTTTTTTGTGGTAACATTAGGGATCTTGGCTTATACTCGGGTCGGCTTATACTCGAGTATATACGGTAGTTATTCTAATTTATTGAGATAATGGCTGTTGGGTTTTCATTGGCTGTAAGCCATAATCATCAAGATAAACAGAAATAACACTGGAAATAGATCACTCTGTTTGTAATGACTCTATATAATATAGAAGTTTCACTTTTTGTATTGAAGAACTGAAATAAATTAACTTTTTGATGATATTCTAATTTTGTGAGAAGCCCCTGTATGGCTACAACCTCTACTATCCCTCTTTATTTTTTCCAATGAATGAATTTTGCTTCCTGATTTTAGGGAACTGAGAAAGTTCTGAACAATTGCAGAAAGTCTGTTGATCGGATGTGGAGGGTGCAGTAAGATCCCACTTTTTCTTACTACATATGTAAGAAAAGAAAACAAAAAAAACATGGTACACCATGTCGTGATGGGATTATTTATTTATTTATTATGTATTGCCTATATAGCGCCATGATATTCCCACAGCGCTTTACAGACATTATCATTACTTTCTCCATTAGGGCTCATAATCTACATTCCCTATCAGTATGTCTTTGGAATGTGGGAGGAAACCGAAGAACCCAGAGGAAACCCACACAAGCATGGGGAGAACATACAAACTCTTTGCAGATGTTGTCCTCGATGGGATTTGAGCCCAGGACCCCAGGCTGCAAAGCAACAGTGATAACCACTGAGCCATTGTGCTTTCCTTTATTTCATTTTTAATTAAAATAGCATCAACTAAGTACCCTATGTACATATACTATTTACTTGTTTACTTGCTATAGGGTATGTGCTAATTTTTCTTTTGTTTTCTTTATTTTTTTTTGTTTGTTTTTTTCTTGGGTTTTGTCTTTGAAATGACCAAAGTGTGAACGTATTCTTAAGGTACAGTTACACTAAACGATTTACCAACGATCACGACCAGCGATACGAGCTGGCCGTGATCGTTGGTAAGTCGTTGTGTGGTTGCTGGAGAGCTGTCCCACAGACAGCTCTCCAGTGAGCAACGATGCCGAAGTCCCCGGGTAACCAGGGTAAACATCGGGTTACTAAGCACAGGGCCGCGCTTAGTAACCCAATGTTTACCATGGTTATCATTGTAAATGTAAAAAAAAAAACACTACATACTTACATTCCGGTGTCTGTCGCGTCCCCCCGCGTCAGCTTCCCTGCACTGTGTAAGCGCCGGCCGTAAAGCAGAGCGGTGACGTCACCGCTGTGCTCTGCTTTACGGCCGGCCGGCGCTGACACAGTGCAGGGAAGCTGACGCTGGGGGACGCGACAGACACCGGAATGTAAGTATGTACTTTTTTTTTTTACATTTACAATGGTAACCAGGGTAAATATCGGGTTACTAAGTGCGGCCCTGCGCTTAGTAACCCGATATTTACCCTGGTTACCAGTGAACACATCGCTGGATCGGCGTCACACACGCCGATCCAGCGATGACAGCGGGTGATCAGCGACCAAATAAAGGTCCTGATCATTCCCAGCGACCAACGATCACCCAGCAAGGGCCTGATCGTTGGTCGCTGTCACGCGTAACGATTTTGTTAACGATATCGTTGCAACGTCACAAAAAGCAACAATATCGTTAACGAAATCGTTATGTGTGACGGTACCTTTATACTTCGGACATGCAGCAGCTTATAGTCCGGCTCATTTCTTTAGTTTTCTTGCTACCAATGGGTTTATATTTTTAAAAATGTAATGTATAGTCACATGAACTACTGTGAACGATGGTGACAATAAGCGCATTATTAATGTATTTATACCAAGGAATTATATAAATAAATGATGTCAAACAAATTTCAACGGTTCCATCATGAAATGAAATGTTTTTCATAAATGGTGCACTACTCTGTAATTTATAAAGAAGTTTTTTTGTCAAATGTTTAATAGAAAATAGCAGAAAATTTATGTTTTACCAACCTGAATTTTTGAATATTTCGATCTAATGTTACTTTTTTTGTTACTTTTTAGTTATAGACTTTTTTTTTCTATTTCCAGTTAATACTTTTTTTCTTTTTGGTTAAAGTTTAAGGAAATTTAAAAAAAAAATACTAACACATTGCAATTCTTAACAGGTTGATGATTGATTGTAAAAGCAGCAAGATTTTCTGTGAGTTCTTGTTAGTGTTCACTTTTGGAGGTACATTAAAACCTCCTATAGTCTTTGATTTATCTAAAATTCTTTATCGCCCTTTTTGATCTTTCTCCGCTGTTCAATTCATTATCAACTTCTCAGATACATGATTCCATTTGTCAGTCGCTTGTTCGAGCTAGTTGCGATCTTTGTCTCTGTCAATTATAGGGAACAGATGCTTAGTGTTGTCTGTAATAAATCTAAGGCTAGTCTGACATTTTACATCTCCCGCTGAATAAAGACACTAGATTTCATTTTTGAAGTCTGATGCTATATATATCAGCCTGTTGTTCTGACCCTTAGGGAATAGTTGGATTGTGGTTAACATGGACAGGTCTTATCTGCTTTATAGCATCAGAACTTTAAGAACTAAGCTACAAAGCGTGGAGATACTAAAACACTATTCCAAAGATCCAAAAATCGGGTGAAAGATTTTGAAATGGAAAAATCCTTGAACCAGTGGTGATTCATCCTTACTCGTGATACTACATCAGTAGAATTTGCATTTTTGGTCTAAATATTCAGATGTTGCTTAATTATCGTTAGTTCAAAGTCACTGCATCCCAATCAAGGGCATTCTATCTGTACATATCACTACATCAAATCCAGGGTTATGAGTCATGCTGATTAGTTGAGAGACGAAGAAGAAATCTATCATAAAAATTAAAAATTTTATTTACAAATTATTTAAAAACTTGTAATCATGTAAAAACGGGGATGCCTCCAATAAAAAAGCAACAAGACCCCTGGAAGAAGCCAGAGCGATGAAACGCGCGTCGGGGTAATGAAGTGACAGACCAGACCACATTAGCGTAGCTTCACACCTCGAACAATTTCTTAGACACCCAGGTAAAAAAATCTATATTTAGTTTTGACACTGTTCATAAAAATCAGTTTATTGTATCAATACTATATGAAATGATCTGAGTAATATCCCGTGAGGTGCAGAGATTATGATTATAATAGTTAATTATTTTATTAATGGTAGTCAAATGATAAACTGATATGAATAATTGATTGCCCTAGCATATATTAACTATATAATGTATTCACATTATATCAATTCTGTACTTTTTTGGAGGTATCCCTGTTTTTACAGGATTACAAGGTTTTAAATGATTTCTAAGTAAAATTTGAATTTTTATCTTAGATCTCTCCTTTGTCTGTGATCATAATGCCATAGACTAACTAAATTTCAGATCTTATGGAAGTGCTATGCATAATCTTTAGAACTCATAGAGATAAGTGATTAGTTGACAGGAAGAACTCGTTGAGGTAACTTAGCAAGCCCAAGTCATGTGTAGACAGGCCATCATCAAACAAAACTCATAGGTAGGCTTGGATTGGCCCACGGAAGAACAGGTATATCCCCAGGTAGGCCATTGTGCAGGAGTAAGCCACGTACCCCTGTGTCACAACTAGTACAACTAGATTTTTTGTTTTCTTTGATTTGCAAAACCGATTGATTTGGTTTCCTAATTTTTATTCTATGGGTTGACGTCTTACTATTGAGCACCATATTAATGCCGTAAGTGCAGAACATAAACCATTTAAAGAAAAGTTAAAGTACACAGCGGTAAATATTCCAGGTCCTCATTGTTAAATAGGATACAGGATGTGAAATCTTTTCTTTTTAAACTAATGAATGCATCAATATTTAATACATGTAGCTGCTTTATTGTTCACACTGAGACAAGTACTTTGAAGAGCTTTTAGCCGAATTTTTATAACTTGCATTAACACATTAAAAAAGTAAAACTTGTCTGCATAAATCCTTTGTGCTACTTTGCTTTAACTCTTGGCATATGATATATTCAGGAAAACAAGGTCAATATTCATTATAATGAAGTGGATGAACTGACAAGTCTCCATAGCCTCAGTAAAGACAATGGTCTGTGGCGGGAAAAGATACCTTGTAACAATAATACATTTAATGCAATGATTAAATCTATGGTTAAACCTGGTTTTTTTGCATGTTTAGTACTTGTTCACTTAAGGTACCGTCACACTGAACGATATCGCTAGCGATCCGTGACGTTGCAGCGTCCTGGATAGCGATATCGTTCAGTTTGACATGCAGCAGCGATCAGGATCCTGCTGTGATGTCGTTGGTCGCTGCAGAAAGTCCAGCACTTTATTTCGTCGCTGGATCTCCCACAGACATCGCTGAATTGGTGTGTGTGATGCTGATTCAGCGATGTCTTCACTGGTAACCACTGGTAAAAGTAAAAAAAACAAACACTACATACTTACCTTCCGCTGTCTGTCCTCGGCGCTCTGCTTTCCTGCACTGGCTGTGAGCGCCGGCCAGCTGGAAAGCAGAGCACAGCGGTGACGTCACCGCTCTGCTTTCCGGCCGCTGCGCTCACAGTCAGTGCAGGAAAGCAGAGCGCCGGAGGACAGACAGCTGAAGGTAACTATGTAGTGTTTGTTTTTTTTACTTTTACGATGGTAACCAAGGTAAACATCGGGTTACTAAGCGCGGCCCTGCGCTTAGTAACCCGATGTTTACCCTGGTTACCGGCATCGTTGGTCGCTGGAGAGCTGTCTGTGTGACAGCTCTCCAGCGACCAAACAGCGACGCTGCAGCGATCGACATCGTTGTCGGTATCGCTGCAGTGTCGCTGAGTGTGAAGGTACTTTTAAGGAGCTGGTGAGCTAAGAGGGTTAATGATAACATTTTTGGTAGTCTAGGGCGGTGAAGGGATTATTAATATGTCATTGGTGGGCTAGGACAGTCAGGAAATTAATGAAAAGAGAAATGATTAATATTATATTACAGCTGGTGGTCTAGGACAGTGAAGGGGGTTTCAACCTATTAAGAATTGACCTATTTGCGCTGGTAATACCCCTACTTCTTATTCATCTTATCTTGCAGTAGATTGTGCAGATAGATGATCCATCATCAGCTATCAGGCAATCACAGATCAGTTTGAACAGTTTTAAAGTGAGATTGTTTGGATGATTAAGATGAAGAAATGCAAGTCCAGTGAGTGTTATGTTCATTAGGTGAGGTGGATAAACCAATCAAGGTCCAGGTGGGTACAGCTAGTTTGGGCTTGCGGCACATGGACAGCTAAGGGACAAGAGAGAAATGACAGGTAGGTAGGATTTAGGAAACTGCAGGCACTCAGAGGATGTCAGGAAGCCGCAGGCAGGAAGGCGAAGTTCAGCAAACCAAAGGCAGGTTTGGGATACCAGGTAACTGCAGGCAGGCATGTGGAGTTAATCAAGGTCAAGTAACACAGAAGACTTAATGAAATACCAAAACACAAGTGTGTGTCTCACTAACCCTTATATAGGCCCCGGCTGATGCTCACATGGGATCAAGCTGGGCCATCTCCAAAGCCTGATGTTGAGCACATCAGAGTCTAGAGGAACCGGGAGAGGGAAGCAAGGCACGAAAGGTACATAACAGTGGTAAGGTTAAGCATAAGATCAGGGGGGCAAGAGAAGAAGGAAACTTGTTTCAAAACTTCCTGTGGTCAAACAGGACCCCTTACTTTCTCTGACTTCTTTGCAGAAGACCAGGCTACAAAGTAGAAAGTACTTATTGAATGTTTTGCATGCTAAAGAATAATCACACAATTTTTTTGCTTAGCTTGGACTGCAACAAACATTTATTTGATGCATTGGAAATTTGTTTGATGCTGATTACATCTGTAGGTATAGAAATAATTATTATTATTATGATTATTTATACAGCGCCATCATGTTTCACAGCACTTTACGGAAAACATGCAAAACTCTTTACAGATGGGATATGAACCCAGGACACCAGTACTGCAAAGCAACAGTACTAACCACTGAGCCACAAGGCACTGGGCGTCAAATGCTCCATGTTGCAAAGAGCACTTTATGTTCCACAATATAATGCCGTTGCATGGCACCTTACTTTAGGGAAAATTTAAGGCGTGCAATGGAATAATACATGTTTTTATTTTCGTCTTTAGCTCATATGGGAAAATATCTGCATGCCTCCATGTAAAGTTGGGGACTTTTTATTTCAGCTATTCACTTTTTTGCAACTTACGAAAAACCTTTGTATATTTTTGGTACATGAGACCTTAACCCAAATCTCCAACTTCGTCTAATTTCCCTTCATATTACATTGTTATTTGTGAAAATTACATAAATTGTCCCTTTGTAGACATTTCGATTTCCTTTTATCTGCAATGTAATAAATAGACAATCTCTAAAAGACCTTATTTATACTTTGTGTTTTCTTACTGTCAAAAAAATTGCTCCACAGTGCTGGAAGCTAGGTATTTCCCTTACATCTTGCTTGTTACCCCTGCCTGTTGCAAAGTGTAATCCTTCCCTAGCAGCAGAGGAGCCAAAAGAGATTACAGGAAGCGAGGGAGTGTCTGTCTCTGTCTCTATATCCTGGAAATAGGGACAGGTCTCTGTTCTTTTTCTTTAATGTACAATTATAGAATATATTCTGATATTTGATATTTTTATATTTTGATACATATATTTGAATTATATTATTACTTTTTCAGGATATTTGTCAATTTTATGTTTCTAGTGCGATCACTTTTCTTTCTTTTCTCTTTATTTTCCAGTATATATTACAAAAAACGTTTAGATCTTTAAGTGTATTGATTGTGCTACTCCAGCTCTACTGTGCATTATGAGAACGCGTTGTCTAGAATAATGTTTTGTGACCGTGCCATTCTATCTTTCACAGCAGTTTGCAAAGTAGTGTTGACAATTGGCATTCACATAAAAACCTGACTGAATCCCTGTTTAAATTTCCCATTTCTGCATAATCCTAGCAGTTCAGCTTGTCAGTTATTTAGGTATTTTCTGTCTCCAGTTTTATAAGCAGTAAAACATGAAAGAAATAGAATTGCTTTCTTTCATATATGAATTTTATGGAAAAAGTCCACAGCAAAATAATTTGCTCAAGAACACTCACAAGGGATTTTCATTTGAATCGTCGGTGGAATTTCAGACAACTTTTTCTTATTTGATTGATAATGTGATAGTCATTCTGCAAATCACTTTATTTTAAAAATTATTTTAGCTTACCCCCACAAAAAAATCACTCTAAATAGGTGTCTCCCTTATGTCTAATGTTCTGCCAGTTGTCAAGTGCAATCTGTCTCTGTAACAAGAAAGACAGATTGCAGGAAGTGGTGGGGAGGCAAATCTTTATCCCTCTACAGTAAGCAAGGGCTGATATTTATCTCTCTACAGTACATGGGGGCTGGTATTTATGTATCTACAGCATGTGGGGGCTGTTATCTGTCTTTCTATGGCATGCGGGGGCAGGTCTTTATCCTTGTACAGTACGCAGGGGCTGACATTTATCTCCCTACAGTATGTGGGGCATGTCTTTGTCGCTACCCAGTAAACAATGGCTAGTAACTAACTAACTATAGCATGTGCAGGCTATTATTTATCTTTTTACAGAATGGGGGGGCAGGTTTTAGTCCTTGTACATTAAGCAGGGGCTCACATTTATAACCCTACAGTATATGGGGCAGGTATTTGTTTGTCTTTACTGTAAAAAGGGGATAGTATTGACCTCTCTACAGTAAGTAGTGTTTGGTAGCTATCTCTGTACAGTATGTGGGGGATGACATTTGTTTCTCTCTACAGTAAACAGGGGCTGCTATTTATCCTTTTACAGTATGTAGGGACAGGCTTTGGTCCTTCTACAGTAAGCAGGGGCTGGTAATTATCTCTGTACAGTATGACGGAGCTGGCAATTGTTTCTCGCCACAGTATGTGGGGGCTAGTATTTATCTCTCTACAGTAGGCAGGGGCTAATATTTATCCTTATATGGTACGTGGGGGCAGGCTTTTGTCCTTCTACAGTAAGCAGGGGCTGGTATTTATCTCTCTACAGTAAGCAGGGGCTGGTAATTTTCTCTGTACAGTATGAGGGAGCTGGCAATTGTTTCTCTCTACAGTAAGCAGGGGCTGGTATTTATCTCTCTACAGTAAGCAGGGGCTGCTATTTATCCTTATATTGTACGTGGGTGCAGGCTTTGGACTTTCTACAGTAAGCAGGGGCTGGTATTTATCTCTCTACAGTAAGCAGGGGCTGCTATTTATCCTTTTACGGTATGTGGGGGCAGGCTTTGGTCCTTCTACAGTAAGCAGGGGCTGGTATTTACCTCTCTACAGTAAGCAGGGGCTGGTAATTATCTCTGTACAGTATGAGGGGGCTGGCAATTGTTTCTCTCTACAGTACGTGAGGGCTAGTATTTGTCTCTCTACAGTAAACAGGTGCTGTTAGTTATCTCTCTACAGTAAGCAGGGGCTGGTAGCTATCTTTCTACAGGATGTGTGGGCTGGCATTTATCTCTATAGTAAGCATGGGCTGGTATTTAGCTCTCTACAGTAATCACGGGCTGGTATTTATCTCTCTACAGTATGCGGGGGCTGGTATTTATCTCTCTACAGTATGTGGGGGCTGGCATTTGTTTATCTGTACAGTAAGCAGGGGCTGGTATTTTTCTCTCTACAGTATGTGGAGGCTAGTATTTCTTTCTTTCTTTCTGCTCTCCTGTCTGTCAAACTTCATATAGTTGTAGGGTGTTGACTAAGCACTACACCAACATGAGTGAAACATTACATTCTTACATGTATTTTGGAATTCTTAGTGCGTCTACTCTTTTCTTAAGACCAAAGAATGCTGGTGCTGCATCCCCTGACAGTAAGTATTCTCCCTAAAGAAATTAGGGGAGGATAAATATCAAATTTTACTCATATCAGGCACAGATCACAGTGATAACAGCCTCTATAACAAACAGATGCAATGGATCAGTGGTTCCAAGTGACAGGGTGACCTTAAATGGTTTGCCACTTTCATGAAAGTTGGCCACAAACAGTGTAAAATACCATACAATTAGGTTCTGTAGAAGGACGTAGATCTGGGGATTTATTATGATGGAATATAGGCTGAACTGGATGGACAAATGTCTTTTTTCGGCCTTACTAACTATATTACTATGTTACTATGTTACCTAAAATAGCACTTCTGAGGGTCTGGTTTTGGAGTTTTGGCTGCAGTGGGAACATCATATTAACAGAGTCCATCACTGCTCTAGCTAATCACTGACTTCAGCATCTGTGCCAAGGTTGACGCCACACACCACTAAGTTCGGTGTTCGATCACTAAGCTCAGTGACTGGCTGGAGCAGTGATGCCCACTTTCGACATTATGTCATTGATGCAGTCAAAACACCAGGACTGGAGCAGTGGCAATTCCTCGAGAATTAGTGCCTGCTGATTTTGGTATTTTAGGTATTTTACATATTTTGAGACCCTCTTTCCTGAAAGTGACAGCTGCAAAGAAATACTACACCATCAATGTGCCCCAATACACGTTGACCATGTATTTTTGCTACTCTGATATTAGTATATTATTTTTGCATTTATCACATTCTTGTAGCTCTTTGAGGATTATCGTATGGTTTTTGGTGTTGCTTTTGCAATATAGGGATTGGTTTCATTTCATTATTTTAACGCCCTATTGCCATTAAAATAAATGGCTAAAAATAACTTTCCTTAATTCATGTTCAGTGTGGTACACACCACGATACCAAACAGCACAATGACTACTTTTCACCCTTTAAATAGGCAGACTGATTCTTCACTATGATTGCTTTGGTGATTTCTTACCATCATTCTACTATGCCAAATTGTGAAGTAACACCCACTTTTAGGTGGGGTGTGCTTTTTATATGCTCTGGTTCTTGGGAAAGTTTAGTCAAAATTGGCACTGTTGGCAACTATGTTGGTGACTGAGCTGAACACACGATCTCCGCACACACAATCTCTGCACACACAATCTCTTCACACACATACACTTCTTGTAGTGGCCTTACCATCCTCCTAAGTCCTCATAACAAAGGATCTGACACCCTTTTGTCGTTGTAGTCAGATACATAGGAGATAGATATTGTGTATTAAAGGGGTTCTCCACTACCAGGACAACTGAAATGCTATGCTTGATAAAATAATAAAGCCTATATTCGTCTCCTATGCCATCTCTGTTCCGGCAGTGTCAGCACTTGTGGTCCCAGGGCTATGATATGGTTGAATGACACGTGATGCCCGGTGCCCAATCAATGCTGGCCTCACTGTCTCTTCCTTTGAGCAAACTGAACATGAAGAGGAAGTCCGGGAAGAGCCGCAGTCCTAGCTTCATCTTCATGTTCAGTTTGTCTGAAGGCGGAGACAGTGACATCAGCACTGATTGGGGCCGGCGTCATGTGTCACAACACCGCATCACTGCCTGGTGAGAGGTAGTGCCGACACCACGGGAATGGTGCCAGCACCGGAGGTGAGTATAGGCTTTATTATTTTATTGGGGCTGAGCATTTTGTTTAAAGGGAAACTGTCACCCCCAAAATCGAGCTTGAGGTAAGCTCACCGTCATCAGGGGCTTAGCTACAGCATTCTGTAATGCTGTAGATAAGCCGCCGATGTTACCTGAAAGAGGAGAAAAAGAGGTTAGATTATAGTCACCCAGGGGCAGTCCTGCTCCGATGGGTGTCTCAGGTCTGGAACAGCACCTCCCATCTTCATTCCAAGATGTCCTTTTCTGGTCTTCACGCCGTGGCTCCGGCACAGGCATACAGTGTCTGCCCTGTTGAGGGCAGAGCAAAGTACTGCAGTGCGCAGGCGCCGGAAAGGTCAGAGAGGCCCGGCGCCTGCGCACTGCAGTACTTTGCTCTGCAGACAAAGTACGCCTGTGCCTGAGCTGCAGCGTGAAGACCAGAAGAGGATGTCATGGAATGAAGATGAGAGGTGCCGGAGCGGACCTGAGACACCCATTTGACCGGACCGCAGCGGGACCGCCTCTGGGTGAGTATAATCTAACCTCTTTTTCTCCTCTTTCAGGATACATCGGGGGCTTATCTACAGCTTTACAGAATGGGGGTGACAGGTTCCCTTTAAGAAAGGGTTGTACTAGTAGTGGACAACCCGCTTAATTTTGTACACATCAACCACTGATCAAAGTTCACAAACATATGAGAGAAGCATGCACACATCTGCTTACATTTTTTTCCATTATAATCCCAATAGTCAGAGGAGCACCACACCTCCTTAAAACATTTGGTCGGGGTGGGACAAAACTCTGCAGTCTCTCTTTGTGACTCCCAACTACTAAGATTTGATAGCAAGGGGTGCAAATGTGATCACGATTCTTTGACATTGTTGGTGAGAATGGGTGGTCTCGTGATTTCATATTTAACATGTGCATACTTGTGGTCAACATGACATCTAGATTTTTCCAGTTTCTCTCAGAAGTGTGTTGAGAGAAGCTAGATAAGTCTAGCTGGCGTGTGACCACAAGTATACAAAATGCATCGTGAATACAGCAGAACTGTGTAGCATTTGCACTGCAAGGTGCCACAATTCATCAGTCTATAGTCATACACAGTGACTACATACTTTTTTCTCAAGCCTGGAAAAATCTTTTAACTGGTGTTATAGTTTTGGGGCAACATATCTGGCATCTGGGGTCTAACCTCTGTGTATCAGCGCCGTCAATGATGGAGTGTGCGAGACGTATTAACCCTTCTCTTACGGCCTACGGTACATGTAAGCTTACACTCTTCAGCGCAGTATTATTGTATTTTTGCATGGTTGACACATTGATAAATGTTCCGTTGTGCACTTTTATTATTTTATGGCTATAATGTGCGGTTACATTGAAGGCATTTACTTTTTTTTATGCCGTCCAATAATTATAATGATAATAAAACTGACATCTTCACTGCTGGGAAAGAAAAAAACAATCAATACTTTAATATAGTTGATTTGCCTTTGACAGCCTTAATAATTTAAGCCAGGAAAAAGTTCTATGTACCAAACTTAACCTGATAGTGATGGAATCAGAAAAGCACAAGTAATTTGCAAGATTTGACTCTAAAATACTAATGCCGGCATAAAATATTCTCATACATGTTGTCTGAAGAAGAAGCCACTTAGAGATAAACGCTGCCTCCAGGGACTTTAATGCCAATGTCAGATCCAAGGCTCAAAGAATTTATTCCCATGGCGTCTGTGAATAAAATCTATTTTATATTTGTTCCCACTTGTATTCTAGAGAGCGATCCATGATAGATGGTATGTTGTACAAAGCAATACAGATATCATATTAGTACGCGCTCTTATCTCCTCATAGGTGACGGTATAACTATATCGATTGCATGCCAAATAGCAACATTCACAAAGTATCACATGCAGCTTTATCTATAACTTGAGTAGTTATAATCAGTATGAATAAAAATTATTTATTGTGAAATATTATGTATCGACCATATATCCGCTGGTGGACGTATACCGAAAAGGACCCCTGTGCAAGAACAATATATCGGGCTCTTTGCAGTCCAATAGTTCATCATAGTGCACAATTCCACCTGCTTTGGAGGTCATAGTGACCCCCTTAGCTCTTGCACCCTTGTGTGCCTTCACACGTTGCACCAATGATATGCCCACGCCTGGATCCTTCATGAATTTCAAGCAGAGACGACTAATCGATTCTCAACTAATCTTGTGAATTTTCTAAAACATTTAGATTTGGCAGAATCTCTATTTTTCACTATTTGTTTCCCACAATTTCCAGCCTTCGGCCATTTTGCTAGATTCTGAGATCCGGCAAGGAACAAAATCATATACTGACCTCTCCTTGGACCTTTCCACATTCCATCCTAGCCAATGGCTCTCCAATAAACTCATTTGTCTTCCATATTGAATCTTCTTGCGTTGTCCTCTTTACGCACCTCCGACACTGCCATTCTGCGTTAGGTCCAATGCCATTGCATACGGCATGACTTTAATCTGCATGTCACTCCCCAAGTGACAGTGTGTGACGTGACACAGATTGTTAATGTTATTGACTTATGTTGCACCCCTTGTGATAGCGTGAGACCTAGTCAAAAACAGCAGCACCACAGGCCTAGAAAGAAGAAGATATGAGATGTAAAACAGAGGTCAAAGGCAGATGAGATATTGGGATTTCCAAGGAGAGGTGAGTATAAAACCTTTTATTAACCCCTTTCCAGCATATTAGTTTTCCAATAAATTCATTTGATACTAGTCAAATTTCTAGCTGATTTCAAGGGAATCTGTTGATTTCTAATTTTGGCCAAAATGGAAACTGTTAAATTTAGGCGGGCACCATTGTGGAAAGGAAGAGCCTTGGAATTCCAATTTGTTTTTTATTGATACCAACATGTTTCTGCTCCATATCGGCAGACACCCTTGGCTTTTATACCTTGAGAAAGGCACCAGTCTGGGGCAGAAATGCGTTGATATTAATAAAAATCAATTTGGAATCCCAAGGCTCTTCGCTCCCACAGTGCAGCCCGCCAAAACGTGATAGTTTCTATTTTTTCCCCTTATACCTCTGGAAGAACCATTTCCTCCAGCCACGAGGCGGTAGCACCAGCTTTCCACGCTTTTTTACCTGTTGTGCCTATATTGGCGGTATTGCCCTATTTCGTGTCTCTCTCCAGAGGTTTTGAATTTTAATTTTGACAGATTTTCTCATCTCTGCTTTCAAAACCTCTGCTTGGCTTCGTGTAATAGGAACCTTTAATGGTTCCTCCAGTACTTTTATTTCACCAAATGTCACAGCATGGCCAAAACCCTTCAAATTGCTCTCCGGATCCACATCTATGTCCAAGTCTTCCATTTTTCTTTTGGTGTGGACGCTACATGATTTCTGCAACCAATTTATGGCAGGCAGCAGTGAACAACACATTAGCACTGCAGTCAATGATTGGCTGCAGCTGTCACATTTCTGTATGTACGGAATCAGGTGTAAAGATAAATCCCTTAACAATAGATAACAATCTATCTTGGTCATGGAATGAACACAGAGGTACGGTGCTTGAATAATGTCACTGACTACTAATACTGTTATGGCTGGCAATCAGGCAACACAGCGTGCAGTAATCAGCGCACATACAGAGATCTGGCAAAAACCCAAAACAATAGGACGAGCTCTGAGACGTGGAATCTCTGTAGACTGCAGTACCTGAACTGTCCTCACACAACTGGAAGCAGCAGTGGATTGCGCCTATCACTACCTATGCAACTCGGCACTGCCTGAGGAGCTGACTAGCCTGAAGATAGAAATACAAGCCTGACTTACCTCAGAGAAATACCCCAAAGGAATAGGCAGCCCCCACATATAATGACTGTTAGCAAGATGAAAAGACAAACGTAGGAATGAAATAGATTCAGCAAAGTGAGGCCCGATATTCTAGACAGAGCGAGGATAGCAAGAGAACTATGCAGTCTACAAAAAACCCTAAAACGAAAACCACGCAAAGGGGCAAAAAAGACCCACCGTGCCGAACTAACAGCACGGCGGTGCACCCCTTTGCTTCTCAGAGCTTCCAGCAAAAGATAATAACAAGCTGGACAGAAAAAACAGAAAACAAACTAGAAGCACTTATCTAGCAGAGCAGCAGGCCCAAGGAAAGATGCAGTAGCTCAGATCCAACACTGGAACATTGACAAGGAGCAAGGAAGACAGACTCAGGTGGAGCTAAATAGCAAGGCAGCCAACGAGCTCACCAAAACACCTGAGGGAGGACGCCCAGAGACTGCAATACCACTTGTGACCACAGAATTCACAACAGTACCCCCCCTTGAGGAGGGGTCACCGAACCCTCACCAGAACCCCCAGGCCGACCAGGATGAGCCACATGAAAGGCACGAACAAGATCTGGGGCATGGACATCAGAGGCAAAAACCCAGGAATTATCTTCCTGAGCATAACCCTTCCATTTGACCAGATACTGGAGTTTCCGTCTAGAGACACGAGAATCCAAAATCTTCTCCACAACATACTCCAATTCCCCCTCCACCAAAACAGGGGCAGGAGGCTCCACAGATGGAACCATAGGTGCCACGTATCTCCTCAACAACGACCTATGGAATACATTATGTATGGAAAAGGAGTCTGGGAGGGTCAAACGAAAAGACACCGGATTGAGAATCTCAGAAATCCTATACGGACCAATAAAACGAGGTTTAAATTTAGGAGAGGAAACCTTCATAGGTATATGACGAGAAGATAACCAAACCAGATCCCCAACACGAAGTCGGGGTCCCACACGGCGTCTGCGATTAGCGAAAAGCTGAGCCTTCTCCTGGGACAAGGTCAAATTGTCCACTACCTGAGTCCAGATCTGCTGCAACCTGTCCACCACATAATCCACACCAGGACAGTCCGAAGACTCAACCTGTCCTGAAGAGAAACGAGGATGGAACCCAGAATTGCAGAAAAATGGAGAGACCAAGGTAGCCGAGCTGGCCCGATTATTAAGGGCGAACTCAGCCAACGGCAAAAATGACACCCAATCATCCTGGTCAGCGGAAACAAAACATCTCAGATATGTTTCCAAGGTCTGATTGGTTCGTTCGGTCTGGCCATTAGTCTGAGGATGGAAGGCCGAGGAAAAAGATAGGTCAATGCCCATCCTACCACAAAAGGCTCGCCAGAACCTTGAGACAAACTGGGAACCTCTGTCAGAAACAATATTCTCAGGAATGCCATGCAAACGAACCACATGCTGGAAGAACAAAGGCACCAAATCAGAGGAGGAAGGCAATTTAACCAAGGGCACCAGATGGACCATTTTAGAAAAGCGATCACAGACCACCCAAATGACAGACATCTTTTGAGAAACGGGAAGGTCAGAAATGAAATCCATCGAAATATGTGTCCAAGGCCTCTTCGGGACCGGCAAGGGCAAAAGCAACCCACTGGCACGTGAACAGCAGGGCTTAGCCCTAGCACAAATTCCACAGGACTGCACAAAAGCACGCACATCCCGCGACAGAGACGGCCACCAAAAGGATCTAGCAACCAACTCCCTGGTACCAAAGATTCCTGGATGACCGGCCAGCACCGAACAATGAAGTTCAGAGATAACTTTACTAGTCCACCTATCAGGGACGAACAGTTTCTCGGCCGGACAACGATCAGGTTTATTAGCCTGAAATTTCTGCAACACTCTCCGCAAATCAGGGGAGATGGCAGACACAATGACTCCTTCCTTGAGGATACTCGCCGGCTCAGATAACCCCGGAGAGTCGGGCACAAAACTCCTAGACAGAGCATCCGCCTTCACATTTTTAGAGCCCGGAAGGTATGAAATCACAAAATCAAAACGAGCAAAAAATAACGACCAACGGGCCTGTCTAGGATTCAAGCGCTTGGCAGACTCAAGATAAGTAAGGTTCTTATGATCAGTCAAAACCACCACGCGATGCTTAGCACCCTCAAGCCAATGACGCCACTCCTCGAATGCCCACTTCATGGCCAGCAACTCTCGGTTGCCCACATCATAATTACGCTCAGCAGCAGAAAATTTCCTGGAAAAGAAAGCACATGGTTTGAACACTGAGCAACCAGAACCTCTCTGTGACAAAACCGCCCCTGCACCAATCTCAGAAGCATCAACCTCGACCTGGAACGGAAGAGAAACATCAGGTTGACACAACACAGGGGCACAGCAAAAACGACGCTTCAACTCCTGAAAAGCTTCCACGGCAGCAGAAGACCAATTAACCAAATCAGCACCCTTCTTGGTCAAATCGGTCAATGGTCTGGCAATGCTAGAAAAATTACAGATGAAGCGACGATAAAAATTAGCAAAGCCCAGGAATTTCTGCAAACTTTTTAGAGATGTCGGCTGAGTCCAATCCTGGATGGCCTGAACCTTAACCGGATCCATCTCGATAGTAGAAGGGGAAAAGATGAACCCCAAAAATGAAACTTTCTGCACACCGAAGAGACACTTTGATCCCTTCACAAACAAGGAATTAGCACGCAGTACCTGGAAAACCATTCTGACTTGCTTTACATGAGACTCCCAATCATCTGAGAAGATCAAAATGTCATCCAAGTAAACAATCAAGAATTTATCCAGATACTCACGAAAAATGTCATGCATAAAAGACTGAAAAACAGATGGAGCATTGGCAAGTCCGAACGGCATCACCAGATACTCAAAATGACCCTCGGGCGTATTAAATGCCGTTTTCCATTCATCTCCCTGCCTGATTCTCACCAGATTATACGCACCACGAAGATCAATCTTAGTAAACCAACTAGCCCCCTTAATCCGAGCAAACAAGTCAGAAATCAATGGCAAGGGATACTGAAACTTAACAGTGATCTTATTAAGAAGGCGGTAATCAATACACGGTCTTAGCGAACCATCCTTCTTGGCTACAAAAAAGAACCCTGCTCCCAATGGTGACGACGATGGGCGAATATGTCCCTTCTCCAGGGACTCCTTCACATAACTGCGCATAGCGGTGTGTTCAGGTACGGACAAATTAAATAAACGACCCTTAGGGAATTTACTACCAGGAATCAAATCGATAGCACAATCACAATTCCTATGCGGAGGAAGGGCATCAGACTTGGACTCTTCAAATACATCCTGAAAGTCCGACAAGAACTCTGGGATGTCAGAAGGAATGGATGACGAAATAGACAAAAATGGAACATCACCATGTACTCCCTGACAACCCCAGCTGGTTACCGACATAGAGTTCCAATCCAATACTGGATTATGGGTTTGTAGCCATGGCAACCCCAACACGACCACATCATGCAAATTATGCAGTACCAAAAAGCGAATAACTTCCTGATGTGCAGGAGCCATGCACATGGTCAGCTGGGCCCAGTACTGAGGCTTATTCTTGGCCAGAGGTGTAGCATCAATTCCTCTCAACGGAATAGGACACCGCAAAGGCTCCAAGAAAAATCCACAACGTTTAGCATAATCCAAATCCATCAGATTCAGGGCAGCGCCTGAATCCACAAACGCCATGACAGAATATGATGACAAAGAGCACATTAAGGTAATGGACAAAAGGAATTTGGACTGTACAGTACCAATAACGGCAGAGCTATCGAACCGCCTAGTGCGTTTAGGACAATTAGAAATAGCATGAGTAGAATCACCACAATAGAAACACAGTCTGTTCAGACGTCTGTGTTCGTGCCGTTCTACTTTAGTCATAGTCCTGTTGCACTGCATAGGCTCAGGCTTACTCTCAGACAATACCGCCAGATGGTGCACAGATTTACGCTCGCGCAAGCGACGACCGATCTGAATGGCCAAGGACATAGACTCATTCAAACCAGCAGGCATAGGAAATCCCACCATTACATCCTTAAGAGCTTCAGAGAGACCCTTTCTGAACAAAGCCGCTAGTGCAGATTCATTCCACAGAGTGAGTACTGACCATTTTCTAAATTTCTGACAATATAGTTCTACATCATCCTGACCCTGGCATAAAGCCAGCAGATTTTTCTCAGCTTGATCCACTGAATTAGGCTCATCGTAAAGCAATCCCAGCGCCTGGAAAAATGCATCAATATTACTCAATGCAGAATCTCCTGGTGCAAGAGAAAACGCCCAGTCCTGTGGGTCGCCGCGCAAAAAAGAAATAATAATCAAAACCTGTTGAATAGGATTTCCAGAAGAATGAGGTTTCAAGGCCAAAAATAGCTTACAATTATTTCTGAAGCTCAGGAACTTAGTTCTGTCACCAAAAAACAAATCAGGAATCGGAATTCTTGGTTCTAGCATCGATTTCTGATCAATAGTATCTTGAATCTTTTGTACATTTACAACGAGATTATCCATTGAGGAGCACAGAGCCTGAATATCCATGTCCACAGCTGTGTCCTGAAGCACTCTAATGTCTAGGGGAAAAAAAAGACTGAAGACAGAGCTAAGAAAAAAAAATGATGTCAGGATTTCTTTTTTCCCTCTATTGGAAATCATTGAATTGGCTCCTTGTACTGTTATGGCTGGCAATCAGGCAACACAGCGTGCAGTAATCAGCGCACATACAGAGATCTGGCAAAAACCCAAAACAATAGGACGAGCTCTGAGACGTGGAATCTCTGTAGACTGCAGTACCTGAACTGTCCTCACACAACTGGAAGCAGCAGTGGATTGCGCCTATCACTACCTATGCAACTCGGCACTGCCTGAGGAGCTGACTAGCCTGAAGATAGAAATACAAGCCTGACTTACCTCAGAGAAATACCCCAAAGGAATAGGCAGCCCCCACATATAATGACTGTTAGCAAGATGAAAAGACAAACGTAGGAATGAAATAGATTCAGCAAAGTGAGGCCCGATATTCTAGACAGAGCGAGGATAGCAAGAGAACTATGCAGTCTACAAAAAACCCTAAAACGAAAACCACGCAAAGGGGCAAAAAAGACCCACCGTGCCGAACTAACAGCACGGCGGTGCACCCCTTTGCTTCTCAGAGCTTCCAGCAAAAGATAATAACAAGCTGGACAGAAAAAACAGAAAACAAACTAGAAGCACTTATCTAGCAGAGCAGCAGGCCCAAGGAAAGATGCAGTAGCTCAGATCCAACACTGGAACATTGACAAGGAGCAAGGAAGACAGACTCAGGTGGAGCTAAATAGCAAGGCAGCCAACGAGCTCACCAAAACACCTGAGGGAGGACGCCCAGAGACTGCAATACCACTTGTGACCACAGAATTCACAACATAATACATCGTTCATCAACACTCCATGGCGTTGATTTTTCTTCTGGACGCATTACGTATTTTTTTGGGCTCCACATATATATCTGATTATTCTATATGACTGCTGATTGGTGAATCCCATTAATTTTAAAATTCAGCCCATTAATTTTGACATTGTAAATTAGGTTTCCTGTCCCTTTAGGATGCAACTATCTAGAGTGGTGCAGCCCACGGCCACCCATGTAAAAGTATGGGCGTCACTAATAGGCTGTAAGCTAGATACTGTTCACTACACGTGTGTGACCATTGTCCTATACTAGACTTTGTTTGTGGGCAATATTAATACTAAGTGATCACCCCTCCATAAATTGGTAGGTTGCGAGTGGTTATTTAATCAGTATTTTGCACCTATGATACCTCCACCTTTAGGAAAGGGTGGCTGTTTCATCGTCTTAGTGCACTAGTTTCTATGACCTGGCTTGGTAAATATTGTTGCCTTTTTTGATAATTTTTAATATTTATTTATTTTTTTTTCTATGGCTTCGCTTTTCATTTTAGACTGGAAGATTCTAACAGAGTGCAACTTGCACACTGTCAGGGTTTCGCTCTTTTGTCACTTTAAATGGACGTTACATTATTGCAGACATGCTTATTTCATACTGGTGGTTACATGGCGACTAGCGCATTTTCCTGCTTCTCTAAATGTTCTATTGATAGACGAAAATGAGATACTAGTTGGCACGTGAGTGTTAATTTTCAAAGTTTATACCGCAATCACATGATGATTGCTCAAGTTGTCAAAACAGTGGAATCCTGACAGTAAGATAATTTCATATTGTCAAGTCTCATAGATGGACTGTAGAAATGTATTCCTCAGGAGACCCAAACATGTAGTCATAGGCTTGTGTCCAATATCTATAATCTTAAAGAAGCACTCCTCCTCTCATAAAAATTTGCATCTTCTTAATATATTGCAGTAATCATATTATATAGCATAGTGTACATACAATTGCTCTTTTTGCCTTTCAGCCCTGCTAATTCTTCTCTTTTCTCTGCTCTATTTAGAAACAGGAAGTCTATTTTTCCTGCATTAGTTATTCTCCTCTTCAGCTCCTGACCCAGCTATTCCGCTCCTCTCCTCTTTCCAGGGTCTTTGCAGTGATGTAGAATTGTAGATCTAATGATGACTCATGCATGGAAAAGAGACTTTCTGTTTGTACATAGACCTTAGAAGGATTCAGCTCGTCAGTTTTAATCATGTGATGACATAGACTGAATGGGAAAGAGAAAAATTAGCTGGGTAGAAAGGCAAAATGAGCAATTGTAAGTACACAGTGCTACATAATATGATGAGTGCATTAATTTGATGGGATTGCTTCTTTAATATGACTTAAGGAAAACATAGATAGATCTAATAACTCCTGTGCACTTTATATATGAGATCTTACAGCAAACTCAACACCTTGCCCGGAAAATCCAGGAAGCTTCTAGAAACAGGGCAGATTCACCAAAATCTCAGAGGAGTTGACAAATCTCCCAAGCACCACGTAAACCCTTTGGAAACCACCTTCAAGTATGTCTTGAAAATTTCTTGTGTTTGACACCCGGAAATAAAAAAATGCTGAATTGGAATGTGAAAAAAGTTTTGAAAAGCCAATTTTCAGGGTAGATTTGATTTTAGAAGGATTCTTCAAATATTTTGAAAGTCATGTAGGACAACAAGCAGCCTGGTAACATGATGAATACACCGGTGAATCCTCAGCTCAGCCTATGAAATGTATTCTTTTCACTTTCCTAATAATAACCCTTCACCGTTCCCATGTGGCCACTATAGGATGACACGAACAATTACACTGTAAACGAATGGAGAGCTCAACATGGTTTGGAAAAGTGCAAACATCTCAATCTTAATTAATGTTTCATAACTGTGACCCTAATGTGTCCTGAAGAAGCTTATGTGGGTATTGCAGTCTGGGCTCTCATCCAAGTATAACAAAGACGGAGAGACTTTAGATGACCATCTTTCACAACTCTAACCTCAAGACATTATTTTACTATTCATTTTGCAGGAGAAAACAACATATTGTTAGGGCTAGCGGAACGCACCAAATAATAAGAGAGATGGTATAAGATGCGTCCGCAGCCCAGGGTCCACCGTGCAGAGATGAAACCTGCTGCTGAGTCATGACAGACTATATGGAGGTACAATGAGGATACACACACGGGTTAGCTTCACCCTGTATGAAAGAAGCAAACCCTGTTGTGCCACAGGGCCGCGGTACTACACAAAGAGCGCAAGCAAGTAGTCACAGAACTCAATCCCAAGACTCAGGATTAGAGTTCGTCTAGACCACTTGCGCTCGACACCGCTAGTGGGTGTCAGAGTATAACTTAAATAATAATTTTTATGCACAAGAGTGCGAGCAGTGCCGCTCAGGCGGTCGCCACTAACCACCCAGACTTGGGTCAGGAAAGTGCTCTAATAGTACACGGCGCCGCACTGGCGGTCACAGCAATAGACGCTGTATCGTGTGTCAAGTACTGAGAGCAATCATCCTCCTTACACGAGCAGTCATACACAAGGGAGAGGATAATTAATGAGCGACTTTCACACATCAACACACACACGTTTTCAAGTATACACTAGCGCATGGCCGAGCGGCTATGCAAACCTTTTATAGCAGCAGTGCTACAAGACCTTCCAGATGGTCCAATAAGAGCCGCAACAGGACCTGAGCATGTGACCCCCCCGACCTCCAATGGGAGGTCGTCCCATGGCATGCTCAGTATGGAAAAAGCAGGACTTGGTCCCAGAATGACCTGCTCGCTGCTGATCAGTGCTGGCTACAAAGCCAGAGCCTGGAAGAGCAGCAGTAACCAGTCGCACAGTATCAGCCTGAGCCAGATGCTGGGACCGACATCTCCGCTGAGCAGGCTCCACTGCGGCTGGAGAAGAATGGGAGACTGCAGCAGAGATGGTTCGAAATTCCCCCTGTGCAGAGGTGGGAACTCGACACCTAACACATGTTGCCTGGAAATATAGTAGTATAGGAAAAAAAAGAAAAACCTTAATTTATTAGTGATTTGGGAACTCTAAGGGACGGTGTTACAAATGCAATGCAGATTCCTTTTAAATTAAAGTGCCTAAAATTTTTTTTGACCTACTAGACAGCCACATTGCATTTCTTAATTATCAAACGTAGTACAAACCACATGCAAATATCCAACTCTGACAATATAGAGTTATCTTGTCCTATAAAGTTATTAATGAGCTACATAGTTTGCAGTTTGTCTGGCAAATTTTACAAATTTTAGATTATTATAACCTTCTTTCTTCCAATTAAGCTGTCCTTCAGCTTCCATGTCTCAAATTAATTGTACAATATGAAGTTCTAAATTTGCTAATTTTAAAGGGAACCATTCATGTTGATTTCCACCATGAAAGTAAGAGGAGCGCTTTATCAACCTTCTAAAACTCTTTTTTTTAATGAGGCCTGTATTAGACCTTAAGTTTAATTGTCTCTGCTCCCCCGGTCTGTGGTCACCGGGCTAGCTCAGGACTGCTGTCAATCAATGCCACTCCATGGTTGGAGCCTGTCCACAGCAGTATAACTGGCATCCCGGCAGGTGAGAGAGAATAATAGGATGGAGAATAAGCCGTCCTTCTTCTGTTCTTCTCTACCCTCTTCACATTTACCGGGATGCCAGTTATGGCTCATTCAGATGCCTGATTTTCAGTTTTGAGTACTCTATGTGGTTTTCTCCAATAACACTCATACCTATAACAGTCTATGGGGCTGTTCACGTGTCCGATTTTTTCGTCAAAGTGATCCACAAATAATCACGGAGACTTGTCCAGTATTGATCAGTGTGTGTTAGGGGTCGAGTTCCCGCTTCTGCACAGGGGGAATCTCGAGCCACCTCCGCTGCGGTTTCCCATTCTTATCCAGCCGCAGTGGAGTCTGCTCAGCAAAGACGTCGGTCCCAGCGTCTTGCTCATTCTCACTCTGTTCTGAGAGTTACTGCTGTTTCTCCAGTCTCTGCCATTAAAGCCAGTACTGGTCAGCAGCGAGCGGACTTCTCTGGGACTAAGTCCTTGTCTGCGCATACTGAGCATGCCCAGGGTAAGATCTCCCGTTGGAGATCGAGGGTCATGTGCTCAGGCTCTGCGGCACATTCCATTGGTCCTCTTGACAGGTCTTGGAAGGCCAAAAGTCCTGTGGCCACTTCCTGTGCTGCAACTATATAAACTGCGCATGACCGCACGGCCATGCGCTAGTATTGTCTTGTAAATATGTGTGTGTGTTGTGAGTGAAAGTCGCTCTTTAAACAACCCTCCCTATTGAATGTCTGTTCGCGGAAGGTGTATGTTTGCTATCTAGCGCCCGACTTATCCAACAGCACGAAACACACATTGCAGCGTCCTCTTGCTGTGTCCGCCTGTACGGCGCCGTGCGCTTGCCTTGAGCTTTCCATACCCAAGCCAGTGTGGTTGGTGGCGTCCGTCAGTGCGGCATTGCTCGCACTCCTGTGCATTTATATATTTATTCTTAGTTTCCTTACACACCCAGTTGCGGTGTAGTGCCAGCGAGGGTCTAATCGGACTTCAATCCCAGTTGGGGTTAAGTACGCTGATTGCTCGCTCGCGCTTTAGGTGCGGTGCCGCGATCCTGTGACGCAGCAGGATTGCTCCCTTCACGCTGGGTGAGGTTGAACCCACGTGTATATACTTCAGTGTACCGCCATATAGTCTGCTATTTACTAGCAGCAGGGTTTCTCCTGCACGGTGGACCCCGGACTGCGAACGCATATATAACATCTTTCTTGGTGCGTTCCGCCAGTCCTAACAGTGTGATAGAGCAAAATTGTCAATTATTATTATTATTCATTTTTATAGCGCCATTTATTCCATGGCACTTTACATGTGAACGGGGCAAATATAGACAAGTGCAATAAACATGAGTAAAACAAGGCACTGACAAGTACAGGAGGAGGGAGGACCCTGCCCACGAGGGCTCACAGTCTACAGGGGATGGGTGAGGATACCCTAGGTGAGGGTAGAGCTGGTCATGTGGCGGTTCAGTATACTGGGGATCACTGCAGGTTGTAGGCTTGTCGGAAGAGGTGGGTCAATGCAAGTCTATCGTTCTGGAAAAAAAACTGACAGCACTCGGATGCCATGTTTGTGCTGTCTGTTTTTCAGAGACTAATAGAGGAAGCTGTAGAAATATTTATTTTCTAACACTAAAAAATACTAAACTTTGGTGACATTTGTATAAAACAGATGTCTGAATGAGCCCTTAGCCCTTCTTGCGATGTCGTCCTCCTTCTTGCGTCATGTAGATGACGCATCCCTGCGTCATCCACACAGTCTTGCCGGCATCGCACTCTTGTGCAGGCATACTTCTTTGTCCTGACTAGGGCAGAATAAAGTACTGCAGTGCACATGCGCCGGGGCTCTTTGACCTTTATTGGGGAGACTGTGTAGATGACATAGGGACGCGTCATCCACATGAAGCAAGAAGGAGAATGACACCTCAAGAAGAAGGGAAGCACCAGACTACGAAGAGCAACATCCCTTGGACTGGACCGCCCCGCAGGTGAGTATAATAAAGCTATTTTTCTTGTCTTGTAGGCTGGGCTGGGGGCTTATATACAGCAGTATAGAATACTGTATATCAGGCTTGAAAAGTGGTGGCCGTATCTCATAACTGTGAATCAAATGTGCTTATATTGCTGGTAAAGGATCTTTAAAAGAATAAAAAAACACAAACAAGAAAAATTATTCTCATCTCACCTGTTCCCCACCCAGTCCTCCTCTGATTTCTTACCCCAGTGGGGTCTTCCTCTACTCAGTCTTCACTCTTTATTGCCTCTAGAACTGACTAGGCCTCATGCTACATCATGACATCCATCGCCCCATGACGTCATGACGATGTCTGAGGCCTAGTCAACGTTAGAGGCAACGAAGAATGAAGGAAAACATGACTTGAACAAGAAGAGGGGAGCCAGTAGAAGACTAGGCAAGGAGATGGAGTTGAGGAATGAGGCAAGTATAATATTTTAATTTTGCATCCCTTCCTGGCCTTAAAAAGAATCCAACAAATGGAGGCCAGCAATCAATGGGATCACTGACAGATTCACTGTAAATTCATTCTCCAATCTGCTATGTACAATGATATCTAGAGGTTAGTCCATTTATAAAAAAATTTGTTAGCCAAAAATGCAAGCATTTATTAAAAAAATCCCAAAATATGTTCATATACGTTAAGAGAATTGAATGAAAGCACTAAAAAATTATCAGCTTCCTTTCCCTAGAAACAGCGCCACTCTAGTTCATAGGTTATGTATGGTATTGCAGCTCCTCTCCATTCTCTGCAATGCCACACACAACCTTTGGGCAATAGTAATGTTGTGTCAGGAAAAAAAGGTCCTTCCTTCTATTATATTACAACTCTTATACAGTCCTATGAAAACTCTTAGGGCTCATTCATACGTCGGTTTCTCTCATATCAGTGGTGTTTTTTTTACTTGTACTTATGATATTCTATGGGGTTGTTCACATATCTGACTTTTTTCTTTAAAGGGAACCTGCCACCCCCAAAATCGAAGGTGATCTAAACCCACCAGCATTAGGGGCTTATCTACAGCATTCTGTAATGCTGTAGATAAGCCCCTGATGTATCCTGAAAGATGAGAAAAAGAGGTTAGATTACACTCAACCAGGGGCGATCCCAGTACGATGGGCGTCGCAGTCCGGTCTGGCGCCTCCTATCTTCAATACGATGACGTCCTCTACTTGTCTTTCTGCCGCGGCTCCAGAGCAGGCGTTCTTTGCCTGCCCTGTTGAGGGCAGAGCAAAGTACTACAGTGCGCAGGCGCCGGGCCTCTCTGACCTTTCCCGGCGCCTGCACACTGCAGTACTTTGCTCTGCCCTCAACAGGGCAGACAAAGTACGCCTGCACCGGAGCCGCAGCATGAAGACAAGAAGAGGACGTCATCGTAAGAAGATGGGAGGCCCCGGAGCGGATAGCGACGCCTATCCGACCGGACCGCAGCAGGACCGCCCCTGGGTGAGTATGTTCTAACCTTTTTTTCTCATCTTTCAGGATACATCGGGGGCTTATCTACAGTATTCCAGAATGCTGTAGATAAGCCCTTGATGCTGGTGGGCTTAGCTCACCTTCAATTTTGGGGGTGACAGGTTACGGAAAATATCGAAGACATGTCTTATTTTGATCCGAGCATTGGTTCAAAATATGAAACGTAAGTCAATGAGTCAGTGAAAAAATTGGACTGCACTTGGATGTAATTTTTTTCTTAAATTCACATATAAGAAAAATGGATGACATTCGTAGCACAATCTAATCAAACTCTTATCACACTTGGCCCATCTTTCACATATGTGAAAAATTCTGACAGCTGAATGAGCCCTTGGATTGCACGACTTGATAGCTTTGATGCTTCGTGCCAAATGTCAATCTCGGTTCTGCAAAGTCCATATCGCTAGTGCATTTTGCAGAACAAATATTACTCAGTGTTTACATTTTGATTTTTTTGGAGCCAACCTCATTAATTGATCTCCTGCCTTGCAGATAATATTTTACTTCTTATTTTTTCCATTCTAATACTAGATAATGATCCATCATTATTCAGGGCAGTGTCGGCTTTCCTGCATCCTTTGACGGTAACTGAACGTTCTGTCAACAAGTGATGAGGCATCGGATTCTAGGTCAGAGTGGCCCAAACAAGATGCTGACTGATGCTGTCTGGTCAGTGGCTATTGATGTGCTCGAAAATTCAAGGACAAAATTGCAGCCTAGGCTTTTTGCCAACAGAACTGATACATTCATCCTCGGGGGATAGATAAAGTCAATCAGTCAATGCATTAGTGACCCACGCGGACTTAACCCAAAGTGCATTCTATTAAATGTCCTCAGTTCTGTGGAAAACAACAAGCAAAAGGCATTATCAGCTTCTGGCATTTTGTATTCATTTCAAATGTTAACTACAGGAAATCTACAGAGATGCAATTTGGTTATATCGACATCTGCTGTCTTTACTTCTTCAACAAATAAAACTCTTTAAAGTTTGGAATGTAACCATGACGACTAATCACTGTAACCAACAAGAGGACTTACTTATCAGAAAGTAAACTTATATGCTCCTATTCATCAAGGCAATATTGTCAGAAATTCCTTTGAAAAGTCGCTACATTTTTGAGCAACTCGAAGTTGCACAAACATTTTTGCAAATTTGGCAGTTTCCACAACAATTTCTCCCAGTTTTGTCAAAATAGTCATAGCTGAGGCAAGTCTGTGGAACATCAAGGGTGGGCACAGCAAGGCCTTGCACCACAGCTCATCCAATTCATGATGAGTTGTGGCATTCCTAATGCCAGACATTTAACTTCACTCCCCGACTGAAGTAAGATTTAGGCCAGCTTCATTGAAGGGAATCTAAATGGCATGAAAGGGTTAATACTGCGGTGCCGGTATGGAAGGATAAAGAGGAGAAAAATGTCCAGGAATATTGTTTTAATAGTCAATGTAATTTGAAGTTCCAAAGTTCTTCATCAGGACTAGAGATGAGGACGGGACATTTGCAAATTGTTCGCCAATCTCAGATTCGGCAAGAACGTGTCAAATTTGGATTAATGTTCGGATTCCTGCTCATTTTCCACAAAATATGGTAAACACTGCCGATCAGAGGCGGTGTTTGCTGCGTTGTCATGCACATCACAGTGCGGCAAACACTGTGTGTTCTGGCCCCCCCATTCAACCCAAACTAAACCTTTTTTGAACTGTTCGCCAAACCCGCCAAACCCGAACATTCAGGAGTTCACTCATCTCTAATCAGGTCAAGACTACTGTGGTTTATCCTGATGAAGAAGTTTGGATCTTCGAAACGCGTTGTCTATAAAAGCCGCATTCCCGGACATTTTTCTCCTCTTTATCCCTCCATACCGGAAGTGCAGAATTAACCCTTTCATTCTATTTAGTTTTTTATTTTCCAAACTGTGGGTCTCCAACAGTCTTGAGCCTTTTAGTGGTAATTGTTCTTCAGTCACCCCAGGTTGAGTACCATTGCCTTTGGTCTCCCCTTTGTTACTCAGGTAACTCCCTATTGCACTTATTGTTATTCCAGTTTCTTCATATTATTAAAATGAATCTGTCCCCATTTATTTGCCACTTAATCTGAGAGAAGCATAATTTAGAGTCAGAGATCCAGATTCCAGCAAAATTGCCTATATCTGGTCTGACACTCCAGAAGAAGAAGCAGTATCACTCTAAGGTACCAAGTCAAAGGTATCTCATCCAGAAAACCAGTATATTTCATAACATTGATCTTCCTATGGTAACTGGTATAGGAAACAATACCCTCCATACTCTTATTATTAATTTTATATACCAATGGGATACCCACAAAAACATATACTGTAAAGGCCTGTAAGGTATTATCTCATACCCTGGACTTCATTACTGGTTGGAACCGATGATAATAAACTGACAATCTAATTGTACAGAGTCCGATCAAAGAATTATAGAGCAACATGATGCATTGTTTGTATCAGCAAATTGTCTTATTGCAGGACATCGCAATTTACGGTTTGGGACTGGGGACTGGTGATTATTGTTTGGTCCTGTGTTAAATATACTGCTGAGCCGACTGTAACAGCTATTATAAGCTTCCTTCTGGGTTACCACTGGGTTGATAGATCAAATTGATCTTACTTTATTTTCTACTAACACTGGTCTACAATTTTGCCCTGTCCATAGGAAGTTACCAAATCCTTCGGAAAGAAATAATACACTATTATCCGACACAGCGGGTGCAGCGCAGAGTTTTCAGAAAGCAAAATTATTCTGTAAAGGGAGTTCTATTACTCTGTGGTTAATTGGATCAGAGGTGCGCAGCAGCTCGCACTTTCACCGGTAAAACATAAAATTCTCAATAAATGTCGTACATTTTTTGTTTTACATTTTAATTCAAACTTGATCACTATCCAATTAAACTTACATCACAATTTTTTTTATTAAACTGATTTTATTAAAATTATTATTTTTTGCTTATAAATGTTGCACCAACAGAACTCAAAGGTTTAGTTCCCACCATCAGTTTTTGACGTTGCGTCAAAAGCAGAATTTTAACGTTTCGGCAAAGAGGATTGGATTTATAGAAATCTCATGCCCATTATGTTATATTTCTCTCTGCGTAAACTCTCCCACAATGCGTTTTTGAAATCCATAACATGTTTACTTCTCTTACAGTTAAGATGAATTTTATGTAAAGATTTTCCTCCCAGAATTGCATTACATGCAGAAAATCCACAGGTAAAAAACTAATTTTTAGTGCCTTTGGGCTGTGGAAAAGCTCTAAAAATGCATATAATCTGCACATGACTGAATCAATTAAATTTTGTCAAAGTCAAGGAACATCAAAAGCAAAGCAGCTTAATTTAAAACATGACATATCAAAAAGAGACAAAAACAGCAGCATCAAAAACGCAATAAAAATGCATGTAAAAAAATGATTAAAGAAATGTAAGTAGCCTAATTTATCTAATAGGTGCAGAAATGGTGCAGAAAATCTGCAACATCAAAAACTCACCAAATTCTCAATATGGTATGGTAGTCTAAGGCTGGCTTCACATTTGCGGATGGAGGTGGTGCGGAGGGCTGAGTACATCCTCCGGTCAGCTCCACCTACGTTGGCATGCGGCGTGCGTATCCTATCTTTACTATTAGGTACACAGGCCATGTCCATGTATGTGGATGCTTTCTCATGCGTCGTTTTGATGGTGCGGTGACTGCACCAAAATGCAACTCGTTGCATACGGCGCAGGTCGCCGCACCGTCAAAACGATGCATGCGGAGGCATCCGCATACATTGGCATGGCCTGCATACCTAATGATAAATATAGGGTACGCACGCTGCATGCCGACGTAGGCGGAGCTGACCGGAGAAGGTGCGGCGGTAGGCCGAGCTGCCGGGAGGGCATACACAGACCTCCGCAGCACCTCCATCCGCACATGTGAAACCAGCCTAAATCATTCTCTTCACACAGTCATAAAGTGTTATGTTGGAGCCAGGCTTAAAACATAAAAGAGATGTCCACTTGGGCAAAGTGTCCCTTCTTATTAAGCAAATCATCTACTGTCCTCCACCAGTTGTGATTGGTAAAGAAACTTTCTTAGGCAGTGCCACCAAAGAAGAAATTAAGAATTATACAACCTCTAAATGTGCCAATAGTTGAGAATCCTGAAGAGGCAAAACCCTCTATTCAAGAGGTTGTCCACTACACAGATAGCCACTTCTCAATCCCTATGTTCCCACCAGTAAAATAATAGCACTCATAAGCACCTCCGGTGCCGGCCCACTGGTGTCAGCACTGACCTCGCATGACAATTTGTCAGCAAAATCAATCTGTCCAATCAGCACTGGCTTCACTCTCCTCTCCTACAAACAAATAAGACATCCGAAAGAAGTTCAAATTGGGGCTGCTTTTTCACTCCCTCCAGGTGTCAATTATGTCCATAAAAGAGGAGGGCAAAGTCAGTGATGATTGTCTGCGTTGCTATGTCATGCGAGCTCGGTCAAGCCAGTGCTGTCACCACTGAAATGGTGCCAAAACCGGTGGTGAGTATAAGTGCTATTATTTTACTGGGAGGAGCATAGGAATTCAGAAGTGGTTGTCCGAGTAGTGGACAACCCTTTTAATTCTGAATTTCCTAATATGGCATTTGATAGTTTTTTTCTTTTAACTACACAACCTCTCAGAATCTCTTAAAAAGGTTCATACCACAGCAAAGTGAAGGACAGCATCCAATCCAGGTGAAGCATAAAAAAATTTATTGTGCCAAATTCAACTGTTAAGTAGATAATATAATCAGTTGTTATATTCCTGATGATATGCTGACATCATGAGTGCTGCTATATGTGTCCATATAGCGCTAACTATGTCTCTCTATATGTTATGAACACAGATTCAGGACTATCAAATAAGAGTTGCCATGGATATGGCTAGATATCTCTAATCGTTAGGTTTAAATGATGGGCTGGTTAGTGGATACCCCCCTGTAGATTGATATGGTGCTTTTGACAAATGATGCCGTCTCCTATGTGAAGACTGGATGTCAGCGCGGGTGTCGGGGGCGTGGTGGTGGGCGTGTACGGTCTCCCTGCTCTGGTGACATCACCGCATGGTTGCCCATGTGGTGTTGTTTACTGTTGCGGTGGGTGAGATTGGTGCACCTGCGCACGTCTACCAGTGACGTAGCAGTGGGCGTGCACGGTCTTACACACTGAGGAGGCGGCGCTGTCTGGCTGACCACGTGGAATTCTTTACCTTTTGGAGTTGCATGTATGTAAACGTGCTGATTATCAGTGTACGAGATTTGTTGATAGCCCTTTGTTTAGTTAAACATCCATTAGTGGTGAGACATGTGGAATTTTGGCTCTTAGATTCAGCAACTTATACATTGGCTTGATATGAGTATTTACTATACACCCTATGAGAACTGTGAGGTGATTGGCCTTTGCATTTGATGACATGTTTGGGAGTTGGTGATTGGCCGTGATAGGCAGATGGTGTATTGGTGGGTTTTAGTCATGTGGGTAAATTGGGTGGAACATGGTATTTCATTGGTTACCGATTTGTGTGCACAAGAAACAGATACACGGATTGGTGAAGGAATACCATGGTAACCGACATTTGCTCTATTTTTGGGGTGGTCATACTTCAACATATGGGACAATGAGGTGTATTTCTATGTTCTTTTCTATATATATTAAATTTGTTATGTATGTGTATTGTGTATGTTTTATATTATGTATTCCGTGTTTATTAGTATGTTAATTATGTGGGCGGTCATGAGATATTGATTGGAGGTTATGAATCTACTTCCTATATAAGACCGCCATTTTGACTGTGTTGCATGCTTGAAAAAGACCTATGTAGTTGAAACGTTGCATTTGGCACAATAAAGGATTTTTTATGCTTCACCTGGATTGGATGCTGTCCTTCACTTTGCTGTGGTATGTACTTTTCCATTTGGGTCCAGTGGAACTAGGACGGGCATCCCCACATCAGTTGTGCTGTCGGCTATTTTCTAATGTTTGGGCATTTATTAAAAAGGTTGTCCACTACTTTAATACTTAAGAACTATTCTTAGAATTAGTCATCGATTTCAGATTGGTGGGGGTGCGACACATGGCACCCCCGAAGACCAGCTGTTCTCGGTGTCGGTGGTGGCCAAAAGTGCTCAGTTATGGAGCTGTTCTGTCGACAGATAGTGGCAAAGACCAGGTACTGCACATCCACCACCCATTGATTTGAATAGGGGGAGGATGTGCAGTACCCAGCCAAGGCCACTATCAGTAGACTGAGCGCCTCGGTAACTGACCCCTTCCGACTGCTGTTACCCTATGAACAGCTGATCAGCGGAAGTGATGGATATCACATCCTCCCCACCTATCAGGCATAGATGACCTATCCCAAGGATAGCCTATCAATGTTAAAGTAATGGTCTCCTCTTTAATTATATAACAAGAAATGAAAACTACAAAAGAAATACATGAATCCAGAGGAGCAAATACTTAAAAAGCGATCTTGAATAAAACCTACTCTTTTTTTTTTCTCCTCCATTTTTTAACATTTTTCATACATAAATGACATTTTCCCAACAGACATGCGCCTCTGAAGATAATTGCACGAAATTAAACATGTTTGCCCTTTCTACTCAGTCAGTCCTCACCAAATCCTTATCTTTTTATATATAGAAACACACACCTAGACTCTCTGACAGCCTGGTAGCTAGAAAGGTCAGCCGCTTGTCAATTTAGCGTTTAAACCTGATAAAGTGTTCGGAAATCCGGCGATGATATTTAATTAGAAGTGGATGACACTGTCTATAGGGAATTGTATTTTCCAAGGTTTAAGCCTGGTAACGACTCTGTTTTCTATTGCATAGTTCTATATCACCCACAGCTACCGAAAAAAATATGAAGGAAAATTCATCATTTCAATATTACTAAATACAGAAACTTGTTTTCCTAGAGAAAGTGCAATAAAAGTAATTGCTGGGTGCATGGAACTTAATGACATTCTACATAGAATTGCCGATTTATTGATAAAATGATTGTCTAGCAGACCATAATCCAATTTAATTTAAAGTGTTTGGGTTTTTAATATTTAAAAGTGTTTTTTTATGCAAAACCCCACATTTACTGCAAGCATAGAGTTAAAGGAGTTTTTCTAGGAAAAAAATAACTGATGGCAGGAAAATTAAAAAAAAGAAAAGAAAAACAATTAATTCTCACCTCCAGTCCAGAACTACCCTTTGATGTTTCCTGACAGTCATGGTGTCTTTACTGCAAGGAAAATGTGCCATATATATGTCTGGAGCCAATCACTAACCTGTGCATGTTCGGCACGAAATGTCACAGGTCAGTGATTGGCTTCAGCGGTCTTGTGCACCACTGCATGATAAGTTATTAAAATTGGAAGGGACCACTGGAACAGCAATACCGGAATAGTGAGGAAATTGGCAGTTGAGTAATTTGTTAAAATATTTGTTCACATTTTCTGCAGTCAATTTTTTTTTTGCTTCTTTTTGCTTTATTCCCCAAAAAAGTTTTAAGTTTTACAATTCTGTTTGTCTACATTTCCCGCAACGGGGAGTTTACTGAAGACTGATGTATTGTTAAGTTGAAAACTGTTAAGCTGAAGTTCATAATTTAACTAAGTTAAACCGGTTGCCTTCTCAACATCTTGAAAGGTTAAAACTGCAAAGTTCCAATAAAAACAAGTAACTTTAAAATGTATCACTAATTAAAAATCCTCCTTTATTTTCAAGAATGAAAGGTTTTATAATTCTATTGTGTTCTGTTCTTTACCTACATTACTGGGCACTGCTGTGATCTATACCAGTGACTGTTTTTGTAGGCAAGTATTAGGCTCACCAGGTGAGGTGAATCCACCAAGCCCAAGGTCCGGATGGGCACATGGGCCATGGGCATCAGTACAGCAAATGGGTGAGGCATGCTGGACATGGATGGCCGGGATACTGGAAACTGCATGTGGGCGAGAGACGTTGTGGAGACCACTGACAGGCAGCAGACATCCAGGAGACCACCGACAGGCAGCTGGGATGCTGTAAACTTGTTGTGAATTCTGTGGCAGAGCTCCCTCCTGTGGTCACAAGTGGTACTTTGGCTGATTCTCTCTGTGAGCTTCCGTTGGTGGAGGAAAGTGGTACTGCGGCTTCTGAGTTTCCTTCCTCAGGTGATGTGGTGAAGTCGTTAGGTGCTGCTCTATTTAACTCCACCTAGTGCTTTGATCCTGGCCTCCAGTCAATGTTCTAGTATTGGACCTGTTTCCTCCTGGATCGTTCCTGTGGCCTGCTGCTCTGCATAGCTAAGTTCTGCTTTGCTATTTTGTTTGCTGTTTTTTCTGTCCAGCTTGTCTATTGGTTTTTTCCTGCTTGCTGGTAGCTCTGGGACGCAGAGGGTGTACCTCCGTGCCGTTAGTTCGGTACGGAGGGTCTTTTTGCCCCCTTTGCGTGGTTTTTGTAGGGTTTTGTGTTGACCGCAAAGTTACCTTTCCTATCCTCGCTCTGTTCAGAAAGTCGGGCCTCACTTTGCTAAATCTATTTCATCTCTACGTTTGTCTTTTTATCTTAACTCACAGTCATTATATGTGGGGGCTGCCTTTTCCTTTGGGGTATTTCTCTGAGGCAAGGTAGACTTATTTTCTATCTTCAGGCTAGCTAGTTTCTCAGGCTGTGCCGAGTTGCATAGGGAGCATTAGGCGCAATCCACGGCTGCCTCTAGTGTTGTTGGAGAGGATTAGGGATTGCGGTCAGCAGAGTTCCCACGTCTCAGAGCTCGTTCTATGTTTTTGGGTTATTGTCAGGTCACTGTATGTGCTCTGACCTCTATGTCCATTGTGGTACTGAATTATCTTATCATAACAGTACTGGAGGCCAAAAGTACTAATGATTCTCAATAGAGGGAAAAAAGAAGTTCTGAGACCATTTTTTTTTCTCTGCACTGTGTTTTGCCTTTTTTTTCCCCTAGACATTTGGGTGGTTCAGGACACAGGTGTAGCGATGGACATTAAAGATCTGTCTTCATGTGTGGATCAGCTCACGGCAAGAGTACAAAATATTCAAGACTTTGTGGTTCAGAATTCTATGTTAGAACCGAGAATTCCTATTCCTGATTTGTTTTTTGGAGATAGAACTAAATTTCTGAGTTTCAAAAATAATTGTAAACTATTTCTGGCTTTGAAACCTCGCTCCTCTGGTGACCCAGTTCAACAAGTTAGGATTATTATTTCTTTTTTACGTGGCGACCCTCAGGACTGGGCATTTTCTCTTGCGTCAGGAGATCCTGCATTAAGTAATATCGATGCGTTTTTCCTGGCGCTCGGATTGCTGTACGATGAACCTAATTCAGTGGATCAGGCAGAGAAAAATTTGCTGGCTCTGTGTCAGGGTCAGGATGAGATAGAGGTATATTGTCAGAAATTTAGAAAGTGGTCCGTACTCACTCAATGGAATGAAGGTGCGCTTGCAGCTATTTTCAGAAAAGGTCTCTCTGAAGCCCTTAAGGATGTCATGGTGGGATTTCCTATGCCTGCTGGTCTGAATGAGTCTATGTCTTTGGCCATTCAGATCGGTCGACGCTTGCGTGAGCGTAAATCTGTGCACCATTTGGCGGTATTACCTGAGCTTAAACCTGAGCCTATGCAGTGCGATAGGACTTTGACCAGAGTTGAACGGCAAGAACACAGACGTCTGAGTGGGCTGTGTTTCTACTGTGGTGATTCCACTCATGCTATCTCTGATTGTCCTAAGCGCACTAAGCGGTTCGCTAGGTCTGCCACCATTGGTACGGTACAGTCAAAATTTCTTCTGTCCGTTACCTTGATCTGCTCTTTGTCATCATATTCTGTCATGGCATTTGTGGATTCAGGCGCTGCCCTGAATTTGATGGACTTGGAGTATGCTAGGCGTTGTGGGTTTTTCTTGGAGCCCTTACAGTGTCCTATTCCATTGAGAGGAATTGATGCTACGCCTTTGGCCAAGAATAAGCCTCAGTACTGGACCCAGCTGACCATGTGCATGGCTCCTGCACATCAGGAGGTTATTCGCTTTCTGGTGTTGCATAATCTGCATGATGTGGTCGTGTTGGGGTTGCCATGGCTACAAGTCCATAATCCAGTATTAGATTGGAAATCCATGTCTGTGTCCAGCTGGGGTTGTCAGGGGGTACATGGTGATGTCCCATTTCTGACTATTTCGTCATCCACCCCTTCTGAGGTTCCAGAGTTCTTGTCTGATTATCGGGATGTATTTGATGAGCCCAAGTCCGATACCCTACCTCCGCATAGGGATTGTGATTGTGCTATCGATTTGATTCCTGGTAGTAAATTCCCAAAAGGTCGACTGTTTAATTTATCTGTGCCTGAGCACGCCGCTATGCGGAGTTATGTGAAGGAGTCCTTGGAGAAGGGGCATATTCGCCCGTCATCGTCGCCATTAGGAGCAGGGTTCTTTTTTGTAGCCAAGAAGGATGGTTCACTGAGACCTTGTATAGATTACCGCCTTCTAAATAAGATCACGGTTAAATTTCAGTACCCCTTGCCGTTGTTATCTGATTTGTTTGCTCGGATTAAGGGGGCTAGTTGGTTCACCAAGATAGATCTTCGTGGTGCGTATAATCTTGTGCGTATTATGCGAGGCGATGAATGGAAAACTGCATTTAATACGCCCGAGGGCCATTTTGAGTATCTAGTAATGCCATTTGGACTTGCCAATGCTCCATCAGTGTTTCAGTCCTTTATGCATGACATCTTCCGAGAGTACCTGGATAAATTCCTGATTGTGTACTTGGATGACATTTTGATCTTCTCGGATGATTGGGAGTCTCATGTGAAGCAGGTCAGAACAGTGTTTCAGGTCCTGCGTGCTAATTCTTTGTTTGTGAAGGGATCAAAGTGTCTCTTTGGTGTTCAGAAGGTTTCATTTTTGGGGTTCATCTTTTCCCCTTCTACTATCGAGATGGACACTGTTAAGGTCCAAGCCATCCATGATTGGACTCAGCCGACATCTCTGAAAAGTCTGCAAAAGTTCCTGGGCTTTGCTAATTTTTATCGTCGCTTCATCTGCAATTTTTCTAGTATTGCTAAACCATTGACCGATTTGACCAAGAAGGGTGCTGATGTGGTCAATTGGTCTTCTGCTGCTGTGGAAGCTTTTCAAGAGTTGAAGCGTCGTTTTTCTTCTGCCCCTGTGTTGTGTCAACCAGATGTTTCGCTTCCGTTCCAGGTCGAGGTTGATGCTTCTGAGATTGGAGCAGGGGCTGTTTTGTCGCAGAGAAGTTCTGAATGCTCGGTGATGAAACCATGCGCCTTTTTTTCCAGGAAGTTTTCGCCTGCTGAGCGAAATTATGATGTGGGCAATCGAGAGTTGATGGCCATGAAGTGGGCATTCGAGGAGTGGCGTCATTGGCTTGAAGGAGCTAAGCATCGCGTGGTGGTCTTGACTGATCATAAGAACTTGACTTATCTCGAGTCTGCCAAGCGGTTGAATCCTAAACAGGCTCGTTGGTCGCTGTTTTTTGCCCGTTTTGACTTTGTGATTTCGTACCTTCCGGGCTCTAAAAATGTGAAGGCGGATGCTCTGTCTAGGAGTTTTGTGCCCGACTCTCCGGGTTTATCTGAGCCGGCGGGTATCCTCAAAGAGGGAGTAATTGTGTCTGCTATCTCTCCTGATTTGCGGCGGGTGCTGCAAAAATTTCAGGCTAATAAACCTGATCGTTGCCCAGCGGAGAAACTGTTTGTCCCTGATAGGTGGACGAATAAAGTTATCTCTGAGGTTCATTGTTCGGTGTTGGCTGGTCATCCTGGAATCTTTGGTACCAGAGAGTTAGTGGCTAGATCCTTTTGGTGGCCATCTCTGTCGCGGGATGTGCGTACTTTTGTGCAGTCCTGTGGGATTTCTGCTCGGGCTAAGCCCTGCTGTTCTCGTGCCAGTGGGTTGCTTTTGCCCTTGCCGGTCCCGAAGAGGCCTTGGACACATATCTCTATGGATTTTATTCCAGATCTTCCCGTCTCTCAACAGATGTCAGTCATTTGGGTGGTCTGTGATCGCTTCTCTAAGATGGTCCATTTGGTACCCTTGTCTAAATTACCTTCCTCCTCTGATTTGGTGCCATTGTTCTTCCAGCATGTGGTTCGTTTACATGGCATTCCAGAGAATATCGTGTCTGACAGAGGTTCCCAGTTTGTTTCGAGGTTTTGGCGAGCCTTTTGTGGTAGGATGGGCATTGACTTGTCTTTTTCCTCGGCTTTCCATCCTCAGACTAATGGCCAGACCGAACGAACCAATCAGACCTTGGAAACATATCTGAGATGCTTTGTTTCTGCTGATCAGGATGACTGGGTGTCCTTTTTGCCTTTGGCTGAGTTCGCCCTTAATAATCGGGCCAGCTCGGCTACCTTGGTTTCGCCGTTTTTCTGCAACTCTGGGTTCCATCCTCGTTTCTCTTCAGGGCAGGTTGAGTCTTCGGACTGTCCTGGTGTGGATACTGTTGTGGACAGGTTGCAGCAGATTTGGACTCATGTAGTGGACAATTTGACCTTGTCCCAGGAGAAGGCTCAACGTTTCGCTAATCGCAGACGCTGTGTGGGTCCCCGACTTCGTGTTGGGGATTTGGTTTGGTTATCTTCTCGTCATATTCCTATGAAGGTTTCCTCTCCTAAGTTTAAACCTCGTTTCATTGGTCCGTATAGGATTTCTGAGGTTCTTAATCCTGTGTCTTTTCATCTGACCTTTCCAGATTCTTTTTCCATACATAACGTATTCCATAGGTCATTGTTGCGGAGATACGTGGCACCTATGGTTCCATCTGTTGATCCCCCTGCCCCGGTTTTGGTGGAGGGGGAGTTGGAGTATATTGTGGAGAAGATTTTGGATTCTCGTGTTTCAAGACGGAAACTCCAGTATCTGGTTAAGTGGAAGGGTTATGCTCAGGAAGATAATTCCTGGGTCTTTGCCTCTGATGTCCATGCTCCCGATCTTGTTCGTGCCTTTCATATGGCTCATCCTGGTCGTCCTGGGGGCTCTGGTGAGGGTTCGGTGATCCCTCCTCAAGGGGGGGTACTGTTGTGAATTCTGTGGCAGAGCTCCCTCCTGTGGTCACAAGTGGTACTTCGGCTGATTCTCTCTGTGAGCTTCCGTTGGTGAAGGAAAGTGGTACTGCGGCTTCTGAGTTTCCTTCCTCAGGTGATGTGGTGAAGTCGTTAGGTGCTGCTCTATTTAACTCCACCTAGTGCTTTGATCCTGGCCTCCAGTCAATGTTCTAGTATTGGACCTGTTTCCTCCTGGATCGTTCCTGTGGCCTGCTGCTCTGCATAGCTAAGTTTTGCTTTGCTATTTTGTTTGCTGTTTTTTCTGTCCAGCTTGTCTATTGGTTTTTTCCTGCTTGCTGGTAGCTCTGGGACGCAGAGGGTGTACCTCCGTGCCATTAGTTCGGTACGGAGGGTCTTTTTGCCCCCTTTGCGTGGTTTTTGTAGGGTTTTGTGTTGACCGCAAAGTTACCTTTCCTATCCTCGCTCTGTTAAGAAAGTCGGGCCTCACTTTGCTAAATCTATTTCATCTCTACATTTGTCTTTTCATCTTAACTCACAGTCATTATATGTGGGGGCTGCCTTTTCATTTGGGGTATTTCTCTGAGGCAAGGTAGGCTTATTTTCTATCTTCAGGCTAGCTAGTTTCTCAGGCTGTGCCGAGTTGCATAGGGAGCGTTAGGCGCAATCCACGGCTGCCTCTAGTGTTGTTGGAGAGGATTAGGGATTGCGGTCAGCAGAGTTCCCACGTCTCAGAGCTCGTTCTATGTTTTTGGGTTATTGTCAGGTCACTGTATGTGCTCTGACCTCTATGTCCATTGTGGTACTGAATTATCTTATCATAACAAAACTGCAAGCAGGTAGGAGACATCCAGGAGACCACAGACAAGCAGGTGGGATGCTGGAAATCACAGGCTGGCAGGAGACATTTCAGACATGACATCACTGCTGTGCTCTGCTTTACGGCTGGCCGGTGCTGACAGTCAGTGCGGGAAGGTGACGGCGCTGGACGTGACAGACACCGGAATGTGAGTATGTTGTGTTTTTCTTTTTTTTTACATTTACAATGTAACAAGGGTAAACATCGGGTTACTAAGCGCGGCCCTGCGCTTAGTAACCCGATGTTTACCCTAGTTACCCGGGGACTTCGGCATCGTTGGTCAATGGAGAGCTGTCTGTGTGACAGCTCTCCAGCGACCACACAACGACTTACCAACGATCACGGCCAGGTCCTATCGCTGGTCGTGATCGTTGGTAAATCGTTTAGTGTAACGGTAACTTTAGGATCACTGAAATCTTAATTCAGGTGTGTGTTTTGGTGAGCCTTATATCGGCCTGGGCAGGTGCTCATAAGGGATAATCCTGGGCATCTGCAAAGCCTGATTTGGAGCACAAGAGAGTGTAGTGGACAGGGGTGAAGGAAGCAAGGCACGGATCCAGGAAAGGTGCAAAAGAACAAGGAGTGCAGTGCTTACAAGCTTCTTGTTATAGACCTTTTAGCTGTTGTCGAATCTGGATGAATTGATGTCTCTGTCGAGATTTGATGACCCTGCTTTCCTGCAATGCTTCAGAGACAAAACTGCCCTTGTTTGCAGCATTCGAGAATGCACAGTCCAGTCCAATGGCCCAACCATACTGTGCATACCAACCCTTAATCAGGAGTACACCACTGCTCGACAAGTAGAAAGCACCTATTTTGAGATAACCCATTTAAGACAATCCCTGTCCATGTGCCCTATTAGCACATATGGGCATCATAGAAGGTGGTGCCCACAGAAATCCCTCTTTGTGAGTCAAAATAGAGAGCCACTCTGACAGTTTAGGTTCCCACTTATGTGAATGACTGCTGTTTTCTAACAAATTTTCAGGCCTTTGCAGGTAAAAGGCTAATTAATTGGCCATTGCTTGCTCTTGCAAAATCAACTTTTTGTTGGGGGTGTCAGAAATTGTATATGGAACAATCAGCTGATTGCTGTAGCACCTGTATTTTAACAACAATTGTCACTTATGCAATGACCTATTCAAATGAAGAATTGAATTTAGATAATTATTGCATAAATAGCGGCAACATGGCATTTGCTTCAAGTTAGAAACTGCATCCAAAGTGCATCAGACACTGTTATAAAAACATTGATATTCTGCCTTATTGTCTTGGAACTGGTTGCTAAAATATCATTTTTTGCCATCATAGTAAAACAATTATCTATAACTTTTCTTATTGTATTGTTTTGCTATTGCACTTTTTATCTCTTTGACATCTAACACTTTTATTTCCTTCACAAGGGTTTTGAGTCGCGAAAATAAATTCTCAAAAATCTATACCAGCCTTGAAAGTCTTTAGCTGTAGAAGTTCTATAATAATGATAAACATGTACAGTAACTCAATAACACAGTGAACAAAAGAATGAATAGTGGAGTATAAACAGCAACCACTGAAAGTTAACCTTTGTGAAGCCTTAAACATCTATTTGTTATGATTCACCCAATCTAAAGCAATTTCTTGGAAAAAAAAAATTACAAAATTTCCCACATTTTTTAAAGTTCCATCCAGAAAATTTGCTCCTAAATTTAGATAATCAAGATCAATAATTTGGTGACGGCTAGGCTCCAAATCTCAAGTGTATGGAAGACTAAGAATTCCTTCCATATCTCACTTCTTAAAAATCTTGAAGGGATGTTGGGTCCTCAGGACAGTATGGAGGTGGACTTGGAAGAGGAGAAGAAGTATGAGGTGGAGTCTTGAAATCCCCCTCTAATTTTCTTCTTACCCAAAATCATGTTACGGCTAAGGTTGAGAATTTGTGTATTAGAGTGGGAGTCTTACATACAGAAGATATGTCTTTCATGGCCTTTCCTTCGTTATCAGCTAAAGTTGTGTTGGGTATGCCCTGGTTGGTCAAACACAATCCTTCCAACAATTAGTAGAATCGTGGAGTTAAGTCTTGGGGGAATTTTTGCTTTTCCAATTGTTTGTCTAAATCCCTGGCATCGATGAGATCTCATCTTCCAGATTTTATTCAGGATTTTGAGGATGATTTTTCTTAGACTGAATGTGAAGTTCTTCTCCACATATATGTCATATGATTGTGTTATCGAATTTACCTCAGGAGAAAATTTGATTAAATCCCGTCTGTTTGATATTTCTTTTCCAGAAAGAGATGCCTTGAATGAGTACATTCAAAAGATTCTCTCCAAGTGTCACATAAGCCCTTACACATCACCAGTTATGTGGGATTTTTAAATCCTCATTAAGAAAAAAGATGAATGTTTGCATCCTTGTTTGGACTTTACAGAGATTAATTAGCAAACTGTATATTACCCTTACCCATTATTTCTTATTCCTGTTCTGTTTAATCAACTAGCAGGAGCCAAGTGGTTGTTTAAACTGGATTTGAGAGGGTCATATACCCTTATACATATTCACCAAGGTGAATGACTACCTTCAATACTCATGAGGGTCTCTTTGAGAATTTGGTGATGATATTTGGTTTGACCAATGCTCCTGCTGTATTTCAGAACTTGATACATTATATATTTTCTTCTTTGGAGGGTAGGTTTATGGTGATATACTTGAATTCTATTTTGATCTACTTGCTACTCCCCTGTTTCTCCCCTCTGCAAATCCCTCCACTGGCTCCCAATTCCCCAACTAATCCAGTTCAAACTACTAACACTGATCTACAAAGCCATCCACAACCTGTCCCCTCCCTATATCTCTGAACTAATGTCCCTATATCTTCCCTCATGTAATCTCCTGTCCTCCCAAGACCTCCTACTCTCCTCCACACTTATTCGTTCCCCACACAACCGCCTCCAAGATTTCCCACGAATATCCCCCATCCTCTGGAATTCCATGCCTCAACACGTCCGATTATCCACCCCCCTCGGATCCTTCAGACGGAACCTGAAAACCCATCTCTTCAGGAAAGCCTACAGCCTGCACTAACCATTATGCCGCCTCACCACCACCCGAGCTGCTGCCTCACCACCACCTGAGATGCCACTTCACCAACACCAGAGCTACCACGTCACCACCACCATAGCTGCCGCCTCACCACCACCAGAGCTGTCTCCTCACTACCACCACAACTGCCACCTCACCACCACCAGAGCTGCCACCTCACCACCACCAGAGCTGCCGCACCCCCGTCCTTCTGTCTCTTCCCCCTTATCCCATAGAATGTAATTCCTCAAGGACAGGGTCCTCTCCCCTCTGTACCAGTCTGTCATTGTAAATTTGTTTACTGTAAACGATATCTATGACTTTGTATGTAACCCCTTTCTCATGTAAAGCACCATGGACTTAATGGTGCTAAATAAATAAATAATAATAATAATAATAATCTACTCAGGTTCTCATGAAGAGCATACAGAGCACTTTCGACAATTACTTCATGTTCTTTTTGACAATCATTTATTTGCCAAACTAGAGAAGTGTCAGTTTGAGGTGCACCAGATTCAGTTTTTTTGGTAATTTGGCTTCTGCAGAAAGTTTTTAAATGGATCCTGTTAAAGTACAGGCTATCCTTGATTGGGTGCAGCCTGCTAATCTTAAAGCCTTACGGTACCGTCACACTCAGCGATGCTGCAGCGATATAGACAATGAGCCGATCGCTGGAGTGTCGCTGTTTAGGTCGCTGTAGAGATGTCAAACACAGCAACTCCAGAACGATGCAGGAGCGATCCAGTGACGTAACGGCGACTCACTTCTCATTGTAACTGGTTGTTAGCTCCATGTAAAACATTGCTGGTATCGTTGCTTTTGATGTCAAACATGACGATACACGCCGACCTGACGACCAAATAAAGTTCTGGACTTCTAGCTCCGACCAGCGATGTCACAGCAGGATCCTGATCGCTACTCCGTGTCAAACACAACGATATCGCTATCCAGGACGCTGCAACGTCACCGATCGCTAGCGATATTGTTCTAAAGTTGCTCAGTGTGAAGGTACCTTTAGATTCTCAGTGAGATCTTTGTCCAGCCCATAGATCTTATCAGCTAATTGACATATTGTAACAATGTGGATTTCTCAGGAATAAGATATCAGATATCAAGGTATCATTTTATTCAACTTTATATGACTTGCATGCTCATGTTGATGGTTTAGGAGGGTTTATCTTAGTGACATATTAGCTTTAAGTAGGCTAGTTACTAGCAAAAGGCACTGCTAAAATTGTTCAGACAATGCTGACTCTGCTGATTATTGTGTTTTTGGGGTTTAAACACTTATTGTTTGAATAGCAGCTGTCGACCACTAATATTGCCAACATATTCAATTGTTCAAAAATATATCTCTCAATATGATGTATGGGCTGTTTTTGGTGACCTTTATGAAACACATTTCCCTAAATGCCTAGCACACAATATACATAATCTATACATTAATTTTGATTGATAAGATGGGTCCCTTGCATTGATAAGTCAGATCCACGAGTTCCCTTCATTCTGTGCAACACAAAATTTTGCAAGCATAGGGAATCTGCATGCAATACTTTGAAAGGTCATCTCTAATAGAATACTAAGCCAACTGATATTTAGAAAAATGTTGTCTAGGTTTGACTTCTCGCCCTCTTAAAATGAAGCTAATTCAATACAATAGTATTTCAACTAATAGTGGCATTCACGCAAAGGTGAAAAACGTTCCCTCTATACAGAATGGCTTAGGATGAATAAATATAGAATTCACATGAAGACTCGGATCGGTAAGCATAAAGGCCCCTGTCTTACCAAAACTAAGACTTTGATTCTTTCTTGGGCCAACCAGGGCAGAAATGCCACGGAGATGCTGCGGAAAGCAGAGACACCACCATATAAAAAAAATTCAGCAAGTCAGCATAGACCATAACTTTAAAGGAAACCTGTCACCTGAATTTGGCGGGACCGGTTTTGGGTCATATGGGCAGAGTTTTCGGGTGTTTGATTCACCCTTTCCTTAACCGCTGGCTGCATGCTGGCTGAAATATTGGATTGAAGTTCATTCTCTGTCCTCCGTAGTACACGCCTGCGCAAGGCAATTTTGCCTTGCGCAGGCGTGTACTACGGAGGACATAGAATGAACTTCAATCCAATATTGCGGCCAGCATGCTGCCAGCGGGTAAGGAAAGGGTGAATCAAACACCCGAAAGCTCCGCCCATATGACCCAAAACCAGTCCCACCAAATTCAGGTGACAGGTTCCCTTTAACATTTCGTAAGGGTTTCTTTTTCAGTTCAGGTCAGCTTGATATCTTGGGCCTATCAAGGAAAATGACCCTGAGGACCCACCTTACAGCTCTATAGAGCATGCGCTGTGAATATCTACTTATATTTACAATAAATTGCAATCTACAATGCTCTAATTTTATACATAGGACAGAGCCTAGTTTGATACTTAAAGGGTTATACCATCTTAAACAAGGTATTATCTATTCAGTGGATAGATGATGACTAGAGTTAAGTAAAAAGATTAGCGCAAACCTGGTCTAACATTGGTTTGGTCCTCCTTCGTACCTAGTGAAGGGCAATCATAAATCCTATGCTCCTCTTGCACTTAGTAGACCACACATGCCTTCATGATGTTGTGGGGCATAGGAAGTGCAAAAGGTGTCTAAATGCTAGGCAGATGATGGCTATTATAGGAGTGAAGGTGGTACTATTTGGCCTGCCATAGAAAACCAGATTGTATGGCGCATTGGTGCAATGCAAATATTTTTGGTGAACTCTAATGATAACTGATAGTCATTTGTCCACTTTTCGAATGCCTACTGTCCACCAAATGGGGACTTTAGGTGCCAATTCACCCCTGATTCTTTCCTGGTCCCAAAGCCATGACCAGAAGAGTTAAATAGTGAGTCATTTTGTTTGTTCCCTGCCTTCAAGTGTACAAGGCTGAAAAAAATAATGAAGCACAGCACTGAACTTGGCTATATTGAGGTATCTTCAGCATCATAACCTTGAATCAAATGGCAGGTCGCATTCTTGATTTGACACATTATTCAACTTTTCTGGCCAGGAGAGAACAGAGAATACCTACACATATCTGACAGTTTTCATCTAAAGTTCCCAGAGTGTACCCTTAACTGTTGTGACAGATTGAGGACTCATTCAGACATCAAGGTTTTTTTCACATATGAGAAAAATGGACATCGTTTCATCAGTGATTTTCATGAGAGTTTCAGTAGATTGTCATCAGAGCTTGGTCAAAGTTTCATCAGTTGTTTTCACTGATGAGAAAAAATAAAGTTTCTCCACCTTCTCCCACCTGTCAGTGAAAAATGGACATCCCATGGATGGCATTCAAATGCTGTCAGATTTCTTCACTGAACCTTAGATTTGTATTCCTGATCTTGAGTAAAAGCATAGATCAATATCGGACATGTCACCACGATTTTACATGGACCACTCGGTGTGAGGTCTGGTATGTGAAAAGTCCTCTAGGCCAGAGGTGTCAAACTGCATTCCTCGAGGGCCGCAAACAGGTCATGTTTCAGGATTTCCTTGTATTGCACAGGTGATAATTTAATCACCTGCACAGAATGATTCCAGCACCTTGTGAAATACAAGGAAATCCTGAAAACATGACCTGTTTGCGGCCCTCGAGGAATGCAGTTTGACACCTCTGCTCTAGGCTGTCATAGGTATAAGTGCTACATGTGAAAAAAATCAGCATTCGTATGTAAAAAACTGACTTGTGTATAATAAGTCCTTGGTATGGAAAATGTGCACACACTAAAAAATAAATGCAAATAAGTGTTTGCAAGATACCTCTAAATGGATTTATTCAAATTCCCCAAATTCCCCATATTGAAGCTTAGCCAGAAATCAAGTTAAAGCAAAGGTGTGTGCAGTCAAAAATGTGAAAAATTAAGTGTATTGTTTTGGTGCTTCCTACATCAAGCAAATTTACCAACACACCTAATAATAAACATTTTAGAACCAGGACTGCCAAGATGCGACCATCCAGGCTGAAAACCACAGGAGAATGAGCTGCTGTGAGCGCAGTGTCAGTGACTAGTGGTGCTGTCATTGAAGTAACCGCAGGTCACTGAGGCTGCGTTCCCAGCTTACTTCACTGTGAGATAGTCCGATGAACTGTGGTGACCTCAGTGAGATCACCACTAGCATGGTGAGAACAAGTCTCACGGTCCAGTGCTGATCTCAGTGAGTTTACCACAATTCACTGTAAGAAATTTTTCACTGTCCAGATTGAAAACTACTAATTGCAGAAATGGATTAGGGCATGGGACAGTATGTCAGACAGGTGAGGGATATGGTTGCTTTTTATTTCTACCGCCACTGGGTGAGTATTATCTAACCTTTTTCTCCTCTTTCAGGTTACATCGGGGGCTTATCTACAGCATTCCAGCATTCCAGAATGCTGTAGATAAGCCGCTGATGACGGTGAGCTTACCTCACCATCGATTTTGGGGATGACAGGTTCCCTTTAAGCTAGCCTACTTGTGCAAAACATACCGTATCTTCTCTTTTTCAATGACTTCCATCTAGAGTTGATCAAAAAGACTCACAGGATAATGGACCAGCAGTTAGTAATTTTCTGTTATCCGATTCCTATACAATTACTGTCTGAGAAGTCCCACTGACTACTCAATATTAGCCTTTCTGATAATTAGTCAGAGCGCAGTAAAGCAGAACTATTGAAAGGTGACTATTGGCGGTCCTTGTCTGACCTAACCAAGCTCATGAATTGTGACAAAAGGGAATTGACTTTTCATTCCATTTTCCTGATGAACAGTGACTACTTGGAAGAACATTTCCTAATCTGTCTGTTTAAGGGAGATTCATAGTGAATAATCAATAATGACAAATTCTGTTAGACCGAGAAAGGAAAATACATCAAGGTCATAAATTTGTGCCATACAGCTGTATAATTGTTTAGGATTAAATGGATTGCATATAACACGTTCTAGGCGTTCTAGGCAAATCATTAGAATAATGGTTCATGAGCATGGTATATTACTTTTTGTATACTGTAGCTGTTCAATTCACTTTGTAGCACTAAGGATAGATTGCAAGTGCTACTGACTATTGAAAGCATGCCTCCTATAAATAACTAGGTTATAGATTTTTTAGAGTGGAAATAAATAAAAACATAATGAAGAAAAGTTCTGTAAGCGCACAGTCATAATCACCATAGAAGGCATGGGAAAAGCAGATGACTAAATGTGTACACAGGAAGCTGTTAATCCAGGTGATATAGCCGACAAGGCTCAGGTTAAAACAAAAGTGAATATCGTCAAAATGTGAAATATTAAGTAAATGTTCTATGCACTTTCAGGCAAATTGTCTTAAAAAAATGGTACAAAAGTGCCAGCCACTAGGTGTCCCCCTTCTGTCTAAATTGCTGCTCACTGCCTGTTGTAAAGTGTTATCAATCTCTAGCAGCAGAGAAGCTGTGATGGATTACAGGAAGAGGAAGTGGATCTTTGCCTATACAGGAAGTAGGGAAGTGTCTCTGTCTCTCTATAGGAAGTGGAGGCAAGTTCTTTCTCACTCTACTGGAAGGAAGGACAGGTCTTCATCAATAAGAAGTAGGGACAGGTCTTTGCCTCTACAGAAAGTGAGTGAGGGTCTCTTTCTATCTAAAGGAGTGAGGGCAAGTCTTTCTTACCCTACAGGAAGTAATGACAAGTTTCTATCAACAAGAAATTGGGGCAGGTCTTTGACTCCACAAGAAGAAAGGGCAAGTCTTTGTTTCTCTACAAGAAGTGAGGGAAAGTCTATCTCACTCTACAAGAAGTGGGGACAGGTCTATGTCATTCAACAGGAAGTGGAGACAGGTCTTTTTCATTCTACAGGAAGTGGGGACAGGTCTATGTCATTCAACAGGAAGTGGGGACAGGTCTTTTTCATTCTACAGGAAGTGGGGACAGGTCTATGTCATTCAACAGGAAGTGGGAACAGGTCTTTTTCATACTACAGGAAGTGGGGACAGGTCTATGTCATTCAACAGGAAGTGGGGACAGGTCTTTTTCATTCAACAGGAAGTGGGGACAGGTCTTTTTCATTCTACAGGAAGTGGGGACAGGTCTTTGTTTACAAAAAGTAGGAGCTGGTCTTCGCCTCCACAGGAAATGGGCGCAGGTCTTTGCCTCTACAGAAAATGGAGACCTCCACAAGAAGTAGGGTCAAATCTTTGTCTCTCTACAAAAAGTGGGGCAAGTCTCTGCCTCTCTACATGAAGTGGAGACAAATCTTTAGCTCTCTTCAAAAAGTAGGATAAGTCTTTCTGTCTCAACAGAGAGGTGGAGAGGGGTATTTGGCTACAATAAATTGGGGCAGATCTTTACCTCTACAGCTAGAAGGGGCAATCCTTTGTTTCTCTACAGGAAATGGAGATAAATATTTGCCTCTATACAGGAAGTGGAGTCAAGTCTATGCCTCTCTACAGGAAGGTGGGGAAGATCTTAATTTCTCTACAAGAAGTGAAGATTGGTGTTTGGCATTCCGTTTTTATTTTCCTGTCTGTTAATATGCATAGAGACATAACAGAAAGGTCGGCTTCAAGTTCAGGGAAATCTGCAACTGGACAATGAAAAAAGCAATAAATGTAAACAATGTAAAGAAAGTCCCAGCACTTATGGTGCTGAGATAATGTTCACGAAGGAGGAATCAACTACTGAAGGAGTGAAAGTGAAAAAAACAGAGAATGTTCTTAGATACATTAGATAGATATGTGCACAAAAAGAATTTTGTTGTGTTTACCCGTGAGGGAAAATTCATACTGTTACACCCTTATAAAATAACACATCGCCAGAAGACACTTAAATGTCTTGCTTTACTTTATATATATATTGATATCTATATCAAATTATCTTGAGGAATAATTATCTCCTAGTGCTGGTTGATGGCATCTAAGGCCACCTTTACATGACAGTAATGTTCAGAACCTGTTTATCACCTTACCCTATTTTGTACAGGAACTAAATGATAATGTTATGTTAAGGTCTTGACCCATTTAAAAAAAATCTTTTGCTTGCTGCCTTGATTTGTTGCAGAAAGCAAAAAACAAAATGTACTTTACTTATTCTCTGGTGCTGCTCCAGTGATTGTGTATAAGTCTCAATTGTGCGCTCACATCGGCAGCGCTGCAGCCAGTCAATGAGCTCTGTGGCTCTGCCAACGTAGAAGATTCACCAGTGCAGAAAAACTGAGGCAGTGAACTAAAAGAACTGGACTCAGAGTAAGTAAACCGAGGATGGGGCTGTGTTATCATGTATTGTGAATGGTGGATCCTGTGTTATCTACTGTATATAGAGGTGTTATCAGTCATTGTACAGGAGGAGGAGGTGAGCTGTGACATCACCTATTGTAAATGGTGGATCCTGTGTTATCTACTGTATATAGAGGTGTTATCAGTCATTGTACAGGAGGAGGAGGTGAGCTGTGTTATCATGTATTGTGAATGGTGGATCCTGTGTTATCTACTGTATATAGAGGTGTTATCAGTCATTGTACAGGAGGAGGAGGTGAGCTGTGACATCACCTATTGTAAATGGTGGATCCTGTGTTATCTACTGTATATAGAGGTGTTATCAGTCATTGTACAGGAGGAGGAGGTGAGCTGTGTTATCACCTATTGTGAATGGTGGATCCTGTGTTATCTACTGTACATAGAGGTGTTATCAGTCATTGTACAGGAGGAGGAGGTGAGCTGTGACATAACCTATTGTGAATGGTGGATCCTGTGTTATCTACTGTATATAGAGGTGTTATCAGTCATTGTACAGGAGGAGGAGGTGAGCTGTGTTATCACCTGTTGTGAATGGTGGATCCTGTGTTATCTACTGTATATAGAGGTGTTATCAGTCATTGTACAGGAGGAGGAGGTGAGCTGTGACATCACCTATTGTGAATGGTGGATCCTGTGTTATCTACTGTATATAGAGGTGTTATCAGTCATTGTACAGGAGGAGGAGGGGAGCTGTGACATCACCTATTGTGAATGGTGGATCCTGTGTTATCTGCTGTATATAGAGGTGTTATCAGTCATTGTACAGGAGGAGGAGGTGAGCTGTGACATCACCTATTGTGAATGGTGGATCCTGTGTTATCTACTGTATATAGAGGTGTTATCAGTCATTGTACAGGAGGAGGAGGTGAGCTGTGACATCACCTATTGTGAATGGTGGATCCTGTGTTATCTACTGTATATAGAGGCGTTATCAGTCATTGTACAGGAGGAGGAGGTGAGCTGTGACATCACCTATTGTGAATGGTGGATCCTGTGTTATCTACTGTATATAGAGGTGTTATCAGTTATCATACAGGAGGAGGGGGTGAGCTGTGACATCACCTATTGTGAATGGTGGATCCTGTGTTATCTACTGTATATAAAGGTGTTATCAGTCATTGTACAGGAGGAGGAGGTGAGCTGTGACATCGCCTATTGTGAATGGTGGATCCTGTGTTATCTACTGTATATAGAGGTGTTATCAGTCATAGTACAAGAGGAGGAGGTGAGCTGTGACATCACCTATTGTGAATGGTGGACCCTGTGTTATCTACTGTATATAGAGGTGTTATCAGTCATTATACAGGAGGAGGGGGTGAGCTGTGACATCACCTATTGTGAATGGTGGGTCCTGTGTTATCTACTGTATATAGAGGTGTTATCAGTCATTGTACAGGAGGAGGAGGTGAGCTGTGACATCACCTATTGTGAATGGTGGATCCTGTGTTATCTACTGTATATAGAGGTGTTATCAGTCATTGTACAGGAGGAGAAGGTGAGCTGTGACATCACCTATTGTGAATGGTGGATCCTGAGTTATCTACTGTATATATAGGTGTTATCAGTCATTGTTCAGGAGGAGGTGAACTGTGACATCACCTATTGTGAATGGTGGATCCTGTGTTATCTACTGTATATAGAGGTGTTATCAGTCATTGTACAGGAGGAGGAGGGGAGCTGTGACATCACCTATTGTGAATGGTGGATCCTGTGTTATCTACTGTATATAGAGGTGTTATCAGTCATTGTACAGGAGGAGGAGGTGAGCTGTGACATCACCTATTGTGAATGGTGGATCCTGTGTTATCTACTGTATATAGAGGTGTTATCAGTCATTGTACAGGAGGAGGAGGTGAGCTGTGACATCACCTATTGTGAATGGTGGATCCTGTGTTATCTACTGTATATAGAGGTGTTATCAGTCATTGTACAGGAGGAGGAGGTGAGCTGTGACATCTTCTGTTGTGAATGGTGGATCCTGTGTTATCTACTGTATATAGAGGTGTTATCAGTCATTGTACAGGAGGAGGAGGTGAGCTGTGACATCTTCTGTTGTGAATGGTGGATCCTGTGTTATCTACTGTATATAGAGGTGTTATCAGTCATTGTACAGGAGGAGGAGGAGGTGAGCTGTGACATCACCTCCCCTATTGTGAATGGTGGATCCTGTGTTATCTACTGTATATAGAGGTGTTATTCGTCATTGTACAGGAGGAGGAGGTGAGCTGTGATATCACCTATTGAGAATGGTGGATCCTGTGTTATCTACTGTATATAGAGGTGCTATCAGTCATTGTACAGGAGGAGGAGGAGGTGAGCTGTGACATCACCTCCCCTATTGTGAATGGTGGATCCTGTATTATCTACTGTATATAGAGGTGTTATCATTGATTGTACAGGAGGAGGAGGTGAGCTGTGACATCACTTATCGTAAATTGTGCATCCGGTGTTATCTATTGTATATAGAAGTGTTATGTGGCACTGTAATCTTGTCTACGATGATAATAAAACTTCCTGAAAAGGACGAAATATTAGTTCAAAATAGCACCAGAGGCCAGTATGAAAATTGCAAGGTTTGTATTTACCAATTTTTTTTTCTATGTGATTGTGACACAAATGAATTACATCATAAAACTAAGTTTTGAATCCATGCACAAATGACCTTGGAAGCGCCTTGGCGGCATGTCAATTTGCTCAGATTGCATGGACACAACTCTAATGCATTTTTGGAGATGTACAGATGTCTCAGCAATGGCACATTGGATTTCTATGAAACATGTATTATTGTATTATTTTTATTGTTGCTCTATGATAGGGACATTGATATAATAAACACAGGTAGCAGGGAAATAACTACAGCGCTCAGATCCGTCAGTAAAGACCGCAGTTAGTTCTGCTGTATCTCTACTGTAGTCACGTATCAGTCTTCTCAACACATCCATGAGCAGATGGAACCTTATGCTTAATATGTACCTGTTCCAGACACATGGCTAAGCGCTGCAGGACACGCTGATGTATGTCATAATACTGGATTCATTTTAAAATCTCCTTTACAAACTACCAACTGGAAAAATAAATAAAATCAGTTTTCTAATTTTCATCAGCGATTTACTTTAATTAGATTTGGTTGTTTTTAATTAACTCAGTTAAAGTGCTGCAAAATCTGTAGTGTAGGGAACGCTCAATTCCACAGTTTCTGGTTTAATTGGTAATTGTAAAAGCCATTAAACCTTAATGTAAAATACTGATAATATTGTGCGTGTAGCGGCTGGAGCACACCTCACTGTAGAGAACACAAGGAAACCTCATATTAGGGGTCGTAATTTGGCCTCGAGATACAAGACATTGAGTGGAACATGTATTTTGGAGATACTGTAGATGTGAATAAACCCCATGTGTGCCTCCTGTGTGATAAAGGTTAGGTTTATAGAGTATCTACAGAATTTTAGCCTTGATCACTTAAAACTTTGGTTTTGTGATTTTAGGTGTCATGCATGGAGGTTCTAGAGAATGCCTAAGAATTTCACGATTTCCTCCATATATGGTGGGTTTGATTAATCAAGACCAACATAGTGCACAATTGCGCTACGCTAGTGTTGAAGGCGCCAAATTCATTAAGAGGCGTATGCCATTTCATTAATTCAACGACCCTTCTAAGTGGCCTACTAATTAGAAGAGATAAAGTATAAGGCTGTTTGCAGGGATCTAGGCTGGTGGTGACCATGGACTACTGTTATGACCATTGAACTAGAGTCCTGCAAATCTTTTTGACGATCTATATTAGATAACTAATAAAGCATCAGTTCCTAAAAAAAAAAAATCGAAAAGAAAATGTCTCTAAATATAGAACATTATTTCTGACAGCGCCTTAGATTGTTAAGCTCACAAGGTGTGGTGGATTTTCAAAACCCAAGGTCTGGTTGGGCACATGGGCCACAGGGTCAGTGCTAAAGGCATTTGGTGCACATGGAAAAACTGTTGCAGAGATCTTAGAGACCACAGACCGGTATCGAAGGTCCTATAGACCGTAGACAGGTAGTAGAGTTACTAAATGCTGTAGGAGACGTCCTGGAAACCACAGGCAGGTAGCAGAGGTCTTGGAAGACCAGGGGCAGGCAGCAGAGGTATTGAAGCCACAGACAGACGGGAGACATCCTGGAGACTGCAAAATAGTAAGAGGTCCTGTAACAGTAGGTACAGGTCGCAGAGTTACTGGATGCCACTGGCAGACAGGCGATGTCCTGGACACTGCAGACAGGTAGCAGAGATCCTAGCAGACTAAGAACAGTTAGTAGAGGTCCTAAAAGTAATAGGCATACATGAGATGTTATGGAGACCACAGGCAATAAGCAAAGGTATTGGAAGACCTTCTGGAAGGTACTGGAAGACAGGATGCAGAGGTACTGGAAGACTCAGGCAGACAAGAGACATCCTGGAGACCACAGACAGGTTGTTGTGTACAGACAAACTAAAAGTATTAATAGAAAGACACAAATGCATGCCTTGGTAGGCCTAGATGGAAGACCACATGGGAGCACTCCGGGATACTTGTGAAGAGTTTAGCGGACTGGGATGAAGAGAGCAGAGCCCAGTTCCAGGATACATCTGTAACATAGATATTTCTTTAAAAGGCAATCTGTCAGCAGATTTTTTTCTAGCCAGTCTGAGGATGGCATGAGGTTGGGGTTAAAACACTGGATTTTAATGTGTCATATTACTTTATCAAGCTGTGTGATATTGTTTACTTACAGTGAATGTTTTTATCACAAGGACATTATTATTCCTTAGACTACCTAGCATGCTGTTGCTCGTCCGATTCTGCCTCCTCCTGTGATAAGCAGCTAACTTTGAATAGACTATGTACCTACAGAGCCTGTTGTGGGCAGAGTTAGCTTTCTCAACACTGCTGAAGGCTGCTTATAATAATTGTGATTGTATGAGAACTGCTACACCCACTAAACTAAGTTATACATTGCTGGAATCAGGGTCTATTTGCCTACATTATGCTTTTCTCAGATAAGGTAGCAAAAACTTTATGACATATTCTCTTCAATGTTAATCCTAAAGAACAATATTGAAATGACTAAATATCTCTCAAGATTTTGTGATTAGTTATTTCTTCAAGACCAAAAGTGTTTATACAGTCACCACATGGGGAGAAATGTTGAGGGAAGTTGTATTTAGCTATGAAAAAGATGAAAAAGCCATAACACCCTAAACATATCTGTGGCTTTTGTTTGGATATCTTGTTTTAATTTTTGAAATAAAACTAAAGTTTTAATGGAGCTTTATCTCATTGGCAGATTTGCTTTTGCTCCATGTTAAGAAATAACATGTATAGATTGAAAGAAAGTTGTCTTAAGACAAAGCATTAAAAATCATCATCTACATCTACATCATCTAGAATCATTGTTCTAGTTAAGAAAATCACTTGTAGTATAAGGTCAAGAAAAGCAAACTGGGTAGTAAAGAAGGGCAGATATTCCGAGCTTTATCTTTCGAAGGTCCCTTGTTCTATACAAAGGCTCAGCTCTGAAGCCTCGGAGTTAAACAAAATACAGACTTTCATCCAAGCCTTTACCGTCTTTCTTTGTTACACCAAAGACACCTGTGGTTTTCAGAAAATGAACAGTCAAAATTCAACCTGCACAATTTTTTTAATTCAAGTGGCAATTTTTGAAATTCCTATTCATTTCGTTGTTCTGTACGTTCTTCGATTATTTTAATAAATTATTCTGCATGCAACAATAAACATCAAACCAAACCTCTAATATAAAGGTCTAAGACATTAATGATGTGCAGTAACTACGTGTCTTTGATTACCTTTTCGTTTTGGTCAACATATCCCAAGATGCGCTTCGCGAGATGTTCGGCTTTCAAAAAAGCGTGATTTTGGAATCCAAATTTTATATGAACGATTTGATAGTCATTCTACTGATCGTCTACTCATCATGGTGATAACAAGATAACAAGGACCTATAGGTATAAAAAGGCCAGTTTGTCACTACCTTACATTCCATGTATCCATGTACTATTCATCCATCACTCGTTCAGTCTCCAGTGGTGGCTCAGCCGCTTAATAGGTAAGGATGCGTGAATGTGCAGAAATTTGAATTAGGACAATTTACTCGACTTAGACCTAGACATTTGATTTTCATTGAGTTTATTTGTACCTTATTGTGCTTTTCTCCAGATTCAATAACAAAACAAATAAAGAAAATAAAATTAAAAATATTCTTTTGCCTAGCCTTCACTTGTCCCACCACGAAGTCCTGCTCCAGGTCTGGTGAGTTGCCTTCCTTCAGCTAATGACAAGGCCCTGCATCATGATGACCCCACAACTTGTCAGATTCCATGAGATTTAATCATTATGCTAGGGCTAGCCAGCTCTGAAAATGTGAGGAGCCTAAGAGACCATACAAGACAGAAGAATAAACTGCACCACACAGAAGAAGAAAAACACCAAAGCAGAACAAGGCTGTGGATTCGGGCAAATTAGATCTTTTTGTAAAATTTTAGAAAATTAAATTTTATTCAAACTGATTCACTTCTCTCCAATATCAAAACTAATTTCATGGGAAAACAAACTTCTAGAGATGAGCGGATGGATCCACAGAGGATCAAATTTGAGTCAAATTTACTGAAATTTCTCACACTTCCGAAGCATCAGAGAGTAATCTATTGTCTTTCTGCATTGTGGGCCTCCCCCATATTATCCTGTAACTGTGACATCTTGCCGATTATCAAACCTTTTACAGTGGTGGACAGTAACGGGGCCATCACAGATCAGTGGTTTTCAGTGGAGGTGAGTTTGTAGACTAGAGTCATTTTCAATCTTCAGGGTCACTGGGTAAGTCTCTCTCCTGTAGAGTGTAAGCTCTTATGGTAAGTGGGTCCTCTCTCTCCTGTAGAGTGTAAGCTCTTATGGTCAGCGGGGTCCTCTCTCCTGTAGATACGGTCAGTGGGGTCCTCGCTCTCTCCTGTTTAGTGTAAGTTCTTATGGTCAGTGGGGTCCTCTCTTTTTCCTGTAGAGTGTAAGCTCTTATGGTCAGTGGGGTCATAGTAACATAGTAACATAGTAACATAGTTAGTAAGGCCGAAAAAAGACATTTGTCCATCCAGTTCAGCCTTCAGCCTGTAGAATGTAAGCTCTTATAGTCAGTGAGGTCCTCTCTCTCCCGTAGAGTGTAACCTCTTATGGTCAGCGGGGTCCTCTCTCCTGTAGATACGGTCAGTGGGGTCGTCGCTCTCTCCTGTTTAGTGTAAGTTCTTATGGTCAGTGGTGTCCTCTCTTTTTCCTGTAGAGTGTAAGCTCTTATGGTCAGCGGGGTCCTCTCTCTCCTGTAGAGTGTAAGCTCTTATGGTCAGTGAGGTCCTCTCTCTCCTGTAGAGTGTAAGCTCTTATGGTCAGCAGGGTCCTCTCTCTCCTGTAGAGTGTAAGCTTTTATGGTCAGTGGGGTCCTCTCTCTCTCTCCTGTAGAGTGTAAGCTCTTATGGTCAGCGGGGTCCTCTCTCTCCTGTAGAGTGTAAGCTCTTATTGTCAGTGGGGTTCTCTTTCTCCTGTAGAGTGTAAGCTCTTATGGTCAGCGGGGTCCTCTCTCTCCTGTAGAGTGTAAGCTCTTATGGTCAGCGGGGTTCTCTCTCTCCTGTAGAGTGTAAGTTCTTATGGTCAGTGGGGTCCTCTCTTTTTACTGTAGAGTGTAAGCTCTTATGGTCAGCGGGGTCCTCTCTCTCCTGTAGAGTGTAAGCTCTTATGGTCAGCGGGGTCCTCTCTCTCCTGTAGAGAGTAAGCTTTTATGGTCAGCAGGATCCTCTCTCTCTCTCCTGTAGAGTGTAAGCTCTTATTGTCAGTGGGGTCCTCTCTCTCCTGTAGATTGTAAGCTCTTATGGTCAGTGGGGTCCTCTCTCTCCTGTAGAGTGTAAGCTCTTATGGTCAGTGGGGTCCTCTCTCTCTCTCCTGTAGAGTGTAAGCTTTTATGGTCAGTGGGGTCCTCTCTCTCTCTCTCCTCTAGAGTGTAAGCTCTTATGGTCAGCGGGGTCCTCTCTCTCCTGTAGAGTGTAAGCTCTTATGGTCAGCGGGGTTCTCTCTCTCCTGTAGAGTGTAAGTTCTTATGGTCAGTGGGGTCCTCTCTTTTTACTGTAGAGTGTAAACTCTTATGGTCAGCGGGGTCCTCTCTCTCCTGTAGAGTGTAAGCTCTTATGGTCAGCGGGGTCCTCTCTCTCCTGTAGAGAGTAAGCTTTTATGGTCAGCAGGATCCTCTCTCTCCTGTAGAGTGTAAGCTCTTATGGTCAGCGGGGTTCTCTCTCTCCTGTAGAGTGTAAGTTCTTATGGTCAGTGGGGTCCTCTCTTTTTACTGTAGAGTGTAAGCTCTTATGGTCAGCGGGGTCCTCTCTCTCCTGTAGAGTGTAAGCTCTTATGGTCAGCGGGGTCCTCTCTCTCCTGTAGAGTGTAAGCTCTTATGGTCAGCGGGGTCCTCTCTCTCCTGTAGAGTGTAAGCTCTTATGATCAGCAGGGTCCTCTCTCTCCTGTAGAGAGTAAGCTTTTATGGTCAGCAGGATCCTCTCTCTCCTGTAGAGTGTAAGCTCTTATGGTCAGCGGGGTTCTCTCTCTCCTGTAGAGTGTAAGTTCTTATGGTCAGTGGGGTCCTCTCTTTTTACTGTAGAGTGTAAGCTCTTATGGTCAGCGGGGTCCTCTCTCTCCTGTAGAGTGTAAGCTCTTATGGTCAGCGGGGTCCTCTCTCTCCTGTAGAGAGTAAGCTTTTATGGTCAGCAGGATCCTCTCTCTCCTGTAGAGTGTAAGCCCTTATTGTCAGTGGGGTCCTCTCTCTCCTGTAGATTGTAAGCTCTTATGGTCAGTGGGGTCCTCTCTCTCCTGTAGAGTGTAAGCTCTTATGGTCAGTGGGGTCCTCTCTCTCTCTCCTGTAGAGTGTAAGCTTTTATGGTCAGTGGGGTCCTCTCTCTCTCTCCTGTAGAGTGTAAGCTCTTATGGTCAGCGGGGTCCTCTCTCTCCTGTAGAGTGTAAGCTCTTATTGTCAGTGCGGTTCTCTCTCTCCTGTAGAGTGTAAGCTCTTATGGTCAGCGGGGTCCTCTCTCTCCTGTAGAGTGTAAGCTCTTATGGTCAGCGGGGTTCTCTCTCTCCTGTAGAGTGTAAGTTCTTATGGTCAGTGGGGTCCTCTCTTTTTACTGTAGAGTGTAAGCTCTTATGGTCAGCGGGGTCCTCTCTCTCCTGTAGAGTGTAAGCTCTTATGGTCAGCGGGGTCCTCTCTATCCTGTAGAGAGTAAGCTTTTATGGTCAGCAGGATCCTCTCTCTCCTGTAGAGTGTAAGCTCTTATGGTCAGCGGGGTTCTCTCTCTCCTGTAGAGTGTAAGTTCTTATGGTCAGTGGGGTCCTCTCTTTTTACTGTAGAGTGTAAGCTCTTATGGTCAGCAGGGTCCTCTCTCTCCTGTAGAGTGTAAGCTCTTATGGTCAGCGGGGTCCTCTCTCTCCTGTAGAGTGTAAGCTCTTATGGTCAGCGGGGTCCTCTCTCTCCTGTAGAGTGTAAGCTCTTATGGTCAGCAGGGTCCTCTCTCTCCTGTAGAGAGTAAGCTTTTATGGTCAGCAGGATCCTCTCTCTCCTGTAGAGTGTAAGCTCTTATGGTCAGCGGGGTTCTCTCTCTCCTGTAGAGTGTAAGTTCTTATGGTCAGTGGGGTCCTCTCTTTTTACTGTAGAGTGTAAGCTCTTATGGTCAGCGGGGTCCTCTCTCTCCTGTAGAGTGTAAGCTCTTATGGTCAGCGGGGTCCTCTCTCTCCTGTAGAGAGTAAGCTTTTATGGTCAGCAGGATCCTCTCTCTCTCTCCTGTAGAGTGTAAGCCCTTATTGTCAGTGGGGTCCTCTCTCTCCTGTAGATTGTAAGCTCTTATGGTCAGTGGGGTCCTCTCTCTCTCTCCTGTAGAGTGTAAGCTTTTATGGTCAGTGGGGTCCTCTCTCTCTCTCCTGTAGAGTGTAAGCTCTTATGGTCAGCGGGGTCCTCTCTCTCCTGTAGAGTGTAAGCTCTTATTGTCAGTGGGGTTCTCTCTCTCCTGTAGAGTGTAAGCTCTTATGGTCAGCGGGATCCTCTCTCTCCTGTAGAGTGTAAGCTCTTATGGTGAGCGGGGTTCTCTCTCTCCTGTAGAGTGTAAGTTCTTATGGTCAGTGGGGTCCTCTCTTTTTACTGTAGAGTGTAAGCTCTTATGGTCAGCGGGTCCTCTCTCTCCTGTAGAGTGTAAGCTCTTATGGTCAGCGGGGTCCTCTCTCTCCTGTAGAGAGTAAGCTTTTATGGTCAGCAGGATCCTCTCTCTCCTGTAGAGTGTAAGCTCTTATGGTCAGCGGGGTTCTCTCTCTCCTGTAGAGTGTAAGTTCTTATGGTCAGTGGGGTCCTCTCTTTTTACTGTAGAGTGTAAGCTCTTATGGTCAGCGGAATCCTCTCTCTCCTGTAGAGTGTAAGCTCTTATGGTCAGCGGGGTCCTCTCTGTCCTGTAGAGAGTAAGCTTTTATGGTCAGCAGGATCCTCTCTTTCTCTCCTGTAGAGTGTAAGCTCTTATTGTCAGTGGGGTCCTCTCTCTCCTGTAGATTGTAAGCTCTTATGGTCAGTGGGGTCCTCTCTCTCCTGTAGAGTGTAAGCTCTTATGGTCAGTGGGGTCCTCTCTCTCTCTCCTGTAGAGTGTAAGCTTTGATGGTCAGTGGGGTCCTCTCTCTCTCTCCTGTAGAGTGTAAGCTCTTATGGTCAGCGGGGTCCTCTCTCTCCTGTAGAGTGTAAGCTCTTATTGTCAGTGGGGTTCTCTCTCTCCTGTAGAGTGTAAGCTCTTATGGTCAGCGGGGTCCTCTCTCTCCTGTAGAGTGTAAGCTCTTATGGTCAGCGGGGTTCTCTCTCTCCTGTAGAGTGTAAGTTCTTATGGTCAGTGGGGTTCTCTCTTTTTACTGTAGAGTGTAAGCTCTTATGGTCAGCGGGGTCCTCTCTCTCCTGTAGAGTGTAAGCTCTTATGGTCAGCGGGGTCCTCTCTCTCCTGTAGAGAGTAAGCTCTTATGGTCAGCAGGATCCTCTCTCTCCTGTAGAGAGTAAGCTTTTATGGTCAGCAGGATCCTCTCTCTCCTGTAGAGTGTAAGTTCTTATGGTCAGTGGGGTCCTCTCTTTTTACTGTAGAGTGTAAGCTCTTATGGTCAGCGGGGTCCTCTCTCTCCTGTAGAGTGTAAGTTCTTATGGTCAGCGGGGTCCTCTCTCTCCTGTAGAGTGTAAGCTCTTATGGTCAGCGGGGTCCTCTCTCTCCTGTAGAGTGTAAGCTCTTATGGTCAGCGGGGTCCTCTCTCTCCTGTAGAGAGTAAGCTTTTATGGTCAGCAGGATCCTCTCTCTCCTGTAGAGTGTAAGCTCTTATGGTCAGCGGGGTTCTCTCTCTCCTGTAGAGTGTAAGTTCTTATGGTCAGTGGGGTCCTCTCTTTTTACTGTAGAGTGTAAGCTCTTATGGTCAGCGGGGTCCTCTCTCTCCTGTAGAGTGTAAGCTCTTATGGTCAGCGGAGTCCTCTCTCTCCTGTAGAGAGTAAGCTTTTATGGTCAGCAGGATCCTCTCTCTCTCTCCTGTAGAGTGTAAGCCCTTATTGTCAGTGGGGTCCTCTCTCTCCTGTAGATTGAAAGCTCTTATGGTCTGTGGGGTCCTCTCTCTCCTGTAGAGTGTAAGCTCTTATAGTCAGTGGGGTCCTCTCTCTCTCTCCTGTAGAGAGTAAGCTTTTATGGTCAGCAGGATCCTCTCTCTCCTGTAGAGTGTAAGCTCTTATGGTCAGCGGGGTTCTCTCTCTCCTGTAGAGTGTAAGTTCTTATGGTCAGTGGGGTCCTCTCTTTTTACTGTAGAGTGTAAGCTCTTATGGTCAGCGGGGTCCTCTCTCTCCTGTAGAGTGTAAGCTCTTATGGTCAGCGGGGTCCTCTCTCTCCTGTAGAGAGTAAGCTTTTATGGTCAGCAGGATCCTCTCTCTCTCTCCTGTAGAGTGTAAGCTCTTATTGTCAGTGGGGTCCTCTCTCTCCTGTAGATTGTAAGCTCTTATGGTCAGTGGGGTCCTCTCTCTCCTGTAGAGTGTAAGCTCTTATGGTCAGTGGGGTCCTCTCTCTCCTGTAGAGTGTAAGCTCTTATGGTCAGTGGGGTCCTCTCTCTCCTGTAGAGAGTAAGCTCTTATGGTCAGCAGGATCCTCTCTCTCTCTCCTGTAGAGTGTAAGCTCTTATTGTCAGTGGGGCCCTCTCTCTCCTGTAGAGAGTAAGCTCTTATGGTCAGCAGGATCCTCTCTCTCTCTCCTGTAAAGTGTAAGCTCTTATGGTCAGCGGGGTCCTCTTTCTCCTGTAGAGAGTAAGCTCTTATGGTCAGCAGGATCCTCTCTCTCTCTCCTGTAGAGTGTAAGCTCTTATTGTCAGTGGGGTCCTCTCTCTCCTGTAGATTGTAAGCTCTTATGGTCAGTGGGGTCTTCTCTCTCCTGTAAAGAGTAAGCCCTTATGGTCAGCTGGATCTCCCTCTCCTGTAGAATTTAAGCTTAAATGGTAAGTGGTCTTCTCTTTCTCTCTCTCTCTGTCCTCTTCCTTGTACTTTCTTTATTATCCAAATTACTTTCATGCCAAATATGTGTTTTGTATGTAATTTTTGTGGTATTTTAACAGCTGACTTTACCGATTATCTAAAGTTTATATCTACTGGAATATTGAGATATTTTCCTACCATACACATATAACATTTAAGATGTAAAATACCGCGCCATGCTTCTGGGAATAAAGTCTTTTGAACGGCGTTCGCTTTTCGAAATAGGAAGACATAAGGTAAGTAAAGCACTCAGAGTCAACTAAACATTTTATGTCTCCATATTTGATGCAGATGCAACTGAGGACTGATCTGAACGTTGCTTGAATATGCATGAATCCCACAGAACATTAGTTCTCAGATAGACCTACGCTGCAACCACTGAAGAAATCAAACTTTGGTATTTAATCTGTTTTGAACTCCTTAATACATGTGAGAGTATTCTGAAAAAGCTTTTCATGAGCAGCGGGATGCTAACAAAGTCTTATTTATGATGTCAGCCAGTTCTCAGGGGGGAATCATTTCAGAAAAAAATCCATTAAAACGGCGAAGCAAGTTGTTATCAAAGAGCAGATTATGATGTACTTTTTCCGAGGTCACTTTATCATGTAACAACCTTGCTACAGTAATGCACACAAGTCCATCAGATAGAAACCCAATTTTGTATGGTAACAATCAAACATACAACGAACAAAGGTTATTTATCATAAATTCCCAAAGCCATAATTCTATGCATAATTTATTCATGTCTTTTTGTAATAAATTGGTCTTTATTGTAGATTTTACTTAACAAACCAATTAAAAGGGTGTTAGAGTCTGCAAAATTATTCTATATCTACCTATAAGTAATAATTGTTAGATTGGTGTGATTTCCACTGCCAGGCCAATGACACACACATATTTTAATTACACGTGCATGTATATATATTGCGCACATAGATACACATATTATATAACAGAATAAGGGGCTCACTAGGTGAGGCGGCTCCTCTAAGTACAAGGTCCAGATGGGCACACGGGCCACGGCCATTGGTGCACCAGATGGGTAAGGCATGTAGGACACAGAAAGTTAATGGAAGCTGCTGGCAGCCATGAGATGTCTTTTTGAGCACAGGCAGGTTGCAGAGTTACTAAAGGCCACAGGCAGACAAGAAATTGAAGAACTGGAGGCCACAGGCAGACAGGAGGCGTCATGGAGACCACATAAAGGTAGCAGACACAACTCTGGAGTAATAAGAAAGTCCAAGTACCATGGAAGTGGAAGACAGCTAGAAGACGTCCAGGAAATCTTTGTTGGACACACTCCAGAGGTCCTAGATGACCGGGAACAGGTAGCAGACAGAACTCAAGAGCACAAGAAAGTCTGAATACCATAGGTACTGCAGGCAGATTAGAGACATATTACTTAAAGCCACAGACTGGCTACTTAGTGATTGGAAACAACAAGCAGGCAGGAGACTTTCTGGAGACTGCGGACAGGAACTGTACACAGACAAAATAAAAGTGTGCTAAAGTGTGTTAAAGTCTTAATACTAAGAAACAAGTGTCTGTCTTGAGAGGCCTTACATAGGCCTAAAAAGTTGAATGCACAGGAGCAAATTGGGCTACTTGCAAAGCCAGATGTGAAGAACAAGAAAGTTTAGCAGACTGGGGTGTAGGGAGCAGAGCTCAGACCTGAGACAGGTGTGTATCAGTATGTATAAATATCTCTCTCTATATATATATATCTAATATATAATTGTCTAAGGGTCACTTCCGTCTGTCTGTCTGTCCTTCTGTCATGGTTATTCATTCACTGATTGGCTTCGCCAGCTGCCTGTCATGGCTGCCGCGACCAATCAGCGACGGGCACAGTCTGGAAGAAAATGGCCGCTCCTTACTCCCTGCAGTCAGTGCCTGTCGCCCGCATACTCCCCTCCGGTCACCGCTAACACAGGGTTAATGCCGGCGGTAACGGACCTTGCTATGCCGCGGGTAACGCACTCCGTTACCGCCGCTATTAACACTATGTGTCCACAACTTTTTACTATTGACACTGCCTATGCGGCATCAATAGTAAAAAGTGTAATGTTAAAAATAATTAAAAAAAAAAACCTGTTATACTCACCCTGCGTTGCAGCTTGCGCCGGCCGCCATCTTCCGTTGCAGGTTCCGGTGGCAGAAGCACCTGCTATGATGTCATGGTCATGTGACCGCGACGTCATCACAGGTTCTGCGCTAATACCAACCCTGGGACCGGAACCTGCTGTGGACTACAAGGGCTCCCTCGGAAAGGTGAGTATATGTTTATTTTTTATTTTTTCACCTGTGACAAACCTGGCTGGGCAATATACTACGTAGCTGGGCAATATACTACGTGACTGGCCAATATACTACGTGGCTCTGTGCTGTATACTACTTCGCTGTGCAATATACTACGTGGCTGGGCAATATACTATGTGGCTCTGTGCTGTATACTATGTCACAGGGCAATATACTACATCACTGGGCAATATACTACGTGGCTGCGCAATATACTACGTAACTGGGCAATATACTATGTGGCTTGGCAATATACTACGTGGCTGCGCAATATACTATGTCACTGGGCAATATACTATGTAACTGGGCAATATACTATGTGGCTGGGCAATATACTACGTCCCTAGGCAATATACCACGTGGCTGGCCAATATATTATGTCACTGGGCAATATACTATGTGAGCTGTGCAATATACTACATAGCTGGGCAATATACTACGTAACTGGGCAATATACTACGTAACTGGGCAATACACTATGCGGCTGGGCAATATACTACGTGGCTGGCCAATATACTACGTCACTGGGCAATATACTACGTGGCTGGGTGTAACAACTCTGCTGGCATCACGTCATGGCCTCACATCTCTCACACAATCTTACCCACTGCTCCAGGCCATGATGTGGTTTCTGTTTCATGCCAGCTGCATGTTCTGTGTCTCTGCTCTCTGCATGCCTCATGGCTATGTGTATAGGGGTCGGCGCCTGAACTCTCTGGTTCTTATAGGAATCAGGTGCATCTGTCTAATCAGTTCCTGACCAATTATCAAGAGGCCTCCTGTATATAGTGCAGCTCCACCCTGTGGTCTGGGCCTGTGCAATGTGTTTGCTCAGTTAGTGTTTAGCTGCTGAGTTTGCCAGGTCCTGCTCTGAGTTACTCCCTCTCTGGAGGCTTTTCTCTGTGCTATTGCCTTGATCTTGTAGTCCGCCCTCCAGGAGGCAGAATATCCTGGCCCCTGTGTCTTTGTCCTTGTGTCTAGTTCCATTGCCTTGTCTGTACTTAGTCTTATCTCGGTCTTCTTGTCTGTAGCTTCCTTCCCTGCTGTGTCTTTCCTTGTGTTCTCAGTCTGCTTACACTCCGCACTCTTGCGGCTCTGCCTGCTCTGTATCTTGGTGGCTTTGCCGCTGCTCCGCAGTCCTGCGGTTCTGCTCTGTTCTACTCTGCTCAGCTCCCGTTGCTGCAGAAACCTTTTGCTGCAGTTCCTCTCTACAATCCTTGTGGTTCCACTCTGCTTAGCTTCTGCAGTATCTCTTGCTGCAGCTTCTCTCCACATTCTTTGTGGCTCTGCTCAGCTTTTGTTGCTACGCTATCTCTTGCTGCTTTTCCACTCCTATCTGCAGTCTTGCACTCCTCTCCTGTGTGAACAGGTCCCTACCTGTTTCTTCATATTTTATATCTGTTCCTGCACCTCCAGTGTGAACAGGCCCCTACCTGTTCCTTCATATACCACATCAACCAATCCTGTGTTCCTGCCGTTCCTGCCCTGCCTTCCAGTCCTGTGTTCTCTGCAGTGCCTCCCAATCCTGTGTTCCTGCCGTTCCTGCCCTGCCTTCCAGTCCTGTGTTCCTGCTGTCCTAGCCAGTCCTGTGTTCTCTGCCGTGTCTCTGCCAGCCCTGTCTCAGCCGTGCCAGCCTACTCGTCTGTGTTCCAGCCGTGCTCTTCTGCCAGTCCTGCCTAATGCCCGCACCAATCCAGGTGTTCCTGTCTCCCAAGTGGGATCAGCAGCCACAGCCAGACACCACCCTGGAGTAGCACCTGGCAGCTGCCTGCTGCACAAGCCTGACCTCACCATCAGAGGCTCCAGTGAAAACCCAGGCAGCTGTCATAGTCACGCCCCTTCCAGGGTAGTCTGGTTTGTGGCACAGTGGGGCCACAAACCCCCCGAGCTCACGCCCACCAGTCAGGGCGTGAGCGTGACACTGGGCAATATACTACGTCACTTGGCAATATACTACGTGGCTGGGCAATATACTACGTGGCTGGGCAATATACTACGTGGCTGGGCAATATATTACGTGGCTGGGCAATATATTATGTCACTGGGCAATATACTACGTGGCTGGGCAATATACTACATCGCTGGGCAATGTACTATGTGGCTGGGCAATATACTTCGTGGGCTGTGCAATATACTACGTGGACATGCATATTCTAGAATACCCGATGCGTTAGAATCGGGCCACCATCTAGTATCTATATATATATATATATATATATACTAGGGGTTCCACTCACTCAATATATATATATATTGTAGGGGTTCCACTCACTCAGCTGCGACGGCTGACACACAGGAGACGTGTTCCTTTAAAGTTCACTGGGTTTATTGCTTCATAAACCGTGTGGCAAAACAACAGAAAACAAAATAGCCTTTGGTTCAGGCAAAGAAAACAAGTGTCCAGTTCATCCGGCTCAGTCCTGAAGCCGTAACACACTCAGGAGGGTTTCACCTCCACACATATCTACCTGTGTTAAGCATTAGGCTTTCTTTTATATGTCTAACCACACCCAGAACCCATCACATGACCAGACATGTGGTTGTGACATCACCACAGGTCCTGAAACACATATAGGTAGCTATGGTTACATCACAGCAGCAAGCCATCTATAAGACACATATCTCCCATCGATTAGACATCCTTTAGCCACGCTACATACCTCCCCCCTCTGCCTAAAGCCGTGGGGCTTGGCACTTTCTCCCACTAGACAAGGGATTCTTGACAGGGCATCAGCATTACCGTGCAGCTTTCCGGCCCTATGTTCCACATGGAAACAGAAGTCCTGCAGGGCTAAGAACCAACGGGTGACCCTAGCATTTCTACCCTTCGTTTCCCTCATCCACCTAAGTGGGGCATGGTCGGATATCAGTCTAAATTTACGTCCCAGCAAATAGTACCGTAATGTGTCGACTGCCCATTTTATGGCCAAGCACTCCTTTTCAACGACTGAGTAGTTCTTTTCAGACGAGGACAGCTTCCTACTCAGATAGAGAACAGGATGCTCCTCTCCATGTAGTTCTTGGTAAAGGACTGCTCCCACCCCAACATCTGAGGCATCTGTCTGAAGAATAAACTCTTTCTTGAAGTTTGGGGCCATCAGAACGGGTTGCTTACATAAAGCCTCTTTCATTTCTTGGAAGGCTGAATCTGTTTCTTCGGACCACTTAACCATTACTGATTTTGTCCCTTTTAACAGGTCAGTCAGAGGCGCCGCCATTGTGGCGAAGTTTGGAATGAACCTCCTGTAATATCCCACGATTCCCAGGAAGGCTTTAACTTGCTTCTTGGAAACTGGTTTTGGCCATGTTTGAATTGCCTCCACTTTACTGATTTGAGGTTTTATTTCTCCATGACCCACTATGTATCCAAGGTACTTAGCTTCTTCTTTACCCAATGCACACTTCTTCGGGTTTATTGTAAATCCGGCCTCTCTTATAGCATCAAACACCGCTTGGACTTTCTCCAGATGACTCTCCCAGTCCGGGCTAAATATGACAATATCATCTAGGTACGCAGCAGCGTATGCCTTGTGGGGTGCAAGGACTCTATCCATAGCCCTTTGGAAGGTGGCCGGAGCTCCCTGTAGGCCAAATGGCATCCGGACATACTGGAAGCATCCATCTGGTGTAGAAAACGCCGTCTTCTCCTTGGCTTCCTGTGCCATGGGGATCTGCCAATACCCCTTCGTCAAATCCAAGGTGGTTATGTACCTGGCGGGCCCAAGCCTTTCGATGAGCTCATCAACGCGAGGCATGGGTTATGCGTCGAACTTGGAGACCTCATTCAACTTCCTATAGTCGTTGCAAAATCTCCACTCCCCATCAGGTTTTGGGACCAGGACAATTGGGCTCGACCAACCGCTCTTGGATTCCTCAATGACTCCAAGCTTCAACATACGCTCCACTTCCTTGGAGACTATTTCTCGACGGGCCTCAGGAATTCTATAGGGCTTCACGTTCACGCGCACATGGGGCTCTGTCAGGACCTCATGCTCTATGACCTTCGTGTACCCAGGCAACTCGGAAAACAGGTCCCTGTTTTTCTGGAGTAACTCCCGACATTGCTGTTTCTGGGACTCCGATAGCGTCTCCGCTATAGTAACCGCTCCAATCTCATCTTCTGGGTTGCTTAACAACGATGGAGTTACTGTCGGCTCTCTATCTTGCCACGGCTTGATAAGGTTGGCATGGTATGCTTGGAATGGTTTCCGTCTTCCTGGTTGGTGAATTTTATAGTTTACTTCACCAAGTTTCTCGACAACCTCATATGGCCCTTGCCATTTGGCCAAGAACTTGCTTTCCACTGTTGGAACTAACACAAGAACTCGGTCTCCCGGATTGAATTGCCTCACTCTTGCAGACCGGTTGTAGACCCTGGCCTGAGCTTCTTGTGCTTGGAGAAGGTGTTCTTTCACGATAGGCATCACCTTTGCAATCCTCTGCTGCATCAGGGCCACATGCTCAATGACGCTTCTGTGGGGCGTGACTTCGGCTTCCCAGGTTTCCTTGGCTATATCCAGGAGTCCTCGTGGATGTCGGCCATACAGAAGCTCAAACGGTGAGAAACCTGTGGAGGCCTGTGGAACTTCACGAATGGAAAACATCAAATAGGGTAAGAGACAATCCCAGTCTCTACCGTCTTTCTCTATAGCTTTTCTCAGCATGCTCTTCAGTGTCTTGTTAAATCTCTCAACAAGGCCATCTGACTGGGGATGGTACACCGAGGTCCTCAACTGGGAGATTTTCAGGGCTTTGCATAGTTCCCTCATCACCTTGCTCATGAAAGGTGTCCCCTGGTCAGTCAGGATCTCCTTCGGCAGACCTGTCCGGGAAAAGACATGGACCAACTCGCGAGCTATACTCTTTGAAGAAGAATTTCTCAAGGGAATTGCCTCAGGATAGCGTGTGGCATAGTCCAGGATGACTAATATATACTGATGGCCCCGGGCTGATTTAACTAAGGGACCGACCAAGTCCATGGCAATTCTCTCGAATGGCACCTCAATAATGGGCAGTGACACAAGGGGGTTTCGGAAATGAGGAGTGGGAGCAGTTAGCTGACATGTAGGGCAGGACCTGCAATAGTTCACTATTTCCCGGTGGCACCCAGGCCAATAAAACCTCTGCACAACCCGTTCCTGCGTTTTTTCCACCCCTAGGTGTCCACCCAAGATGTGTGAATGGGCCATGTCCAACACCTTCCGTCTATATGGACCCGGCACTACCAACTGCTCTAGCAACTCCTCCCTTATTTTCGTGACCCGGTACAACAACTCCCTGCTCATTAGAAAATGGGGAAATCTTGTGTCTGCCCCCGGCTCCTGTACCACCCCGTCAATAACTGTGACATTATTAAAGGCTTCCCTCAGAGTGGGGTCCCTATGTTGGGCAGTCCCAAAATTTAAACCGGATACCTCTAACTCCAGAATGTCAGATGCAGGGGACACTTCCTCCTCATCTCCAGCCAGGACACAAAAAGGAAACCTGTCTGACTCTGGGTGTGGCACCACCCTTCCAGGGTTCACTGGTTCCCTACTCTTGCTAGGGAGCTCAGAACCTTTCCCCCACAAATCCCAAAACAAACAGAAATCCCGGCCAATAATTATAGGGTGCAACAAGTCCTGAACGACGCCGACTATGTGGGACTCCGTGCCACATGTCGTTTCAATGTTCACACTGGCCACAGGGTAGTCCTTTGCATCACCATGTATGCACCGCACTCCGACCTTCTTTCCCGGGAGCAGGTGGAGAGGAAAAGTGGCCCTCACCAGGGTCACTAGGCTCCCCGAGTCTAACAGTGCCGTTACTGCTCGACCGTTCACCTTTACGGGACACGCTTGAGGTCCCTCGTTGGGAGGAGAGTTCACACTGCAGGCTGGATACGCATAGTATGAACAACGGCGTCCCATGCTGCAGTCCATCTGCTCAGTGGTCTGGGAACAACGGGCAGCTATATGTCCTGGCCCGTGGCACCTCCAACCAATAATATCACCCGTAGGGACCTTGTGCACCACCTCCCCCGCCCTTGGTGACCTTGGACGCGCCACCCCTTTTTGGGGCTCAGCTCCCTTCTGGGACCCCCAGTATGGCATGGGCTGCCTCCTGAAGGAGCCTTCCAACCCTTGGTATCTCTCAACCAGTCCGATCAGCTCGTCGGCATTCTGGGGATCACCCTGGGCAACCCAAGTCTGTATAGGCCTCGGGAGGGAATGGACAAACCGATCCATCATCACCCGTTCTACCATTTGAGCAGGCGTAGATGACTCTGGCTGCAGCCATTTCTGGACCAGGTGCAACAGATCAAACATTTGGGAACGAGGTGGTTTGTCCCGGTGATAGGCCCAGCAGTGAATTCGCTGTGCCCTGACAGTCAGTGTCACCCCCAAACGTGCGAGAATCTCGGCTTTCAACTTGTGATACTCCTTGGCATCCTGCAAGGTCAAGTCATAGTACGCCTTCTGGGGTTCTCCCGTCAGGTATGGCGCCAATACCTCTGCCCACTGCTCTGGCGGAAGTTTTTCCCTCTCAGCGACCCTCTCAAACACTGTCAGGAAGGCCTCAACATCATCCCCGGGAGTCATTTTCTGCAATGCGCGTCTTACCGTCTTCCGGACGTGGGTGTCATCAGCCAAACCTGGGGTTGGGGCACTCGCCTTGCCCTGGATGGCGGTTGCCAGAAGCTGCATCTGCTGCTGATGCTCCTGTTGGCTCTGCTGCATCTGCTGCCGTTGCTCCTGCTGGCTTTGTTGCATCTGCTGCCGTTGCTCCTGCTGGCTCTGTTGTATCTGCTGCATCAACAGCCTGTTGGTCTCTTGCTGCCTTTGCTCCTGCTGGGCCAAGTGTTTCAGCAAGTCCTCCATTTTCTCCGGAAATGCTTGCTGGCTTGCAACAGCCTTGACCCAGGACATTCAAAAATAAACTCACGTCTCCGCTGGGAACGCTGCCCGCATTCTCCACCAATTGTAGGGGTTCCACTCACTCAGCTGCGACAGCTGACACACAGGAGACGTGTTCCTTTAAAGTTCACTGGGTTTATTGCTTCATAAACCGTGTGGCAAAACAACAGAAAACAAAATAGCCTTTGGTTCAGGCAAAGAAAACAAGTGTCCAGTTCATCCGGCTCAGTCCTGAAGCCGTAACACACTCAGGAGGGTTTCACCTCCACACATATCTACCTGTGTTAAGCATTAGGCTTTCTTTTATATGTCTAACCACACCCAGAACCCATCACATGACCAGACATGTGGTTGTGACATCACCACAGGTCCTGAAACACATATAGGTAGCCATGGTTACATCACAGCAGCAAGCCATCTATAAGACACATATCTCCCATCGATAAGACATCCTTTAGCCACGCTACAATATATATACAGTATATGCATTACACACAAATATACATGCATTTATTGTACACATTATGAACATATATACACCATATACACATGCATATCACTCAAATATAGAAATTCGATTCAGTTCTCATCTGTTTTAGGGACTCCTTTCTCACAGTTCCAGTGAATGCTGCCCAATTTGGTAAAATGCCAGATATCATAAAGGAATCCAGATAGACACCATTATAGTCAATGGTGCTTGTAACGAAGTGGGTCAGGCACTCCACTACATTAGGCGCATATTTACATCATACAGCTCTGCCAAAAATTAAGAGACCACTGCAAAATGTTCAGTTTGTCTGATTTTTCTCTTTAGGCCAGCGTCACACTAGCGAGTTTTACGGACGTATGAACGCATTAAATACGTCCGTAAAACACGCATTACACACGGCCCAATTATTCTCTATGCCCCTGCTCCTATCTGCCGTATTTTACTGATCCGTATTATACGGCTTTCTACGGCCGTAGAAAATCGCAACATGCTGCGTTTGTCACCGTATTGTGCAAAAAAATCGCCAATGCAAGTCTATGGGGCCCGAAAAATACGGATTACACACGGACCAGCAGTGTGACTTGCGAGAAATACGCAGCGCTGTTAGAGAGAAAAGCCGGTAATTCAGTGCTGTGTACAGTAAAATCACACTGACAGCTTACAGTAGAATAGGTAGAATAAGTGTGTACACATAGAATAGGTATATATATATATATATATATATATATATATATATATATATGTCATTGAGACACATATATGTATATATATTATTACTTCATACAGCGCTAGATAGGTTTAAAGCTGGTAATTCAATTACCGGCTTTTGCTTTCTCCTTCCTAAACCCGACATGATATGAGACCTGGTTTACATACAGGTCCTTCTCAAAAAATTAGCATATAGTGTTAAATTTCATTATTTACCATAATGTAATGATTACAATTAAACTTTCATATATTATAGATTCATTATCCACCAACTGAAATTTGTCAGGTCTTTTATTGTTTTAATACTGATGATTTTGGCATACAACTCCTGATAACCCAAAAAACCTGTCTCAATAAATTAGCATATCAAGAAAAGGTTCTCTAAACGACCTATTACCCTAATCTTCTGAATCAACTAATTAACTCTAAACACATGCAAAACATACCTGAGGCTTTTATAAACTCCCTGCCTGGTTCATTACTCAAAACCCCCATCATGGGTAAGACTAGCGACCTGACAGATGTCAAGAAGGCCATCATTGACACCCTCAAGCAAGAGGGTAAGACCCAGAAAGAAATTTCTCAACAAATAGGCTGTTCCCAGAGTGCTGTATCAAGGCACCTCAATGGTAAGTCTGTTGGAAGGAAACAATGTGGCAGAAAACGCTGTACAACGAGAAGAGGAGACCGGACCCTGAGGAAGATTGTGGAGAAGGACCGATTCCAGACCTTGGGGAACCTGAGGAAGCAGTGGACTGAGTCTGGTGTGGAAACATCCAGAGCCACCGTGCACAGGCGTGTGCAGGAAATGGGCTACAGGTGCCGCATTCCCCAGGTAAAGCCACTTTTGAACCATAAACAGCGGCAGAGGCGCCTGACCTGGGCTACAGAGAAGCAGCACTGGACTGTTGCTAAGTGGTCCCAAGTACTTTTTTCTGATGAAAGCAAATTTTGCATGTCATTCGGAAATCAAGGTGCCAGAGTCTGGAGGAAGACTGGGGAGAAGGAAATGCCAAAATGTCTGAAGTCCAGTGTCAAGTACCCACAGTCAGTGATGGTGTGGGGTGCCATGTCAGCTGCTGGTGTTGGTCCACTGTGTTTCATCAAGGGCAGGGTCAATGCAGCTAGCTATCAGGAGATTTTGGAGCACTTCATGCTTCCATAGGCTGAAATGCTTTATGGAGATGAAGATTTCATTTTTCAGCACGACCTGGCACCTGCTCACAGTGCCAAAACCACTGGTAAATGGTTTACTGACCATGGTATTACTATGCTCAATTGGCCTGCCAACTCTCCTGACCTGAACCCCATAGAGAATCTGTGGGATATTGTGAAGAGAAAATTGAGAGACGCAAGACCCAACACTCTGGATGAGCTTAAGGCCGCTATTGAAGCATCCTGGGCCTCCATAACATCTCAGCAGTGTCACAGGCTGATTGCCTCCATGCCACGCCGCATTGAAGCAGTCATTTCTGCCAAAGGATTCCCGACCAAGTATTGAGTGCATAACTGAACATTATTATTTGTTGGTTTTTTTGTTTGTTATTAAAAAACACTTTTATTTGATTGGATGGGTGAAATATGCTAATTTATTGAGACAGGTTTTTTGGGTTATCAGGAGTTGTATGCCAAAATCATCAGTATTAAAACAATAAAAGACCTGACAAATTTAAGTTGGTGGATAATGAATCTATAATATATGAAAGTTTAATTGTAATCATTACATTATGGTAAATAATTAAATTTAACACTATATGCTAATTTTTTGAGAAGGACCTGTACAGTAAACCATCTCATATTTCCATTTTTTTTGCATATTCCACACTACTAATGTCAGTAGTGTGTATGTGCAAAATTTGGCCGTTCTAGCTATTAAATTAAAGGGTTAAATGGCGGAAAAAATTGGCGTGGGCTCCCGCGCAATTTTCTCCGCTGGAGTAGAAAAGCCAGTGACTGAGGGCAGATATTAATAGCCTGGAGAGGGTCCATGGTTATTGCCCCCCCCCCTGGCTAAAAACATCTGCCCCCAGCCACCCCAGAAAAGGCACATCTGGAAGATGCGCCTATTCTGGCACTTGGCCACTCTCTTCCCATTCCCGTGTAGTGGTGGGATATGGGGTAATGAAGGGTTAATGCCACCTTGCTATTGTAAGGTGACATTAAGCCAAATTAATAATGTAGAGGCGTCAATTATGACACCTATCCATTATTAATCCAATTGTATGAAAGAGTTAAAAAAACACACACATCATTAAAAAGTATTTTAATGAAATAAACACACTGTTTGTTGTAATATTTTATTGTATGCTCAATCCACTCGCTGAAGACCCTCGCTCTGTGACAAAGAAAAAATAATAAACCAACAATATACATACCTTCTGAGGATCTGTAACGTCCCATGTTGTAAATCCATCTGAAGGGGTTAATTTTTTTTACAGCCAGGAGCTCTGCTATAATGCAGCTGTGCTCCTGACTGTAAAACCCCAGCGAATGAATGGAAACTAGGTCAATGACCTGTAGTTACCTTCATTCGCGGTGAGGCGCCCTCTGCTGGTTGTCCTCATATGAACTCGAGCCTGGGAATTTTTCTGAATTTTTCCCACGCTCGAAGTACTAAAGCACTGCTATGTATATCACAGGCGATTAAACAATCACTGCTTCAAGTCTCCAAGGTGCCTATTGAATAAAGGTAAAATAAAAAGTTTTTAAAAATATGAAAAAAAATAAAAAAAACCCTGAAAAGTTAAAACCACCCCCCTTTTGCCCCATTGAAAATAAAACAAATAAAAAAAACACGTTTGGTGTGACTGCATTCAGAAATGTCCGATCTATCAAAACATAAAGTAAATTAATCCGATCGGTAAACAACGTAATGAGAAAAAAATCTAAATATAAGAAGTGCGGTACATTTTCATTGCAATAAAATGTAACAAGAAGCGATCAAAACACGTGTTTACTTCAAACCGGCATCAATAAAAACATCAACCCAGGGTACAAAAAAATGAATCTTCACCCAGCCCCAGATCCCAAAAAATAAGAATGCTAAGTATCTAGAAAAATGACGACAAAAGCAAAAAACTTTTTTTCATACAAATTTCGGATTTTTTTTCACTACCTAAATAAATAATAAACTACACATATTTGGTAAATGCGTACTTGTACTGACCTGGGGAATCATACTGCCAAGTCAGTTTTACTATAGAGTGAAAATAGTAATACAAAACCTGAAAAACAATTGTTGAATTTATTCCTTTTTTCAATTTCACCGCACTTGGAATTTTTTTCCGTTTTCCAGTTAACTATATGGTCAAATCAAAATTACAACTTGTCCCGCAGATAACAAGCTTGTATATGGTTATATTAACGGAAAAAAAAAGTCACGACTCATAGAAGAAGGGGAGGAATTAGCGAAAACGAAACAGCGAAAAATCGCCATGATGAGTAGGGGTTAATCATTTTTATATTTGTGATCTTAATATGGAGCATAAATATGGGAATAATGATGGTGATCGATAACACATATGTAAAAAATGTTATAAATATATGTTTCTGCACTTTCTACCAAAGATCATAAAAAATCGCTATGTCTGAACAGACACTATATAGGAGACAGCTGCAAACCACAAAATGTTTAATTTAATCCTTTTATTCCTTGATATTTTGGTGACACAATTATCTAGACTTTCAGAAGAATTTCTTTATTTTCACCTAACGGAACCAATCATAACTTTTTCATCTTTAATGGGATTTTCTCAGCTTTTTCAAACGAGTAAAATTGCAAAGGTCTTGTAAAAAAAGAAAATAAACAACTTTGCAATTTACGTCTTAAGGTACCGTCACACTAAGCGACGCTGCAGCGATACCGACAACGATCCGGATCGCTGCAGCGTCGCTGTTTGGTCGCTGGAGAGCTGTCACACAGACCGCTCTCCAGCGACCAACGATGCCGGTAACCAGGGTAAACATCGGGTTACTAAGCGCAGGGCCGCGCTTAGTAACCCGATGTTTACCCTGGTTACCATCGTTAAAGTAAAAAAACAACCACTACATACTTACCTACCGCTGTCTGTCCTCGGCGCTCTGCTTCTCTGGTCTGGCTGTGAGCACAGCGGCCGGAAAGCAGAGCGGTGACGTTACCGCTCTGCTTTCCGGCTGGCCGGCGCTCACAGCCAGACCAGAGAAGCACAGCGTCGGGGACAGACAGCGGAAGGTAAGTATGTAGTGTTTGTTTTTTTACTTTAACGATGGTAACCAGGGTAAACATCGGGTTACTAAGCGCGGCCCTGCGCTTAGTAACCCGATGTTTACCCTGGTTACCAGCGAAGACATCGCTGAATCGGTGTCACACACGCCGATTCAGCGATGTCTACGGGGAGTCCAGCGATGAAATAAAGTTCTGGCCTTTCTTCCCCGACCAGCGACATCACAGCAGGGGCCTGATCGCTGCTGCGTGTCACACTGGACGATATCGCTAGCGAGGACGCTGCAACGTCACGGATCGCTAGCGATATCGTCTAGTGTGACGGTACCTTTATTAAAATTCTCTCCATTCTCAAGAACAAAGGTATTTTTAATTTTATGGTTTAATGCCGATTGCCTAGGTTACAAGTATAGATGAGCGGACCTGAATTCAAAAGTCCGACGTTCGTACTGGACAGTTACTGTCCGGTGGTAGACGCTGAACATGAATTTTCCCCGGAAGTCCGTTGCAATGTTCGGCATTCCGGGGAAAGTCCAATGCAGAGAGCAAGAGAGAGAGAATAAAGTTCAGGTCAGACACCAGAACCCAAACTTCCATATGTCCGCTCATCCTTAGTTACAAGACACCGTAACACTCTGTCAAAGGTGGCTGGTTTCCTAGACAAGGAGCGCACGCTTCCAAAACTGTTTGCTATACCGCTTGCAAGAGCAGCTTTGAAGCTGTCTGGACCACTGGATTGGACCAGCTTCAGTGTCCTTGCATTCCCCCGATTCACTGAGGTAGAGCATCCTCAGCTTGCATCATGTAGAAGGGCACAACTCAGAGGAGCATTGTGATCATCCCATAGTCTGAACTGTCAATCTTTCGGAGCATATACCCCCCCAGCAAGACAGTAGGAAACTGGAAAGTTCACTTTTGAAGAAAGAAGATTACTAGTGTTGAGCATTCCGATACTGCAAGTATCGGGTATCGGCCGATATTTGCTGTATCAGAATTCTGATACCGAGTTCCGATATTTTTGCAATATCGGAAATCGGAATCGGAAGTGTTCCCAGTCATCTTCAGCGTGTGTGGTGCGTATGGTTCCCAGGGTCTGGAGGAGAGGAAACTCTCCCTCGGGCCCTGGGATCCATATTCATGTAAAAAATAAAGAATAAAAATAAAAAATATGCATATACTCACCCCTCCGGCGAACCCTGGCTGTCACCGCTGTGAGCATCTGCCTCCGCTCCTAAGAATGCAGTGAGTGGAGGACCTTCGATGACGTCACAGTCACGTGAGCGGTCAGATGATAAGCCACCCCCACATACCAAATGATAAAGGGAGGTAGTGGACATTTGCAGGTCACTGCTCAGCAGACAGCTAAGCAGAGCAAACAGACCACAGCACCTTTGAGAAAACAAGCCTTTGAACAATGTGATTATATCCTAGCCAATGCCTTTATTTTCTATTTTCTGTCTCTACATGTCCTAATTTCTGCCATTTCTTTCTTTCTGCATGCATCAGAATGTCTTCTTCTTCTGATGAGGAGAAACGTCCTGGGCCTTCCGAAGTAGAACACTGACATGCAGCAGGACCCTGGCATGGCCTTCCGTACCGCCACCACCACGATTCAGCAGGACCCTGGCATGGCCTTCCGTACTGCCACTAAGCAGCAGGACCCTGGCATGGCCTTCCGTACCACCACCACCACGATGCAGCAGGACCCTGGCATGGCCTTCCGTACCGCCACCACCATGATGCAGCAGGACTCTGGCATGGCCTTCCGCTCTATAAGCACTATGGACTCTGGCATGGCTGCACGCTCTACGAGCACTATGGACTCTGGCATGGCCTTCTGCTCTACAAGTACTATGGACTCTGGCATGGCTGCACACTCTACGAGAACTATGGACTCTGGCATGGCTGCACGCTCTACGAGCACTATGGACTCTGGCATGGCTGCACGCTCTATGAGCACTATGGACTCTGGCATGGCTGCACGCTCTATGAGCACCATGGACTCTGGCACACTGCAGCCGGACCCTAACAGGTCACCCACCACGACCGTGCCAGGACAAATAAGTTCTCCGAGGCTTCCCAGAACCCGGCAATCCCAGAAAGGAAGAAAAAAAGCGGACTCTTAGTATTCCTCCCCTTTCACCTCCCAGTGTGTCTGTAATGTCAGGTTTGTCTCACCCATCCAGTGCGTCTCAAGCCTCTCATGTGTCAAGCCCTATCCCCGAACTACCAGACCCCTCAAGTTTTATTGCCCCTTCTCCTGCCACCCCTGCGTCGTCCACTGTTAGCCAGGCCTCACTGCTTCACACTCCCCGTTTACATCACTCTACCCCAAGCAGGCGCAGTTAAATTAAAAGTTTGTGTAAAAAAAATAAATAATGTTATGTTTTGCCCCCAATTATGTTTGGTTTATTGTGTCTTTCGCCGCCGTCAACACACCGTGCGCCGAACACTTAATTTTTTTGCCACATCATTGCTCCAGTAGTTAGCAAATAAATGACTGCAGCTTTGTGTGTCTTTAGTATAGAAACATGAGGTGGGCCAAAAAAATAATTCATGTATTATCTCCATAATCTCTTCCTTTAGTCTGTGACTAGTGTTGCAGACTGAAGAGAAAATGGCAGAAATACAATGCAGAACTATACTCAACAGGTCAGGTGTCCAAAAACTCATTAGTTAGGACACCTGACCTGATGAATAGAGAACTGCCTTGTATAACCTCCATTTTCTGGTCTGTGTACGTAATATTCCACACAGAGTGAAGGGACGATGGTGGTCATAAACACGGCATATCTATGCTCACCTGTACATGTGTCAGAAATAGTGAATTCATGAGGCTGTTATATGTGCATCATGAATTCATTATTTCTGACACCTGACTTCATGAGTATAGATCTGTTTTGTATGAAAGTCATTGTCTCTTCAGTCTGTGTCCAATGGATACTGCATAGCAGAACAGAATCAGGACGCAATAATGTCAACAACAAGCTTACCACTAAAGCAACATGGCTGCCGTCACAATAGCCGTATGTGGTCAGTGTTTTATATCAGTATTTGTAAACCAAAACAAGGAGTGAAACAATTAGAGGTAAATTATAATATTAACATAACTAGCACCTCTGCCTTTATCACCCACTCCTGGTTTTGGATTACAAATACTGAAATTAAATACAGACCAAATACTGCTAGTTTGAGGACAGCCTAGGTTTGTAGAGGAAATACATAGGAGACACGGTCAAGACAACTAAAATTTAAGTTTATTAATGAGAAATATTATTAATATTTAAGAAAATTACTGGTACAGATAAAATTACAACAGGACATTTACACAACATTGTCCTGCCATGACACACGTCCAATATCAGAATCAAAAAAGGCGGCAAATTGGTCCCGCATGTGACCAACTTCAGCAGTTGACCGCAGCGGGTGATGATGGTAATCGAGCAGTGAGTGTGCAACTGGTTCATCCAGTTCAATGTTGGGTTGCTCCTTAGCCATTATATAATTGTGCAGAACCACACAGGCTTTGACCACCTCGTCGACTGTCTCCATTTTTAGATTAATGGCTGATGCAAGAATGCGCCATTTTGAGACTAGAATGCCAAAGGTACACTCTACTGTTCTTCGGGCCCTGGTCAGTCTGTAGTTAAAGATCCTTTTAGTGTGGTTCAAGTCCTGACTGGAATATGGCTTCAGTAGGTTTTCACACATCTGAAAGGCCTCATCCCCAACCATAACAAATGGCATCGGTGGACCTTGAGTGTTGGGGAGCGGTTGTGGCCGTGGAAAATTACAATTTTTGCCATACACACGGCAGCCCATATCAGAGTTCTTAAAAGTCTGGGAATCGTTGCCATGGCCAAAAACTCCAATGTCCACGGCAATGAAGCGACAGTCTGCATCGGCTATTGCCATGAGCACAACAGAAAAATATTTTTTGTAATTGAAGTACTCCGATCCTGTTCTGGCTGGTTTTATAATGCAGATGTGCTTTCCATCAACCGCTCCCAAACAGTTGGGGAAATCACACACACTCCAGAATTTTTCCGCATTTTCAAGCCACATATCCAAGGTGGTTAGGGTTATAAACTCATCCCGGAGAACATTCCACAAAGCCCGACAGGTGTCTGCAACTATTCCAGAGAGGGTGGAAATTCCAAGCTGGTATTGGAAGTGAAGGGATGATAAACTCTCTCTGGTTGCCAGAAATCTGTAAGAAAATTTTTTTTTACAATGTATTCTATTTATAGTGTGGTTACGCTAAAGACAGAAAGGAAAATACCCCAAAAATACATGTCAGAACACCCAAAATTTGGACTGTCATTGGTTTGGATTTGGAACGTACCTTAATGTAACCAGCAGACATTCCTCTGGTGGAATCGCTCTACGGAGCTGGGTGTCCTGTCTCCGTATGGTTCCTTGGACACGAGCAAGCAAATCCTTGCGACATCCTTGTATATTCATGGAATTTCTCCGGGTTGGCATTAAGCTCGCCATACAGCGTGTGATAGGCTCCACGTCTCTCACGTCTCTCACGTAATTCAATAATGGGGTGTCTCCAAAAACGCCTACGTTGTCTCCTTCTCAATCTTTCGAGATTTCTGTCTTGCTCCCAAGCAAACACACAAGCAAGAAACAGCTTGATGCTTAAATCCAGGTTGAAATAAAAGCTCTCCATGCGAAGATCCATTATGACACAGCATACAGGAGCAAAATCTGAAGATTTCATCTGTTCAAGGGTCTATATATAGAGATCCCATAATACACGCCCTCTGTAGTCCCATTGGCGCTGTCTGGTTATCTAGATTTTTCTCCTGTTAAATTTTTCACCCTGCGCATCAAAAACACAAACGCAGAAAAAAACCAAAGAAGAACCTACATATGGAAGTCAATATATATCGATAAATACAGATACAGTATTGAAGAAAGGACCAAAAGGAAATAATAATATAAAAGTGGATGTAATATATAAATTTGAAAAAGACGAAGTCAAACGATGACAGTCAAATAAAATGCCTTTATTAAAAAATAGTATAAATATACATATTTATTTGGGCAATGGTTGGTAACAAAAAACTGTGCCTGTAACTGGAGGGAACATAATACAAAAAATAAATATACAACAATAATAAAAAATAAAAAATAATATATTTATAGCGGGAACGGACACCACAGGAGGTAAGGTAATTATATAAAAAATAATAATAATCCTAATAATAAATACTCCGATGTTCAAATGTCTGGCTCTGCATAGATAGTGTGAGGTAGCATATGTACGTACAGAATATAAAAAGAAAAATATGAGTAATAGGAAAAGAGTGTATATGTGTGTATGTATGTGAAAAATATATACCAATAGTGCAAAAAGACAAAACAAGAAAAAAATATATATAAGAAAAAATATATATATATATACAGTGGGGCAAAAAAGTATTTAGTCAGTCAGCAATAGTGCAAGTTCCACCACTTAAAAAGATGAGAGGCGTCTGTAATTTACATCATAGGTAGACCTCAACTATGGGAGACAAACTGAGAATAAAAAAATCCAGAAAATCACATTGTCTGTTTTTTTTAACATTTTATTTGCATATTATGGTGGAAAATAAATATTTGGTCAGAAACAAAATTTCATCTCAATACTTTGTAATATATCCTTTGTTGGCAATGACAGAGGTCAAACGTTTTCTGTAAGTCTTCACAAGGTTGCCACACACTGTTGTTGGTATGTTGGCCCATTCCTCCATGCAGATCTCCTCTAGAGCAATGATGTTTTTGGCTTTTCGCTTGGCAACACGGACTTTCAACTCCCTCCAAAGGTTTTCTATAGGGTTGAGATCTGGAGACTGGCTAGGCCACTCCAGGACCTTGAAATGCTTCTTACGAAGCCACTCCTTCGTTGCCCTGGCGGTGTGCTTTGGATCATTGTCATGTTGAAAGACCCAGCCACGTTTCATCTTCAATGCCCTTGCTGATGGAAGGAGGTTTGCACTCAAAATCTCACGATACATGGCCCCATTCATTCTTTCATGTACCCGGACCAGTCATCCTGGCCCCTTTGCAGAGAAACAGCCCCAAAGCATGATGTTTCCACCACCATGCTTTACAGTAGGTATGGTGTTTGATGGATGCAACTCAGTATTCTTTTTCCTCCAAACATGACAAGTTGTGTTTCTACCAAACAGTTCCAGTTTGGTTTCATCAGACCATAGGACATTCTCCCAAAACTCCTCTGGATCATCCAAATGCTCTCTAGCAAACTTCAGACGGGCCCGGACATGTACTGGCTTAAGCAGTGGGACACGTCTGGCACTGCAGGATCTGAATCCATGGTGGCGTAGTGTGTTACTTATGGTAAGCCTTGTTACATTGGTCCCAGCTCTCTGCAGTTCATTCACTTGGTCCCCCCGCGTGGTTCTGGGATTTTTGCTCACCGTTCTTGTGATCATTCTGACCCCACGGGGTGCGATTTTGCGTGGAGCCCCAGATCGAGGGAGATTATCAGTGGTCTTGTATGTCTTCCATTTTCTAATTATTGCTCCCACTGTTGATTTCTTCACTCCAAGCTGGTTGGCTATTGCAGATTCAGTCTTCCCAGCCTGGTGCAGGGCTACAATTTTGTTTCTGGTGTCCTTTGACAGCTCTTTGGTCTTCACCATAGTGGAGTTTGGAGTCAGACTGTTTGAGGGTGTGCACAGGTGTCTTTTTATACTGATAACAAGTTTAAACAGGTGCCATTACTACAGGTAATGAGTGGAGGAAAGAGGAGACTCTTAAAGAAGAAGTTTTCAGGTCTGTGAGAGCCAGAAATCTTGATTGTTTGTTTCTGACCAAATACTTATTTTCCACTATAATATGCAAATAAAATGTTTAAAAAAACAGACAATGTGATTTTCTGGATTTTTTTTTCTCAGTTTGTCTCCCATAGTTGAGGCCTACCTATGATGTAAATTACAGACGCCTCTCATCTTTTTAAGTGGTGGAACTTGCACTATTGCTGACTGACTAAATACTTTTTTGCCCCACTGTATATGGGAAAAAAAGAGAGTGTGAACAAAGTGAAAAAATATGAGAAAAAAAATATAAATATGTATATATAATATAATCAAAATATAACCAAAATAAAAACCAAAAATACAAATAATAAATACAGTGTGTATATAATAAAACTATGGGTGAAGTAAATAGGTGTACGTATGGATATTAAAAGAGTAGTGGAAAACTATGCTGGTACACTACAATAAAAATACCAAAAAGGGAAAGTATGTAAGGTCAGAGCCGGTAAAACCGACGCATATAGAAGATATGTCAGGGTCTACAATAGTGTTAGAGGGCAACCAGGTCTATATCACCAAAACGTGAAAAGAAGCAAAGTGCAATGTGCATATGTGCAGATTGAATGGCGCATAGATCCAGAAGCGCCAGAGCCATATACTAAAAAAGCAAAGCCCAGAACAAGGAGTACCAGGAAGCAAAATACTAATGGCAAAAAATATCCAATTACCTCCTCCTGAAGCCACCCGATCCTCCAGATACAGCGCACCCCGACGTGCGTTTCGGACCTTGTACTTCGTCAGGGGGTGATGCACTGGAGGAACCGGAGGTCTATTTATATCATGGGGGATACCGCCGATGAAAGGAGCTGAAGCTTAGCGGCGCATGCGCGACCCAGAGACCCGGAAGTGCACGGCGACGCCATGTAGCCCGGCAGATACCAAGGCAACCATGACGCCAAACGCGTCACCAGAGGGGCCCGGGCCGCGCACGCGCACAGCGACGGCACCAAGTCATCATAGCGTACGTATCAACAATGTCGATGAGGGGAGCAAATGCCTATCGGCGCATGCGCCGCCAGGAGGACACGGAGACATGCGGAGCCCATGCGGTGACATCATGCAGAGAAGAACCGCAATGACAACACACACAGGACGCAAGACCAACGGGTCACAGGCGGCGCACGCGCACAGTGAGTGCAACCGATCATGGGACAAGAAAAGGTATATAATAAATCTAAGAAGTGCCAGTGTCAGACAATAGGTAAAAATACCACATTATCTCACGATTGCGATGACATAAGAAGGCTGTATGGATACCAAGATAACAACAACAGATCACGTGTACATAAATAAACGATGAAAACAACACTAAATAGAAACGAAGTATGACAAAAACATAAGATATATAAATATAAATACACAAATAATACATACTCAATAAGAAAAACGAGGACAATGTATAAAAAATATATAAAAAAGACATAAACATCATAGAATAGATGTCATAATATTCCAGATAGTAATAGAAGTGTTGCATGAATGCATCAAGAAAAATGTCCAAAGGATCAGCAGAATTGCACCAGGAGGTCCTGGATGAGCAACTTGACAACAAGGCGAGTGCAATATCAATTCATCGCATGGGATAAACTAAACAGAAAAATGAGATAACACTGTTAAGATAATTGCATATATAAAAACCATACATAGTAACTGAAGATAAATGCATATATAAAAAACATACAGGTCCTTCTCAAAAAATTAGCATATAGTGTTAAATTTAATTATTTACCATAATGTAGTGATTACAATTAAACTTTCATATATTATAGATTCATTATCCACCAACTGAAATTTGTCAGGTCTTTTATTGTTTTAATACTGATGATTTTGGCATACAACTCCTGATAACCCAAAAAACCTGTCTCAATAAATTAGCATATTTCACCCATCCAATCAAATAAAAGTGTTTTTTAATAACAAACAAAAAAACCAACAAATAATAATGTTCAGTTATGCACTCAATACTTGGTCGGGAATCCTTTGGCAGAAATGACTGCTTCAATGCGGCGTGGCATGGAGGCAATCAGCCTGTGACACTGCTGAGATGTTATGGAGGCCCAGGATGCTTCAATAGCGGCCTTAAGCTCATCCAGAGTGTTGGGTCTTGCGTCTCTCAACTTTCTCTTCACAATATCCCACAGATTCTCTATGGGGTTCAGGTCAGGAGAGTTGGCAGGCCAATTGAGCACAGTAATACCATGGTCAGTAAACCATTTACCAGTGGTTTTGGCACTGTGAGCAGGTGCCAGGTCGTGCTGAAAAATGAAATCTTCATCTCCATAAAGCATTTCAGCCGATGGAAGCATGAAGTGCTCCAAAATCTCCTGATAGCTAGCTGCATTGACCCTGCCCTTGATGAAACACAGTGGACCAACACCAGCAGCTGACATGGCACCCCACACCATCACAGACTGTGGGTACTTGACACTGGACTTCAGGCATTTTGGCATTTCCTTCTCCCCAGTCTTCCTCCAGACTATGGCACCTTGATTTCCGAATGACATGCAAAATTTGCTTTCATCAGAAAAAAGTACTTGGGACCACTTAGCAACAGTCCAGTGCTGCTTCTCTGTAGCCCAGGTCAGGCGCCTCTGCCGCTGTTTATGGTTCAAAAGTGGCTTTACCTGGGGAATGCGGCACCTGTAGCCCATTTCCTGCACACGCCTGTGCACGGTGGCTCTGGATGTTACTTTCCACACCAGACTCAGTCCACTGCTTCCTCAGGTTCCCCAAGGTCTGGAATCGGTCCTTCTCCACAATCTTCCTCAGGGTCCGGTCTCCTCTTCTCGTTGTACAGCGTTTTCTGCCACATTGTTTCCTTCCAACAGACTTACCATTGAGGTGCCTTGATACAGCACTCTGGGAACAGCCTATTTGTTGAGAAATTTCTTTCTGGGTCTTACCCTCTTGCTTGAGGGTGTCAATGATGGCCTTCTTGACATCTGTCAGGTCGCTAGTCTTACCCATGATGGGGGTTTTGAGTAATGAACCAGGCAGGGAGTTTATAAAAGCCTCAGGTATCTTTTGAATGTGTTAAGAGTTAATTAGTTGATTCAGAAGATTAGGGTAATAGGTCGTTTAGAGAACCTTTTCTTGATATGCTAATTTATTGAGACAGGTTTTTTGGGTTATCAGGAGTTGTATGCCAAAATCATCAGTATTAAAACAATAAAAGACCTGACAAATTTCAGTTGGTGGATAATGAATCTATAATATATGAAAGTTTAATTGTAATCATTACATTATGGTAAATAATGAAATTTAACACTATATGCTAATTTTTTGAGAAGGACCTGTACAGTAACAGAAGATCATGTTGCATTTAAGGTAGTATATGTATAATAAAACCATATGTATATGTTATACCCCAAATAGAATAAAGGAAACATATAATACAGAGTAAAAATGAATGTGTATACAAAAATACACATAAAAATAATAAAACCGGTTCAACTACAAAAAAGGGGGAAAAAATGGAATAAAAGTAGAATAAAAGCACCTAAGAGTTCACAGAAAAGCAGCAAAATTAAAATTCTCATTGAGGCCTAATGGGGAGACAGTTTTAAGCGTCCAAATCCATTTCGATTCCAATCTCGCCAATGGTATACTCACCTTCCCACCCCTAGGAGATGGTTTAATCACATCAATGCCGGACCTTGAGTGTTGGGGAGCGGTTGTGGCCGTGGAAAATTACAATTTTTGCCATACACACGGCAGCCCATATCAGAGTTCTTAAAAGTCTGGGAATCGTTGCCATGGCCAAAAGCTCCAATGTCCACGGCAATGAAGCGACAGTCTGCATCGGCTATTGCCATGAGCACAACAGAAAAATATTTTTTGTAATTGAAGTACTCCGATCCTGCTCTGGCTGGTTTTATAATGCAGATGTGCTTTCCATCAACCGCTCCCAAACAGTTGGGGAAATCACACACACTCCAGAATTTTTCCGCATTTTCAAGCCACATATCCAAGGTGGTTAGGGGTATAAACTCATCCCGGAGAACATTCCACAAAGCCCGACAGGTGTCCGCAACTATTCCAGAGAGGGTGGAAATTCCAAGCTGGTATTGGAAGTGAAGGGAAGATAAACTCTCTCCGGTTGCCAGAAATCTGTAAGAAAATTTTTTTTTACAATGTATTCTATTTATAGTGTGGTTACGCTAAAGACAGAAAGGAAAATACCCCAAAAATACATGTCAGAACACCCAAAATTTGGACTGTCATTGGTTTGGATTTGGAACGTACCCTAATGTAACCAGCAGACATTCCTCTGGTGGAATCGCTCTACAGAGCTGGGTGTCCTGTCTCCGTATGGTTCCTTGGACACGAGCAATCAAATCCTTGCGACATCCTTGTATATTCATGGAATTTCTCCGGGTTGGCATTAAGCTCGCCATACAGCGTGTGATAGGCTCCACGTCTCTCACGTCTCTCACGTCTCTCACGTAATTCAATAATGGGGTGTCTCCAAAAACGCCTACGTTGTCTCCTTCTCAATCTTTCGAGATTTCTGTCTTGCTCCCAAGCAAACACACAAGCAAGAAACAGCTTGATGCTTAAATCCAGGTTGAAATAAAAGCTCTCCATGCGAAGATCCATTATGACACAGCATACAGGAGCAAAATCTGAAGATTTCATCTGTTCAAGGGTCTATATATAGAGATCCCATAATACACGCCCTCTGTAGTCCCATTGGTGCTGTCTGGTTATCTAGATTTTTCTCCTGTTAAATTTTTCACCCTGCGCATCAAAAACACAAACGCAGAAAAAAACGCATAGAAACACGTACAAACGTGGCGTTTTTTAACCTCGTGCATTCCCCGCATGCGTCTAAAAAACGCCACGTTTGTACGTGTTTCTATGCATTTTTTCCTGCACTTGCGGATGTGGATTAAACGCTGTGGATTCTACCGCAAATTCTACCAATACCGGAGGTGTTGGTATACTCAGCAGTATAGTAACATAGTAACATAGTAACATAGTTAGTAAGGCCGAAAAAAGACATTTGTCCATCCAGTTCAGCCTATATTCCATCATAATAAATACCCAGATCTACGTCCTTCTACAGAACCTAATAATTGTATGATACAATATTGTTCTGCTCCAGGAAGACATCCAGGCCTCTCTTGAACCCCTCGACTGAGTTCGCCATCACCACCTCCTCAGGCAAGCAATTCCAGATTCTCACTGCCCTAACAGTAAAGAATCCTCTTCTATGTTGGTGGAAAAACCTTCTCTCCTCCAGACGCAAAGAATGCCCCCTTGTGCCCGTCACCTTCCTTGGTATAAACAGATCCTCAGCGAGATATTTGTATTGTCCCCTTATATACTTATACATGGTTATTAGATCGCCCCTCAGTCGTCTTTTTTCTAGACTAAATAATCCTAATTTCGCTAATCTATCTGGGTATTGTAGTTCTCCCATCCCCTTTATTAATTTTGTTGCCCTCCTTTGTACTCTCTCTAGTTCCATTATATCCTTCCTGAGCACCGGTGCCCAAAACTGGACACAGTACTCCATGTGCGGTCTAACTAGGGTTTGTACAGAGGCAGTATAATGCTCTCATCATGTGTATCCTTGCAGGACCTGATGACAGGACCTGACAGAAACTGCGTGACATCTTCAATCACATGACTCGCACGGTCACGTGATATCAAGAAGACATATGAATTGAGACTTTCACAGACTAGCTAAAAAAATCAACATGTTTCAGAATTTAAATATCCGTGGCTCATCCATATGTACTGTAAGTCAATCAAAATCAAACAGTTTGCTTTTGATTGACTTACATATGAATGAGCCATTGGTATTTAAACCCATACAGACACAGGAGGAACCATCCCTGGTGAAGGAATCCGCAAGAATTTCGAAACGTGTTGGTTTTTTGGTCCTCTTCTCAATCTGTATTTTTTCCTGATATCACGTGACCGTGCGAGTCACGCGATCGAAGACGTCACGCAGGTCCTGTCAGGTACTGCAAGTATACCGGTGAGTATATTAACACTTCCGGACAGCAATAACCGAGTGTCTGTCACCCACCGGGACAGTGCTCCTGAGCACAATCTGAAACCGCCAGCTAATGACTTCCTCTACACCCATTAGGGCAAAACCTACTGCTGCCATCAACCAGGCTCTTGCCACCAAACCTTTTAAAAGCATATACCTTAACTACCTCACAGGTACAACACTATTAGCAATGTCTGGGCAGGTAGTTGTCTTTATACTGCATCTATATTACATACATATTGTCAGATCTTCAGGAACTCCTAGAGTGAACCCACAGTACAGCGACAACGAACCTCCCAAGGGTGAGCGGACCAGGTGGACCACCCCCATTACAGGGAGCATTAGGGGCAGGCCCAAGGGAGACTATTGCCGTGGAAGCTGATACTCGGGGACAGAAAGTAGGAGCAGAAAAGAGGCTGGATAAGCAGGGCAAAGAGAGGACAAAGAGCACGCTGGGTACAACGGGAATACATGACTGGCAGACTATGGCATAGGCACAGGGTAGTCTGGCTATGGTGGAGACACAGGACAGACTAACAATGGCGGAGACACAAGGCAGACTGATAATAGCAGAGAAACCGGGCAGACAAGCTATGGTGAAGACACAGAGCAAAGAGGAGACCTGGGTCAAATAAAGGCAAATGACAATCAGGCATGTAGCAGAGGGAGAGGCTACCTGATATAGGGTGAATAGTGAAGAACTTCCGGGTCAGGTAACCTCTGGGATCACGAGCGGCGACCACTCTGTGGGAGTGCACGTGCGTAGCCAGAGCAGGGAGGTGAAGTGCGAACGCGCAGCTGCCGGGAACCAGAATCCAGCGAGGAAGCAGGAAGAGAGGAGACCGGGTGGAGCGTGGACACTCCGGGGATGCGCAGAGCCGAACACACACGCTGGATGCCGGAAGAGGACCCAGGAGAAGTGGCAGCAGCGCGCCAGGACAGGTGAGTATGTAAATGGCCAGGTGCAGGAGGCGTGACAGTACTCACCTCTTTACGCCCCCTCCTCCTAAGATTAGAAAGAAATCTAGCTAAAATTCGAGGAGTCTGGATGTTCTCACGAGGCTCCCACGATCTCTCCTCAGGACCAAAGCCTTTCCAATCAATTAAAAAGAGGGTCCTCCCTCGAGATTTGGTTGAGTATGACTGGTTTAAGTAGAGAAAAGTGGAACGAGTTTGGAATGCGAAGTGAGGGGGGTAACCTTAACTTGTAGGCAACATCATTAATATGAGCTAAGACCTCAAATGGACCGATATACCATGGACCTAATTTATAGGAAGGAATCTTAAGATGGATGAACTTGGAAGATAATCATACTTTATCACCAGGCTGGAAAGACAGAGAATCCAGGTGCCTCTTGTCGGCATGTCTTTTAGTTCGGTCACTAGCTTGTTCGAGTGCGGTTTTGGTCTCCTGCCAGATCCTGGAGAACTCCTCAGACAGAAGATCGGCCGCAGGCACACCCGAGTCAGGGGGTACTGGCAGAGGAACACCAGGATGTTGCCCATAGATGACAAAAAAAGGCAACTTGGAAGAAGATTTACTAGTGTGGTTGCTGTATGAAAACTCGGCCCGAGGAAGAAGACTGGACCAGTCGTTCTGGTGAACGTTAGAAAAAAGACGCCAATAGGTGACCAGGATTTGATTTGTGCGCCCCGCTTGACCATTAGTTTGCGGATGGTAGGCAGAGGAGAAGTCTAAAGTCATGTCCATTAGTTTTCATAATGCACACCAAAAGCGAGAGGTGAATTGAACTCCTCTTTCCGAAACTATGTGTTGAAGAAAGCCGTGAAACCGAAATATATGAGCGATGAAAATTCTTGCCAATTCGGGGGCAGAAGGTAATCTAGGAAGAGGTTCAAAATGAGCCATCTTGGAAAATGGATCCATGACTACAAAGATAACTGTATGACCAGAAGACTGAGGCAGATCAGTGATAAAGTCCACTGCAAGGTTTCGCCAAGGAGCCAAGGGAACCGGAAGTGGATGCAAAAGGCCTGAGGGTAAATGCCTAGGAACTTTATTTATTGCATAGGACGGACAGGAAGAGACAAAACTTTGGGTGTCTTGAGGAAGGGAAGGCCACCAATAGTACCACGACACCAGAGAAAGGGTCTTCTTGAAACCAACATGGCCTGCCAGCTTGGAAGCATGACCCCATTGTAGGACTTGTTTTCTGTTGCGCTCTTGAACAATAGTCTTACCCGGAGGTAATGAAGTCCAGGTAACAGAAGCAACCGAGATGACCTTGCTTGGATCCATGATATGTGAAGGCTTCTCCTCAACATCGGCTGTCAGAAAGGCTCCAGATTAAGTGTCAGCTTTTAAGTTCTTATTGCCCGGACGGAAATGTAGCTCAAAATCAAATCGGGCAAAGAACAGCGACCACCTAGCTTGCCGAGGATTAAGTCTCTAAGCAGAGCGGATGTATGCTAGATTCTTGTGGTCGGTGTAGATCTTAAAAGGATGAACAGCTCCTTCCAACAAATACCGCCACTCCTCCAACGCCGATTTGAAAGCCAGCAATTCTCTGTCACCAATGGTATAGTTCCTCTCAGCCGCGGAGAAGGTCTTAGAAAAGAAGCTTCAGGTGACAAGCCGACCAGAGGAAGACCTCTGGGAAAGTACCGCACCGGCTCCAATGGCAGAAGCATCCACCTCCAGAATGAAGGGCTTGCTGATCTCTGGACGATGGAGGACATGAGCTGTAGTAAAGGCTTGTTTCAAGGACTAGAAGGCGTTCTCGGCCTCCGGGGGCCAAGAGTAAGGGTCATCTCCCTTGTGGATCAAAGCGGAGATGGAGTCGGACAGAGTAGAAAAGTGTGGAATGAACTGCTGGTAGTAATTAGCGAAGCCTAGGAACCGTTGAATCGCCTTAACACCAAAAGGATGCGGCCAGTTCAGCACGGCAGACACCTTTCCTGGATCCATATGAAGACCAGAGTCAGATATGATATACCCTAAGAACGGTAGGGACGACTGTTCAAAGGCACACTTTTCAAGCTTGGCATACAGACGTTTCACTCTGATACTCGGTGACAGAAAGTAGGAGCAGAAAAGAGGCCGGATAAACAGGGCAAAGAGAGGACAAAGAGCACACAGGGTACAGCGGGAATACAGGACTGGCAGACTATGGCGTAGGCACAGGGTAGTCTGGCTATGACGGAGACACAGGGAAGACTAACTATGGCGGTGACACAGGGCAGACTAACAATGGCAGAGACACAAGGCAGACTGACAATAGCGGAGAAACAGGGCAGACAAGCTATGGCGAAGATACAGAGCAAAAAGGAGACCTGGGTAAAATGAAGGCAAATGACAATCAGGCATGTAGCAGAGGGAGAGGATGCCTGATATAGGGTGAATAGCGAAGAACTTCCGGGTCAGGTAACCTCTGGGATCACGAGCGGCGACCAGCCTGTGGGAGTGCATGTGCGTAGCCAGAGCAGGGAGGTGAAGTGCGCATGCGCAGCCGCCGGGAACCAGAATCCAGCGAGCAAGCAGGAAGATAGGAGACCGGGCGGCGCGCGGACACTCCGGGGACGCGCACAGCTGAACACACACGTCGGATGCTGGAAGAGGACCCAGGAGAAGTGGCAGCAGCGCGCCGGGACAGTTGAGTATGTAAAGGGCCAGGTGCGGCAGGCGTGACACATATCGTAGTTTGTTAACAAAAGCTACTAATACCGTGTGCAATTATATATAAATACATCAGTGAATCTGCTTAAAATATCAATAACAAGCGTGTGTTTCTCCTCTTAGCCTCTACCTGTATGATTGCGATCTGCTTTATGTTGAATCTGCAGAATCTTGGCACAGGCATGAAAATATTATTCCACATCTAAACAGGTAATTTAAGAATAAAAGCCCAATGCTCTGATTGTAGTACATCTTTATGCACCTTGACTCATAGTGCAAGTAAACATATTCTCTCTTTTTAGGTGTTTTTTTTACCCACCCTAGAGGATACTAATAGAGTTATATGTCCATGTATGTTGGTGTATCAATCACTAATTACTTGCAATATGATGGCGCCCAATAGTCTGAAATAGCTGTGAACTATATCAATGGTTTGAAGGAGAACCAGGAAAAGAAATAGAAATAATCTATTAAATTTTCCAATTAAAATGAAGCAATTATGCCAGAAACAGCATTGTATGAAGCACAAAGATTGGAAGACTAATTACAGCTTTCTATACTAGATAGTCGGTGAACATATCCTTAGGAGATGAGGCATTAACACAATGCTTGCAGCTACAGAGGATGTATATATTTTCTACATTTCAGTTCTAGAAATTATATTTCAATAACAGGAACTGTTGAAACAACGATGATAAGCTGTTCACGCCCTTCACTACGGTGGATTTATAGAGTCATAATACAATTATTGATTATGTCCACGAGCAAAACTTTGTATGGTGAATTAATTTGGCTCTCACAGACTAGCTAAAACAGAATAAATTATGGGAAGAAAAGACACTTTATCTGCCTCTAGTTATTGGAAATATGCACAAAAACAAAGGGTATCTATATTACAAATTATGCCATAGTTATTAAGATATACGACATGATCTACTATATCCGTACACAACACAGCGTTTTGTGGCGCATGCGTTCAAGTTTTACCTGAAATTTGATGCAGAAAAACTGCATCATGTAGCGCCGTCTGCGCCCTGACTGTTGCGCCAAAACGACGCATGCGTCAGACAACGCTAGACAACGCATACCGGTGCATGCCCATGCGCCCCCCATGTTAAAGACAGGGGCGCATGACGCATGTAATCATGCATACAAGAAGAGGGGATGTGGTCAACTATACTACAGAACAAGACAATATGATCACACAGGTTCAAATTGTATTAGTCACATCAAAGAGACCATGAAGAATATGACAAGGTGTACTGTACTTACGTCACCAGCCACCACTCATTAGATCACAAAATTGAAGGTATGTGATGTTTTAATGTGGCGCCCCTGAGGGTCCAGTCACCACAGAGGTACTGCACTTCAGCCAGAGGTGTGGTGCCCCAACTCTCAGGGAAGGACCCTGACACTAGCACCCATCATTAGACCTTTTCCAGGCCAGGGAGGGATTAGGTAGAAGGTGTGGGTGGAGAAAGTGGACAAGGAGTCAGTTAGTCAGAAGCAGAAAGCAGAGGGAGTTGGAACCGGGGGACTGGAGATGAGAGGAGCTCGTCCCAGCACGAGAGAACAAGAGAGAGAAAGGAGAGAAGTGTTGTGAATTCTGTGGCAGAGCTCCCTCCTGTGGTCACAAGTGCTACTTCTGCTGATTCTCTCTATGAGCTTCCGTTGGTGGAGGGAAGTGGTACTGCGGCTTCTGAGTTTCCTCCCTCAGGTGAGGTGGTGAGGTCGTTAGGTGCTGCTCTACTTAACTCCACCTAGTGCTTTGATCCTGGCTTCCTGTCAATGTTCCAGTATTGGACTTGTTTTCCTCCTGGATCGTTCCTGTGGCCTGCTGCTCTGCATAGCTAAGTTTTCCTTTGCTATTTTGTTTGTTTTTTTTCTGTCCAGCTTATCTATTTGTTTGCTGGAAGCTCTGGGACGCAGAGGGTGTACCTCCGTGCCATTAGTTCGGTACGGAGGGTCTTTTTGCCCCCTTTGTGTGGTTTTTAGGGTTTTGTGTTGACCACAAAGTTACCTTTCCTATCCTCACTCTGTTCAGAAAGTCGGGCCTCACTTTGCTAAATCTATTTCATCTCTACGTTTGTCTTTTCATCTTAACTCACAGTCATTATATGTGGGGGGCTGCCTTTTCCTTTGGGGTATTTCTCTGAGGCAAGGTAGGCTTATTTTCTATCTTCAGGCTAGCTAGTTTCTCAGGCTGTGCCGAGTTGCATAGGGAGCGTTAGGCGCAATCCACGGCTGCCTCTAGTGTTTGTTGGAGAGGATCAGGGATTGCGGTCAACAGAGTTCCCACGTCTCAGAGCTCGTTCTATGTTTTTGGGTTATTATCAGATCACTGTATGTGCTCTGACCTCTATGTCCACTGTGGTACTGAATTGCCTAATCATAACAGAGAAGCTCCCAGAAAAAATGAAGGGGTGCTAGGGGCATGGGAAGTGTGGAAACCACCAGTGGGGCCTGGATCCATGCTGACTATAGTCAGGTGGAGGGGCCAGGTTGCAGTAGCAGGCCGGCCCCAAACTAGTGGAGGAACTACAGGTCCCATTTAGGAAACCGTAGTCTATCTGATCTGCATGTGCGACAGCCACACACACATATCTCGCTGAAAAGGGAGCCATAGTGGGTCAAGGGGACAGCGAGAACGTCACCTGACAGGACTCGTGGCTACCGGCTTAGGACACTGTGTGTGAAGCGCAGGGCAGAAGAGGTGGGAGCCAGCGCAGTGAGTTATTAATTATTGATATTACTCATGTTTTGTTATACACATGGTTAATTCCTTTGAGTGTATTGGAACAACAGATAAAAAAACAGAAAAGAAGGCATATTGGACATAACTTCACAAATGACCAGGAAAAAATTGTTGGCATCTTACCAAAATTGTGGGTAAACAACTTTATCTCAAGCATGTGATGCTCCTTCAAACTCTCCTGTGGCAAGTAACACGTGTATATATGCATACAGTATATCACAAAAATAAGTACAACCCTCACATTTTTGTAAATATTTGATTACATCTTTTCATGGGACAACACTAAAGATATGGCACCTTGATACAATGTAAAGTAGTCCGTGTACAGCTTGTATAGCAGTGTAAATTTATAAATTTGTTGTGCAATCTAAATAACTCAACACACAGCCATTAATGTCTGAACAGCCAGCAACAAAATGAGTACACCCCTAAGTGAAAATACCCAAATTGGAGTACTGTGTCCAGTTTTGGGCACCGGTGATCAGGAAGGATATAATGGAACTAGAGAGAGTACAAAGGAGGGCAACAAAATTAATAAAGGGGATGGGAGAACTACAATACCCAGATAGATTAGCAAAATTAGGATTATTTAGTCTAGAAAAAAGACGGCTGAGGGGCGATCTAATAACCATGCATAAGTATATAAGGGGACAATACAAATATCTCGCTGAGGATCTGTTTATACCAAGGAAGGTGACGGGCACAAGGGGGCATTCTTTGCGTCTGGAGGAGGGAAGGTTTTTCCACCAACATAGAAGAGGATTCTTTACTGTTAGGGCAGTGAGAATCTGGAATTGCTTGCCTGAGGAGGTGGTGATGGCGAACTCAGTCGAGGGGTTCAAGAGAGGCCTGGATGTCTTCCTGGAGCAGAACAATATTGTATCATACAATTATTAGGTTCTGTAGAAGGACGTAGATCTAGGGATTTATTATGGTGGAATATAGGCTTAACTGGATGGACAAATGTCTTTTTTCGGCCTTACTAACTATGTTACTATGTAAATTGTGCCCAAAAGTGTGAATATTTTGTGTGGCCATCATTGTTTTCAAGTCTTAACTCTCTCGTACATGGAGTTCATTAGAGCTTCACAGGTTTCAACTGGAATCGTCTTCCACTCCTACATGACAACATAACAAAGCTGGTGGATGTTGGAGACCTTGCGCTCCTCCACCATCCGTTTAAGATGCCCCACAGATGTTCAATAGGGTTTAGGTCTGGAGATATGCTTGACTAGTCCAGGACCTTTACCCTTAGTTTATTTAGCAAACCAGTGGTGGTCTTGCTCACTATCCAGATTCAGTACAACATGGCTGCTGCATTCCCTGCTGCGGCTTTTACACTGGCTATAATAGTCCCTCCACTGATGTGATGTGATATGCATTGTATGGAAGCCTACATGGCCATCCTTCTCTGGCCAATGAACTCTTCTGCAATGAGCAAAATGTCTGCTGCATTTTAAGGCAAAATTCCCAACTGTTCGAATTCGCCATGTTCTGGGAAATCCTAAATATTTTAGTACAAATTTAATTTGCACCAAATCAATTTGCTTATCTTTGCTATATTATTTGAGAATGATATTGTATGGCACTTAAAATATGGCACTGGACTGTATTGTTAATTTTTTATGTGTTGTATTCAGCAAAAAGGGGTGCATCTGTACAAGGTACCGGACAGAGCATTATTCTATCTCCTGAATTTATACCCACTAAGCAACAGAAATAAATATAATTGTGTTGAGTACAAAAAACAGAAAATAAATGTTTCTACTCTCTGTATGTCGGACAGACTCATACTTGATAGTTTTCCTAGGGGCTTAAAAAATAAAAATAAATTCCAGTTTTGCAAAAACAAGGCACATCTGGCCGATCTCTCAGTGGATGGAGTTAACTGTACCATCATTGTTGAGTCTTCTTCTTTTTTGAGTCACACGGGCAAATAATATGCAAGTCAAATAACTCCATGCTTCTTGTCTCTAGATATTCCCAAACTGAATTTGTTTTGTTTCTTTCAGACAGGATTTTCTGTCCCTGCTCTTCTAAAGTGAAATCCCCCAGGATAGCATTCACCCTTATTACATTTGATGTTGCTTACAATCTGATTTTCCTGTATCCTCTTATGCCGGACTGCCATCTGCTGGTGATGTGTGCGACGTGGCTCGATCAATAGAGAACTTTACTAAACTGATAAACCAATAAAAAGCAATTCGTAACGTGCCAAATAAACATCATCATTAAGAAAATCATCATCATTTTGAAGCATATCTGGAAATGAATGACTGTCGTAAAGCAATGCTTGCGAATACCCATACTTGGTGACATATCTGGGGCACAATTCCCACAAGAGATGTCCCCCCCTTCTAAAATCAAACATAAAACAAAAAAACACTTAATAGACCTCATCAAAGCAGAATATTTTTCATAGATGTCTGTTCTAAAGGGCTACACCCTGAAACCTGTTCCTGGTATTTTCTTTGAGATAAAAACAAAGGCCTTGATTCATCAATTTTCTCACCAGTCTTCATGAGGGGGTATGGTGGAGTCAGATGCTCCTGATTCTTGAAGAGATGCCCACCTCTTCATGAACCAGGAACTTCTGTCGAGTGATGTGCTCCACCATGCTACCCGCCCCAAATCTAACTCCAGTCTCTGGCTTAGGCCACGTTCACACGTTCAGTATTTGGTCAGTATTTTACCTCAGTATTTGTAAGCCAAAACCAGGAGTGGAACAATCAGAGGAAAAGTCTAATAGAAACACGTCACCACTTCTGTATTTTTCTCCCACTTCAGGTTTTGGCTTACAAATACTGAGGTAAAATACTGACCAAATAGTGAAGGTGTGAACATGGCCTTAGGGAGAGCCACAGCTCCTCATGAATTAGATGAGTTGTACTTTCATGCTCCCATCGCACTCCAGTCCTGCCCCAGATCTATCCATTTTGGCGAAGCTGGAACAAGCTGACTTAAAATGTCTAAAGTCATACAATTTTGCATCAAAATTTTGAAAACTTTCCAAGCAATTTATGTTAAAATTCTGGCAAAATTGCTTCGTTGATGAACCATGGCCTAACTTTTCATAAGATTATTGCTCAAATTCATCTTGTTGAGGAGGAATATCGGAGTCAGATGTGCCTGATTCATTTAGAGGGGCACGCTTCTTCACGAATCAAGAGTGTACAAAAAATGATGTGCTCCTCACCACAAAGCTTACTCTAACAATGGAATAGTGGTGTAACAGCATGAATTTGACAATTCGGGGTTGCCTTGACCCTATCCCACCCCAACTTTACCAGTTTTTTTAGAGTTGAGAGAAAATGGCGTGATAATGCCACAATTTGCTAAATTGTAGCACAGCCTTAAGTTGTGCCAAAAAATTTGCCACTTTTCAAAGCTTTTTTTTTACCAAAATTCTGGATTAAAAGCTTTGATGAATCAGGCTCTATATCTGTCATAAAGTAATATGTCAAATATATGTGGTCCAATTGATCACATATTACCACCAAATGGTATCTGAATAATACCACCATGGTGCTACTAAAAATACATTTACAATGAAACTGTCACCATGTACAACAAATCATATGCTCTCCTTATATGTAATAATATTGTCACACTCTATTACAGCTTCGATAAGGACAAGCCCAACTGCTAAAGAAGGGTTAATCTTCAGCCACATATATGCCAACGGATATGCCACCTTCAGTGACACCTTAATGTACCTGCTAATACAGAAAGATAAGGTGCTAATCATAGTCTGCACAATATGATTCATAGCTATTTACCATGTGGAATTAATAGTGTGCTAATTGTATGCTAATTATGTGCCTTCTTGCATAATATACAGCAAGTTACACGTATTAGAAAGGAAACTTTCCAGTCTGTCGGTCATCCTTCTTCTAGCTCCCAGTGCACTCCATATTCTGGGAGACTGTCTCAACCGGCAAGCCTCTTGTCTGGCCAGTATAAAATGACTCAAATCATGGTCTTCCATCGTCATGAGCAGTTTTGGGTTTGGGTTGTCCCTTGGTGGTCTACACCTTGACTTCTTAGTTCGCCAACTTGAGCTTTTCTTCTTTTCTTCCAACCTACCACTTAATACTCTTCATTACTGCATGGTTGCCTCTGAGGCCCCAGAGCATTAGGGCTCGTGCAGATGACCATATTTTTGGTCCTAGTGCGATCCGATAAAACAAGATATGACAGAATGGAATAGATTGTGACTTTTTTTCACCTTCTGTACTTCCGAGAAAATCGGAGTACACCCTGATCAAACTCTGATCAGAGTATGATCATAGTGCGATTAGCATAGTCGGAACGATTTTCTCAGATGAGAAAAAATCACGGTCGTGTGTCCCTAACCTTATAATAAGTAGACCTGAGGTGGCCTATGTGATGCTAGAATGAATACACCGCTCTGATTTGCCACCGAGTTTAACTAGATTAATGATCTGACAGCACGAATGTTGTGCTACAAATATCAAAAAGACTGACCAGTACATGACAAGTGTGTACAGGTGCATACGGTGGCACCTGGTGACAGAAGAAGACGTCGCAGGAGCATTGCTTGGTGGAGATGTAACAGCTTTGCGAAAAACAAGTCCTCATAAGCATATGTCAATGAATATGCATAAAATAAGTAAATAAAAAGTTATGGCTCTTGGAAAACAGGGAGAAAGTGTGAAAACAAAAATTGTGCAGGGGGTAATTTATATATTTCTAGGACAAATAATGGAGGAATTGCGCAACATAGAGTTATATATAAGTACTGACTAAGCCCACTCGTCAGGGGAAGTGGCGGGACCTCTTTACTGTTCTTTTATAACCAGCTCATAGAAGGGTTTTTGGCCACCAGTAGTCCCCATTTTTAAGCTTTCCCTTGGATCTGCAGGTTCTCAGAACATTTCTACAGCATAAGAACATATGTACTATCTGCTGGAGTTTACTTTGTGACTTTCATTTTTTCCTCTCTTTTTTCCACAGTCTCATCTTTTCTTTTTTTGGCATCAGTCTTGTCGAGCTTTTCTTACACATCAGTAAGATTTGGTGACAACTGCTCATTAGCAGTAAAATTGTGAACAATGCGGTTGTCAGCCGATCGGCTAAGGGATAATGCGGCTTCACTTACATCGCTTGATATAAAAGAGCAATATTTACAAGCGCCTTTCTTTACGAGGAACATGGAAGGTAACGGACAGGACGTATCCCAGCTCTGTGACCTCATGTATGTCATTGAGTCTTGGGTATAAATAATGGCGCTGTCATTCGTCTCTTGGCGAGATTGACTGTGTCAGCTGTGAACTTTCAGTCTATTACATTTAATCTCTCATCTCATTCATGGTCCCATCACGTTGATCCAGAGACAATAATGATTCCCAGGCACAAGTCTTACTAAATCAGTGCACTATAGAGAAATGTCCAAGGAGCTAAAAATATTTGGAATTGCCAATTACGTAATTAGCCAGATTTTTCTTTGGCTAATACTCTATACTGGTCATATATCTTTGGGTTTCGAAAAAATACTTATCAGTTTGTTAGCATCGAAAAAAATTAGCCATTGTATCTATTTGTTTTTGAAATGTGAAAATAGATCATAAATCACATTGTACATTTCTCCCAAATGTATTGATTTTTGACAATATCTGGGCAATTGGAAAAACAATCATATGCTAAAAGGGGTTCTGCAACTAAGATTTTCAGCATGTAGCATGGTCTAAAAAATTTAAAAAGCATACTCATCTACTGATCATCTAAGACTCCTTCCACGGATGTTCCAGAGTCTATCACCAATCTATGGCTTTCTCATCCAATGGGGTTGGGCATGTTAAGATTGAAAGCAATTACTGGCAGCAGCTGTGACCAGATTGTTACTGTTGCTGCCAGTGATTGGCTGCAGAGGTCACTAATTTTTACAACTAGAAGAGGATGTAGTGATCTGGTCTCTGTACATTCTGTTCTGGTTGTACAGACATGTAACCTCTACAGCCAGCCACTCACGACAGTGCAATAGAAATGTCTTGAAACTGGAAAAGGAGAAAAAATGGAAGTCAGCTCACATTCCAGGGAGAAAAAATCACTCTGAAAACCACGTGTATTCACATAGGAACCTTGGTAGACCTTGTTTGGTTACGGTGTGGTTCAAGGTGCTTACCACACACATCTAGATACATTCCTTGAAGGGTCTAGTTTCCAAAATTGGGTCACATTAGGGGGTTTCCACCATTGTGGCACATCATGGGCACTCCAAACGAGAAATAACGTCCAACAATAATTCAAGGAAATGTTGAGTTAAGAAAATCAAATGGCGCTCCTTTCACCTGAGCCTTGCCTTGCTCCCAAACAGTAATTTCCCCCCACATATGGAGCATCAGTGTACGCATTAGAAATTGCACAACAATTTTTGAGGTCTATTTTTTCCTGTCACCCTTGTGATAATAAAGGAATCTGGATTGAAAGTACATTTTTGTGCAAACATTTTTATTTCCAAAAAATTCCTGTGAAGCACCTGAAGTGTTAGCATACTTCTTGAATGTGGTTTTGAGCATCTTGAGGGGTGCAATTTTTAAAATGGTGTCTATTTTTGGTATTTCTGTTATTTGCTCCTCAAAGTCGCTTCAAAAGAAAGAAATTGATGTTCAACTTTTAATCCTTCTAACTTCCCAACAAAAAAAATATGTTTAACCCCTTTCTGACCTCGGAAGGGATAGTACGTCCGAGGTCAGAAGCCCCTCTTTGATGCGGGCTCCGGCAGTGAGCCCGCAACAAAGCCGGGACATGTCAGCTGTTTTGAACAGCTGACATGTGCCCATAATAGGCGCGAGCAGAATTGCGATCTGCCCGCGCCTATTAACTAGTTAAATGCCGCTGTCAAACGCAGACAGCGGCATTTAACTACCGCATCCGGCCGGGCGGCCGGAAATGACATCATCGCTGACCACGTCACATGATCGGAGGTCGGCGATGCATCTCCATTGTAACCATAGAGGTCCTTGAGACCTCTATGGTTACTGATCGCCAGTAGCTGTGAGCGCCACCCTGTGGTCGGCGCTCACAACACACCTGATTTTCTGCTACATAGCAGAGAACAGCAGATCGCTGCTATGTAGCAGAGGCGATCGTGCTGTGCCAGCTTCTAGCCTCCCATGGAGGCTATTGAAGCATGGCAAAAGTAAAATAAAAAGTTAAAAAAATGTGAAAAAAATAAAAAAATATAAAAGTATAAATCACCCCCCTTTCGCCCCATTCAAAATAAATCAATAAAAAAATCAAATCTACACATATTTGGTATCGCCGCGATCAGAATCGCCCAATCTATCAATTAAAAAAAAGCATTAACCTGATCGCTAAACAGCGTAGCGAGAAAAAAATTTGAAACGCCAGAATTAAGTTTTTTTGGTCGCTGCAACATTGCATTAAAATGCAATAACGGGCGATCAAAAGAACGTATCTGCACCAAAATGCTATCATTAAAAACGTCATCTCAGCACGCAAAAAATAAGCCCTCACCAGACCCCAGATCATGAAAAATGAAGATGCTACGAGTATCGGAAAATGGCGCAATTTTTTTTTTTTTTTTTTTTTAGCAAAGTTTGGATTTTTTTTTCACCACTTAGGTAAAAAATAACCTAGTCACGTTAGGTGTCTATGAACTCGTACTGACCTGGAGAACCATAATGGCAGGTCAGTTTTAACATTTAGTGAACCTAGCAAAAAAAGCCAATTAAAAAACAAGTGTGGGATTGCACTTTTTTTTCAATTTCACTGCACTTGGAATTTTTTTCCCGTTTTCTAATACATGACATGCTAAATCCAATGGTGTCTTTCAAAAGTACAACTCATCCCGCAAAAAATAAGCCCTCACATGGCAAAATTGACGGAAAAATAAAAAAGTTATGGCTCTAGGAAGGAGGGGAGTGAAAAACGAACACGGAAAAATGAAAAATCCCAAGGTCATGAAGGGGTTAAAAAATTGTGCTGATGTAAAGTAGAGATGTGGGAAATGTTATTTATTAATTAGTTTGTGTGACATAGCTCTCTGGTTTAAGGGCACAAAAATTAAAAGTTTGAAAAATGCAACATTTTCACAAAATTTCCTATTTTTTCGCAAATAAACGAAAGTTATATTGAACAAATGTTACCATTATCATGAAGTACAATATGTCATAAAATAACTTTCTCAGAATCAGTGGCATCCATTGAAGTGTTCCAGAGCTATAACCTCATAAAATGACTCTGGCCAGAATTGTAAAATTTGGCCTGGTCGTGAAAGTGAAAACAGGCTTTGGAGGTAAAGGGGTTAAGGTAATCCAAACCGCATTACTTACTTATGACAAAAAATGAATGACAATTTTTCTACACATTATATCTTCCCTCTGACTATACCATGGCCCGAGATATGGAATGGGATGACTTGACTGTTGTAAAACCAAAGACATGAGAAGGAACACATTTTGATATAAGTGTAGTTTGTAGGTGCACATTCACATTTTGGCCATTTAACAGATAGAACCTAGTATACAAAAATAAGCAAATAAAAAGTAGTAAGTAAATAAGTAAATAGTAAATAGCATAGGGCACTTAATTAACACTATTTTGATCCAAAGTGTTCAAAAGTCATCTCACCGCGACAAAGTCCACTGACACATAGTGAGGTGAATAACAAGAGTTTGGGTCCATTCTGGTTGGGTAGACCTTGTTGCGATGTAATGGCTTTTATGTTCCTTTGATCAAAATAGTGTCAATTAAGTGCCCTATGTTGTTTCATATGCATTATTACTATTAATTTATTTACTTACTGTAAGAATTTGTCATTTTGATCTTATACTAGGCTCCGTATGACTTGCCAAAATTATTCTTTGCCCAAGTTACGAGGTCTTCTGAAGTCACTTCTATTCGAGCTTATTCTCCAGTCCAGTTCGATAAGCTTTAAAATAATGATCAATAAGTAGAGCACATTACGACTCCGTAGCTCATCTTTCGTCGTGGCTCACACATTTTCCTTCATGTCATAACATGTTTCTTGCTTTGCTAATGGGCTCTGGCTGGTAGAGAACGGGGTAATGATGTTTTCTCTTCGACTATTCACACATTACATGTACCATAATTACAGCTTCACCGGAAAAGAGGAAATAAGAAGGCGATGATGGTTTTAATGAAATCAGAGGTAATGGTTGGGAATAGAGTCATCAGGCACTTCACAATTAGTCCATTCCCAGGTGGAATCTGCAGTACAGTATACAGAATAGAAAGTGGCTCCAATTTTCTATCTCCTGTAGGGATGAGTTCATGTGATGTCGCTTGGTTACTACTGTTCCATAGATAACTAAATGCTGGTGTCAAATAACTAAATCATATTCTGTGCTAGATTATATATCTCATAGACATATCAATAGAAAGCTATTGCTATGGATTTCGATTATTTTCTTAATAATAAAGTAAATAAAATGGGTTGTTCAGGACTAAATTATTTTTCTACTATGAGTTAAAAAAGTTAGCAACTACCTGCCTGCTCCATCCGGCGCCCACATAGAACGGTCACTGACCGCTCCTGCCGGTGATTCAGCTGCTCCATGTCAACAGAGCAGCTTCTATTGGCTGGGCGTGACTACTAATGTCATTCTGATTGACAGCAGGCTTCTAGTAGTTAAGCAGTGGGGAGAAGGTTGTCAATCAGTATGACATCAGCAGTCACACTCCATCATCAGAGTAGAAATGCAAAGAAGCCGCTGCTCTGTCGACGTGACATTAGAAGAAGCCGCAGGATCGGTCTGTGACCATTCTGTGCAGGCAGAGATCTGCACTGGGCAGAACAGGCAGGTAGTTAGCAGCTACCGGCATGTTAGTTTTTGGGTCTACAGTAAAACATTAATGCAGTCATCAATAAATCCCTTTAGTGGCACTGCAAATACCAGAGAAATCCTGATCTCCTTTGTTTTATGATATCTCTATTGTCCAGCAACAAAGTGGCGGACAGCACTCACTGTGTAGGACTCATGTCCACATTTACCAAGGAACCCACTTGGAGATATCACCACATACAAGGACGTGTACACAGCATCCAATCCAGTGTGCTGAATTTAAAAAAGTTGAGGTTTATTCTGCCATAAAAAGCACAACGTTTTGACCCTAATATGGGTCTTTTTCAAGCATTTCAAGTATTTGAAAAAGACCCAATTTGGTGTTGAAAAGTTGTTCTTTTTATGGCGGAATAAACTTCAACTTTTTTCAAACTCAACACCCTGGATTGGATGCTGTCTAGACTGATTTGTTTGCTGTGATATCCCTATTGTCCATGTCACATGTTTTAAGGTCTTAATGTATGTGTTGATTTTTCCACTAATTAATGTCATGATCTCTCATCCATCAACTCTAAGCTCTAATGATCAGTCGCTGTCAAAGAGGAACGGCCACTATTGGGATACGGTATGTACTCATGTCAATCAATGGACATCCATAGAATATATAAAATGTGTATATATAATATTGAGTGAACCAGAATGGAAGCTACTTTTTGCAGTCCATCTGATTCACACAGAAAGTCCCATAGCTGTTGGCCACACAAGATTGCAATGACTTACATGAATGGCATCATGTAGGAAGTACAGGTATTGTGTCTTTTAACAAAGTTTTGTACAAAGCCTCACTCCAAAGATATTGTTCGTAGCATTTAGGGAGTTAAACTGCCGAAAGTGTTGCAGGAACCGCTCCTGGCAGTGACAGCCTGGTGTCAGCTGTCATGTAAGCTGAACTGATGGCGGCAATTGCATGCACAGCTCCTGAGCATGCAAAATCACCATGACCCATCCATTTGTCCAAGTTCAGGAAATCCTTTCCAAGCTGGATATATGGATACGTCTAAGGTCAAGAAAGGGTTAAAGAAGATACCTTAACTAAGTTTGATGGTTACATTTCTACCTTATATTTTCCCTTGCTATATTCAACTGTATAGCTACACTGTTGTTAAGGCCATGATACCCCATAACATAAATGCTGCATATTTTTTTCACTGTACTGATTTATATAGAAAATCTGCAGAACTTAAAGAGAACCTGTCACGTCATTTAGAGCATCTAAAGTGTCCCCAGTGCATTGTTAGTGATGCCAACTGCATCATCAACACGTTTTTCCCATTAAAATCGCAGCTGTAATCCTCATCAAAAATCACTTTATATAGTTATATCTTACCTGCTCGCTATGTCATAGGGGCATGCTTCATTGCATTCAGGGTTGCACAATTTATTGTGTTGCTGCGCTTGGGCAATGTGTATTGGGGAACCGCGCTTGCGCAATATGTATTTGGGGACCTGCATTTGCACATTGTCTATCATCTTGCCAAAAAGAAGCAAAAAAAGAGTCCAAACAGACTAAAAAAAGAATATCCAGAAAGCATAGTGTAAACCTGATTTTGCAAATTCCTTATGTTCATTGGAAAACATGAGGCAAAAAGTGGCATTGACTGTTGGTATCTTAGATCTTCTGTGGTACTAGGTCTTGGTTATATCAATAGCTGACCCAACACATAAAATAAAAATGGACTAAAGCATGTGAGTTCTTTTAGCTTGGCCAATGGTAATAATGATATGAGGGCTTCCTAATGGATTGGGTTTTATGGATTTCAACACTCTGATTTGTTGTTCCTGCAGTGGTTAACCCATTATCTACCAATGTCCTTTTTTTTGGAACGCCTAATCTTTAGCTTCTAGCAACTAAGATTTTATAATTTTTATAATTAGGTCCAATTTTTTGTGTTGTGTTTGTAAAATGAATGTTTTCAAAATAGGAAATCATGTCATTGTCATTTTTAATTGAATATTGGGACTCCCTTTTCTGAAAAATCCGTACTTGAAAAATTTTTGCAAATTATGTTTCTGATTCATTAGGACCCAAATCATTCAAAATCTGTCATTAAAAAAAAATGAAAATTGTTAATTTGGCAAGTAATGGGTTAAGTAGAGATGAGCCGATTACTTCGCGAAACACCAGTTCATGTTCCTAGTCATTGCTCTCTGGCCATGGAGAGCAGCTAAGCATGTTTCCCAAATATGACGTTTGATTCACCAGAATGATGTGATGCCATCTGTGCAGCCTGTGGCACAAAGATGACATCCCTCTAACCTGGCCAATTGCAAGCAAAGCCTGGTATCACAAAGGGTAAGGAAATTCATGAAGGTTCGGTCCATGCTTAAAGAGCACTGACCAGGATCATTGATTGGGTTTGTCCAAAGCTATTTTTTCATCTTTAGACTTAATCAATTGCCTACAGGGTCAGTAATTATCATGTGTGTAACAATTACGCAATTTAAGATTCTGTTCGCTGTATCCATGCACTAAGGAAGATTGGGAAATTAAAAATCTACCTTATTTTTCGGACCATAAGACGCACCCCAAATTTAAGGAATAGGGGAAAAAAATGTGTCAAATGGGGGTCTGTCTCACAGTCTGAATTCAGCTTACCAGAGAGGTGTTGCGGCACTAGTGGAGGAGTAGTCGCAAAGGTTGTTCGGTGGTCCAGGCTGGTGCAGTGGCCTCTGGGAAATCCCATCCCAGGCTGGTGCAGTGGTGCTACTGCTCTGTAGGGCTGCTGTGGCCTGTGGGGCTGCACTGCTCTGTGGGGCTGTGGTGGCTTGTGGTGCTGTGGTGGCCTGTGGGGCTGTAGTGCTATGTGGGGCTGTGGTGCTCTGTGGGGCTGCGGGGCTCTGTGGGGCAGCAGCGGATCTCTGTGCTGTGTGGGGGGCTCTGCCGGCATTGTGTCAAAGCCCAAAAGCCCCTGCAGCTCCGTTGCTGCAAAACGGAGGCCTCTGGAAAGATGGCTGCCGGTTGCAGAGCATGCTCAGATTCAGATCTCGGCAATGAAATCTCGTCCCGAGATCTTGGGGACAAGATTTTGGGATGAAATCTCATTGCCGAGATTTGAATTTGAACATGCGCCGCCCCCGGAGGCCATCTTTCTGGAGGCCACCACATCGCAGCAATGGAGCTGTGGGGGCTTCCGGGCTTTGACGAAATGCCGGTGGAGCCCTCACGCAGCATAGAGCCCTGCTGCTGCCACACCACATAGCCCCGAAACCACCGTACCACAGAACACAGCTACAGCCACACCAGCTGCATCAGGACCTCTGCCCCCTGGACCGCCGCCAGGATTTGTAAGTATACTGCGACCATAAGACGCATCCCCATTTTCCCCAAAAGTGCTTCTTATGGTCCGAAAAATACGGTATATTCCAGATTTTGGTTGGCCTTAGTAATGAGGCCATGAACAATTAGACCATTATCACCAGTCCTGTGGTTACATTTTGATTGCAGGACAACTCCTTTAATAACAAAAGATATAATTATATAACAGACTAGATGATATAATAACTTTTAATTCATCTCACAATCCCACCACGAATCACGATGTTCCAATCTGAAAGAGAAAAGGAATTTTAGATTCTATATTCCGGCTCATAATATTAAAAGCTGCTGAGACATCCTTGTGTCATGAGTGTGCCCTTACAAAACCAATTCAAAAGGCATTTTCCCTTTTGTTCTTCTGTTATGTAAAGGAATCAACTTCCCAATGAGAAAAATGTCTCAGATAATAGGAAATTTAACAAATCCAACCTTGCTCAATGAGCATCAGCCCGGTAAACAATGCATAAGATTAGAATGAAACATTGGAATGTAATACATTTCCAACTAGGATACAAAGCGCTCGGTATTGGGAAGAACTGATTTCTACCCACTTCTTATTTACACCCGTAAGCATTTCTGTTAAACTCTCTCTTTGTGAATAGATAGCAGATGCTACACAATCAAGTAGGGGAAATATATGGTGTTTTCTGATTTGGGCAATTTTATGTAATTTTGCAAAAATGTGTCAAAAATAACATGGCGTCATCAGATTGTGATCAAAGCATCAAACATTTTGTTATGAGATTGATTTAACAAATAAAAGAGTAAAATAGTTCTTTTTGAGAATGTTACATCACTGTTATTATGATTTGATGGCAAAAGCGTTGAACAGAGATGAGCCGATGTAACAAAATTCAAATTCACCAAATTGCACCGATTGTCGGGAGAAATTTGATTCACAGTGAAGTTATTCGATGGGAATTTGAATGTCCCTTATTATGATCTGTAGCAAAAACAAAATAAGATGTAAAAAAAACAAAAATAAAAATCTTTATACCCACCGCTTACTTGCACGCCCCCTCCATTGCCTGCCGTCCAGTCCTCAGATCCACCTCATCTTTCCCCCCATTGCAGGATGCATCTTCTGGCCACTCTACGTCGGGACATCAAGCTGCAACGAGGCCTCAAAGGTTAATGTGTTTTACAGCCTGAAGTTCTAGCCTGAACAGGCTGGAGCTACAATGGCACAAAGAAAAGTCATTGAGGACTGGCCGGCCAGCAATGAGCACCACTGCCTTCCGTCTGGTCCTATTCTTTCCGCAATCGCATCTTCGACCTATTCGCTCTATCACATAACTACCGGTCATGACCAGGCCTCAAAGATCACTGCATGTCGCAAAAATCAAGCAAAGGTTAGACTCAAATGACTATTTGCAAAAACATTCTCCTCCATCCCCCACAAAGAGAACTTTGAAATTATGTTAGTTTTGAGAAAGTGATGGTAGAAGGTATTCTCAAGTATTGTCTTCAGGAGCATGTTTCTTCCTAATCAGCCAACTTCTCGGTTGATGGGTGGGCATTTATTGCTATGTGAGTGACGGTTCAGACAGTGGTATCTGCGTGCGGCTGGTCTTAACACTATACATGCCAGATGCTGCTGTATGATACATCCTTGCAAGCACTGAAAATGTTTAGCAATCACTCTTAGAAGATAGTAGTGGCCGGTCGCCTTAGTAAAAAGCTTTAACAATAGAAAAACAGAGCTGTCCGGGGAGAACAGGAGCACATTTTAACATAACGTATTTGCAAAAAAATTTTTTGTTCAAAAGCTAGCTAAATAAATCTATCTATCTAAGAAGGTGGTAAAAACACTTAACTTTGGCTAATCCTTTTCCTTTAAAGTATTGGAAGATTTAGAAATTGTCATAACTAGTGCTGCTAGTAACATATCCAATAAGGAAGTACAATCAAGAAGGAGTATCATTGCAGTTTATTCTCTACAGATTTTGAAGTACCGTATTCTTACTTCTTTTTCAGGAGAACTACTGAGATCTTTCTAGTAACACATGCCATCCATTAAAGGGACAGTCATGAATGTATATATGAGACTGGCCCATTGGAGGGCTGCATGTTCTTTGTAGCACCTCTCCATTCTGGCTCATAGTGGGTGGTCATAAGCAGACAATTTCTTAACTTTGTCTTTTTTTTTCATCTTTAATCTTCAAAAAATGATTCAAGTTTTCATACTAGTCACTGAAGTACAGGCAATATTTCCTTTTCAATATTTTACACCAGTTTTTCTTCATCATCATCTTTCAGTTTTTCGCCAGTCTTCAAGTATGGACAACTAGTCTTATTTTCAGAGTTTCCCTAGAATTGATGAAGTGATTTAATTATTGACGTATTATGTTGAACTGTTGAAGTAAAGGTACCGTCACACATAACGATTTCTTTAACGATATCGTTGCTTTTTGTGACGTAGCAACGATATCGTTAACGAAATCATTCTGTGTGACAGCGACCAACGATCAGGCCCCTGCTGGGAGATCGTTGGTCGCTGGGAATGATCAGGACCTTTTTTTTGGTCGCTGATCACCCGCTGTCATTGCTGAATCGGCGTGTGTGACGCCGATCCAGCGATGTGTTCACTGGTAACCAGGGTAAATATCGGGTTACTAAGCGCAGGGCCGCGCTTAGTAACCCGATATTTACCCTGGTTACCATTGTAAAAGTAAAAAAAAAAAAAAACAGTACATACTCACATACCGGTGTCTGTCACATCCCCCGCCTTCAGCTTCCCGCACTGACTGTGAGCACCGGCCATAAAGCACAGCGGTGACATCACCGCTGTGCTCTGCTTTACAGCCGGCCGGTGCTGACACAGTGCAGGGAAGCTGAAGCCGAGGGACGTGACAGACACCGGAATGTGAGTATGTACTGTTTTTTTTTTACATTTACAATGGTAACCAGGGTAAACATCGGGTTACTAAGCGCGGCCCTGCGCTTAGTAACCCGATGTTTACCCTGGTTACCCTGGGAATTCGGCATCGTTGGACGCTGGAGAGCTGTCTGTGTGACAGCTCTCCAGCGACCACACAACGACTTACCAACGATCACGGCCAGGTCGTATCACTGGTCGTGATCGTTGGTAAATCGTTTAGTGTAACGGTACCTTTACTTGAGGACTTGAGGGCTTGGTGAATCACTACTTTTCTCTATACAGACAGGCTTTGTATGTATTTCCGTGTCACTCTGTGGTGTCTGGGGTAGGGTAAAATCCCAGTTTGCCTTCCTGGAGATGGTATTGACATTTTTATTGGGTTGTCATCACTCCCGTGATCTTTGTAGGAACCAGACATAATGACGTTTCATCTATACAGTCACCTTGCCTACAAGGCTATGGATTGGCTGCAGGATCAGATTAAAGTTGGATGGTATGCATGTCATCCCCTGCGTAAGTTATGACCTTTCTGCTAATTAGTGGCCTTAGCCGGCAGTTGACTGTATCGATAGTATGTTATCACTTTCATTTTCGATATGGAGACTGATGGTCTTTGGAAGCGGTTGAGGTTTGCTCTTCTTTTCCAACTATTCCTTCCCACTGACAACTTTAAAACTTTGGAAAAGAGATGAAGAGAAGACCATTGCAGGGTATGTGTCACCAGGTTTTGACATTTCTGAGGAAAGTATAAAGATGAGACAAGCAAGCAAGAAAGCAAGACCCTAGAGAACACAGATCCTAGTGACTGGTCATTGGCTTCAAAACCAGCTCAAAGTTGACATCTTCTAGGACTATACTGCTTTAATATAGTATGGGTTTACAATTGTATCAGGGCCAGCAGATGATATGCAATTATTCTGCTCCAACCCTTGTAGTAACAAGGCTTTTCTCACATGAATTGCCCACTCCTCCAGCTATATTCCTGATAAAATTAAATTGAAAACATGAAAAACTCCCTTTACGGGAGTCACAACCAAGAACGCATAACTCTCCCATTCCTTGACAATAAAAGAAATCTGCAGAGGAAAAAAAAAAGAAATAATATTTTGTAATGTGGAGCACACCTATGAATTACAATATGACTTTTTTATGTGCGGTTGGATACTTTCACGAAAAAGAGATTGGCTGTTTTAATTATGTCCCTTCCACAGGGAAGTCATAAAGTGACATTTTCCAACAGTTAAATCCCTGATATGCAGAGACTTCTATAAACATTATGTAACCACAACAGCCTTGATCTCAATAATTAAAAAGGGAAGAAAAAAAAAAAGAGCTGTTCAGGAGAAAAACCTACTGAACAAACAAGTCGACACGACAGCATAATGAAAAACAGCTACTCACAGAGGATGTAATTGAAGGGCTCAATCTATTCATGAGTGCCACCACGGAGACTAAGGGTACCGTCACACAGTGGCATTTTGATCGCTACGACGGCACGATTTGTGACATTCCAGCCATATATCCGTGACGTTCCAGCGATCTCGCTGTGTCTGACACGCTCCTGCGATCAGGGACCCCGCTGAGAATCGTACGTCGTAGCAGATCGTTTGAAACTTTCTTTCGTCGTCTAGTGTCCCGCTGTGGCGGCATGATCGCATGGTGTAACAAAGGTGTGCACGATATTGTATACGATGTGCGCATAGTAACCAACGGCTTCTACATCGCACATACGTCATGAAATTATCGCTCCAGCGTCGTACATTGCAAAGTGTGACAGCAGTCTACGACGCTGGAGCGATATTGTTACGATGCTGGAGCGTCACGGATCGTGCCGTCGTAGCGATCAAAATGCCACTGTGTGACGGTACCCTAAGGGCACATGTGTCTAGGCACTATATACTGCCAAATGAGATGAATATACAAGACGTAGGATGACACATAGTGACATCACTTTATGTCATACTCACCAACAAATAAGGCTTGGCTCAGATCTTGTATCTTTCTTTGGCTGAAAAAAAAACCTGAAATATAATTCTGATTATGGCCACAGATTTTCTTAAATGTGCTTTAGCAACATGTCTCGTCATGAGCTATGTCTTGAGATCTAAAAGAAATGAACTGGACAAAGTGTTGAATTCTAGTAAACTTTTTCATGTGTCGCAAAAACAATCGTTTCTGTGTAACTGAGAATCCTTTTCTCAAGCTTAAAGGGTTCATCCAAGACTACTTTTTTACTATATGCTTTAAAGCTATAAGGCAGGTAGGTTTTACCTACCTCTCTGTTGTGCCTTGCACCAACTTCTGCCAACGCAAAGCCATCATGGACCGCTCCTGCCGGTGATTGAGTGGCTTCGGCTGACATCACGTCAACAAAGCAGTGGTTTCTTTTCTGCTCTGGTCTGTTGATGGAGCCTGACTGTCAACATCATGCTGATTGCAGTCAGCTCTCCACTGTCTAAATGTGTTATTAATCAGTCACGCCCAGTCGACAGAGCATTCCAGAAGAGGAAGAGCTGCTCTGCTAGCGTTGAACAGCCAAATCACCGGTAGAAACATCAATGACCGCTCTGTATTGGCATTGGGCATAAAAGGCAGGCAGTTTGCAACGGCCTGTTTTGTTTTTTCACTATGGACTTCAAGGGAATCTGTCACCTCATTTTTCGCATATAACCTGCGGCTACTGCCATCAGGGGCTTATCTACAGCATTCTGTAATGCTGTAGATAAGCCCCCGATGTGACCTGAAAGATAAGAAAAACAAGTTAGATTATACTCACCCAGGGGCGGTCCTGGTGCAGTCTGGTCTGATGGGCATCGCAGTTCGGGTCCGGCACCTCCCATCTTCATGCGATGACGTCCTCTTCCTTGCTTCCTTTCGCGGCTCCTGCGCAGGCATACTTTATCTATCCTGTTGAGGGCAGAGCAAAGTACTGCAGTGTACAGGCACAGGGAAAGGTCAGAGAGGCCCAGCACCTGCGCACTCTAGTACTTTACGCTGCCCTCAACAGGGCAAATCAGTATGCATGCGCATGAGCTGTGATACGAAGCAAGGAAGAGGACGTCATCGCATGAAGATGGGAGGCGCCGGACACGGACCACGACCCCCATCAGACCGGACCGCACTGGGACCGCCCCTGGGTGAGCAAAATCTAACTTGTTTTTCTTATCTTTATGGTCACATCGAGGGCTTATCTACAGCATTATAGAATGCTGTAGATAAGCCCATTATGGTGGTGGCCGAAGCTTATAGGCGAAAAATCGATTTAGATAATAATCTACAATACAACTTCTACCACTTATCTTCTGCATGTCTCCATGGTACCTGACTACAAACAATCTCTGTGTAGTCTGACCCTGTAGCCAAACTCCTTGCTGGATTATGAGGGACAGAAAGGTGTTTTAGGCGAAAAATGGGGTGACAGATTCCCTTTAAAAACTAAGTCCTGAATAAACCCTGTAAGAATTTTGCATAAAGATTAAAAGACAAATTGGGGACGTCTTCTTCATGGTTTTGAGACTTTCTTACGGTCAAATTTGTCACCTTTTTTGCTGAGTAATCCTTTGGGAGATAGGAACTTTCTCACCTACATTATATCCACTCTACTTTTGAAAAGTCACAGTTACTCCATGCCTCTACCATGCTCTCGTCAAACGTCTTCCATGCTTTTCAGAAGTAGTGCGTTTCTTGAGGTTAGGAGAGGAACTGGAGATTTGTCAACTCATGGACAATCCAGGCAAGTATTTTTTTAAATGTAGGAAATAGATGTATTGGCAATAATGGTACATTGAAAGAGATGGCTCAGAAACTAGATCAAGATATTAATTTTGAATTTTACTATTTAATTTTAGCTTTAATAAAAACTAACCCTGCAAACATCCTTTAAGGAGTAGGCAATCCAGGATTCATAAATAATTACACTGTATTTCGTTTTTAAAAATATCGATTTAGATAATAATCTACAGGTCCTTCTCAAAAAATTAGCATATAGTGTTAAATTTCATTATTTACCATAATGTAATGATTACAATTAAACTTTCATATATTATAGATTCATTATCCACCAACTGAAATTTGTCAGGTCTTTTATTGTTTTAATACTGATGATTTTGGCATACAACTCCTGATAACCCAAAAAACCTGTCTCAATAAATTAGCATATTTCACCCATCCAATCAAATAAAAGTGTTTTTTAATAACAAACAAAAAAACCATCAAATAATAATGTTCAGTTATGCACTCAATACTTGGTCGGGAATCCTTTGGCAGAAATGACTGCTTCAATGCGGCGTGGCATGGAGGCAATCAGCCTGTGACACTGCTGAGATGTTATGGAGGCCCAGGATGCTTCAATAGCGTCCTTAAGCTCATCCAGAGTGTTGGGTCTTGCGTCTCTCAACTTTCTCTTCACAATATCCCACAGATTCTCTATGGGGTTCAGGTCAGGAGAGTTGGCAGGCCAATTGAGCACAGTAATACCATGGTCAGTAAACCATTTACCAGTGGTTTTGGCACTGTGAGCAGGTGCCAGGTCGTGCTGAAAAATGAAATCTTCATCTCCATAAAGCATTTCAGCCGATGGAAGCATGAAGTGCTCCAAAATCTCCTGATAGCTACCTGCATTGACCCTGCCCTTGATGAAACACAGTGGACCAACACCAGCAGCTGACATGGCACCCCACACCATCACTGACTGTGGGTACTTGACACTGGACTTCAGGCATTTTGGCATTTCCTTCTCCCCAGTCTTCCTCCAGACTCTGGCACCTTGATTTCCGAATGACATGCAAAATTTGATTTCATCAGAAAAAAGTACTTGGGACCACTTAGCAACAGTCCAGTGCTGCTTCTCTGTAGCCCATTTCGGCACCTGTAGCCCATTTCCTGCACACGCCTGTGCACGGTGGCTCTGGATGTTTCCACACCAGACTCAGTCCACTGCTTCCTCAGGTTCCCCAAGGTCTGGAATCGTTCCTTCTCCACAATCTTCCTCAGGGTCCGGTCTCCTCTTCTCATTGTACAGCGTTTTCTGCCACATTGTTTCCTTCCAACAGACTTACCATTGAGGTGCCTTGATACAGCACTCTGGGAACAGCCTATTTGTTGAGAAATTTCTTTCTGGGTCTTACCCTCTTGCTTGAGGGTGTCAATGATGGCCTTCTTGACATCTGTCAGGTCGCTAGTCTTACCCATGATGGGGGTTTTGAGTAATGAACCAGGCAGGGAGTTTATAAAAGCCTCAGGTATCTTTTGCATGTGTTTAGAGTTAATTAGTTGATTCAGAAGATTAGGGTAATAGGTCGTTTAGAGAACCTTTTCTTGATATGCTAATTTATTGAGACAGGTTTTTTGGGTTATCAGGAGTTGTATGCCAAAATCATCAGTATTAAAACAATAAAAGACGTGACAAATTTCAGTTGGTGGATAATGAATCTATAATATATGAAAGTTTAATTGTAATCATTACATTATGGTAAATAATGAAATTTAACACTATATGCTAATTTTTTGAGAAGGACCTGTACAATACAACTTCTATCACTTATCTTCTGCATGTCTCCAAGGTACCTGACTACAAGCAATCTCTGTGCAGTCTGACCCTGCAGCCAAGCTCCTTGCTGGATTCTAATGGCAGAAAGGTGTTATATATTTTTTTAGCTCACCTCTCTTCAGCCGTCACCATACATCTTCTGCCAATGACATTCCTCTGATCTGTTCTTTTGTTACACACCTGCCCCAAGTATCCCAGACTCTGCTTCCTTCACCTTGGTCTGCTGCCCTCTGTTGTGCTCCACATCAGGTTTTACAGGTTGCCCATCGTGGCTCAGCGACGTCTTCTCGCTAATCCTTTTTAAGGCCAATTGAGGCACACATCTGTATTTTAGGATTGAGACTCTAGACATCTGTTTTGTGTGCTCTATCTTCTGTGCACACTATGCTTCAATGCACTTCCATCTCTCCATGCTCCAGTTCTGGCTCTTTGCCTTTGCTCTTCCCGATTGCTCTGTTGCTGTGGCAATCAAGGTAATGGGGCTAGGTGTTGATTTAAGCTGTGAAATGTCTAAAAACACATCTGACATCAAAACCTGTTGTTAGTAATGGAAAGGTGGCTATGAGACACCCCCATTACTAAACCAGTAATAATAAAAAAAAACCACAAAAAAAACTTTACTTAAGTAAATACTCCCCGATACTTTCTCTGGTTTGTTCACCACTTTATTTAAAAAACAAGCAAGCAAGTCCTACCTAGTCCACAAATGCAAACTTGGAAAGCATAAAAAAAGAGAATTAAAAACAAGAGACTGTCCCTCATTCACCATTTAATTATAAAATAAGGGCCCCATGCAGGACCGACAGAGTACAGCTGTCAAGGTGAAAAGATATATCTTTATACACTTTTTTGTACTTTTATATTCTTATGCTGTGAAACAATAAGTTTTCCCCTTTGCTTGCTGATGCAAATGTAACTGTATTTAAAATGGCTGCTAGTATTCACCTATGCCCTAGTTTCGTTTCTGAGAAGCTAAGTATCGTTTCTGCTGAAGTCTAAACTTGAGATATGTGGAGAGGGGAGGATCCACCAGATGACGTCAGGACTAACCAGAAAAACTGGATACTAGACATATATTGCTTAAACCCCGCCTAACCCCGCCTATTGCATGCCTTCCCCTAATACACTACATAATGCTATGTATCAGGAAATAAAGTTCAGTTGCTGTGACCGTTGCTAATACTTGTAGAAGCACGAGCATGCACTGAGATTGAACCAGCTCTTTGTCTGACTCATTCTTACCCGGTACCAATGCTCATAGTCTAATTTGGGATGACTGGTGAGGTGAATGAAGGGTATTGTCGTGACGAGCCCGACACAGCGATTCCATCGACATTCCTCAATTCTGTAGTTAAGAGCCTAAGGAGACTTGTTCTGAGTCTCCATAGGCTTTTAGTAGCAGACACTCCTGACTCCCTCTGCGGTGTACTAGACCTAGACACAGCGGCTCTGCAAAGTGGAAGATAACGTTCATCAGAGTCACCAAGTCATGCTGCCCTCTGTGTGACCCGGCAACTCTCATGAGCGGCCGGTAACGTTAATGACATCGGAGTGCAGCATGAGTCGGTAGTGGCTGCTGCTGAAAGCCATTGGAGACTCACAATGAGGTTTTAGGTTCATAGGTTTTAACGATGGATTCAGGGAACGTCAAGGGAATTCCTGGACTACATTGGACCTACGTGGGACCCTTATTTTCCAAGCGAATGATGAACAAAGAACAGAATTGAATTTGGGAAGATTCGCTCATCTCTTTCTACACAGGAGTCGTAGGCATGAAAGGCACACAATTAAAGAAAAACTATTGTTAAAGTTGTTCCATTTTTTTTTTATTAAACGCAATGAAGCAAAAAAAATCGTTACAAAAGTGAAAAATACCATAACTTCTGGCCATATTCTAAATTGCAGTCAAGATTAAAAAATGTCCAACGCTGCTGTGTTTAAACGGTAAGCTTATCATGTCTTCTGTCACGAAGAGTGAAGAATGGAAATGCAGCAAAACACGAACACATTATTATCTCCTACACCAACTGATGTAGAAACCTTCAGAAAAATTAATATATTCCTGTGTTACCAAAAGCTTATCTTAAAACCATCTATACAGAAACCCTGTTCACCTTATTTGCTTCCTTATTAAAAGTTTTCCAATCTATCCAGACTTCTCTGCCAATGGGGACGATCAATCTTCGTAACATCAAGCAGCATTGATCCAGAGTATAACCGACAGCTTTTAATCCTCCTGGGGGCGTTTCATCTGCTAAATCAATTTACAGTGTCTTTTTTTTGGGGTAAGATATGTCATTTTAGGACACACAATGATATCTGCACAAAATGTTCATGTAGGTTACAAGAGGTTCACGAATATTGCACAACGCACACATTATTTATGAAGAGTCACCTAACGGGCACATCGATTAAAAACGTCTTCTAGCTCAATAACCTAAGAAAGTCAATGGGGTAGTTTATCCTTTCCATGGGCTTAACTGTCCTTTTATCATGAGAAATTTTGATGGTTTCTCCCTGACCCCAGATTGAGATGTACAGTACATTGTGACATGAACCTTCATCACGCCTAATAAATGGATGAACATAAGTCACCAAAAATGGTGGCTAGTATCGAGTAATGAAAATCTTTCAATACTGAAGCCAAAAAATCATGGAACTGTTCAGTTTGCAAGACAACATTCCCATTGCCATAGTATTTATTACAACATTCTTTAGGTTTAACTAAAATGAATCAATCATTTTTTGAAGGACACGTTCATCCAAGAAGAAGTCTTAAGGTGAGCAAACGCATGGTCTTAATGGAAAAGTTTAGCAGCGTATTGATTAAACTCTCCGGGCATGTTTCCTATAAATCTAACGTCCTAATGATTGATATCTTTGTTGTACAGTTTGTTGCTGCATATTTCAAATCTCACCGGATGAACCTAATAAACGCCGTCGTCACCCATCAATGCTTATATTTACACCTCCCACATGGAGAAATGATTCATGGGAAATAAAATTATGAGCGCTCGGTGTGTAAACTTAAATGTAAGGTCATCAGTGCCACCGTGCAACTGAACGAACATACTATCGATTACACACCTCATTAGGCACGTTCTTGTCATATACTGATTTATTTTTCTACCGCGATACATTCTTAATTTTTTTTTAAACTTTTTGATGGATTTTGTAGAATATTAATGTTGTCATTTCGATTTCATGGGTACATTTTTTATTGCAATATATTATTTTGTAACTTTGATTTCTCTAGGTATAAAATATTGCTTGAATAAATATACCTGCGAGGCGGTAACTAAAAATATGGAAGAGTTCCATTTTAACATGACCCGATATGAAATGCTCATTTAGCTCTTCTAAAGTGAAGTTGGCGACTGCTAATAAGTTCAGTCTTGTGGTGCCCACCATAGAAATGATCCTTTTGAACCTACATGGGTCCCTGGGCCAAAATGTCCCAAAGTTTAGCAGTATGCTAAAAATCCCCTTAATATCCAAAATGCACAGAGAGTAAAAAAACAAAATCTAAAACATTTAGACACATACATGGTTCGTTCATACCTATCATATTAATGTAAAACCAAATCTACGAGCTGAAACACATCTGTCGGTGTACGTTCACACAGTGGCCACTTATCGAAAAACCCTAAGAGATAAACAAAATGACAAAATGAGAACATGCCCTGTTGAAAGTAATTAAATAGTAATACTACTTGTAAATAACATGGGGAACTTAGTTGACACTGTTTTTCTTTGGCTTTGCTTTTGTTTTTTGTGCTTTGTACAAACATGGTCTAGAACTAGAGAGAGTACAAAGGAGGGCAACAAAATTAATAAAGGGGATGGGAGAACTACAATACCCAGATAGATTAGTGAAATTAGGATTATTTAGTCTAGAAAAAAGACGACTGAGGGGCGATCTAATAACCATGTATAAGTATATAAGGGGACAATACAAATATCTCGCTGAGGATCTGTTTATACCAAGGAAGGTGACGGGCACAAGGGGGCATTCTTTGCGTCTGGAGGAGAGAAGGTTTTTCCACCAACATAGAAGAGGATTCTTTACTGTTAGGGCAGTGAGAATCTGGAATTGCTTGCCTGAGGAGGTGGTGATGGCGAACTCAGTCGAGGGGTTCAAGAGAGGCCTGGATGTCTTCCTGGAGCAGAACAATATTGTATCATACAATTATTAGGTTCTGTAGAAGGACGTAGATCTGGGGATTTATTATGATGGAATATAGGCTGAACTGGATGGACAAATGTCTTTTTTCGGCCTTACTAACTATGTATGTTACTATGGTCGTGACTCCCCCTTTTTGGGCTGAGAATTTTCTCCATATAGCTTCCCATGGGCAGGTGTCTGAACAGTTGGATCTGGGTCCTGATCTATATTGAGGTCTGCTGACGCATAGTGAGGTTTAATACTAGATATGGGACCATCCCGATTGGGTACATCTTGTCACGGTGGGATGGCTTTTAGGCTTTTTTGATCAAAACAGTATTAGCTAAATACCCTGTGTTATTTACATTTTACTATTACTATTTATTTAATTATTATCACGTATTTGCTCATTTTGGTTTTACCCTAGCTTTTGCCTGTTAAATGGGCCCAATGTGACTGTGCATCTACACAATCCACTTATACCAAGTTATGTCTCCACTCATTTCTTTGGTTTTGCTTTAGTTTTTTTTTAGTTGGTACATAAAGGGACACAGCTCCCTCTATTTCGACTGGGAATTTTGTCCACTTAATTTCCTATGGGCAGGTGTCTGAACAGTCTGACACATGGTAGGATGCAAACAATGTACAGAGCCTTAACAGTGAGACATCATACATATCTTATAGAACAGGCAAGAAGAAAGAAGGCACTCACCGATCTAAAAGTTGGCAATCTTTATTCAATCTTCATATAAAAACTTCATGGCCAGGGGAGTGAAGAAAGGAGCTCATGCGAGCAGGAGCAAACGATGGCCGTTTCGCGCTGTGCTTGCTCTTCTACCGGTCGGCATCCAAGCACAGCACGACGGCCGTCGTTTGCTCCTGCTCACATGAGCTCCTTTCCTCACTACCCTGGCCATGAAGTTTTTATATGAAGGTTGAATAAATATTGCCAAATTTTAAATCGGTGAGTGCCTTCTTTTTTCTTGCCTGTACTATTGGAATAGTCTGCTTCATTCTGAAGAGCACCCGATCTGAGCATATGTGGCTGGCAGTATAATGACTGTTGAATAACACCTGGCTCCAGGAGTGGAGCGGCCTTGGCTTTGTTCAGACAGTGCCATTTTTTGTCTTTTTGGTCATACATATCTTAGCTACAGCTCCCCACCTTATCTCCCATTCACTTGAGTAAGAATTAAAGGGCTCGATTCATCAAGAATGGTCTTGTTCCTGCCAATCTTGATGAGGAGGTATGCTGGAGTCAGACGCTCCTGATTCATGAAGCGTTGCATGCTTCTTCATGGATTGGGGACTAGAGTGAGGTTTCTGGTGTAAGGAATGCCACTGCTTGTCCATGAATTTTGTTCGAGCTTGGTCATCAACATTTTTAATAGAGCTGGGAGAAACTGGTATGAAAACGCTAAAAGTTGCAACATTGTGGTGTAAAAGCTTTGATGAATCGGACCTAAAGGGCTCGCCAAGGAACATTGTGTAGAAATGCTGTATTCTAGCTCCATACATTGTTTCCATATGGCTGCGACTGGAACAGACAACAGCTGATGAGGTGCGGCATCGGTTGTAGGCCACCAATGTGATGTGAAGTTGATAACCTATTCTACATATTGGTTATCAATGTGTTAAGGTGTGTTTACACCTAGCGACTGATGAACACATAGGCCACTGTTCTCGGCAGCATGAGTCATGTTTACACAGGATGATGCACTGCCAAGACCAATGATCTTTTGTGCAACACAAAAGATCATTTCACCTAATGAAAAAGTGTTCTTGCTTGTCTGATAACTAGTGTTGAGCGATACCTTCCGATATTTGAAAGTATCGGTATCGGATGGTATTGGCCGATACCGGCAAAATATTGGATCTCGCCAATACCGATACCCGATACCAATACAAGTAAATGGGACACAATTATCGGAATGTATCCTTGATGGTTCCCAGGGTCTGAAGGAGAGGAAACTCTCCTTCAGGCCCTGGGATCCACATTAATGTAAAAAATAAAGAATAAAAATAAAAAATATGGCTATACTCACCCCTCCGAAGGACCCTGGCTGTCACCCGATACTTGCAGTATCGGAATGCTCAACACTACTGATGACTTGTAGCCTGTTAACGTGGCATAGGAGCTCACATTAATGAGAATCTTGCATATTAAATGCATCTTTACCTTCAGGGGCTGGACAATACTTTATAAAAAAAAAATTAATAGTTCAGTTCAAGAGAATCACAAAATTTAAATAATTTTTACCTATACTTTAATGGTGAAAGTAGTTGACTTTAGTATTATTTATAAGAACAAATTCAATACCAATTTTTCCTACCTAATTTATGTATGATGTGGTGTGTTCACTGTATTACTTTTTATTATTTAGATTTTTTTTTAGTCTGTGAAATAAATAATTTAAATTCAAATTTTACTTTTAATCCACATGCATAGAAAAAATATTCAAACACATAGATCAAGCTATAAAATCACGACAATCAACATAGGGAAGGAATTACAAGTAATTAATTTTTTTGCTAAGACCACATACTGAGCAAGAAATGAATTTAATTAAAGGTTGATATTTGTACCCACTAATTGTTTTGCTTTCTTTAATGTAGTCAAGAATATTTATCTGTTTGCGAGAAAATTATGATGGGTCAGGTTTCATTAAAAGCAAGAGAAATAAATAAATGAACATATACATCCCTTGAAACACTTTCTCTTGGCTACACATTAAAAATTTAGCACCATTTTTGTCTTGGATGCCATGTTAGCCGGAGATTGGTCAGGAGACCATATAGGCAATGCTATGAAGAGGGAGCCATTTCTTAGCAAGGCAATGCTAAAGTGTCTGCTATTTGTCCTACTGTGAGAAGCCTGTGTGGCCTAAACGTGCTACTATGGCCTTCAGAGTCTCCGGACTGCCGCTCTCCCATCGAGCACATCTGAGATCTCATTAGTTGGCTATTGCAAAAGCATATGCCAGCAGCAGATCTTGATGATCTACATGTCAAAGTGCATTTAGTGCTGCAGAAAAATTCTCTGTAAAAAAAAAAATATATATATATATATATATATATCTTTTTTTTGCCAGAGAATTTTTATATATATAAATACATGTATATATATATATATATATATACTAGATTGTGGCCCGATTCTAACGCATCGGGTATTCTAGAATATGCATGTCCCCGTAGTATATGGACAATGATGATTCCAGAATTTGCGGCAGACTTTGCCCATCGCTGATTGGTCGAGGCAACCTTTATGACATCATCGTCGCCATGGCAACGTAGAAGCTCAGGAGAGCGAAACGGCTGTCGTCGTTGGGAGCCACAGGTTCTCCCTGCTATGTCATGCTTTTTTACTATGAAGCCTCAATAAAGGATGGACACTTTTTGCATGAATGGTGAGTGCTCGTATTCTTTCATATTTTGTTTTTGTCGCCATGGCAACCATTATGACATGTACGTCGATACTGTGCCCGTCGCTGATTGGTCGAGGCGAATTCACGGCAGACTATGCCCGTCGCTGATTGGTCGAGGCAACCTTTATGACATCATCGTCGCCATGCTGTGCCTGGCGGCCTCGACCAATCAGAGACGCGGGATTTCCAGGACAGACAGACAGACAGACGGAAAAACCCTTAGACAATTATATATATAGACTAGATTGTGGCCCGATTCTAACGCATCGGGTATTCTAGAATATGCATGTCACCGTAGTATATGGACAATGACGATTCCAGAATTTGCGGCAGACTGTGCCCGTCGCTGATTGGTCGAGGCAACCTTTATGACATCATCGTCGCCATGGCAACCATTATGACATCTACGTCGACACTGTGCCCATAGCTGAATCAGAGACGCGGGATGTCTACGTCCTTTATGACATCATCGTCGCTGTGCCCGTCGCTGCCCGTGGCGGCCTCGACCAATCAGAAATGCGGGATTTCCAGGACAGACAGACAGACAGACAGACAGACGGAAAAACCCTTAGGCAATTATATATATAGATAGATGTTAGGGTTGGCGTAACGCACCGAATATATTTATTAAGTAAGATTGGTGCGTTCGCCACCCGGGATCCACCGTGCAGGAAAGAACCTGCTGCTAAGTAAATGGCGGCTCTATATGGTGGTACAATGTGAATACACACACGGGTTAACTTCACCCTGTGTGAAGGAAGCGAACCCTGTTGCATCACAGTACTGCACCAAGAGCGCAAGCAAGGAGTCTCAGAACTCAATCCCAAGACACAGGATTTGAGTTCATACAGACCTCATGCGCTCAACACCGCAACTGAGGTGTCAGAGTGACAGAAATAATAATAATAAATATGCATGAGAGTGCATGCGGTGCCGCACTGGCGGACGCCACTAACCACCCAGGCTTGGGTCAGGAAAGCGCTGTGAAAGCGCACGGCGCCGCACTGGCAGTCACAGCAATAAGACGCTGTATTGTGTGTTACGTGCTGATGGCTAAGTCAGGCACTAGATAGCAATCATCCACCTTCCGCGAGCAGTCATACAATAGGGAGGGGATTTTAAAGAACGACTTTCACTCACAACACACACACGTTTACAAAACTATACTAGCGCATGGCCGTGCGGTCATGCGAAGCTTATATAGCTGCAGCACGTTCAGGACCTTTCAAAGAAGGACCAATGGAGTTGCAGCAGTACCTGAGCATGTGACCCTAGATCTCCACTGAGAGATCTTGCCCTGGGCATGCTCAGTGTGTGCAAAGCAGGACTTAGTCCCAGAAAAGCCCACTCGCTGCAGATCAGTGCAGGGTACAATAGCAGAGCCTGGAGAAGCAGTAGTAACCCTTTGCACCGTATCAGTCTCAGCGAGACGCTGGGAGCGACATTTCCGCTGAGCAGGCTCCACTGTGGCCGATGCAGAATGGGAGACCGCAGCAGACACGGATCAAGATTCCCCCGGTGCAGCAGAGGAAACTCGACTCCTAACATATATATATATAATATCTCTGAATTAAATATTCCAGTAGCAAATTTGTATTCATTGCATAGTGGAATGTGTTCTGAACAATAAAACATAACAATTATCAATGTAAATCAAAATGAATATCTCATGGAGGTCTGGATTTGGAATGATACTCAAAATCAAAGTGGAAAATAAAATTACAGGCTGATCCAACTTCAGTGGAAATGCCTCATGATAAGGAAAGATGCTCAGTATTGTATGTGGCCTCCACGTGCCTGTGTAACCCCCTTACTGAACAACGCCTGGGCATGCTCCTGATGAGGCGGCGGATGGTCTCCTGAGGGATCTCCTCCCAGACCTGGACTAAAGCATCAACCAAACTCCTCGACATGATGTGGTGCAACGTGACATAGATGGATGAAGCGAGAAATGATGTTCTATATGTGCTCAATCGGATTCAGGTCTGGGGAACGGGCGGTCCATTCCATAGCTTCAATGCCTTCATCTTGCAGGAACTGCTGACACACTCCAGCCACATGAGGTCTGGCATTGTCCTGCATTAGGAGGAACCCAGGGCCAACCGCACCAGCATATGGTCTCACAAGGGGTCTGAGGATCTCATCTCGGTAACTAATGGCAGTCAGGTTACCTCTGGTGAGCACATGTAGGGCTGTGTTGCCATCCAAAGAAATGCCACACTACACCATTACTGACCCACTGCCAAACCGGTCATGCTGAAGGATGTTGCAGGCAGCAGATCGCTCTCCATGGTGTCTCCAGACTCTGTAATGTCTGTTACATGTGCTCAGTGTGAACCTACTTTCATCTCTGAAGATCACAGAGCATCAGTGGCGAATTTGCCATTCCTGGTGTTCTGTGGCAAATGCCAAGCTTCCTGCACAGTGTTGGGCTGTGAGCACAACCCCCATCTGTGTACATTGACCATCCTCATGGAGTCAGTTTCTAACCGTTTGTGCAGACACACGCACATTTGTGACCTGCTGGAGGTCATTTTGCAGGGCTCTGGCAGTGCTCCTCCTGTTCCTCCTTGCACAAAGGTGGAGGTAGTGGTCCTGCTTTTTGGTTGTTGCCGTCCTACAGCTCCCTCCACGTCCCCTGGTGTACTGGCCTGTCTCCTGGTAGCACCTCCAGCCTCTGGACAATACGCTGACAGACACAGCAAACCTTGCCACAGCTCGCATTGATGTGCCATCCTGGATGAGCTGCACTACCTGAGCTACTTGTGTGGGTTGTTGTAGAGTCCGTCTCATGCTACCACGAGTGTGAAAGCAAAACAATATTCAAAAGTGACCAAAACATCAGCGAGAAAGCATTGGCACTGAGATGTGGTCTGTAGTCCCCACCTGCAGGACCACTCCTTTATTGAGGGTGTCTTGATAATTGCCAATAATTTCCATCTGTTGTCTATTCCATTTGCACAACAGCATGTGAAATTGATTGTCAATCAGTGTTGCTTCCTAAGTGGACAGTTTGATTTCACAGAAGTTTGATTTACTAGGAGTTATATTCTGCTGTTTAAGTGTTCCCTTTATTTTTTTGAGCAGTGTATATATATATATATATATATATATATATATATATATATAATTATATAGGTTGAAAAGAGACTTAGGTCCATCTAGTTCAACACTTCTCCACCAATTGTTCATTTTTTCACTAAATTAACTATAACCCTCAATGTTGTGTCATCATCCAGGCCATTTTTAAAGGTTATTTTTATGTCGGCCATTACTCCCTCTTGTGGTAGAACATTCCACAGTCTGGTGCTCTAACTGTGAAGAACCCTTTCTTATTTAGCTGTCGGAATCTTCTTTCTTCCATCTGTAATGAATAAAAGTATAAAATCTGAAAAATGCATTGCTACAATGTGTGTTACCAATGTGTTAGTCGTAAATACAAAATTATATGCTGATTCAGGGGTTGTCCATTTGGAAAAAAAAATCTACATGTGTTCCTGAGTTTTATCATCACTCATGTGTCCCAGCAGTTCCACTTCCGATTTGAAGGGCTCAGCACATAATCCAGTACATTCCTGCTTTCTGTTGATTTTCACATATTTCCTGTCAAATTTTCTTTTGTGCCAAAATTTTCATCAGGGTGAAATGATAGTTAGGGTTTACAGGGAAAGTCGTGTGATGTCAGTTATAAATGGAATCTACGTAATAGAAATTAAGGTAAAGATTCATGGAACTTCGTGCACTTTCCATCAGTTAATAATTTTGTAATATTCAAATAAAAATGTACAACCGTTGGCAGAGATTCATTGCGTAGCAGCAAAGGTGCCGTGCCACCGACCCGAGCACAATATTACGTCCTCTGTGGAATTCCTCTAATTTTATTGTCACATTAATCAGTATGACAACCCCGTCTTATGCTAAGCATATATTTAACGGAACAGCGCTCTATTGAGAGGCATAAAGATGCATGGATTCAGAGTCATTCACATTACGTGTACCGAAGTGTGCAAAGACAGAAAATTTGCAAGAAATTGTGGCTAGAAGATAATTCATGTTCATAATTAAAGGGCCAGTTTTTTTGCAACATTTTTTCAATTTTTAAATAGATATAATCTGCATAACAAGTTAAGTAACGTGAAATGTTCGCGCTAGGACAATTTTACTAATCAAACAGTTGGCATGTCTGTTTAGGTCATAAAACTGCAATATAAATGATTCTGGTCTTGTAGTATTCCAATGTGCCATCGCTGAGAAATTGAGCTTTGACGCCACGCACAAATCAGCCTGGAAATTCCTTGGGGGAGTATTGATGCACTCGGAGAGTATTAATATACTGCTGATGTACCTCCAGAGCTCAACTGCAGTGAGTACAAAGCCAGGAGGCCAAAAAAGCGATAGCTTTGGGCTTATGGGGACCCAGAGACAACAAAGTAGAAATTTGGGTCTGAGGCAACATTTAGGTCGGACCTGGAAGTGTTAGTAAAGTTATACTGGACTTGACAATCCAAGGTATGGATACTGCACAGAGGTGAGCTGTTGTCAGAAAAAAGATAGCTAAAACAGATGTTCAAAGTCATCTATGCTGTGTTGTAGGCATCAGTATCAGTGCAAACTATCCATCGACATTTGCATTAAATGAAACGTTATGGCAGGAGACTCAAGAGCACCCCACTGCTGACATAGAGATATAAAAAAGTTAGACTACAGTTCTCCAAAATGTATGTGAGTAAGCCCATATCTTTCTGGAAAAGCATCTTGTGGACAGACGAGACCAAGATAGAGCTTTTGGATAAAGCATACCATTCTACTGTTTACCAAAAATAGAAGAAAATAGCACAGTGCCTACAGTTAAATATGGTGGAAGTTTAAAGATGTTTTCCTGTTGTTTTGCTACCTCTGGTTCTGAGTGCCTAAACTGTGTGCTTGCTATTTCATGTTTGCATGCTATAACACTACAGAATGCTACTTTATTTGTTGGAAATATATGGAGATTGCTACTCTTAGTAAGCACCAGTACACACCTGATTTCTCTTTGGAAGTGATGATCAGTCTTTTGATATTTGTAAGCTTGGGGTCTCTGACTGAGCACTCCACGCCTCAGGCATTTTTACTTACATCAGGATCCTACCTTACAATATAAATGTAGCTTGCAATCTAAGATAGGATTCATATTAGGGAGGTTCTCAGCAACAAGAATCACCTTATCGTGGCTGCCGTGTACACGTGTATTGGCCAATTTATGCTATAAGTATTCTCAATTTTTCCAATCTTCTAGAGCAGTGATGTAATTCACCTGTAGTGTTCGGCAATGGATGGCCAACGCTGCTTAACCCCTTCCCAACCTGTGACACAGTGTATGCGTCATGAAAGTCAGTGCCAATCCGACCTGTGACTCATATGCTGTGTCACAGAAGGATTGCGTTACTGTGGGTCGGGTGACTGGGGTTAATAAAAGGTCACCCGACCCGCAGGTGCAGGGGAACCTATACCTGACCCCGGGGGGGGGGGGGTGGCTTTGCCACCCCGGGGCTACGATCACTCCAGGTGACCATTTAGTCACCCCCTTCAGATCAGATTGGAGCTAGCGTCCATGTGATGCTAGCCCTCCACTCAGATGTGGAGGGGCGGAGAAAAACAATGTCTGCCTCGCTCCTCAGCTTCATCCGATCCGTGGAAGCTGAGGAGCGAGGTGCCTGACTGCTCACCTGCCCCTAAACACCGCAATCGCCATCGCCGCTGCACACTTCTTCACAGCGCCGCCGCTGCACACCTCTTCATAGTGCCGCCGCCACCTCCCCCACTGCCAGCACCACCGCAGCTGTTGAGGACAGGTACCTCCCCTCTCCTGTCTTCCACTCCCCCAACCTGAGCTCACTCCCTTCTGCCCCCTGATCACCCCCTGCTCCGGTGATCAACCCCTGCCTCCCTTTATCACCTGCTGCTGCTCTATTTTCTCCTCTCCTGCCACCCCCTGCGCCTGTCAGCCCCTCCTCCCCTGGTGATAACCCTCTTCAGTGATCACCCCTAATCACCCCCTTATCACCCCCTGCCCCCCTGATCACATTCTGCCCCCTGATCACCCCCTGATCACCCCCTGCCCCCCTTTATCACCTGCTGCTGTCAGCTCCATTTTTCCTCTCCTACCCCCCTGCGCCTGTCAGCCCCTCCTCCCCTGGTGATCACCCTCTCCAGTGACCACCCCTAATTACCCCGGCCCCCCTGGTCACCCCCTGCCCCCTGATCACCCCTGCCCCCCTGATCACCCCCTAATTACCTGCTGCCGGCTCCATCTACATCTTGTCCTCTGCTCCCCTCCTGCCCCCTGTGCCTGATAGCTCCATCCTCCCCCGGTGATCACCCCCTGGCCCCCCTAATCACCCCCTGCCCCCCCCGATTTCCCCCTGCCCTCCTGATCACCACCTGCTCCCCTGATCACCCCCTGCCCCCCTGATCACCCCCTGATTACCTGCTGCCGGCTCCATCTACAGCTCGTCCTCTGCTCCCCTCCTGCTCCCCCTGTGCTTGACAGCTCCATCCTCCCCTATGATAACCCCCTTGCCCCCCTGATCACCCCCTGTCCCCCCGATCACCCCCTTGCCCCCTTTATCACCTGCTGCTGCCAGCTCCATTTTCTCCTCTCCTACCCCCCTGCGCCTCTCCGCCCCTCCTCCCCTGGTGATCACCCTCTCCAGTGATCGTCCCTAATCACCCCCAGCCCCCCTGATCACCCTCCAATTACCTGCTGCGGGCTCCATCTACAGCTCGTCCTCTGCTCCTTCCTCCCCCCGTGCCTGACAGCTCCATCCTCCCCTGGTGATCACCCCCTGGCCCCCCTAATCACCACTGACCCCCCTGATCACCCCCTGCCTCCCCCCTGCTCCCCTGATCACCCCCCTGCCCCCCTAATCTCCCCTGATCACCCCCTGATTACCTTCTGCCGGCTCCATCTACAGCTTGTCCTCTGCTCCTTCCTGCTCCCCCATGCTTGACAGCTCCATCCTCCCCTGGTGATCACCCCCTTGCCCCCCTGATCACCCCCTGCCCCCACTGATCACTGCCTGCCTTCCCTGATCACCCCTGCACTCCTTTATCACCTGCTGCTGCCGCCTCCATTTGCTCCTCTCCTGCCCCCACTGCGCCTGACAGCGGTGCCCAGATCACCCCCTGCCCCCTGATCACCCCCTGCTCTCTGGTCACCCCCTGATCACCACCTTCTGCCGGCTCCATCTGTAGCTAGTACTCTGCTCCTCTTCTGCCCCCCGCACCTGACAGCCCCTCCTCCCCTGGTGATCACCCTCTTCAGTGATCACCCCTAAGTTCTTTTTCATATTTACGGATCAATTTGTGAAGCACCTGGAGGATCAAAGTGCTCACTATGCATCTAGATAAGTTCCTTGGGGTGTCTAGTTTCCAAAATGGGGTCACATGTGGGAGAGCTCCAATGTTTAGGCACACAGGGGCTCACCAAACACGGCATGGTGTCCGCTAACGATTGGAGCTAATTTTTAATTCAAAAAGTCAATGGCGATCTTCCCTTCCGAGCCCTGTCGTGCGCCCAAACAGTGGTTCCCCCCACATACAGGGTATTGGCGTACTTAGAACACATTGGACAACAGCTTTCAGGGTCCAGTTTCTCCTTTTACCCTTGGGAAGATAAAAAAATTGTGGCTAAAAGATAATTTTTGTGACTAAAAAGTTAAATGTTCATTTTTTCCTTCCATGTTGCTTCTGCTGCTGTGAAGTACCTGAAGGGTTAATAAACTTCTTGAATGTGGTTTTGAGCACCTTGAGAGGTGCAGTTTTTAGAATGGTGTTACTTTTGGGTATTTTCAGCCATACAGACCCCTCAAACTGACTTCAAATGTGAGGCGGTCCCTAAAAAAAATGGTTTTGTAAATTTTGTTGTAAAAATGAGAAATTGCTGGTCAAATTTTTACCCATATAACTTCCTAGCAAAAAAAAATGTATTTTTCCAAAATTGTGGTGAATTAAAGTAGACGTGTGGGAAATGTCATTTATTAGCTATTTTGTGTCACATAACTCTCTGGTTTAACAGAATAAAAATTCAAAATTTGAAAATTGCAAAATTTTTAAACTTTTCACCAAATTTCTGATTTTTTCACAAATAAACGACCTAAATTTACCACTAACATGAAGCCCAATATGTCAAGGACACTGGTCAGAATTGCAAACAATGGCCATGTCATTAAGGTCAAAATAGGCTGGGTCATGAATTGGTTAAGGGGACTGCTGGGGCCGATGGTTCTGCTCCACAGCTGGAGCAGGGCCCCAGGGCTACTGGTACTGTTATAAGGGTTTGTGAACATTGGGGTGCAGGACTGAGGTTGCAAGAAATGACTAGAGGACACAAGGGCTGTAGTTTTCTTTACCTTTACTTGATGCGGAAGGTGCAGTCCGGAGTACGGGTAACGGATGATACTGGGAATCCAAGAAGCCTGTAAGCAACTTAGGATCCACCTAGCTAGGTAGGTTTGGAGGTCTACCTACTGTGCTGCTCCCTTAGGTCCTTGCTGCTTTAAGCTCTGCTCAAGTTCCTCTCCTGCATGCTGCTTCTAACCTGTATAGCAGACAGCGTGAGCCTATCATGAGCACTGCCTTATCACTGGCTGCCCCAGGCCCTTGGTTTGCTGTGGTGCCTCTGGCTGTTCAGTGTGGCCAGGGAGCTTGCAGTTCCCTGCCCTCCAGATTCGGCTGTCGGGGCGTACAGCACCCACACAGCCAAGGACTATGGCGTCCTATTTTCTCAGCGCTTCATTCTAGGGTGAGCTTGGTTACACCTCCACTCCATAGGTTCTCTTCGACTTCCCTCCTCTCCTCTCACTCTTAGACTACTGACTCACTAACCCCACCTCCAGGCCAGAACTTATAGGGAAGCTCCCATGAAACCGGGCGTTACAGCTCTCCCTTCTGGTCTGGAGTAAGGAAAGTGTTGGATGCTGGTATTACCTGGTAAGGGGACCCCTCCTTGCTTCCAGGCTTGACATCACCCCCTGTGAGGGAGGCAATGCCACTGTGGCAACCGGACTCCTGGGGTGCCACAATAGCTACAGAGTGCTACTTTATTTATTGGTTATATATGGAGATGGCTACTCTTAGTGAGCACCTGTACGCACCTGATTTCTTTTGAAATTGACGGTTAATCTTTTGATATTCATATTCCGCAATAAGAAAGAGACTTGGAAAAAAAGGCCTGCATGACAGAGTTCCAAGAAGAAAACCACTGTTGAGCAATAAGAGCATAAAGGCTTGTCTCAGTTTTGCCAGAAAACATCTTGCTGATCCCCAAGACTTTTGGGAGAATTCTCTGTGGATTGACGAGATAAAAGTTGAACTTTTTGCAAGGTTAATGTCCCATTACATAGAAGTAACACTGCATGTCAGAAAAGGAACATCATACCAACCGTAAATATGGTGGTGGTAGTGTGATGGTCTAGGGCAGTTTTGCTGCTTCAGGACCTCAAAGACTTGCTGTGATAAATGGAACCATGACTTCTGCTGTCTACGCAAAAATCCTGAAGGAGAATGTCCGGCCATCTGTTCGTGACTTCAAACTGAAGCGCATTTGGTTTATGCAGCACAATAATGATCCAAAACACATCATCAAGTCCACCTTTGAATGCCTTAAGAAAAACAAAATTAACACTTTGAGGTAGCCTAGTCCTGACCTTAGCTTGATTGAGTTGCTGTGGCCTGACATTAAAAAGGCTGTACATGCTTGGAAACCCTCCAATGTGGCTAAATTACAACAATTCTGCACAGAATTATTACCAGTTATGACTAAGGGGCATATTTGACTCTGAAACGCGTAAACCGGTGTCTGGGACCACTGCCATTTCTGCCATTTTTCTATTGTCGCTTGTCTCTGCTTTTATATGAAGATTTTGGAATAAAGCTTATTGGACTGCAACCTCTTCGTGCTGGATTTTTACATTCTTCCTACTACCTATCGGCATACTCGGCAACTTTTAGGATTAGTAGGTCCTACAATGTCATGACGTTGTGGCACAATACACATTATAACTAGTGTTGAGCATTCCGATACCGCAAGTATCGGGTATCGGCCGATACTTGCGGTATCGGAATTCCGATACCGAGATCCGATATTTTTGTGATATCGGGTATCGGTATCGGAAGTGTAAAATAAAGAATTAAAATAAAAAATATTGTTATATTCACCTCTCCGGCGGCCCCTGGACATCAGCGGGAGGATCCGGCGTCCGGCACGGCTTCTTTCTTCAAAATGCGCGCCTTCAGGACCTGTGGTATGACGTCCCGGCTTCTGATTGGTCGCGTGCCGCCCATGTGACCGCCACGCGACCAATCAGAAGCCGCGACGTCATTCCTCAGCTAAAGTCCTAGAATGAGCGCCTTTTAGGACCTGAGGAATGACGTCGCGGCTTCTGATTGGTCGCGTGGCGGTCACATGGGCGGCACGCGACCAATCAGAAGCCGGGACGTCATTCCACAGGTCCTGAAAGCGCGCATTTTGAAGAAAGAAGCCGTGCCGGACGCCGGATCCTCCCGCTGATGTCCAGGGGCCGCCGGAGAGGTGAATATAACAATATTTTTTATTTTAATTCTTTATTTTACACTTTAATATGGATCCCAGGGCCTGAAGGAGAGTTTCCTCTCCTTCAGACCCTGGGATCCATGAGGATACATTCCGATACTTGATGTCCCATTGACTTGTATTGGTATCGGATATCGGTATCGGCGATATCCGATATTTTTCGGGTATCGGCCGATACTATCCGATACCGATACTTTCAAGTATCGGACGGTATCGCTCAACACTAATTATAACATATTCATGATGTTGTGGGGACCTTCCACTAATAAGAAAGGGAGCCCAGGTTGTAGGAAGTTTCCAGTGGTTTGGTCCAGCTGCCACGGACAATCAATGTAACCTCTGAGCCAGGGACCTACAAGCCTAGTAAGTAATGTTTTTCATTGCGTCCACCCCCATCCCAATTATTTACTTCTTGGTTGCTCTTGAACATCCTCTTTAACTAAGTTCTTCTAATGTAAAGAAGCGTTTAGTTTCAATTAAATTTCAGCTTTCAACCCATGGAATTGTAAATGCAGATTTTGGGCCATAAGCCGATTGCTCTTTGAGCCATCAGTTATCTATCCTCACTTCTTCTCCATACACATGGAGCATGGAGCATGCATGTTTTCTCAGTAGGAAGAGGGAATTAAGCTGCTTTCAGAATCCTCTCAATGCAGCTTAGCTCTTGGGGAACAAATGATTCTCAACTGTTCGATTGTAGTCTCTCCCGACAATATCCATTGAGATAACATGGCGAAGCCCCCATACCCAGGAAACGTTGCATGAAACATTGCATTATAATAAAATACATGTAGTCAAAAATATCATATAAGTGTTTCTCCAATTTAATCAGCAATCAAAGAAATGATTATATTTTAATGATTCATACCTACACAATAAAAACACAATTTAAAAGTAAATAGCAAAAACAATGAAAGCAATGGAAGGCTGATGAGAGACATAAAATAGCAAAAATAAGAAAGCAGTCCACAAGATGTAAGTCACCACTAGGGTTGAGCGAAACGGGTCGGCCAGATTCAGAAGTCGCCGACTTTTGGCAAAGTCAGGTTTCATGAAACCCGACCCGACCCCTGTGTGGGGTCGGCCATGAGGTCGGCGATCTTCTGATCTGGAATCGGAATTCCGATACCGAGTTCCGATATGTTTAAGATATCGGGAATCGGTATCGGAATTCATATTTAAGTGTAAAATAAAGAATAAAAATAAAAAAACTTAAAACCTTAGATGATGTCGTGGCTTGTGATTGGTCGCGTGACGCCCATGTGACCGCTCACCCGACCAATCACAAGCCGCGACGTCATCGAAGGTCCTTCAGGCGCTCATTCTTAGGAAGGAAGGCTGCCGGTGAGAACCAGGGCGCGTCCGAGGGTAAGTATATCAATATTTTTTATTTTGATTCTTTATTTTACACTTAAATATGGATCCCAGGGCCTGAAGGAGAGTTTCCTCTCCTTCAGACTCTGGGAACCATTAGAAACCCAATGCACTGCATTGGGTTTCGTGTTTCGGCCGACCCCGACCCAAACTTTTCTATAGGATCGGCCGATTTCACTCGACCCGACTTTTGAAAAAGTCGGGTTTCGTGAAACCCGACCCGATCCTATAAAAAGAAAAGTCGCTCAACCCTAGTCACCACATAATATTAACAAGGATTGATGATAATATGTATAGGCACATATAGCTAACCATAAAACTAATTGCAATGTAGATCTATGAGTTAGGTATATAAAGATTTGGAGCAATGCAATGCATAAAAATAAAATCAATAGTGAAAAGGTAAAGAAGCATTACCACAAAAAACAATAATAGAATGTGTCTTCACATCAGCCTCCACCCCAGTCCCCAAGGCGCGTTTAGACCCTACTTCATGTGGGGGTGCACATCTTTAGTCCCCCACATGAAGTGGAGTGAAAATTCACATCGGGGTCTAAGATGTAGGCTGATGTGGTTACGCATCTATATTAGAATTACTTTTTGGACTATAAGCTTCTTTCCCTCCTTCTATTATGTGTAGCCAGCTTACTCCCACCACATGTAATATCTTTCTTATGTCTAAAGCAATATCTATAACCCGTTTTACTAGCTTCCCTCCATTATAATATCATCATTAAATTTCAAGGAATTTCAAGGCTCCAGGTAAAGCTTCTGAAACGCAGTTGTACATTTTCTTTGCAGCACCCACTGCAGGGGAATTGTGGTATTACACCGGGACCCAAATAAATGGCCTTCCATATATTATGTAGAGGTTTTGGGGTTTTTTTTTTGTTTTTTTGTTTGCTTTTCTATTTTGTTCCTGAAAACTGGATAATGGACAATTGTTCCTTTTTCTCGATATACTACATTGCCGTACCGTTTAATTATCCTGCAATGCACAGAGAAAATCACATAAGGTTCACGTCTTTCCTGTCTTCTGTGTTGCACATTACAGTGTAACTTCCCTTTAAGAGTAATATATCTGTGCATTAAACCTTTCAATGGTTTTTTTATGAGGTTTCTTTACGTTTTCCAACCAATAATAGTAGCTATGTACAATGCTAATTCAAAGCTAAAAAAAAAAGTAGACACAAAGAATTAAACATTGAACAGCTCGAAAAAAAAAAATGCATGCAAGCCAGGAGATCTATAATTGACTGGATTTCATCTGCAGGTCTCATACAAAACTCTGCAATGAATTAAATTGATGTTGTAGGTCAACTGCATCAATTTGTGCTTGCAAACACACCGAGGATGTGGTGGATAAGAAATTACACCAACTACATTGGAGAGGACACATTTCCTTTAAATATTGCATTGCCGGTATGCACAACCATTCACGAGGAAGAACAATGCAGGTACAATGAATCTCTCGCATCTCCAGGCATCTCATTTTCGAATCTCGGGAAGTTGGAGGTAACTACACAGAAATAATTAGGACATAGATACATAGTGGCTGACAGCGGATACAATGAAATTGGAGAGAGGCTTCCGATCGGAGAGATTATTCCTGTAATGTGGTTTTAAATTGACATAGTATCTTTGCCTATACTGATAAAGGGACCTTGAACCTCTTAAAACTCATCAGGATATATTGCCACCGTCAAGACATTCCACCACTTAAATCATTGCTGGCCTCAAATATTATTTTGTCCACATGAAGGTTTTCGGCTGAGTTTACAGAGCAGAAACTGGCCATGCACAGTCAGAGTCTTTTTGGAGTTGAAAGTTTTGAAAATTTTCCTTAAGATCTCAAAACTCCTCAAACACTTGGAGTTTCGGCGCAGTTTTTGTTCCGAAATCGAAGCAGGAAAACTCTGCACTGACATAGCCGCTGAATGGAAACTCAAAGCTTTTTAGGAGTTTTGAAATTTGAAGAGGGATTTAGAGAGTTTCTGCCCAGTTTCCACTCCAAAAGCTACTCAAAAAATGCTGCTTGCACTTAAGGTACCGTTACACTAAACGACTTACCAATGATCACGACCAGCGATACGACCTGGCCGTGATCGTTGGTAAGTCGTTGTGTGGTCGCTGGGGAGCTGTCACACAGACAGCTCTCTCCAGCGACCAATGATCAGGGGAAAGACTTCGGCATCGTTGAAACTGTCTTCAACGATGCCGAAGTCCCCGGGTAACCAGAGTAAACATCAGGTTACTAAGCGCAGGGCCGCGCTTAGTAACCCGATATTTACCCTGGATACCATTGTAAAAGTTAAAAAAAAAACTGTACATACTCACATTCCGATGTCTGTCACGTCCTCCGGCGTCCACAGGGTTAAAACTGCTTTCGGCAGGAGCGCTGCTAATGCACGCGCTGCTCCCGAGAGCTTTCCCTGCACTGTGTCAGCGCCGGCCATAAAGCAGCGGTGACATCACCACTGTACTTTGCTTTATGGCTGGCCGGCGCTGACACAGTGCAGGGAAAGCTCTCGGCAGCAGCGCGTGCATTAGCAGCGCTCCTGCCGAAAGCAGTTTTAACCCTGTGGACGCCGGGGGACGTGACAGACATCGGAATGTGAGTATGTACTGTTTTTTTTTTAACTTTTACAATGGTAACCAGGGTAAATATCGGGTTACTAAGCGCGGCCCTGCGCTTAGCAACCCGATATTTACCCTGTTTACCAGTGAACACATCGCTGGATCGGCGTCACACATGCCGATTCAGCGATGACAGCGGGTGATCAGCGACCAAAAAAAGGTCCTGATCACACCCAGCGACCAACGATCTCCCAGCAGGGGCCTGATCGTTGGTCGCTGTCACGCTTAACGATTTTGTTAACGATATCGTTGCTACGTCACAAAAAGCAACGATATCATTAACGAAATCATTATGTGTGAAAGTACCTTTAGGCCAAGCCTGTGTTTACACAGAGATTTTTGAAGAATTTTGGAGATCTGCTCTACAATCGTCTTCAAAAGATACAGTGGGGCAAAAAAGTATTTAGTCAGTCAGCAATAGTGCAAGTTCCACCACTTAAAAAGATGAGAGGCGTCTGTAATTTACACCATAGGTAGACCTCAACTATGGGAGACAAACTGAGAAAAAAAATCCAGAAAATCACATTGTCTGTTTTTTTATCATTTTTTTTGCATATTATGGTGGAAAATAAGTATTTGATCAGAAACAAACAATCAAGATTTCTGGCTCTCACAGACCTGTAACTTCTTCTTTAAGAGTCTCCTCTTTCCTCCACTCATTACCTGTAGTAATGGCACCTGTTTAAACTTGTTATCAGTATAAAAAGACACCTGTGCACACCCTCAAACAGTCTGACTCCAAACTCCACTATGGTGAAGACCAAAGAGCTGTCAAAGGACACCAGAAACAAAATTGTAGCCCTGCACCAGGCTGGGAAGACTGAATCTGTAATAGCCAACCAGCTTGGAGTGAAGAAATCAACAGTGGGAGCAATAATTAGAAAATGGAAGACATACAAGACCACTGATAATCTCCCTCGATCTGGGGCTCCACGCAAAATCCCACCCCGTGGGGTCAGAATGATCACAAGAACGGTGAGCAGAAATCCCAGAACCACGCGGGGGGACCTAGTGAATGAACTGCAGAGAGCTGGGACCAATGTAACAAGGCCTACCATAAGTAACACACTACGCCACCATGGCCTCAGATCCTGCAGTGCCAGACGTGTCCCACTGCTTAAGCCAGTACATGTCCGGGCCCGTCTAAAGTTTGCTAGAGACTCGCATTTGGATGATCCAGAGGAGTTTTGGGAGAATGTCCTATGGTCTGATGAAACCAAACTGGAACTGTTTGGTAGAAACACAACTTGTCGTGTTTGGAGGAAAAAGAATACTGAGTTGCATCCATCAAACACCATACCTACTGTAAAGCATGGTGGTGGAAACATCATGCTTTGGGGCTGTTTCTCTGCAAAGGGGCCAGGACGACTGATCCGGGTACATGAAAGAATGAATGGGGCCATGTATCGTGAGATTTTGAGTGCAAACCTCCTTCCATCAGCAAGGGCATTGAAGATGAAACGTGGCTGGGTCTTTAAACATGACAATGATCCAAAGCACACCGCCAGGGCAACGAAGGAGTGGCTTCGTAAGAAGCATTTCAAGGTCCTGGAGTGGCCTAGCCAGTCTCCAGATCTCAACCCTATAGAAAACCTTTGGAGGGAGTTGAAAGTCCGTGTTGCCAAGCGAAAAGCCAAAAACATCACTGCTCTAGAGGAGATCTGCATGGAGGAATGGGCCAACATACCAACAACAGTGTGTGGCAACCTTGTGAAGACTTACAGAAAACGTTTGACCTCTGTCATTGCCAACAAAGGATATATTACAAAGTATTGAGATGAAATTTTGTTTCTGACCAAATACTTATTTTCCACCATAATATGCAAATAAAATGTTAAAAAAAACAGACAATGTGATTTTCTGGATTTTTTTTTCTCAGTTTGTCTCCCATAGTTGAGGTCTACCTATGATGTAAATTACAGACGCCTCTCATCTTTTTAAGTGGTGGAACTTGCACTATTGCTGACTGACTAAATACTTTTTTGCCCCACTGTACTTAAAAAATCTTGGAAATGTTCCTATTTATTTTTAGGGGGAATTAGCTTTGCTGTTCTTATAAAAAGTGTTGTTTTTTTTCATTGTGGTTTTTAAAAAAAAAAAATTAGATAAAAAATGAAGAGCAGGTCATGTCTTTGAAGTAGATCTTGATGGAATTAGCTCCAAACTAAGCACCGTCAAGGCAAAAGTGTAACATCTGAGGTCTCAGGCTCAAAAAGACTAGCTCAGACAGACTTGGTACAAGCCTTCACACTTTAACCCCTGTACAGGGATTTGTTCCATCCATTGGGGTCATATGGATTGCTTCCATGAAAGAGCTGCTGTCCAGAGAAACGAACCAAAAGTCAAAAGAATTGTTGGGTAGCCATGACAGATGAGAAGGTTGGTGTAGGGACAAAATTCTAATGGAGAATAGTCAAAAAGCGAGCAGAGGTCAAAAATCGGGAATGTCTACTGAGAGAAAAGTAAGGCACAGGTTACTCACAAGCAAGTCAGATTATATCTGGCAATGGACAGCAGGATTTCAGGGGCTTAAATAGCTTGCTGCCTCAGTCAGAACACACAGCAGGGAGTAAACACAGACTGAAGTTAACTCTATATCTCACAGCATTGATGGACACAGACAAAAAGAGGGCCCATGGGCAGGAACAATATAAGTGCCCTTTGCAGTCCATTAGCTCATCATAATGTATAATTCCATATGTTTTAGAGGTGGAAATGCGCCCCCTTAGCTCTTGGGTCTCTGTGCATCTGTAAAGGTTGCACCAACAAAATGTCCGCCTCTGTGACTCCAGAATGGATGGTACTAGAGAGCCTGGGTAGGTCTACAGGTAGGCATAGGTATGTCTGTGTACCTCTTGTGGCTCTGAACTAATAAAGAATGAGATTCTAAACTTTTTTTAAAGCACTAGAGGACTTTATCTTTATTGGATATATGATTGTTTTGAATTGTTTTGACGAGCTCTACCCTCGCCTACTGTATCCTCTCCCATCCCTTGTAGATTGTGAGCCCTCGCGGGCAGGGTCCTCACTCCTCCTGTACCAGTTATGACTTGTATTGTTTAAGATTATTGCACTTGTTTTTATTATGTATACCCCTCCTCACATGTAAAGCGCCATGGAATAAATGGCGCAATAATAATAATAATAATAATAATAATAGCATTCATAAATGGAAACTATTGGGACTATTTTATTTTTTTACTATGGGTCTAAGAACTTTGCTATGGGTCTAAGAAGTCAGGTAGTTAATAACTTCCTGCCTGTAGTGCTTGGCGCCTATCTCAGTGAGCGCAGAGCGGTCACAGACCTTTCCTGCCAGTGATTCGTCAGCTTCTGGTGAGGTCACATAAACAGAACAGCGGCTTCTCTTCTGCTCTGTTAATGGAGCCTGGCTCACCTATTCTGTACCCCAAATGACTCTTTTATATGATGACAATATGACGACTTCTTTACTAAACTTATAAGAGTAACCATGTAGTGGCAAGTGAAGTGCCTACCTGACTGCAGTAAAAATTGGTACGGAAACTTGTACACAAACATAAAGTTTATTGCAATGAGCAAAAATACATGTTGGGAGAAGATGACAAAAGTTAAACAGTTGTTCAAGAGATGAAATGTTACTCATATTTCATTTTTTGGTAGGGAAATTACTTTATTCTGTGAAAAAAACTAAGGAAATGAGAGGCCACAAGCTTAGATATTTGAAAATACAAAGGCAACTTCTTAAATACGAAAATTCTTTGCTTTAGAGCTAAGGCCTCTTTTCACAATATTTTATTGGAGTTCTCCTTACTCATCTCTTAAAAGTGTGGTCAAACACATAAGAAGTTTTCTAGAAGCTCTACTTTCCCAGAATTTTCAATGGCAATTAATATGCAAATTACCTCTTCTGAGAGGAAGAGGACTTGAACTCTATAGCGCCACCTGTTGGAAGCAGCGATCCTACAAGTCACTACTGACCCTTTAAAGAGCCTTCAATTGCGACTTAGGACAAAAGCCAAATCAGAATCTCAATATGCAGATACTGTGTTTCGGGTAATAATTGTCCCTCATCAGTGTAAAGTATGAGAACTGATTTGGCTAGGTAAGAGGCTCTGGACTAAGGTCCAAGGGGAAACAATTTTCTTTGTGGAGAGTGACATACCAGCTCTGGAATATCAAGGTAAAAAGGCTTATCCACCGTGCAATGCTTCTCTGGGAAATGTATTATGCAAATTGCCTCTTCAGCGAGGAAGAGTAATTGAACTCTATACAGGTGGCACTTTAGAGTTCAAGTCCTCTTCCTCCATGAAGAGGCAATTTGCATGATAAATTTACCAACGTAGCATTTCAAGGCGAAAAAAGCCTCCTTACCTTGGCATTCCAGAGCTGGTATCTCACTTTCCACAGTGGCAATTAAGAGATTTGCCAGCTCTTGCAGGAGTGTGAGAGGCTGTTCCTTTATTTCTGGAAGACACCTGGACATTTCAAGAGCATTAGCCAGTATGAGCAATGATGGTAGAATCAAACTGTAGTGTCAAATATATCTTTCCAGAAAAACTAGAGACAAAAACTCACTAAGTAGTTCCGCCATGGTCTTTTCATCACATAATGTACATCCAAAAATCACAATTCACGTGACAAGGCAAGTTTCTAGCATTGGTTGTCAAAATCAAAATGTGGCACCAACTTTTCACTTGTGTATTGGGTTCAATATCTGAAACATGCCCCCATTATATGTTTGTGATAGCCTGAATTGATTGAGAGCATGTGTCACGGCGGGTGTGTCAGATGCTATAGGCAGTCGCTCTGCATCTGGCTGCAGAAGGTCTCTGCGTTTGGCATTGCAGATACCTTCTTAATCCTTCTGAATTTTGGACCCAGTGGCAACCTCCCTCTGGCTCTAATTGACACACCTGGACCTGGGTGTTTATAGACTCCCAGTCTGCTTCAGGGAGTCGTCTCTGATATTCACATTTTTCCCTTGTGAAGGCTTGGAGCTAAAGCAGTCGGCTAACGTCCTCTCTGGTGCTGTTGGAGGACATTTGGTGTTATCTCTCTGAGTCTGCTCAAAATAAGTTGCTTCCCCCTTTTTTGTCTCCCTTCTCTTTAGTATACACTGGGGACAGACCAGTGGTCATCACTCCCCATTTAGGACCTAGCTCTGGGGATGTACAGGGCTTAGGTTCCTGCTCAGCGATTGGTCTGGAACCAATATAAGGATGATAGGGGAAGCAGGGTGCAATTAGATCTGCCTAGGGGGTCTCCACTTCCCCTTTCCCTAGTGTTTTGGCTTCCTTCCCCTTTTCCCCTTGTGTTGCACTTAGTCTTCCCACACTGTGCGTGGCAGCATAATGGGGATTGATAGGAAATGTGGTAGTCTCTGTCAAGATTTTTGGAACATATTGATGCTATAGTAGGAACTGGGAGACTAAAAACTGTCATTTTCTCACATTATACCAGCAATGGAAATGCACATAATTATTTTTGAGAAAAAAATAGATTCAGAGCATGGATGGATGAAAATTCTTTACACTTTAGTTCAGAACCAAATACATTAAGATACTGTCAGTTTAAGTATCGGCAAAGTAGATAAAAGAACGAGACGGACCAATGACTATAAATACAACGGAATAATATAATTCCTAAACCAAAATGCAAAATATGCTAAGAAAAATACAGTTACACCCAATAAACTCTGGAAAAGCATCATAACACCCATAATAACAATACCTGCCATAGAAATTGAAAGCAGCTTAGGACACATTAGCATTTTAATTATAGTTAGAAACCAGCAGTTAAAAGAAGTTTTCCAGGAGGCGGAAGACAAGTTCCCAACTAGAACAAAGAAAGACTGCTTGATAAAAAATAAAAATTCAGTGCGGATTATGTACAAAATCGTATTAAATAACTCTGCTCAAAAAAAGAATATGAAATATAACTTTATGTGTTAACTAAAGATAACCAAATCTTTTGAAATTCAGATTTGTCAAGTTCGATTCATTTTTCCCAAAATTCAACTTAAGGTGAATATTTTAGCACCAATTGCCCTAAAAATATGTATATAACACTGTTAGATTTCCTGTAACTCTATTCAACCCTCTCCAAGCTCTGTAACACAAACATGGTGAATGGTGTGTTATCTACTTTGCGCTCTGAACTGTACTTGCCATCCTGTCATTTCCAGTGCTTTCATCAGACTGAACTTCTACTGCATCTGTTGCATGTCCAGACAAAACTCAACATTCACAAAAAAACTCAGCTTTCTAACACTGACAGAATATGCTCAGTTAGATAACCTATTTAACACCCCTCGTATTTAGAAGTGTTATTAGGCATTTTATAGAAGGAGGAGGAGGTAAGCTGTGACACTACATATTTCAAATGGTCAATTCAGTGTTATCTACTATACATAGAGGTGTTATCAGTCATTTTACTGGAGGAAGAGGTGAGCTGTGGCATTGTCTGCGGTGAATGGTGGATCCTGTGTTATGTACTGTATATCTAGAGGTCTTATCAGTCATTGTACAAGAGGAGGAGGTAAGCTGTGACATCATCTATTGTGAATGGTAGATTCTGTGTCATCTACTGTATATATAGGTGTTACATAGTTACATAGTTACATAGTTACTAAGGTTGAAGGAAGACTTTAAGTCCATCTAGTTCAACCCATAGCCTAACCTAACTTGCCCTAACATGTTGATCCAGTGGAAGGCAAAAAAAACCCATGTGGCAAAGAGTAAGCTCCACCTTGGGGAAAAAAATTCCTTCCCGGTACAGGAGGAGGAGGTGAGCTGTGACACAACATATTGTGAATGTGGATCCTGTGTTATCTACTGTATATAGAGGTGTTATCAGTCATTGTACAGGAGGAGGAGGTGAGCTGTGACATTACCTTTTGTGAATGTTGGATCCTGGGTTATCTGCTGTATATAGAGATGTTATCAGTCATTGTACAGGAGGAGGAGGTGAGCTGTTACATCACCTATTGTGAATAATAGATCCTGTGTTATCTACTGTATATAGAGGTGTTATCAGTCATTGTACAGGATGAGGAGGTGAGCTGTGACACGACCTATTGTGAATGGCGGATCCTGTGTTATCTACTGTATATAGAGATGTTATCAGTCATTGTACAGGATGAGGAGGTGAGCTGTGACACGACCTATTGTGAATGGTGGATCCTGTGTTATCTACTGTATATAGAGGTGTTATCAGTCATTGTACAGGAGGAGGAGGTGAGCTGTGACATCACCTTTTGTGAATGTTGGATCCTGGGTTATCTGCTGTATATAGAGATGTTATCAGTCATTGTACAGGAGGAGGAGGTGAGCTGTTACATCACCTATTGTGAATATTAGATCCTGTGTTATCTACTGTATATAGAGGTGTTATCAGTCATTGTACAGGATGAGGAGGTGAGCTGTGACACGACCTATTGTGAATGGCGGATCCTGTGTTATCTACTGTATATAGAGATGTTATCAGTCATTGTACAGGATGAGGAGGTGAGCTGTGACACGACCTATTGTGAATGGTGGATCCTGTGTTCTCTACTGTATATAGAGGTGTTATCAGTCATTGTACAGGAGGAGGTGAGCTGTGACATCACCTATTGTGAATGGTGGATTCTGTGTTATCTACTGTATATAGAGGAGTTATCAGTCATTGTACAGGAGGAGGTGAGCTGTGACATCACCTATTGTGAATGGTGGATCCTGTGTTATCTACTGTATATAGAGGTGTTATCAGTCATTGTACAGGAGGAGGAGGTGAGCTGTTACATAACCTATTGTGAATGGTGGATCCTGTGTTATCTACTGTATATAGAGGTGTTATCAGTCATTGTACAGGAGGAGGTGAGCTGTGACATCACCTATTGTGAATGGTGGATTCTGTGTTATCTACTGTATATAGAGGTGTTATCAGTCATTGTACAGGAGGAGGTGAGCTGTGACATCACCTATTGTGAATGGTGGATCCTGTGTTATCTACTGTATATAGAGGTGTTATCAGTCATTGTACAGGAGGAGAAGGTGAGCTGTGATATCACCTATTGTGAATGGTGGATCCTGTGTTATCCACTGTATATAGAGGTGTTATCAGTCATTGTACAGGATGAGGAGGAGGTGAGCTGTGACATCCCCTATTGTGAATGGTGGATCCAGTGTTATCTGCTGTATATAAAGGTGTTATCAGTCATTGTACAGGAGGAGGAGAAAAGAAAAATTTCTATGACAAATCTGCTACCACTGATTGAACATGCCGCATCGACAAGAGTAATGTGTAGTCTATTTTTTGATTCCTAACTGGAATAACAGAATAAGAAAATTCTATATTCTAAGAAAGGGTGCCATAAAATCTTGATCATTGGTAGTTCAATCTCTATGAATCCTGATGGTTTAGGTATTGAGTTCTCAAAGCGTTTTGTGGTTGTCCAGGCCCGCTGCGCAGTCATCTGCTGCAAAACTCCATTCAGGAAAATGGGATAACGTTGCATGTGCCCATCGGATATGAACATGAAGAACTCACAGCATTGATTTATTTACTTCATTAATTCTTCATTTAAACCAGGTGAAAAAAGTTTAACATAATAGATAAGGCTGCAACAGAAAATATGTTTTGGTTTACCTAATTTTCAAAGTTGAAGTTGTTTGGATTCTTTAAGGAATAACGTGGTCACCCCTTTATAAAGTGGGTTGATTTGGGGCCAAGCTTATGGACTTAGTATGACTATATGTCTTTTATTACTAACAAATACATTTAAAGTGTTTGTCCCATAAACAACAATATCACATATCCATACGATCAGAAGAATAGGGATAGGTGATATGGTGTTAATAGAGCAGTACTGAGCATGTGCGACTATTGCTCCATTCATTGGTTACAGTAGAGGGTTTTCACACATGCTCACTACAGCTCTATCCGCACAAGAGACTTTGGAACCTCCTGTAACGGGGTCTACCAAGCTGGGGTACCTCTTTCAGTACCACCCCGTGTTTCAGGAGGTCCACTCTGCTTTTAATGTAGATTCTGAATGAAGGACGCTGGCAGGAATTTCTTGATTACATGAGAGCATATAAAAGCTGTCTGCTTCTCTACGTATTTCCAGTCTAAGAACAACCTTTATTTACAGCACACAGAATATATTACACAGATACACAGGGCAGGCCAATAGGAACACAGCAGGCCAGACCTACATTACAATAGCCACAGGGGGCCGGAGCCTGCCAATATTTACTGTGGGAATTACAAAGGTGGGGGGAGGTCAGAAAGAGAATATCTTGTCCAGGGGCGCAGCCTGCGGACTGATGCATTTCACATGGAATCTATTATACATACATATACTGCATAACATTCTTGGTGCTGGGGGGTTCTGTAACACCTCCTTTCTTGCGATCAGTGATGGTCTCAGAAGTCAGATGCCCTGCCCGTGGATGGGTGATATATTTTGTTAACCTTTAAATTGACTATCCCTTAAATTGCATATACTATCCCTTAAATTAGCATATAGTGTTAAATTTCATTATTTACCATAATGTAATGATTACAATTAAACTTTCATATATTATAGATTCATTATCCATCAACTGAAATTTGTCAGGTCTTTTATTGTTTTAATACTGATGATTTTGGCATACAACTCCTGATAACCCAAAAAACCTGTCTCAATAAATTAGCATATCAAGAAAAGGTTCTCTAAACGACCTATTACCCTAATCTTCTGAATCAACTAATTAACTCTAAACACATGCAAAAGATACCTGAGGCTTTTATAAACTCCCTGCCTGGTTCATTACTCAAAACCCCCATCATGGGTAAGACTAGCGACCTGACAGATGTCAAGAAGGCCATAATTGACACCCTCAAGCAAGAGGGTAAGACCCAGAAAGAAATTTCTCAACAAATAGGCTGTTCCCAGAGTGCTGTATCAAGGCACCTCAATGGTAAGTCTGTTGGAAGGAAACAATGTGGCAGAAAACGCTGTACAACGAGAAGAGGAGACCGGACCCTGAGGAAGATTGTGGAGAAGGACCGATTCCAGACCTTGGGGAACCTGAGGAAGCAGTGGACTGAGTCTGGTGTGGAAACATCCAGAGCCACCGTGCACAGGCGTGTGCAGGAAATGGGCTACAGGTGCCGCATTCCCCAGGTAAAGCCACTTTTGAGCTACAGAGAAGCAGCACTGGACTGTTGCTAAGTGGTCCCAAGTACTTTTTTCTGATGAAAGCAAATTTTGCATGTCATTCGGAAATCAAGGTGCCAGAGTCTGGAGGAAGACTGGGGAGAAGGAAATGCCAAAATGCCTGAAGTCCAGTGTCAAGTACCCACAGTCAGTGATGGTGTGGGGTGCCATGTCAGCTGCTGGTGTTGGTCCACTGTGTTTCATCAAGGGCAGGGTCAATGCAGCTAGCTATCAGGAGATTTTGGAGCACTTCATGCTTCCATCGGCTGAAATGCTTTATGGAGATGAAGATTTCATTTTTCAGCACGACCTGGCACCTGCTCACAGTGCCAAAACCACTGGTAAATGGTTTACTGACCATGGTATTACTGCGCTCAATTGGCCTGCCAACTCTCCTGACCTGAACCCCATAGAGAATCTGTGGGATATCGTGAAGAGAAAGTTGAGAGACGCAAGACCCAACACTCTGGATGAGCTTAAGGCCGCTATTGAAGCATCCTGGGCCTCCATAACATCTCAGCAGTGTCACAGGCTGATTGCCTCCATGCCACACCGCATTGAAGCAGTCATTTCTGCCAAAGGATTCCCGACCAAGTATTGAGTGCATAACTGAACATTATTATTTGATGGTTTTTTTGTTTGTTATTAAAAAACACTTTTATTTGATTGGATGGGTGAAATATGCTAATTTATTGAGACAGGTTTTTTGGGTTATCAGGAGTTGTATGCCAAAATCATCAGTATTAAAACAATAAAAGACCTGACAAATTTCAGTTGGTGGATAATGAATCTATAATATATGAAAGTTTAATTGTAATCATTACATTATGGTAAATAATGAAATTTAACACTATATGCTAATTTTTTGAGAAGGACCTGTGCCAATAACTGTATAATTTTCTTCCAACATGTAAACAACTGAGGATAATGATTAGTAGTTTAAACCCTGTGACCGATATTCTTGATTTTTGAGCATCTTGATTTTACAAGCCAGGACAGAAAATATAGATTCGAAGAAGAACACTCTCCTAGTGTTTTTTTTATTGTGGAAATAGAATATCTGGTACTTTCAGAACAAGTGACATTCTCCGCTAACATGTACATTTGGATATGAGCAGCCGATATATTGTGCTTTCATTTGATTTTGCTAATGCACTTTTTAAGTACCAGTTCCCAATGAAGAAAAAGATTAGGAGGAAGCTTTATTACAATGGACAAGAATTTCTGAGACACATTATTAAATCTGTAATATAATAATCAGGGATGTGAGCAGAATGAACAGCAAATACTTTGCCATAATAGGAAAATTCTCTCAAGTACCAATGTCCTGCTGGAGAGTGGTTATATTGCAGACGTTGTTGGCCTACAAACCAAAAAAATAGCTGTCTGGGATAAAAGCAGATTTTGTTTTGTTAGGTACACAAATCTAATAAATTTAAGAAAACAATTTTGCTTTCCGCTTTTTTTTTTTTTTTTTATCCCCAAGAAGCGACCTTTTTAATTTTTCCATGGACGTAGCCATTAAAGGACTTGTTTTTTTTGCCCTGTGAGCTACATTTTCTAATTATATTATTCCAATTACCATTTACATATAAAAGATTCACAGTGGGGTGGAATTAAAAAAAAAGATACAGAAAATCCAATAGAGCCTTTTTTTGTTTCGCTCTTAAAAAATCGAAGAATTATGGTAAAACCAAGTTGATATGGTTATTTCTATGTTTTAGTACTTAAAAAAAATAAAACGGCTTTTAAAAGACTAATAATTTTGTTATTGCCTTATTCTGAGCTCATTTTTCACCAGATGACCTGTAGTTTTCATTGGAAACTTGGCTGATTTTGTAGACATGCAGCTATCAAGAGGTCCTCGGCTGTCGAGACAACCCATTATGATCCCACATTTTCATCTCGGTGATTCTGATGGGATAAAATAGGAGTTTCTAAATCTGTCTTAGATGTTACAGGCCCAATTATCGGTGGCATCTAAGGGTTAAATTGCTGCTATTGGAGTTAAGGCTTCATACATATTACATAACTCTTGAAGTACTGACCCAACTTGCCAATGTGTCGGACTTGGGTGCCAATGACCCGCCAGTGACTAGTTCTAGGGCCTCACTTTTCAGCTACATGGAAATGTGACATTATCCTCAATCATAAATATATGTAAAAATGAACTGGATAGATTGGTAAATGAATAAGGTGCCGCCTCTGTACTTAGGGACTCAAGTATATAGTGCTACTGTATATACTGCTGATATAAGAGGGTGGTGGCCCACTCTTGCACAGCGGCCCACCAGAGGATTCTCCTGAAACTCATCCATATACAGGAGCATTCGGCATCACTGAACTTTTCAATGTTCTGTATGTACAAACAGTTAGCAGACTCCTCGGGTAGTGTTTTATCTCATGGAGAAAAAAAACGGATCAGCTGACCATTAAAATTTAGCATGTTTGATCCTTCTTTCCTCCAACATCACCTGCCAGGAGAGGGTTGGAAGGCCTCCATAGACACCATACTGTCAGCTACTTCCACCAACATGGACAGGTTGGTTAAACCCAACAGAAGCAAAACTTGTATATGAAGTGGTAATGAAAAGAAAACGTTGTGTAGGCTCTTGGATAGGAATAAGCACCTTTGAAAACATTTTACAAATATTTTTAAAGACATACTGCAACAAATAAAACTAAAACTGCATAGGTAAAAAAAAAGCTAAATCTGGAATATTCAAAAAAATTGGATTGTGTCTTTCACAAAATATATATATTGCAGAGTTGACTTTTCTTAAGGCTTGATTTTGTCATATGGCACTATAAGGGGCAGGTCAAGTTTCCTTGAAGGCTAAGTCAGTAGTTTTAGAATTATCCTGACTTTTCAGGGACACTCAATCTATCTTTTTCCATTGTTCAAGAACGAGCTCTTTTAGAGCTTGGATACTGGATGGATCCTGGATGGAGAATGGAGACAACTTGCCTCTTTAGAATTTGCCATAGGTATTTCGATTAGTTTCAGATCAGGAGACATATTTGGCCACTGGATCACTTACACCCTGTCCTTCTTCAGAAATGATACAGTGGTCTTAGATGTGCATTTTTGATCATATTTACATTGGAAAAGTACATGTCTACCAAGGGTTTGTAGTGATGAGAGCATGTTCTCTTTCAATATAGAGCAGTACATCTATGAATTCCTGATACTGTCTGACAGAGTATGATTTGGACACCCTGAACACCAGGGAAATATGTGATGTGGTGACAGTGTCTTCCTTCATACTAATGCTACTCCTCCCTCAGGAGCTGGTGGTGGTGGCCTGTGATGAAGTGTGGTGAAGGGTATGAACAAGGGTGCAGTGGAGACTATTATAGTGAACAACAGAAAGTCCTTTACTGAGATAGAAGTTGGAAAGGCATAACATATAATTGGCATCAAAGTAGATGGTATCTACATTTCTACATCATTACAAAGTCTTTGCCAGCCCAGCTCCACCTCCTCAACTCCTGACCAAGCTGCTCCGCTTTCCCCCTTACCAGGGACTTTTCAGTGATGTAAATTTGTAGTTCTAATGATGACTCATGCAGAGAAAATTGACCTCCTGTTTCTACATAGAGCTTAGAAGAATTAAGCTAGTCCGTTTTTAATCTAGTGATGTTATAGACCTAATGAAAAGAGAAGAATTAATTGGGTAGAAAGGCCATATGAGCAATTCTAAGCACACAGTGTTATATAATATGATGACTGCAATATATTAAGAGGATAAAACTTTGATGGGAGTGCTTCTTTATATTAGGCTTAGTGGTTTAAATTGTATTTTTTTTATAGATAAGGAGGATATGAAAAAAGAAAAAAATATATATAATTTAAGGAAAAAATCTATTTAGCATAAATACTTGATTCAAACAATTTCAGATGGCAAATAATGCTCCCTTTAAGGCAATTAGTTAGAACAAAGAGCGTTATAAACTCTCCAAGTACATTTTTTTGTTGCTGTTGTACGAGTAGTTTAACTGATTTCACTAAATGAAAGCAGAGTCGAAAAAAGGCACAGGGAATAAATTGATAGAAGTTCAATTTGGGATCTATTATTAGGGAAGAAAGGAAAATAATTTAAAATGGTTAAGGGAGAGACAGGCTCTTTAGGTTACAGCTCGAGACTGCTTTCTGGAATGGAGAAAGTATTATTTGAGTAAATTTAAATGGAGGAAACCCCAGCATGAAAAGACTGGGTTGGCGAACTGTGAAATTACTTGAGTTTGTCTGGTTGGTAACAGATTCCTTTGACATTGTCTGGGGAAGCCAGTTAGTGGTTAGGAAAAGGAACATGAGGTCAAAACCGATGCGCGTAATTAATGAAAGAGGGAATAAGGAGTAAATGACGTGGGCCGTAATGCGCTCATATTGAAGTTTCAGCGGTCTGTGTTCATTGGAAGCTCAAAGGACTTTATCAAAGTAGACAACAAATTGAAAAACAGAACCAAAGCTGAGAGCAATGTTCTGATTCTCTTAGGCCACAGCAGAATAGCAAATGCAGATTAGATCAAAAATTGATAAAAGATTCTAAAGTATTATCTAAAAGGAATAGTGAGAATACTGGTAAGTGAAAAACGCATAGACCTTACTCTGCCTTCAGCTCGAAAAAAGGTAATTTCCATGCATGATATAGATATATACATATGTATTCATTCTTATTGGAGCCACCATTTGCTGAGTAGGCGATCCACTGTAGAGATCAGGGTCAGACACACGTGGTATGGAGAAGATATTTTCATACCCTCTTTTGAGATTCAACAGTGCCCCCCCCCCCCCCCGTAAGACAAAATTAGTATGCTAGGCACCGTCCTAATTGTCAGATGTTAATTTTTACAGAATCTGTAGATTGCCAATTCTGATGGAAGTTATGTAAAATTGACTGTTGCAAGTTACTGTTCTTCCAAAACAATTTTATTAACATTTTTAACCAAAACGAGACATAGAGAGAGCAAGGTTAACATAAATGCAATGGCATGAAACATTCATGAAGCATAAAAGTAAAAATAGAATAAAATAAAATAAAAAAACAATAAATACAGTAAATTCTTATGGAAATATTTCCAGCCAGTGAGACCATTTTTTCAAAAAGGAAGGAAAGCAGCCGTTCAGTAACGCCAATTTTTGTCCATAGGATTTATGCAAAGCCAGTTTGTCAATAATTTCTTGGGAACAGGGTATTTTAGAAGATTTTCCAAAAAAAAAGCAATAGCATTCTTAGAAACTAAAAGCAGATGTATAACAAGTTTCCTAAAAGGTGGAGTCAATTGATCTGCATGCAACGAAAGCAGGGCCAACTGAGGAGACAGAGAAAAATCTGAACGTTTTAATATAACAGAAATAAGAGAAGAGATTTCATCCCAAAAAGGTCTAATCCGTGGACAAAGCCAAAACAAATGGGGAAGGCAACCATAATGTCCACAATCCCTCCAGCACAGAGGGGAATTGGAAGGATTAATAAATGCTAAGCGAGACAGTGAAAAATACCACTTAGAGATAAATTTAAAATAAGACTCATGAAGAGCCATGGACATGGTGGCAGAATAAGTCAAGGACATGGTTAGTTCCCAATCATCTAGAGCTACAGAAAGATTCAAAGTAGATTTCCATTTGCTCATGTATGGGGATTTTATAATTTTGAAATCGTTATTAAACCACTGGTAGATATATTGAGTAGACCAAAATATGCTATGGCCCGAGTTGCATAAAATATTAATCCGTGGCTCCGATAAAGGAGAGTGAGTAGTCACCAGTGGCCTCAAAAAATCCTTTAAAATAGTAAACTGCATAAAAGCCGATGAGGGAACACCAAACCTATCTTTAAGGTGGGTAAATGAAACAAACTTGTTACCATCAAAGATGTCACGTAGTTTAGAGATTCCCCAGTCAGCCCAACTTAAATGCAGATCAAACGAGAAAACAGTGGCCAGAAAAGAGAGGGGAAGTCTCAGCATAAGTTCCATCCAAGTGAAACCACTTTTAATTTAGAGAAATTTCCACCATGCCACAAGAACAGCTACAAATATCAGATGATCAGACCGAAGCAAAGACTTAGAGGTGAATAACCTCATAATAATATTACAAGGTGGAGAATTTCTATTAAAATATAATTCCAATTCCACCCATGAAGGGGGCAATATGGTGGTGGCCATAGTCAGAAGTCATTGATTGACTGTAAATTTGTTATACTGTGTACAAATACACAGCTACATTCTACTGTATATAGAGGCAGGGCACCCACAGTAAATATATTTATCAAGTGACAATGTATGTGGATGAAAGGATTAGTGCAAAAGGTTCCGTACCCAAACATAGAGAATCATATCAGAAGAAATAGCACAAAAGAACCAATAATAAAATATGAAAGCTTTATTGAAATAACCATATAAAAACATATATAAGTACAGATAGTAGGATGATGACAGTGGTACGCCAAGTGGTGGAACCACAACTCAAACAGGCAGCAAACAGTCAAAGTAAACTAGTTATAAATGGCTAAAAAAGTGCAAGTGCATAGTGCAAAAAACCATCCCATGGATACCATAACGTTATGTATAAAGGACTCAAAGACAGCTCAATAGTAATAAGGTCCAGCAGGATTGTATGTAAGATAGAGTGAGAGCAGAGCCAAAGGTAAAAGAATAAGTAGAATAATATGCCTGTTGTTGCCTGAGTGTTGCGGTGCCGCTGCCCCAACGCTCGTTTTGGCGCAGTGCCTTCTTCCGGCGCATGCTTAAAATAAAGTTGCTTACCCACAATATTGGAAAGATGCCAACAATTTTGTTCGGCCAATTTTGGGGTTTTAGTGCGAAATGATGTCCAATTTGCCTTTTTTGCTCTGTTTTACTGTGTTGTTTCAATACACATTATGGAAATAAACAAGTGTATAACAAAACATGTGTAACTGCTACAATTTTCTGGGACAAATACACTTTCGGCCATGACTGTGTGTGCGTCTATCTATATCAGCAGTGAGTAAAATGTACAAAACCAAAAAGTTTCCTATGTTAGGAATGCTAGCACAGTATCACTAAGATTTCTATGCCATACTGTTCATCCATATGGGATCTGATTTTTATTTGAGCACCAATAGACTTCAATAGGTAAATCTCATCCAAAAAACTAACTTTAGTGCATGTTGCATTTTCTGCCATGCACATTTGGTCCATCCATATGAAAAGGACAGTCATCTGAACAGCTACATTGAATGACATCGGACCAATTGTATTCTGCATGATGTCGGTGCTTTTCACGAACAGAACTTAGACCTATGCAAACATAGACTATGGATGTAAACCTCGGTTAGCAGGTTCTAACATTCCAGAAAATGAAACAGCCTTACCAACACCAATCAGATTACAAATGCACTAGCAAGATGGAGCAGACCCCCAGTATGAGGACCCTTGATGTGGGTTGCGAGCTTGCATAGTTTGTCCAAAATATTGGCCAATGCCTCAAAAAATGTATTCTAACTTGGTGTTGGTAAGGCTGTTTCATATTCTTGTAAAAGGTTTTTTTAATTTATGTCCTTTGGTGAGCACATTCTAAGATTACCAGTAAGAACCTGCTGAAAGTGTGACACAGAATCAAAATGTAGCAGGAAGAAAGTGTGAGTCCTACTGCTGAGTCAGTTGGAAACCAACACAATACTACATAGATCAAAATACAAAAGAGTCATACATAAGCATAGGTTCAATAATGTGTGGCTTTATTACTGGGGTGCCAATGATAACAATTTAAAAGAATTTTTCTTTTAAAAACATAAATAATATATGCGCAAAAACAGGATACTTTTTAAAAACATAAATAATATATGCGCAAAAACAGGATACAGTCAGGTAGAGAGTCAGTGGAGTCACCAAACAGGGCAAAAGCTTCTGATTGGCAGTGGTAGGAATCAGCTGTGTAACAGAACTTGGCAGGGCTCAAGCAATAAGAGTCTGAGACTAAGTACCTTCACAGACCATTACATTGTCATGACTGTAAGAGTCCACAGGCTCAAAAAGGCTGCCTTGGAAAGAATTGGCACAAGGCACGCCGTTTAGAAGAATCCAGAGGTGCCTGACCTTTACACTATAACCCCTGTACGGGGATCTGGCCTTACAAAGGGGTCCACTGGATTGCCTCCGCCATGGAAGGGCTGCCATCCAAAGGAGCAAACCAGTGGCAGGAAGGATCTCTAAGCAGGGTCAGGTCCAAGAGGTCATGTCAGAAACAGAATCGTAAGACAAGAGAATGGTCAAAATCCATACCGAGGTCAGAAAACAGGACGAATAAGGAAACCATCAGAAGCGAGGAGTAGAGCACAAGTCTGGTAGCACAACTAATTCACTGGCAGTGGAAGTCAGAGGCCCAGGAGTTTAAATAGCAGGCAGCTCCACCCAATTCTCTAAGCTAGGAATAATAAAAAAAACCAGAAGCATAACCCCATAGCTCCCTGATCTAGTTGCACCAAAAGTCCCAGGAATTAAACAGAACCAATGCTGTCTTGCATCAACCGTAAAAAATTTGCGATGCTGCCTTATAGCCGAAGCAGGAAAAAAAGGAACAGGAACCGATACGTATGTTGCAGACACAGACATATTGATGTGCTTGGCATAACAGTTACATTCAAGATACATATTACATACTGTATATTGAAAGGTTTGGACTGTGCCATCATGGTGCCCCAAAATTCTCACCCTTCGTGATGTAATTCTAACATTAACCACAAAGAGATTTGCATGAGAGAAACTAGTGAGCATTATGGTTTTAATTTGCATTGGTCAAAATGTTTATGAGCGTATACTACAATTGACAAGCCACCAACCTTGAACCTCTTCAAGTTAACCTTTTCGACTTTTGCACCATTCTATGGGCAATCATTGTCAGTGCACCATTCCTTCACCAATTCACCCCCAAGACTAGTAGCTTCCAATGTCTCCCACTCCTGGTTACACCACACAAGTTATATGAGACTTTATGGCTACTGTATATGTATGCTTCAATGGCAAGCTCATAATGCAAGCCAAACTTCAAAGTCCCTAAATTGTGTGATAAGTGGTGGCTAGCACACTAAAACATGAACCGTTTTTATTTTTCAAGTCTTCTACATGGTAGGGGCTGAAGGGCCATATGAAACTCTCAGAGACCATAAATGGATGCACCCATATTTTATATTAGCTTATCTTGTGCAACTCGCTTGTTAAAATTGTTGACAAGCCGATCAGTATTCTGAGGTTACACACCATACAAAGCAAGCAGTGTTAAATTTGTGTATAAGTATTCAGCACACACTTTTCATTATTCAATTATTTTCTTATTTGTCAAGCTGACGGCTAAGGTTCTCATATGTCAAATGCGAGCTGCAGATCATGATTGAAAATCAAAGATAAAGTCTCATACCTACCAACATTCTTCTGTGTTTGACAAGAGTTTACCGTGGATCATTTTGATTAAAGTTTGCAATATGTGAAGACGCTGGGGAAAAAAATACTTTCATGGAAAGAGATGACTCATTCAATCAATCATTTATTAGGATCTATAAATAATGTAAACTACTTTTGAGATAAATTTTTTGGCGTTAATTCAGAATATTTACTTGGTTAAATTCAAGTCAGCTATAACAAAGTATAGATATGATGTACAGTAGAGACCTAAAGTTTGGACACAACTTTTCATTTATAGATTTTTATGTATTTTTATGACTATGAAAATTGTACATTCACACCGAAGGCATCAAAACTATGAATTAACACATGCGGAATTATATACTTAACAAAAAAGTGTGAAACAACTGAAATTATGTCTTATATTCTAGGTTCTTCAAAGTAGCCACCTTTTGCTTTGATGACTGCTTTGCACACTCTTAACATTCTCTCGCTGAGCTTCGAGAGAAGTCATCTGGGAACTTCTTCAAGATTGTTGGGAGACCATTCCCGGTGACTACCTCTTGAAGCTCATCAAGAGAATGCCAAGAGTGTGCAAAGCAGTCATCAAAGCAAAAGGTGGCTACTTTGAAGAACCTAGAACGTAAGATATATTTTCAGTTGTTTCGCACTTTTTTGTTAAGTATATAATTCCACATGTGTTAATTCATAGTTTTGATGCCTTCAGTGTGAATGTACAATTTTTATAGTCATGAAAATACAGAAAAATCTTTAAAGGAGAAGGTGTGTCAAAACTTTTGGTCTGTACTGTATTTGGATAGGTTCTTGGAGATGGAATTTTTTAATTTCTCAGCTATAAATCCCCCAAATCTTCTAAATTAAGAAGGAATACATTTCGGAACAAGACAGCTAGAAGGAAATACCAACTGTCATGAGTTCCATGTTTTCGTGTCTTGGACATTTTAGCAAAACATCACGCTGTGCCTACATATATAAATGGTTGCTTCTTCCTCAGTATCAGGAAGAATGACATTGCACAGTGACGGGGAATCAGTTTTCTTCTGTATATACCGAGGAAAGGATAAAAAAACCCTTCCACTCCAATGCAATAATAAAATCTCTCCCCGAATACGGGATTGTGATGGCTGCACAATAAAATCTGATCTTATTTTCTCTCTGGTTTGTAACCGGTTAAGAGTCGGTCATTTTTCCTCATTCTATCACCGTGGAACCAGCGGTGTAGTGAGTTATCACACTTCAGAATAGACTATTTGCATATAGTTGCTCAGTGTAGTGGAAAGGATCAGTCTGATTAAATTCACATAGCAAATAGCGGGGCGAAGCAGCCGCCCGGCGACAATCACATAGATATGAGGGTTGCCATGGTTACAGGAGCATCATTTAATCCTCAGTGGATAGTAGTCTAAGCTGGAGTTTGGCATAGAGAGAGCATTAGCCAACCAAGTAATGAATCAGCTACGGATTTCTGTATTACTTGTGAATGCTAAACTATTTTATGCCCAATTCTGTTTGCTGATAAGTTTATTGACTGGAGATCTCTTATAAAGTATAGAACGATTATTGACTACAGGTCTTATAACAAGAGACGAGCAAAGCAAATTGAATTTTCTACTACAAATTTCCCCCAAGAATGCAAATTTTTTTTGCAATTTGATTCAATCGAATAATGCAAAAACTGTCAAGGCGTCCATCATTTTCTTGTTTTTTTTTAGGGCTGGGGATTAACAGGCTAAAAAAAACACAAAATATTATACTTTATTAATCCTATATGTGGCACCCCTAGAGGTATTTGCCACAAATATAGTTACTGACACTGAATACAAATACTAAAATAGCAAGACTGCACTACCACCCCCGGCCAGAAGGGGGAGCTCCAGAGACTCCCCTTGATCCATTCTGGTCTGAGAGAAGAAATGGCAGTTGGGCTAAGGAGCTGAAAGTGAGAGGTCATACAGCTGAATTTCTAACAGCCCTATGACGGTTTCCAGGCCCAAATCACCAACCTGAGGAGAAGAGGGACAGAGAAAAGGGACATTGTGAGAACCGGGTAGCATTAATCACTACCCAGAACAGGCGCAAAGACGGATACCGGATCCGTGGCTGTATTCATTATATATAATACAGCAACCGGAAAAACGTGAGGTGATATCAGCTTCACTAGGGTCGGACGCAGCAACAGACAGAGTTCAGCGGTACTCCCAGAGGGGGTAAACCGATAAAAGGACTCGGGTTGCCCGTCGAACCAGGACCCGGAGGGGACAGATTGGGCCGGCAGCCAGTTCACATACAGCAGCAGGGCCACACAGATATTGTGTACAATAAGAGGCGAAGTGTTATGGCTGGCAATCAGGCAACACAGCGTGCAGTAATCAGCGCACATACAGAGATCTAGCAATAACCAAAAACAATAGGACGAGCTCTGAGACGTGGAATCTCTGTAGACTGCAGTACCTGATCTATCCTCACACAACTATAAGCAGCAGTGGATTGCGCCTATCACTACCTATGCAACTCGGCACTGCCTGAGGAGCTGACTAGCCTGAAGATAGAAATACAAGCCTGACTTACCTCAGAGAAATACCCCAAAGGAATAGGCAGCCCCCCACATATAATGACTGTTAGCAAGATGAAAAGACAAACGTAGGAATGAAATAGATTCAGCAAAGTGAGGCCCGATATTCTAGACAGAGCGAGGATAGCAAAGAGAACTATGCAGTCTACAAAAAACCCTAAAACGAAAACCACGCAAAGGGGCAAAAAGACCCACCGTGCCGAACTAACAGCACGGCGGTGCAACCCTTTGCTTCTCAGAGCTTCCAGCAAAAGTTAATAGCAAGCTGGACAGAAAAAACAGAAAACAAACTAGAAGCACTTATCTAGCAGAGCAGCAGGCCCAAGGAAAGATGCAGTAGCTCAGATCCAACACTGGAACATTGACAAGGAGCAAGGAAGACAGACTCAGGTGGAGCTAAATAGCAAGGCAGCCAACGAGCTCACCAAAACACCTGAGGGAGGAAGCCCAGAGACTGCAATACCACTTGTGACCACAGAAGTGAACTCAGCCACAGAATTCACAACAGTACCCCCCCCTTGAGGAGGGGTCACCGAACCCTCACCAGAACCCCAGGCCGACCAGGATGAGCCACATGAAAGGCACGAACAAGATCTGGGGCATGGACATCAGAGGCAAAAACCCAGGAATTATCTTCCTCAGCATAACCCTTCCATTTGACCAGATACTGGAGTTTCCGTCTAGAGACACGAGAATCCAAAATCTTCTCCACAATATACTCCAATTCCCCCTCCACCAAAACAGGGGCAGGAGGCTCCACAGATGGAACCATAGGTGCCACGTATCTCCTCAACAACGACCTATGGAATACATTATGTATGGAAAAGGAGTCTGGGAGGGTCAGACGAAAAGACACCGGATTGAGAATCTCAGAAATCATATACGGACCAATAAAACGAGGTTTAAATTTAGGAGAGGAAACCTTCATAGGAATATGACGAGAAGATAACCAAACCAGATCCCCAACACGAAGTCGGGGTCCAACACGGCGTCTGCGATTAGCGAAAAGCTGAGCCTTCTCCTGGGACAAGGTCAAATTGTCCACTACCTGAGTCCAGATCTGCTGCAACCTGTCCACCACAGAATCCACACCAGGACAGTCCGAAGACTCAACCTGTCCTGAAGAGAAACGAGGATGGAACCCAGAATTGCAGAAAAATGGAGAGACCAAGGTAGCCGAGCTGGCCCGATTATTAAGGGCGAACTCAGCCAACGGCAAAAATGACACCCAATCATCCTGGTCAGCGGAAACAAAACATCTCAGATATGTTTCCAAGGTCTGATTGGTTCGTTCGGTCTGGCCATTAGTCTGAGGATGGAAGGCCGAGGAGAAAGATAGGTCAATGCCCATCCTACCACAAAAGGCTCGCCAGAACCTCGAGACAAACTGGGAACCTCTGTCAGAAACAATATTCTCGGAATGCCATGTAAACGAACCACATGCTGGAAGAACAAAGGCACCAAATCAGAGGAGGAAGGCAATTTAACCAAGGGCACCAGATGGACCATTTTAGAAAAGCGATCACAGACCACCCAAATGACCGACATTTTTTGAGAAACGGGAAGGTCAGAAATGAAATCCATCGAAATATGTGTCCAAGGCCTCTTCGGGACCGGCAAGGGCAAAAGCAACCCACTGGCACGTGAACAGCAGGGCTTAGCCCTAGCACAAATTCCACAGGACTGCACAAAAGCACGCACATCCCGTGACAGAGATGGCCACCAGAAGGATCTAGCAACCAACTCCCTGGTACCAAAGATTCCTGGATGACCGGCCAGCACCGAACAATGAAGTTCAGAGATAACTTTACTAGTCCACCTATCAGGGACGAACAGTTTCTCGGCCGGACAACGATCAGGTTTATTAGCCTGAAATTTCTGGAACACTCTCCGCAAATCAGGGGAGATGGCAGACACAATGACTCCTTCCTTGAGGATACTCGCCGGCTCAGATAACCCCGGAGAGTCGGGCACAAAACTCCTAGACAGAGCATCCGCCTTCACATTTTTAGAGCCCGGAAGGTATGAAATCACAAAATCAAAACGAGCAAAAAATAACGACCAACGGGCCTGTCTAGGATTCAAGCGCTTGGCAGACTCAAGATAAGTAAGGTTCTTATGATCAGTCAATACCACCACGCGATGCTTAGCACCCTCAAGCCAATGACGTTTAGCATAATCCAAATCCATCAGATTCAGGGCAGCGCCTGAATCCACAAACGCCATGACAGAATACGATGACAAAGAGCACATTAAGGTAATGGACAGAAGGAATTTGGACTGTACAGTACCAATAACGGCAGAGCTATCGAACCGCCTAGTGCGTTTAGGACAATTAGAAATAGCATGAGTAGAATCACCACAATAGAAACACAGTCTGTTCAGACGTCTGTGTTCTTGCCGTTCTACTTTAGTCATAGTCCTGTCGCACTGCATAGGCTCAGGTTTACTCTCAGACAATACCGCCAGATGGTGCACAGATTTACGCTCGCGCAAGCGACGACCGATCTGAATGGCCAAGGACATAGACTCATTCAAACCAGCAGGCATAGGAAATCCCACCATGACATCCTTAAGAGCTTCAGAGAGACCCTTTCTGAACAAAGCCGCTAGTGCAGATTCATTCCACAGAGTGAGTACTGACCACTTCCTAAATTTCTGACAATATACTTCTACATCATCCTGACCCTATCGACACCAAAATATGATAAAAAGGATATACAACTTTTATTAATAAATACATATACAACAAAATAACATATACATAACACAAACATGGGGGACTATGACAACTCCACCATGCGAATAAGAGGGAAAAACCAACCGGTACACAAATGGTAAGGTGTGCCAGCACCTATACGACCTGGGTATATAGTTCGCCGAATACCAAACAAGTCAGGGTTTCCAGGAATATAAAACAATATGTTTTCCTTTCAATATCATATTGGCACTATCTCCAATTCTCTCATGTACTCCCAAGTACGATGTCATATCAAGAAACGGAGACTTCGGAACTTACCCATCATAAGTCTGTGCTGGCGTAGCCTTACCACGACCCCTGACGCGCGTTTCACGTTGATCGCTTCTTCAAAGGGGAAGTGTGACCTATGTCTCACTCATGTTGCGCTATTTAAGGGATGTCAGCACCTGAGTGTAATTAGCGCGTGTGTGCCCGAGATCCCTCCACACATAAAAAAGTGCGAACTCCATATGCGTCAATGGTGCGGCGCTCATGGGGGCGGGAAAGCACGCCAATGGTACCAATATCCATCCGCGCCGCACCTGTTTAGACGCCATAGAGAAGAAGCAGTGTGGGACAGATCGGGCCGCGCACGCGCACCACTCACGCCGAGAAACCGGAAGTGCATCATCGCTGGGGGCCGGAGCTTCCCATACCATGATCGCGGACCTACAGCGCCTGCGTATACACCCTACGTCATGTCCCACAATCAACAAAGAATGTTGCCATAGTTTTAGGAAATCGCACCTGCGCATAACCATAGTAGCCGGGTCCAAGAACCGGAAATGCGTCATCGGTAAAGACCAGAGATTCCAATACTATAGTCTCAGACCTACAGCGCCTGCGTATCGGCCATACATCATGTCATGCCGTCAAAACATAGTGTTGCCAAGGTCAAGGGAAACACATCTGCGCATGACAATAGTAGTCGGGTCTCAAAAGCAAGAATTCCTAATTACGTGCGTATCACTCATATGTGACACATCTATTCTGCTGCTTTTGCCCTTAAACTATGCAGAGCGAAGTGTCTCTGTAGTTTCGACTAGTAAACAGGTATGTATTTAACCTTCACCTTACTCCCACCGATCGTATCCAAAGATCACCGGTTCCTCCATCTATATATAAGTAAGTCAGACAGACAGTTCTACGGCACTATGACTCTAGAGTCAAGAAGGAATCTACATGGGGAGACTTGTGGTTTACGTGGGTCCTATGGACTTCTTTGGACACTTGTTTTGTGCACTTTGTGTAGTTTTTAAGTATTTTATATGTTATGGTGCAGTCATTTTTGACATGCTAATTAGTTTTAGCTTTCACTAAATCCCCTCTGATGTGGGGGTCTAACCGACCTTGAAGTCGGTGTTTATATAATATATGATAGCACGGTATGCAGGGGCTCTTTTCCTGCGCACTTGGATATAAGTCCCCTTTATTTATCTAGTCGAGGGGGTCTCTGCTCACTAGGTGTTACAAACACGCTTACACAACTCCGTGAATGCACTTTCTGCATCCTTAGGCACATAAAGAGGTACACTCGATGCCTCTTGTTTGGTATTTTTTTGTCCTTCCGTGTGTTTTTTCCTTTTTGATGGGTCCTATTTATAATGGAATTTGGTATTAGAACATATATTTAATGTATCGCATATTTTTGATCTGAATGGTCCTGCTACGAGCCATGTCGGGAGATCTGAGTTTATGTGTCATCCACAATGAAAGAGTGTCGCTTATGATGACAATCTTGAAAAGCCAGGTATTTATGGAACTCTAGAGTCATAGTGCCGTAGAACTGTCTGTCTGACTTACTTATATATAGATGGAGGAACCGGTGATCTTTGGATACGATCGGTGGGAGTAAGGTGAAGGTTAAATACATACCTGTTTACTAGTCGAAACTACAGAGACACTTCGCTCTGCATAGTTTAAGGGCAAAAGCAGCAGAATAGATGTGTCACATATGAGTGATACGCACGTAATTAGGAATTCTTGCTTTTGAGACCCGACTACTATTGTCATGCGCAGATGTGTTTCCCTTGACCTTGGCAACACTATGTGTTGACGGCATGACATGATGTATGGCCGATACGCAGGCGCTGTAGGTCTGAGACTATAGTATTGGAATCTCTGGTCTTTACCGATGACGCATTTCCGGTTCTTGGACCCGGCTACTATGGTTATGCGCAGGTGCGATTTCCTAAAACTATGGCAACATTCTTTGTTGATTGTGGGACATGACGTAGGGTGTATACGCAGGCGCTGTAGGTCCACGATCATGGTATGGGAAGCTCCGGCCCCCAGCGATGATGCACTTCCGGTTTCTCGGCGTGAGTGGTGCGCGTGCGCGGCCCGATCTGTCCCACACTGCTTCTTCTCTATGGCGTCTAAACAGGTGCGGCGCGGATGGATATTGGTACCATTGGCGTGCTTTCCCGCCCCCATGAGCGCCGCACCATTGACGCATATGGAGTTCGCACTTTTTTATGTGTGGAGGGATCTCGGGCACACACGCGCTAATTACACTCAGGTGCTGACATCCCTTAAATAGCGCAACATGAGTGAGACATAGGTCACACTTCCCCTTTGAAGAAGCGATCAACGCGAAACGCGCGTCAGGGGTCGTGGTAAGGCTACGCCAGCACAGACTTATGATGGGTAAGTTCCGAAGTCTCCGTTTCTTGATATGACATCGTACTTGGGAGTATATGAGAGAATTGGAGATAGTGCCAATATGATATTGAAAGGAAAACATATTGTTTTATATTCCTGGAAACCCTGACTTGTTTGGTATTCGGCGAACTATATACCCAGGTCGTATAGGTGCTGGCACACCTTACCATTTGTGTACCGGTTGGTTTTTCCCTCTTATTCGCATGGTGGAGTTGTCATAGTCCCCCATGTTTGTGTTATGTATATGTTATTTTGTTGTATATGTATTTATTAATAAAAGTTGTATATCCTTTTTATCATATTTTGGTGTCGATACTCCCCTTTTTTCGCTAGTGTTATATACTTATATTTAGGAGCGACACTCCTGTGCATATGACCTTTATGGTTTGATATTTGGGAGAGCGTTTTCTTTGTTGGATTATGACCATGCTCTCGGCCACTTATTGTATGATAAGCTTAAAGATTAACGTTTTAGTCTACATTTTGTCTGTGTCTTTCACAGTATCCAATCTTAAGCAGATGGACTTCCGTGCCCGAGATCAAACGTGGTTGTCTCGTTTGAATGATGTTTTTAAAGAGGATCCGACCGGTATTTCAGATTTATGTACCCGAGATTCCAAAGAACAAATCACTAAATTGAAAAGTCTGCTGCACAAGCGGACAAGGTTGTGGTGGAACAGGGCCTCTCTGGGGCAGTATCTTACACGAGGCCTAATTCCCAGGGGTCTCCGCATCCAAATATTTCCATCCTTCGAGGTAGAAGATGATCTTTTTAAAAAAGAGTGGGAGGAGTTGGCAACTAAATGTTCCCGTGGGTTTATGGAGCTGCTGATGAAATTTGATGCAGCTAAATTAGAGGAATTAGAGAAGGATATTGATAATATTCAGGTGAAGATCAAAGGAGATTTAACCCCGGATGCCTTAGAAAAATTAAACACAGATCTGGAGAAAGATTTTTCTAAGTGGGAACAGGAGATTGGAGCTTTCAAAGCCAAAAAGCTACAGAGAGACAATCTTGATTATCAAGAGAATAGAGTCTATAGATGGAGAAGTAAATGGGCTAATCGCCGCCCCATCACACGATCCAGATCGGGTTCTATGTCCTCCCTTACATCAGCTGGCGGATCAAGTACTGCCTCGGGAGGGGTGGGTAACATGGAAAATACTATAATTCGTAATACGCATTATCTAAGAAGCCATCAGGGCAATAAGAAAAGGAAGCAGAAACCCTCCCCTCAATATGAACGCAAAGCTAAAAACAGCAATCTTGAGGTAATTAATCTTTCTTCAATTCCCCTGTCAGAAACACAATGTGATGTGCTGAAATTGGGCCTTAATTTTGTACCACGTAATGGCTTTGATTTCTTTACAGCCCTGAAGGATGTTCATCTGTTTTGTCGCAAACTTATTTTTAAGAAATTATACCACCAAACTGCCTCACTTCCTGAATCTATTGAACAACAGGCCTTAGTAGATCTGGAAGACCTACTCAATGAACAACAAACTAAACATCCAGGTACTATTCCATCCTCTATTAAACCTAGATCGGCGGCATTCCCCCCCTTGTCTATATGCCCGCCGGTCGACATTTTTTGTAGACTGGTGACTGCAGATCTCAAGAAAATACCCCAAAACATACAGAATGATAATTTAACATCTAGACAAAGAAAAGCTTTGAGAGAATTGCAGTCTATGGATTCGGTGGTTATTAAGCCTGCAGACAAGGGGGGGAATGTCGTGGTTTGGCCAGTAGAGAAGTACGAAAAAGAGGCTTTACGACAACTGAGAAATAAGGAGACATACCAGATTTTATCTGGTAATCCTATGCAGGGGTTTTATACGGAGTTGGAGTTGATTTTGACCAATGCCTATGAGTCAGGGATTATCCCCAAAAAATCTTTTGATGCACTCTTACCGAAATATCCCAAGGTAGCTACATTCTACCTTTTACCAAAGGTGCATAAGGACGCTGTGAACCCCCCTGGTCGACCCATAGTCTCTGGCATAGGAGGGTTGAGCGAAAACATCTGTAAATTTATTGACTTTCATCTTAAACCTTTGGTGGAGACGCTCCCCTCCTATGTCAGAGACACAATGGATATGCTAACTAAAATCGATGGCATTACAGTTGACGATGGAATCTTATTAGTGACCATTGATATTGAGTCACTGTACACATCGATCAGACATGTTGATGGACTTAGGGCCGCCCGCTTCTTCCTGAGGGAAACCAACTGGGATGGGCATTTTTCGGATTTTATTTTGGATTTGTTGGAATTTGCGTTAACACATAATTTTTTTGTATTTAAAGATCGTTTTTTTCTTCAAACGCAGGGTACCGCGATGGGCGCGGCCTGTGCGCCGTCGTATGCAAACCTGTTTCTCGGTTTCTGGGAGAGGCAGGTTTTCCACGGCGACGGGGCACAGGCCGCCGACCCAATAATAGGCTGGTTTCGCTACATTGATGATGTCCTGATGTTTTGGGAGGGTAGCGAAGCCAGCCTATTAGACTTTATGCAACAAATTAACAATAATGAATTTAATTTGAAATTTACTTTTCAGTACCATCATAAACATGTCGATTTTCTGGATATTAGCTTGTGGGTCGGGGAGGATGGGAGTTTAGAAACGGATTTATACAGAAAAGATACTTCTGTTAATTCTCTCCTGCATGCGTCCTCGGCCCACAGCTATTCCACTATCAAAGCCATCCCAGTTGGGCAATACCTCAGGAACAGGCGGGTGTGTTCTACGGATGTACGTTTCGAAAAGCAGTCGGCTGTCCTTTCCGATAGGTTCAGGGCCAGGGGGTACAGCAACCGTTGCATCAAAATGGGATATAGACGTGCACGAGCTATGAGGAGAAATGATCTTCTCAGGCCATCTGGAAAAAGAACTACCAGTAATAATGACTATAGGCTGAGTTATATATCAACGTCCAACTGTCAATGGGACAGAATTCGTGAGGTCTTGCAAAAACATTGGTCGGTTCTACGTAGCGACAACATCTTGGCTACTCACCTATCAGAGTCCCCAGTAATGATACAAAAACGCAGTAAAAACTTGAGGGACACTTTGGTGAATAGCCATTATGTGGCGAAACAATCTGGGATTTTTAATTCAGGTGGTAAGAGGAAAGGTTGTTTTCCCTGCGGTTCATGCGTCGCGTGTCCTAACATCACTAGATGTGGGACCTTCAAGTCATCGGATGGGAGCAGGGAGTTTGAAATTAGAGAGTATATCTCTTGTAAAACATCTCATGTGATCTATTATGCCATCTGTCCCTGCTCCCTCATATACGTGGGTCTCACATCTAGAGAACTTAGGATTAGGACACGCAAGCATGTCCGCGACATCATAGCCGCTAAGGACATACAAGATGTATCAACCCTGAAGACCCTTCCCAGACATTTCCGGGAACGGCACGGATGTAATCCTAAGGGGTTGAGTGTAAGAGGCATTGACCACATTCACGGGGGCATTAGAGGTGGTGACCTCAAACAGATTCTTGCCCAACGTGAGTGTAGGTGGATAATTACCTTAGACACAGTAACTCCAAGAGGGCTAAATGAAACAGTATCCTTTGCTCCATTTTTGTGAGGTTTCCCCTGTTCTCCACACCCTTGTCCATGTGCGGATTCATTTGTGAGGACTTTTTATGGAATAGATTTTGGAATTATGGTATGATTTTAATCCTGTGTTTCTTTGTCTCTCTTTTTTAGTTTTATGTTTCTATAGTAGTATTCGTTTTTCTCACGCATGATACGTACATCGTGCGCTGTCACTATTGGATCTCAGCTATCAAGATCTTCGAGGACGGATCAAAGTTCAAGACATCGATGGCGTATGTCCTTGCGGGCCATGATCCGGACGAGTCAAGAAGGAATCTACATGGGGAGACTTGTGGTTTACGTGGGTCCTATGGACTTCTTTGGACACTTGTTTTGTGCACTTTGTGTAGTTTTTAAGTATTTTATATGTTATGGTGCAGTCATTTTTGACATGCTAATTAGTTTTAGCTTTCACTAAATCCCCTCTGATGTGGGGGTCTAACCGACCTTGAAGTCGGTGTTTATATAATATATGATAGCACGGTATGCAGGGGCTCTTTTCCTGCGCACTTGGATATAAGTCCCCTTTATTTATCTAGTCGAGGGGGTCTCTGCTCACTAGGTGTTACAAACACGCTTACACAACTCCGTGAATGCACTTTCTGCATCCTTAGGCACATAAAGAGGTACACTCGATGCCTCTTGTTTGGTATTTTTTTGTCCTTCCGTGTGTTTTTTCCTTTTTGATGGGTCCTATTTATAATGGAATTTGGTATTAGAACATATATTTAATGTATCGCATATTTTTGATCTGAATGGTCCTGCTACGAGCCATGTCGGGAGATCTGAGTTTATGTGTCATCCACAATGAAAGAGTGTCGCTTATGATGACAATCTTGAAAAGCCAGGTATTTATGGAACTCTAGAGTCATAGTGCCGTAGAACTGTCTGTCTGACTTACTTATATATAGATGGAGGAACCGGTGATCTTTGGATACGATCGGTGGGAGTAAGGTGAAGGTTAAATACATACCTGTTTACTAGTCGAAACTACAGAGACACTTCGCTCTGCATAGTTTAAGGGCAAAAGCAGCAGAATAGATGTGTCACATATGAGTGATACGCACGTAATTAGGAATTCTTGCTTTTGAGACCCGACTACTATTGTCATGCGCAGATGTGTTTCCCTTGACCTTGGCAACACTATGTGTTGACGGCATGACATGATGTATGGCCGATACGCAGGCGCTGTAGGTCTGAGACTATAGTATTGGAATCTCTGGTCTTTACCGATGACGCATTTCCGGTTCTTGGACCCGGCTACTATGGTTATGCGCAGGTGCGATTTCCTAAAACTATGGCAACATTCTTTGTTGATTGTGGGACATGACGTAGGGTGTATACGCAGGCGCTGTAGGTCCGCGATCATGGTATGGGAAGCTCCGGCCCCCAGCGATGATGCACTTCCGGTTTCTCGGCGTGAGTGGTGCGCGTGCGCGGCCCGATCTGTCCCACACTGCTTCTTCTCTATGGCGTCTAAACAGGTGCGGCGCGGATGGATATTGGTACCATTGGCGTGCTTTCCCGCCCCCATGAGCGCCGCAGCATTGACGCATATGGAGTTCGCACTTTTTTATGTGTGGAGGGATCTCGGGCACACACGCGCTAATTACACTCAGGTGCTGACATCCCTTAAATAGCGCAACATGAGTGAGACATAGGTCACACTTCCCCTTTGAAGAAGCGATCAACGCGAAACGCGCGTCAGGGGTCGTGGTAAGGCTACGCCAGCACAGACTTATGATGGGTAAGTTCCGAAGTCTCCGTTTCTTGATATGACATCGTACTTGGGAGTACATGAGAGAATTGGAGATAGTGCCAATATGATATTGAAAGGAAAACATATTGTTTTATATTCCTGGAAACCCTGACTTGTTTGGTATTCGGCGAACTATATACCCAGGTCGTATAGGTGCTGGCACACCTTACCATTTGTGTACCGGTTGGTTTTTCCCTCTTATTCGCATGGTGGAGTTGTCATAGTCCCCCATGTTTGTGTTATGTATATGTTATTTTGTTGTATATGTATTTATTAATAAAAGTTGTATATCCTTTTTATCATATTTTGGTGTCGATACTCCCCTTTTTTCGCTAGTGTTATATACTTATATTTAGGAGCGACACTCCTGTGCATATGACCTTTATGGTTTGATATTTGGGAGAGCGTTTTCTTTGGTGGATTATGACCATGCTCTCGGCCACTTATTGTATGATAAGCTTAAAGATTACCGTTTTAATCATCCTGACCCTGGCATAAAGCCAGCAGATTTTTCTCAGCCTGATCCACTGAATTAGGCTCATCGTAAAGCAATCCCAGCGCCTGGAAAAATGCATCAACATTACTCAATGCAGAATCTCCTGGTGCAAGAGAAAACGCCCAGTCCTGTGGGTCGCCGCGCAAAAAAGAAATAATAATCAAAACCTGTTGAATAGGATTACCAGAAGAATGAGGTTTCAAGGCCAAAAATAGCTTACAATTATTTCTGAAGCTCAGGAACCTAGTTCTGTCACCAAAAAACAAATCAGGAATCGGAATTCTTGGTTCTAGCATCGATTTCTGATCAATAGTATCTTGAATCTTTTGTACATTTACAACGAGATTATCCATTGAGGAGCACAGAGCCTGAATATCCATGTCCACAGCTGTGTCCTGAAGCACTCTAATGTCTAGGGGAAAAAAAAGACTGAAGACAGAGCTAAGAAAAAAAAATGTAAGGTTTTTTTTTTTTCCCTCTATTGGGAATCATTGGAGGGCTCCTTGTACTGTTATGGCTGGCAATCAGGCAACATAGCGTGCAGTAATCAGCGCACATACAGAGATCTAGCAATAACCAAAAACAATAGGACGAGCTCTGAGACGTGGAATCTCTGTAGACTGCAGTACCTGATCTATCCTCACACAACTATAAGCAGCAGTGGATTGCGCCTATCACTACCTATGCAACTCGGCACTGCCTGAGGAGCTGACTAGCCTGAAGATAGAAATACAAGCCTGACTTACCTCAGAGAAATACCCCAAAGGAATAGGCAGCCCCCCACATATAATGACTGTTAGCAAGATGAAAAGACAAACGTAGGAATGAAATAGATTCAGCAAAGTGAGGCCCGATATTCTAGACAGAGCGAGGATAGCAAAGAGAACTATGCAGTCTACAAAAAACCCTAAAACAAAAACCACGCAAAGGGGCAAAAAGACCCACCGTGCCGAACTAACAGCACGGCGGTGCAACCCTTTGCTTCTCAGAGCTTCCAGCAAAAGTTAATAGCAAGCTGGACAGAAAAAACAGAAAACAAACTAGAAGCACTTATCTAGCAGAGCAGCAGGCCCAAGGAAAGATGCAGTAGCTCAGATCCAACACTGGAACATTGACAAGGAGCAAGGAAGACAGACTCAGGTGGAGCTAAATAGCAAGGCAGCCAACGAGCTCACCAAAACACCTGAGGGAGGAAGCCCAGAGACTGCAATACCACTTGTGACCACAGAAGTGAACTCAGCCACAGAATTCACAACAGCGAAGACCCCGGCAGGGTCAAAGTAACTCAGACTTCCCATACAGACTCCGGTGACAGGACTGGTTGTAAATCCTTTTTTTGTTAAAGTAAACTGGTTAAACGTTTCAGTGCCTCAGTCTTTCATTTGGACAATAGCCATCTATCCAGGATTGGGATCATCGCCGCTGGGAGAACCTGCTGCTGATCAAGTAAGTGCCTGTCCCCTCACGATACCCCTTACACTGTGCATTGCCTGAGGCCACAGCACCGGGTCAAGCCACCCGTGACATCCCCCTCAAGAGACAGACCCCATTGGTCCGGTGCTGGGTACCCCGGTGTCTCGGGCGTCACATATACATTGTAGAGACTATCGCATCTGGGAAAATTCAAATTTGTGAAATTCAGTCAGGAAATTCAATTTGCCTCAAATTTATTTGATGTTAATTGAATGTAGCTCAATTGCTTCATAATTTCATAGTTTTGAGGTTGAAGGTAGACCTAAGTCCATCGAGTTCAGTTTATAGCCTAACATGTTGATTCAGAGGAAGGCAAAAATTTCATTGAGCAAACATTAATAGCTTCATATTAGGGGAAAAAATCCTTCCTGAGTCCATACGGCAATCAGACTAGTTAGTTTCCTGAATTAACGTTCCCCGATGAAGGCTTTGTCAAAACGCGCGTTGGGGTGGCGCTGACTAGGCTTTGCGCTTTGTCATGACTATGCTTGAGGCCCAGTCAGCACCAAAGATGCTAAAGTTTGTAGACTGAAGAGAAGAAGACTAAAACCAGAGGGACAGGGGACCATGTTGAGAGCTGCAAAGGTGGGACAGGTGAAGGAAGAGGTAAGTATATTTTTTTCATTTTAAAACCCCTTAGTTATTTACGCACAGAGATATAGGATGAATTTCATGAAAATCAAAATTCCTGGCCAAATGTGAGTGACACTAATGAATTTTTGGCAGAGCTACTTAAATGTAAATAATCATATTGACTATAGGGCTTATTATGGTGTAAAACATAGTTAAAGACTCTGGGACTACATTTTTGTGTATATAATACGGTAAGTTACATTCTTTTTTTAAATAAAGAAAAGAATCCAGCTCCCTCAATCCATTGAAGTAAAAATTGTCTTTTATTGACTAATACATGGACAACAAGACAGACACCAGTACAGACAGTGCAATAAAGCAACGCGTTTTATGTTACTTATGATCCTTCTTTATAGCATTCATTTATTTGCTGTGAAGAAGGATCATAACTTGTGATCCCAAAAGCATTGCATTTCTGCTCCGTTTGTACTGGTGTCTTCCTAGTTGTCCGTGAATAATTCAACAGAAGCTAATTTTTACTTCACTGGATCATGGGAGCAGGATTCTCTTTATCTCTATTGACTGCCTCAGACACAGCATGTGATCCATGCACCTAGTGGTGGCTGGATTTTAGCTCTACTTTTTAAATAATTTTATGTGTCCTTGCTAGCAGGTTGTCCACGAATGTAATAGTGATGAGTTATCCATAGAATAGGTTGGTAGTTTCAAATTGGTAGTGGTCCGAAACCTTGCCTCTCAATCAATCAGCTTTTATCAGCTCTGATGGTGCCTGGATGTAAACAATGAAGTGTGTGGAACAACATAGCTGGGTCCAATGTGGAGCAACTACTGGCGAGAACTGCATATTGAAACCTGTCGGGTGACCCAAGATTCTAATCTGATCATATGACACTGCTAGCTTACCTGATTTCCTGCCTCTAATCACGTGCCATACATTCCCCTGAGAAATTTGAATGTTTGTTAGAAGGTGCCACCATGGCCTGCCATTTACAGTAGGCACATGTAAATATTTGAAAAGAACCTTGACCCTTTTTTCGCTGTTTCCGAAAGATCATTTAAGCCAAAGTCTATAAGTGATACATTGACCACCTTTGGAAGCCAGAAGGCTGATCAGCAAGTGGCTAACTAAACAGGAGTAAAATTGGTTTTGTACAAGATGGATGGAATGAGGAGTCTTTCTCATGATGAGGCCTTTGGCATTGGAGAGAGGAGACATCACACCCGAAAGACAAAACTTCACCTCCATAGATGTCTGGGATTTGTACTTATTGCCAAAGATTGTGCATGCTAATCAAATGGTCAAGTAAGACCATTCACGAGAACCAATGTTGGTAATGTGTCTGATAATGAGTAGTGATCCTACTATTTTAGACTATTATGAACTGTGTCAAGCTATCTGCCATATGCCACAACTTTTTAGTTAAAAATGTTTTGCTCCATCTCACTCCTAGTGTGCTCTCCAAGTCCTTGCTCTGCCATACCACTGCAGGGTGGTTACTACTAGGTCTCTCACCTACAGATACAATAACATCCACTTTTAATATTTTACTGTGGATCGAGTTAGAACATATATCTAAATTCAAATGGACATTTCTTTACAGTAGGTCATTAAAAATACATGGAGGTTACAGACCCAACCTGATAAAGTTAAACCTGACGTTTGAAGAAAGTTCACATGATGAAATATCATGCTTTAAAGTAAAGGATTTCTCAGCTTTGGACCAAGAGAAGGTGAGAAAATAGATATTTTATGCGAGCAGCTATGATTCCAGGTAGCTCATCCACACGTCCAAACAGACAGAACTGTAGATTTATTTTTTGGAGCATTTTCATTGGCCTCCATAAATTCTAGAACATACTGCCAACAGTTTTGGAGCATACCACACTCCCAGAACATACAGTATTTACTGGTTCATCACCCATTAGACATCTTGGACATTCCACAGTTCCCAGCTTGTCCATTGTATACAACTGTGAGGGAGTAAAAAAACAATGTTGAGGAACTTGTATCAGCTTATTCCGACTGTCTAGAACTATTTACGGTAGATATTTCCAGTCAATGTTGACAATAGTGTTGTCAACTCGTAAGAAGAAAGCATGTAATTCAATCTATGATCATTAATTCTTTTCCTTTAACAAATTCTATCCCATCGCTAATACACTTTCACATTTATTTTGCATGGCTGTAAAACAGACCACGCCGTCATTTTCTAAATTGCTTTTCAATTTGTAGCTGAATTAATTCTATTTTCACCTTGGAATCAGGAAAGGTTTGATGTTTATTTGCATTCTTTCAGAAGTCCCAAATGAAGAGATTGCAAAACGGTTTCTTATTACCTTTCATCTCTATGTAAACAGTGAGATATTACCAGTCATGAGAGTACGGTGGTGTTCTTAGGGCCATTGGGCGTACATTGCGTTAAGGTAATCCACAATGCCAACATTGGGCCCCTTTGTCTATGTTCATACAGAATTTTAAGTGGTGCTCAAAAACTACAAAAAAAAAGAAAAATGTTCCAGCTTCTGGTAAAATTTGCAGAGTAATCTTTATTCCATCAAAAAAAAAAACAATTAAAAAAATATAGTGGAAAGGAACAAGAGCAAGCGACGCATTTCGAACATGGTTGTTCTTGATAAAGCAGGAACTTTTTTCTTTTTTTTGTAAATCGTACACATGAGTGGTCGGCTTGTGGTTCCATGCATGCAGGATTCCTATAAATTTCAGTGGTGAGCTGGCATTATCCTTTCTGTTTCGTGGTCAAAAACTACTTGTTTTTCAAGAAGAAATGGGTTCAGGAGTCGCTAATTTTGGGGAAGTTCCTGGAAAGTTTTTGTTTTCTGAAGAGTTTTGACATTTTTTTTTCTAAAGCATTTCATAATGTCTTTTAAGTGTTTTTTGTAAAGAATTTTCAAGCATGTCCACACTAAAAACTTCTAAAAAAAAATTTGTATAAGCATAGCTTAACAAAGGAATGTAAAATAGAAGGAAAATTTGCCTATGGCGTAAAGGAAATGGAGACAAAATAAACCCAAAGCTCTTCTGCTCTGGGTGGCAACACAGCACCATAATGGGGAGTTGTTATGTACGCTTATTACAGTTCTTCAGTATTGTTCAGAAATACACAATAGTATTGCACCCAAAGACTTGTTTAAAACCCAACTTGCACAGATGATGTGGGACTCCAGAGGAAGAAGTCAGCACGGCTTCAAAATGCATTAACATTAAACTGCATACTATCTGAACACCAAGCATCTCGAAATTCCATTTTAACACCAGCAGCGCGGCATCATCCACACTCCTGTCATATCTTTGATATCTATGTTGGAACTTCCAGCCAGTGAAGCAGCAGCAGCTGGATATTCTGCTAAGCCTTTACAAGAGTTGTACTTCTTACAACTAAATCTGGTGATCGAATACCACATCTTACACATCCACGCCCTCGGAATAAGCTGGAGGTGAAACGCGCGTCGAGGTGAGGGGATACTGAGCACATCTCTAGTGGCAGTTTCATACCATCCTTTTTGGATAGTTAACCTACCGCTAAGCAGCACTTCGTTACTTTGGACATTACAAGCATTTACTTTTGGTTCAGCTGTTCATTGTCCATAGCACTAGGAGTCATATAGTATAGTCTGATATCCTCCTGTTTCACTGTAATATTGTTTACCTGCATGCGATCACTGCCATCTATGTGAGGGTCTTTTCAGTGCATTTATATTCATGCACTGCATTATGTACCGTATATGGTCTGGTTACCGCATCATCCAATTAGGGGGAGTCATTGAACCTTTATTTGACCCCCTTCTACTTTGTATATCATTCATTCCCTCTCCTTTGCTTTACATCCCATTACAGCATCTCTGCTTTTTTATTGTATGTTTTTAATAACATTTTTGAATAAAAGTTATTTTTTATTTCATTTGGTTGGATCGCTTCTTGCCATACCTTATGTGTGGGGTTTTTGTTGTTGTATTTTGTATGAAGTGCCTTCATTCACTTATGACTACTAGTTTGATCTAAAAAAAAATCCTATTTCTGAATAATGGCCTATTTGTGCTTTTTGTGCATTTTCAGTTTCTCTGCAAAAAGTCTAAAAATGCCATAATTTACCGCTTCAACCCTTCCCCGCTATATAAGTGCTGCTACGTTGGTCCTCAATGTTGCTACCCAATCACATCAATCGTTATCCTGACCAGACTATTTCAACCAATTAATGGCATTAGCAGTCATCTATCGTACATGCCAGTGATTGACTGCAGTGGTCATGTCAACAATGGGCATGATGTCTTCATTGTAGGACTGGTGAAAATTCCTGGAACTGAAGTGGTGGTGCAGCGGGAGATTGAATGAGTAAGTATATCAAACTTTCTTATTTTTATGTATATTATCAGATATTAAGCTCCTTTTTAAAACATATACATTTTACCTTTTACTCTATCCGAAATGCTAAATTGTTATTATTTTTAATATGGTCCTAAAGTGATACTGTCAAGTTATCGTCTATTCACAATGCCATTTTGAATGGAGTACTAGTTGCAGTGAAGCATATACACCACCACTCCACTGCTCATACCTGTGCCCAGCTACCTCTGTAGGCAAGAGGTGGGTCCCTTTATTCCTGTCCATCTATAACACCTTCCTATTTCCCAGTCCCTCTCGGACCGACTGCCCAATATACTTATTTAGCTAGTAGGGTGTTGGTGTGTACCCGGCGTTTATTGTAGGTACTGGTTGAGGGATTTTTATATTGATATTGCTTAGGTATGGAATTTTTTGGGTTGGTATTTAACAACCTCTATAGTGCTGGTGCTGGTCACATATTGGAGAAGTATGGAACTGTGGATGATCCCAATATTCAGAAAAAAGTAAAATGAACCACATTCTTTACTTTTGAATGCTTCACAAGATGATACTTTATTGGTATATCAAGCATAGAATCATTGGATGACTATGTGGGATATAGGCAACCATTTGGGGAGACGTTTAGACCCATTCTATGCCTTATGACACATTCTCTGTGTCCAGCATGGAGGAGAGGGTGGGGAAAGCAATATGCTTCAATCCATTGACCTGTGGGATTTGGGACCAGCACAGTGCGCATTGCGCTTTCCCTTCCCTCTCATCATGTGAGCCAGAGCGATCTGAGTGATGGGTCAAAATGTCCCCAAATGGTCATCTATGTTCCTATGTAATCATCTGTTGATTCTGTCCTTGATACGCCAATAAAGTATCGTCTTGTGAAGCCTTCAAAATATAGAGTGCAGTTTATTTTACCTTCTACAAAATATTTCTTTAGTGCATCACAAAGTTCACGCCTGTGCACCCCCACCCATCCCCCCACTTCTCCAATGTGTCGATAGCACCAGCACTATAAAGGTTGTTAAATCCCAACCAAAAAAATCCAATATCAACATAAAAATCTTATATCAAGTCATATCATCGTAAATTCAAGGATTATACTCAAAACCGTACTCATAGCTCATTTTAGACACTGGCGTAGTTATGTCAAAAAACAAACTGCTAATGACACACTAGAATGTATGGATGATGTTGGTTGTTATGGTTCAGAAAACTCTTCTGTTGCACTGAATTTTCCATTTGCAATCCCTTTAGGTTAGAAACATCTAAGCAGCAGCTTTAATCACAAGGTTGTCCTTAGATCGATCCATGGTAAGATTTACAGATGGACATCTCAACATAAAGCTAATGGGAGCCTTTCAACTGTCAGAATTCACACTGATCAATATAACCTCAAAGTTTATTCTTCCTTGTGTTCTCGGGGATTCTTCAGTACAGATACTGTATATGTTGGGTATTATGATGGGAATTGTAGACAAATGTAAAAACATGAAAGAAATTGAAAAAACATGTAGTGTAGTATCATAAAAAAGGATATTCCCGTCGTATTCATTCAGTTGTTAGTAAAAAGCTATTAAGAAATTATTAAACTGATGCAATATACCGTAATCAGGTTATTCTTGACTCACAAACACAGTGGTTTACAACCTGTGATCAAAGGGTTCAGCCACTGCTGCAATCCAGCAGTGATGGCTGAGTTTGTATTCACTTCCTGTATCTAATGAGGATGGCCAAGATCATCGGAGAGAACATGCTAGAGAACACATATAAGCTCTCAGCCACCTTTCAAGTGTTCGGTAGGATGGTTCCTGGGCAAGTTAAGTAGCCTTGAATTCAAACAATAATGCTGTAGACTCCATCTTCCTACATTGGGAATGTGAAGGTTCAGGCCAGCTCCACTATTAGGTCATCATAGAGCCAATGCCTAGGTCAAAGCATGGTCAGACAGAATGTGCCTGACAATGGACCACCATGAGAGTTTAATCAGTGAGATGGGATCACCCCTTTTAGACAGTACAATATAATACACAAATCAGGCAACTGTTTGGGAAGGTTGAACCTCAAGTTACTTTACATTTTCATGTTAAAAATGCTGAAACTACTGATGTCGATCAAGAAGATAATGCTTAAATCCTGCTTCCCATCTTTCCTTTAAATCCATACTAGAATGCTCTAAACTGGGTAGATAAAAAAAAAAATATTCTAGGTGAGTTTTACATAGATTCCAGCCCATTTTGATGGAATTTGACAACATTTGGGACTGTTGAGAAGTATTGCTATTATTTTTTATTTAATCACCTTCGGCTCAATCTCGAGCCGTGGCAACTTGAAGCCTATATAGGTCCACCGGGATCTTCTCCGCCATTACCTTGATAGTATAAAGCCATCGGGTTTCTCGTCTTCCTCTTTGCCTTGTTCTTCTGACCATGATGTCCTTCTTCATTGGTTGCTCTCTTTGTATGATGTGTCCAAAGCAAGCAAGTCATAGTTTGATGATCCTTGCTCCGAGTGACATGTGTGACTTGATTTGTTCCAAAATTGATTTGCTTGTCCTTCTTGCCATCCATGGTATCGATCACTTCCATCTCCAGCACCCAATTTCGAATTTATTGATCCTTCTTCTGTCTTGCTTCTTTAGAGTCCAGATTTTGCATCCATTTGTTACCGCATAGAAGACCAAACTATGAACAAGCCGTGTCTTCGTTAGCAGTGAAACTTTCCTCGATTTGAGGACATTGACCAGTGACTTCATTTTTGATTTGCCCATCGCTATTCTCAATAAATATTGAAGAGTGAAAAAAGACAACCTCTGGTCTTTTATACCTACAGCTATTTATATTCTTTCTACGATTTTACAAATTAAGATTTTTAGCGTGTTTAGGGAGTCAGAGGCCACGTGTTAACTTTGCTCCACCAGAGTGTGTGTTACACAATGTTTGCCTGCCCTGATTAACAATGATCATTGCAGTGAAATAGGAACAGATGTTGGTGGTACATTAATGGGGCTGCACTGGCATAACGTGCATGAACCTTCCACCTTAGTGTCTGCAATTATCATGATGATATAATTAAAGCAGTGTATGAATCGCCCTCGTGCCGTGCCAATGTATCTTCATTATAATATTGACAATAACAGAAGCACAGAGAGCTAATTATCTATGGCGAACGATGCACCATGATGGAAACCGCTGGCTGCAGTTCGAGCATGACATAAACTCTTCCTGACAATTATTGTGCTGATACACTGTTCTCTTTACACATTATTTGTGTATAATGCGACACTGCTAATTAAGCTGAATGGAGATTGCACCAGTCTGAGGAGATGAGGCTGCATATGTTAGAAAACAGGTTGGATTTATGCCAGAGCACAACTCTGCTTTTTATAGTCCACTGAGAATACGTGTTTGTACTTTAGAAAAAGGAGTCACATACAAATATGTTCATTCTGGCAATTTTCTTGGCTCAACATATCCCGAAATAAGGGATTACCAGATTTTTGAAAGAAAAAATGCTGTAGCTATTAATTTTTTTGTTTGAATTGTTTCCTCGGGGGTGGTCATATCGGAAACACACCACACCTGTTTTATATATATGGAAATCAAAAAGTATGCATTTTATGGGACTAGTTGTCCACTGTTAAGAAAATGATCCACCGAAATGAATATTAGATCTTCAGGAGGTTTGACACCTGGCACCTCCACCAATCAGCTATTTGATGATCCCGTGGCAGTAGGAGGTACACATTGAGTGAAGTTGGAACACCTAAGCTCCATGAACTGTTTTTCAGCCGTTCTTAGTTAATATAATTTAACCTGTATTCACTTCAATGGGAGGTAGTCTGTACTAACTAAGAACGGCCACTACATTATATGCAGAGCCGCGGGTTTCTGGTTCTGTATATTGTTTACTGTCAGCTGCTACTGGACATCATAAAGGCAGATAGGTGGGGGGTGCCATAGGTTGACCTCCACTGAACTGATCTTGATGGCCTTCTTGTCTACAGACTGTTTTTTCTGCTCATCATAAAAAAAGTTGATTCTATCCTCCCCAGGGGCGGACATATCATCGGTGCAACCTGTGTAGCTGTACAGGGGCCTAAAAGGTAAAGGGGGCCATTTCCACCTTCAAAGTTGGTGAAACTTTGCATTATGGTGAGCTATTGGACTGGAATAGGCCCATATACTGTTGTTGCACAAGGGCCCTTTTCTGTTTGTGTCCCCAAGGAGTCCTCCCTCTCGCTGCATTTGAGTCTGCGACTCACTTTCTTCTTCTATCTCTAAATCCTCATTCAGACGTCATCAGTGAATTTTTTGTGTATGCAAAAAAAAATGGAATAAATATAATCAGTGTGCTGTATATGATTTTCATCAGTTTAGATCGGTTTCTTTTATGTTATAAAAATTAGATTTATTTTTCATGATTCTCTGAGTAAACAAACATGAAAAACAGACAGCCCTTGGATATAACTAAGGTGGAATCCAAGTGCTGTTCGATTTTTTAATTTACTCATATACTTGAATGGTTGAGTTTTCACCGGTACTAGAAATGAAAACTGAAATGTCTCTGCCATTTTTTGTGAGCTACTTTATCCACAAAGAAACTACCAAGACGTTAACAATAGTGATGAGCAAACCCGAACTTTAAAGTTTGGGGTTTGTACACTTAATATCCGGTGCTGAACTCCAAACACTGACTTCTCCTGGAAGTCTGTTTTAGTGTTCGGCATTCCGGGGAGAGAGAGAAACTCTGCTTCCTTTGGCAACCACCTACCACTTACTAACAACCATTTTACAACACCAAGGTTTTGTTACCGTTTGACTTTTATTGGGTTCAGGTTCTGGTTAAAGTTCCGATGGAGTTATGGTACTCAAACTGTTCTTTGGACTAAACTTCCTCAAATGACCATTAATAACCTCTTTAATAACAGCCAAGGCTGTAAGTGCGGGGATTTCAACATTTGGCACTCAAACCCATACTGAACAATTCGAGAGTTCAATGAAAAGGAAGTGACACTTCAACGATGCTCACCAATCTGGCTCCGAGAGGGAGATCCTGAGTCATGGAGCCTCCTCTACTGTATGTCTTGTGTATACTCCAATGTAGTTTAGAGGAGGTGGTTGATTTATCTTTTATACTATGGCATTAGCCATGTCGTCCTGAGTTCCATGGAACAAACTTGAATAATTCCAACATACTGTAACGAAGAAGAATATTTTATGATTTATTCTACATCATGTGCAGTATAATCACTACCTTCGGTCTAACCTAAAAGACAGCCAAAATGAATAATAATATCTACCTGCAGAAGACCCAGCGTCCCACCTCACCCAGGTGGGGCGCTGGGTCTGCTGCAGGTAGATATTATCACTATTTCTGGTTACTTACACATTTGTACTGTTTGTACTGTATGCATGCTTAGGCAGCTAGTGTTGTACCAGATAGCACATGATTATGTATTTATTATCCTGCAGTATATGCTTTTATTGATACTACTCGGCTTCCTATCTTATGTTAGGGTGCTTGTGCACTATTGCACTGGATAGAAACTCTTTTCAATAAAGCTTTATTTTAATTTCACTCTGGATCTCTTCGTTTCGGCTGTCTTTTAGGTTAGACCAAAGGTAGTGATTATGTATTTGGAAGTGCCAGCTATATGATCTGGATGTTGGTGATTAGATTATCATGTGCAATATGAAACATTCCAAGTGCATCTTCCATAGGAAATATACTCTATTGATTCTTCAGCTAATACTTGTGGTAGTCTCTTCCATCCTAAGCATTTGGACAGAAAATGACTGTAAGAAAGTGCTAGGAAGCCTCCAAAATCAATATTGTCTTGAATAATGGAAAATGGATCTTCTTGTAGAATTAATAAGATTTTTCTATAATATTTGCTCTACTGTAGCGTCTGATGGCTGTACTACTTTATAGCCTTATATCTTACCTAAAATCAGCTATTTTAGAATAAGTCCATACAAGAATTACATTTTAAAGAATTTGTCTACAATTAGCCAAGGGATCGAATGATAAATCAGAAGCAATTTCACGGCAACTGATTGCATTTGTCATCAGGAACCTTTTACTAAAACACAATGAATCTCTCGTCATTATTTTTTTAAAGCAATGTAAAAAGGAAGTCACACTTTTGAAGAGACACATTGACCTCAATTCATCAAAGTATTTACTCCAGTTAAAAATGTTAAAATGTTTGCACTTTGTGAAGTTGTCCAAACTTTTAGCGTTTTCACGCAAGTCCAAATGGGTGGACCTGGAGAGCAGCTGGTTCGGGATGAGGCATGGCCATGCATGGTCATCAAATTCTTCAAAAGTAACTGCAATTCTTAAGCCAGAGATTTTACGCTAGTCCCCAAGTGTAGTAACATTCCTGGTGAGGCCCACGGAGGTGCATGCAGCTGATTAGATGTACTTCTTAAAGAATTTGGAGAATCATACTTCTGCATGTGAGTCAGTGTTGAGCGATACCGTCCGATACTTGAAAGTATCGGTATCGGATAGTATCGGCCGATACCCGAAAAATATCGGATATCGCCGATACCGATATCCGATACCAATACAAGTCAATGGGACATCAAGTATCGGAATGTATCCTCATGGATCCCAGGGTCTGAAGGAGAGGAAACTCTCCTTCAGGCCCTGGGATCCATATTAAAGTGTAAAATAAAGAATTAAAATAAAAAATATTGTTATATTCACCTCTCCGGCGGCCCCTGGACATCAGCGGGAGGATCCGGCGTCCGGCACGGCTTCTTTCTTCAAAATGCGCGCCTTTAGGACCTGTGGAATGACGTCCCGGCTTCCGATTGGTCGCGTGCCGCCCATGTGACCGCCACGCGACCAATCAGAAGCCGCGACGTCATTCCTCAGGTCCTAAAAGGCGCTCATTCTAGGACTTTAGCTGAGGAATGACGTCGCGGCTTCTGATTGGTCGCGTGGCGGTCACATGGGCGGCACGCGACCAATCAGAAGCCGGGATGTCATACCACAGGTCCTAAAGGCGCGCATTTTGAAGAAAGAAGCCGTGCCGGACGCCGGTTCCTCGCGCAGATGTCCAGGGGCCGCCGGAGAGGTGAATATAACAATATTTTTTATTTTAATTCTTTATTTTACACTTCCGATACCGATACCCGATATCACAAAAATATCGGATCTCGGTATCGGAATTCCGATACCGCAAGTATCGGCCGATACCCGATACTTGCGGTATCGGAATGCTCAACACTACATGTGACTCATTTAGACTGGTGTACAAAACATCAGTCTCAATGAATCAATAGCATGAAAGAAAAGGGTTTAATTTCTGCACTGCCACAAATACCAATGGATATTCCAGAGAAAGAATCTGGATCCATAATAATGGAATTTGTTTTATTGTCAATACGTCATTGTCAATGCGTTTACAACAGCTTAGTGGTGGACATCGACAGAAGAGGGCTCCTGCACAAGACGAGTACATGGGCCCTTTGCAGTCCAATAATTATGCACAATTCCACCTGATTTGGAGGTTGCAGTGACCCCCTACTCTTGGGCCTCCGCACAAATGATATGTCCATCACCACAACGGCAAAAGTGCACCTAATGACCTACTGACCAAATACTGGATGTGTGAACTTGACCTTACATGAATTAAATAGGAATTAAATTCCCATGTTTCTAGCACTTACTTTCAGTACTGCTTAGACAGACGCACCTAAAGCTGGTTGAGACATCAGTGTTGGTGCCTGCCCTTCCTGTATCTGCTTCTGTCACCAGGTGGCCCGCACTCTTGTTGCAGAAGGCAATAACTCTAGTTCCGTGTCATCTGATCCTTGTAGTTCTATCCATAATAGGAGATCAGAAGTTCACTCTTCAATGTTTGCTTCCTTCTGTGTGGTCTGGGTGGGGCTGCAGGCTATTTAAGCGCCTGAAAGACTGCAGTCCACTGCCAGTTATAATTTTACTTGTTGCTTGGATTTGCACAGCTCAGGGACAGTTCTGATTGGAGGAAGAGGAGTTATCCAGGCCTGTGTGTGCACAGTTTAACTAATCAGAGTTCTCTAGTGTTGATACTATTGCTGATGCTGAACCCTCATACTAACGCTCCTTCAAAGGGTTAATCATGCTCTCTTCTGTTTGTATCAGATACATTCTGCATTTAACCTACGGACAGTTGCAGGAGCAGGGAAAGTTGTGGAATACAGCCTCAAGGCAGCCCTTAGGGCTTTGTAGTTCGGAGCTAAATATATAGCTGCTGGCATGACCACATTCTTTTTTTGGGGGGGATAAAAAAATTGCTTAGTGTTACATCACGGTGGTATATAACACTCCAAAAAAAGCATTCAAATGTTTTTTTCTAGATTGAATTTGTTATCCATAGATTATTACGTGCTTTGTGTTATATTTCGGAGGTATATAATACTCAAAAAAAAGCCATCAAAATTTTTCTGGATTCAATTTGTTATCCATACAGTATAACGTGCTTTGTATTATATTATGTTGGTATTAAAGTCCAAAAAAACGCTTTGCATGCTGCAGATAAAAAATGTTTTTGCTTTTTAAAAATATATTTGGCTTCCAGAGACAAAGAAAAATGCGTAAGGTGCGCGATAAAGGACCGGGAAGTGGAAGTGCTGATAATGGTGCATGCAGACGCTGACGACATGGAAATGTTGCCGTTTAGGCTTATAGAAACAGAGGATTACCGCCGACTCATGGCAGCACAACCATTTCTTGGTATTTGACCCCCAGATGCCACATTTTCTCCCAGTATGGCGTCCCTGCTTGTACCAGCAGGTGTCCAGGGACATCACCCATGCCCTTACCAATGCAGTTAATGGGATTTACACTTAACAACCGACACATGGGCAAGCGCTTGTTGCCAGGGATGCTTCATTTTCCTGGCGGCACACTGTAAAAATGAATGGGAATTAGAAAACCTCATAGCCCAGTGAACGATATTGTTCATCCATGCCGATGTTGGGACACTATTATCAGCTACACCGGTCATCCAAGCCGATATTGGGACAGTCTTACTCCCATTTTAATCATGAATGTCTTAGATGAAAATAAGCCTTTAAGAATTTTGAGCATCAAAACAAAGAAAAATTGTAATTGACTCTGTAAAACATCTACTGAACTCATAGAATACAAGAGTATGAGCGTGCTGAGTCGATACAACATGAAGACAACCAGAATTTCCTTACTGCCTGGCTATAGAAGAAACTGCTTATTGATTGCGAATGGATGTAACAGAAGTTACTTTCTGTACTAATTACCTGTCTGTGATAGTTGATTGTTACATCGTATATTCTGCACTGTGTTTCTGTGCAATTGGCAAAAATGTCCACCGTGACTTATAATCTTCTTCTCTCCCGGGTAATATTTTCAGGTGTCTCAGTGATGGTGATAATAGGCTATAAAAGGAGACAAGAAATCATTGGAAGGCAGCTTAAACAGCTAATTATTGCATAAAGATTAAAAATAATAATAGTAAATTAAAATGATTTTTTTCAGGATAATTTAATCATTAAAACCAGTAGGTAAAAGTGAGTGATTTGAGGCTAATCAAATTGACCTCAAATTATATTTAAAAAAAATAAAAATTTGTAGAATCCAATTTTTTTTATGATATGCTTTGGAAGAATGCAAAAAATTGTGAGCGCCGCAGGATGATTGTTGGCCGCCAGTGGTGGATTATAGAGGGCAGGGAAAGGGCTTAAAAAATGTCTTATACCCACCTCTCCTCCGCCATCCCTGTATCTATCTCGCAGTCGCTGGTCCCCACTGACTTTTCTATCTTCTATCTGTTATCTTTAGCTATTATCTTCCTTCTGGCTGGACCTTCCATTCACTAGGAATCCTTATCCAAATTAAAAAAATGATTTGGCATATTTACAATGGCGTGACTTATAACTCATCATGAGCCCCAACTAAAAATCTTAAGTAGGGTCACCCAACTATCATGGGTATTTATTAGAATTTTTTTTTATCTGTGCCAAAGGGACCTTTTAACGTAAAACTAGGGGGAGAAAAAAGTGCAATGGTGTGTTATCCAGACAACAGTGTTGTAAGGTGATGCGGCACTGCTCCCTTGGTATTGTTGTGAGAAAGACGTACATTTTAAGAGGTCTGGATATAAATACAATTGCTGCTGCTCCGCAGGTTAGGGGTCCAATGCTGAAATCATTTGTAGGAGATGCGGGCATGCTTGCGTTACTGGTTGGTAAGAAATAAAGATATCCAGAAGGTCCAGGGAATAGGGAATTTACTATGGCTTTATTCTCAACGCGTTTCAAAGCATCTATGATTTCTTCATCACTAGAAAGTACCGAAAGTTTATCTTGATGAAGAAGATGAAGATAGTTTGAGGTTTGAAGATGAAGAAAGTGTCTCCTGATAGTTTCTTCTTATGAAGTTATAGATACTGCTAAACGCATTGAGATTAAAACTTCAATCATTTCACTGTACCTGGATATCTTTTTTTCCATACCGACCAGCAACGCAGCATACCCGCATCTAATACAATTATAAAAGGGACCTCTTGATACAGGAAAGATAAATATCTTGGTACCGTGTTAGCCAGTAGATAAAAAAATACAGTATTTAGAATTGAGAGTCCTCAGTGGTTGATACCTTTTAATGGCTAACTGAAAAGATGGTAACAAATTGCAAGCTTTCGACACTACACAGGTCTCTTCATCAGGCACAGACTGAAGCAAATTCTGAAGAATCACATATTTATACACAACACAGCACAGAAATGTTATTATGGGAGAGTGATAAGTGATAAACAGTTGTGTCCATAAATATTGGAAAGTTCCTAGATTAGGAGTGAATGTTTTGCTGTCCTCTGATTGGGGTCTGGTTCTATGTTATGATGCCCTCATAAGGTCTGAAGTGCAAATTCCTTAATTGATGTAAAAAGACATAAATCCATGCGACACATTCATTCCTGCACTAAGTGTGTCAAAGGTTGTCATAAGTTTATACTCCCAGATTCTCCTGTCTCTCTGAGATTTGAACTTACCTTTCAATAAAAGTAATTTCAGGTCCATAGTGATATGATCAGGCATACAAAAATGTATGGCCAAAGGTAGATCCATTATTTTTTCTTTTATTGAATGGCTGTGATAATTTATTCTTGTTCTCAGTTTTTGCCCTGTCTCCCCAACATACAGACCCCCAGTTGGACATTTAGTACAAATAATTAAGTACACCACATTAGATTTGATGCAGCTGAAAGTACCTGAGTAGTCCTGATGTGAATTGGGGAACTTTATCTTGTCCATGGTCATTATAAACGACCTTTGACACACTTAGTGCAGGAATGAATGTGTCGCATGGATTTATGTCTTTTTACATCAATTAAGGAATTTGCACTTCAGACCATGTGGAGTCATCATAACATAGAACCAGACCCCAATCAGAGGACAACAAAATATTCACTCCTAATCTAGGAACTTTCCAATATTTATGGACACAACTGTTTATCACTTATCACTCTCCCTTAATGACAGTTCTGTGCTGTGTTGTGTATAAATATGGGATTCTTCAGAATTTGCTTTAGTCTGTGCCTGATGAAGAGACCTGAGTAGTCTTGAAACCTTGCAATTTTTTACCATCTTTTCAGGTAGCCAATAGCCATTAAAAGGTATCAACCACTGAGGACTCTCAATTTTAAGGGACCTCTTGGACACTTTTAGGCTCCAGTGTTAATTGAACTCATGCACTCAAAGCTAAGGCAGGACAATCGAAGAGCAGAAGTGAGTTTCTTACACTTTCTGGATCCGATGTGGAGCAGGTAGTCTGAGAAGTGAGTGTGGGCTTATTTTTTATTTTGTGACAACACCAAGGGGACCTTAGAAATGTCAGAATTATGTTATCAACTAATTTTATTTAAAGAGGTTGTCTACTACGTCTACTACATTAACATTGATAAGTTATCCTTAGGACAGGTCATCAATGCCGCCAACACTGGGAACAGTCTAACCTTAAATATGTATCACCAACCCACTACATAGGTGGTGTATTATGGCGAGGACCCCAATTTATTGACAGCTGGGGAGACCCCAAGTCAACACCATTCCACCCCCCACAATATATGCTGACCTAGAACAGAATGTAAGGTAGCTAATTGTAAGTAAGATTAATTACAGTTAGACCCATATGATTGATATGTACATTTCTAGATCAATCAACGTCATCAGTGCTGAAATTACAGATCTTTTTCTAGTTAAATTAAGATAATTTAATTTCTCGTTCTCTCGTTCTAAGTCAGAAAACAAAGACGTCTGTAAACTTGAGCCGAATAGACTTTTCTTACGCTTGGACGAAATTAGCAAGCTGATTATAGCGATGGACATGATGCAGCGTTCCATCAATATTGTATGTACATAGAAGGTATAATGGGAATATAAATGTCAGGCTCATTAAATGTACAGTACACAAAACTGTTCTCATACAGGAGGATGTTGTAATCCTGCACTTATAAGAAATTATAGATCACTGCATTGAAATCCAAAGCTTCTTTCCCTTTAGATATTCTAAATCTCAATTACATTGTGGATGATCTGATCTGCTTCTCATCTCGCATCTTTGAAGATGAGATGTTGGTTATCTTCCTTTGATTTAACTGTATCTAATGAACTCCTGGAGAGAGCCGAAGGAAAAGCATTAACAGGACATGTATGGAAGAGATTTCATATCCCGAGCCTGGGAAATACATCAAGTGCTTAAGGATATGACTCCATTTTTCTCTAACGCCAGAAGCAACTTTAATGGAAATTTCAAACACAATTACATTTTAAATCAATAAAGCTAGATAAAACATTTTTTTATTATAAGCTATTTTTATGTTCATCTTGTGTAGGCTATGATCATTTCGAATTCCCAGATAGATTGCCCCCAAGCAGCCACGTTTTAATGTTCTCCACCTAGAGATAAGCAAATTGGATCCAGGCAAATAAAAATTGTCTCAAATTATTCAAGAAAAATTTGGACTCTACTGAATCTGATTTTTTTGTAATTTGCTTCATGCAATTAATACCGCTCATCTGTCCCACCATGCAGTCCTCCTCGAAACTTCCACCAGCTTCATCTTTCCTTCTGTGCTAGGTCATATAGCATTCTTACAACCTTACCCTGTAGCCTGCCATCAACACTTTTGAGTGAGTGGCTCATATAAAAGCAGGAATCAACATTTTGCCTGATAGACAAACAGGAGAATAGGAGCAAAGAAAGAAAGGTCCCACTTACAGTAATCTGCTTCTAGAGACAGATTTCACTTGACAACAGGCATTAGATGCCAAGTTAGACAGAAGGGAAACATTGATTACCATTTTTAGACGTAAAATATATTTTTTGTGAAATATATGTTATTTACTATTGTACTTTATTACCCTTTATGATATTGTTAACCATTGATTTAATCACCATATGAGCCTAGGTTTATTTAAACTACAGGGATCATTGTAGACTTATGGCGTGAAAGTGATAGGCCTTTCAAGCCATAAACATCACATAATGATAAATGTTCATCGTTTCCACAGCAGCTACAGGCTGTATTAGGTCATTAGGTGTTGAAGTTACACAGAGTCACTCATAGTCCTCAGGGACTCAGGTCACAATCCACAGGAGGAAAAAAGACATGTTTCTAGAGCCAACAAGAACTGTTATAAAGAGCTGTTGCAAAGCATTAGTGTTCCAGCTTCTTAATAAAATGTATAAACTTTAATCCAACATATTAAAAATAGAATGGAGATAACTCCTGGGACAGTGCCATAGCACGTGTGAAATGAGCAACGCGTTTCGACCTGACGGTCTTTGTCACAGCTGTCGCTCACTTCACACGTGCTATGGCACTGTCCCAGGAGTTATCTCCATTCTATTTTTAATATGTTGGATTAAAGTTTATACATTTTATTAAGAAGCTGGAAAACTTTCTCTTTTTTTCTTGGAATCCCACTACGTCACGTCAGGACGAAGTTCCGTGCCTCTTGCATCTATCAGTGAGCTGGTTCCCCTCTTTTTTTTTCTTGTTTGGAACGCAAAACATTAGTACAAAGTGTCTACATGGACTTCCACTACTCTGTCCTGTCCCATAGAGTAGAAGATGGGTAGCAATAGTGGCTCTATGGTGGATAATGTTGTAAGGTGGGGTGAGGTGGATGCACACACATTTTAGTGATGGGGAATAGCAATGAATTATTGCCCATTCGGGAGTTGAGCGGGTAAAATGTGATGGTGAGAAATTGGTGCGTTAACCGATAACAAAGGTGGTGATACGGCAGGTTCCTTTATTGAAGTTTTTCAAAGCACAAACCAGTTTTTGGCTTCAGACTGGAGTCTTTCTCGGGCCGTTATCTGATAATTACCTGACAAATGTTCTGGTCAGGAGCCGAAAACCAGTTTGTGCTTTTAAAGAATTTTATAAAGGTATTAATTTACACCGGTCATGTGCCCACCTTTCTTTTCGGTCAGTGCACCAATTCCTCTTCACTAATATTACCACTATCCGGTTGCGGACACTTGTACAGCAGCAGCCATTGCCCCTGCAGATACATCTGACTGTCCAACCCAGGAGGTCCCACCATCAGCTTATTAACTGCAAATCTCCTTCCTAGCCAGAGCTGTTGTGCTGACAGTTAAGTAGTACACTACTGAACTGAGCCATTATGTACCTGATGAGAAAAGAAATAGTGCTCCATCTTTTATGCACGTTACATGTTTACTTGCTTATTTTATTGTGAAGTGTCTAAATTATAAGGTAATCAAAGAGGTTAAAAAAATATATCAGTTCAAATCTGTTAAGGATGACATGTGCAAGGAGATTTTATGTTCTCCCCGTGTTCATGGAAGTTTCCTCTGGTTATTGAGAAGTAACTTGTATTGTTAGGTCCATTGGGACTGAGAAATGACAATGTCTGCAAATTGCTGCGGAATACTTGACTCTACATAAAGAAAAGAAGAAAATATACAGGATAGGTCATCAATATCTGATCGACTGGAGTCTGACACCCAAAAAACACACTGATCAGATGTTATCAGTGTCAGCGACAGTGGCCGCCAGCCCAGGTACTCACTTAGCGAGTTCTTCCGTCGTCTGGTAGTGGCCGAGATTTGGTACTACCCATTGCCCCATATTCAAATCAACAAGAGGTGGATGTGCCATACCCTGCGGCGGCCACTACTAGAAGACTGCTGACTCCTTAAGTCAGTACTTCCCGCCACCAACACCTCTAACTGCTGATCATCAGGAATGCCGGGTGTCGTACCCCAGCCGATCAGACATCGAAGACCTATCCTAAGGATAGGCCATCAATATAAAAGAAGTAGACAACCTCTTTAAGGAAGGATACATCTGTTATCTGGTGGCTGCACACTGATGCTATGTCTATAAAGGCACGGATGATTGACCTCGTGGAGACCAAAACATCCAACACCGCGGAGACACCATCACGTGTTTCTCAATGCAGTGATCCAGAACACTGCCCCCAAATATGCAAAGGGGAAAGGCCTGGCTATTCACTACCTGCGTTGAGAAACATGTGATGGTGTCTCCACAGCTCCTCTACATGCATTTGCATATTTGGGGGCAGTGTTCTGGATCACTGCGTTGAGAAACACGTGATGGTGTCTCCGCGGTGTTGGATGTTTTGGTCTCCATGAGGTCAATCATCCGTGCCTTTATAGACTTTCTACTAGGCACTGGTCCTGTTAGCCAGTTTCCTACTCCACACTGATGAGGGGCAAAAAACCCCAAACAGCTGTCTGTGGATGGATACCATGCTTGGCATAGGTGGTTTTCCTTTATTGGATGTTTTCCTTTATTGGATGCTGCCCTTCCCTTGGTTGTTCCTTCCTGGGGAAAGGCATGACTATTCACTGCCTGCGTTGAGAAACACGTGATGGCTCCTCTACATGCACTGATGCTTTGTGGCACATATTTGAATGGCTACTAAATAAGGTGTGATCTTTACTTAATGACCTAAATCTGCATTATAAACCATAAAACTAATTAACACCAATGAGTTTTACATAGCAGACTGCTGATTAGATGTGTTATTGTAGATCACAATTACATGCCGGCGGTCTATCTCTATCAAGCTGGAGTTTTCCAGATAGTCTCTTTGATTGTCATTTTTGCTTTGGCTGGTGACTACAATTGTCCTCATTTCCAGCCCTAAAAGCATTACAGTTACATTTTGAATTGCTGTAAAATGTTCTCCATACAGAATATGAGTTATTAAGAATAGCTGCTTGCATCATCTACAAACACAATATAGGTTCACATGATTCTATCCAAATTAAGTTAAAAAATATAAATGTGGATCCAGTTTTGGAGAATTGTAGTACAAACCAAGCATAAAGGTAATTTCTAGAAGATGACCTTTATATTTATGGTGCATTTTGACAACTTGACAGCTGATTTGATTTGAATACTCATGGTTTGGCCAAAGATTCCTTGCAGGGTTATTCTCCCTCAGTTTGCATGCTAAGTGATTTTTCATATCTTCATTAACAGAATTTCTGCAGGAACTCCACCAAGGGCTCTGCAACTCTCCAGTGACACTATCAGTGATCAGTGTCAGTATGCACTCTTATCTGATTCCCGTCTGCAGTACCAAGAGGCCACCGCAGACAAGCCAGCAATGAGAGTGCACACCTGCTTCCTCTGATAAATTGTTCAGAATTAATGGATAAAAAAATTGTAGAAGCGCAAGCACAGCGCGAAACGGCCGTCGTCTTCCCCTGCTCACACGAGCTTCAGCTCCCACTCCCCCGGCCATGAATTTTACTTGGAGATGGAATAAAGCGTTGATTTTCTGAGATCCGTGAGTGCCTTCTTTTTTTCTTTTGTACATGGATTTAAAAAATTGCAGTCTATCTTCTTTAGTGCAAAAAATGGATGAGAAAAAAACAGATGCAACTAGGAAGCAAATAGAGAGCAAAATGAATGACAACTGAGAAAAAAATCAGTCTGTCTCAAATGGCATCACTCACAAGCCTGTGTGAATGTAGCCTTAAGTGAGTAAGAAAGGTCTTGACAAAATGTCAAGTTGTTGAAGCCATAATGCCATTATCAATTCCTTGGATATCTTTTTGTATCCCTTTCCTGTTGTATACAGTTCAACTACCTTTTCCCGTAGATCCGTTGACAATTCTTTTGCTTTTCCCCATGACTCACAATCCTGAAATGTCAGTGGCTGGATGAAAGATGCAAGAGTCTGTCTGGATCCCAGAAACTCACTCAGCTTTTATGCACACAGACTGATTACAAGCAAACAGGTCACAGGTGAGGATGTTGCCTTTAGTAGCCACTCAGACCCATGTTTCAACTTCTGTGCATGTTATCAGGCCAAAATTACAGGGCATGTGAACATCTGACCAAGGTCATTTGGATGTTTTGGCTTGTTATTATGATTTAAAAAGAGAAAACATAACTGACAATAAATGGCTTCACCCAACCACTAACCATGAGTGGAGAAAAAGTTTTGCTGTTATCATTCATATTCTCTGAAAAAAGGCCAAGAAAGCAAAAATTCTGCTTGGGTATGTAAACTTTTGAGCACAACTGTAAATAGATTAGAGAAAGATTGATGTGCTAGTGCTTAGAAATGAAGAAAATTAGTCTCGAAGTTCATTGGGGTGTTTTGAAGCATTTAGAATAATGACACGCCCCCATGTACTTCCAGGCTAATTAGCATGTTACTTCAAAGCTTGATTTCTCAGCACTGGCACATCGTATTACAACAAGAGAGGTGTCATGGTTGTGGACAGGGTTCCTTCCCTGTCCTCTCGGGGTTAATTTGTATAGCCTCCTGCTGGTTTGAGGAGGGCTATAGTTACCCACCTTCATCTGGGGATCCTTGTCAGTGATACATCTGTCTTGGCTGTGTGTATGACCCCCTGGTGTGCTTGCATACTGTTGTCCGGTTGCTTTCTTGCGTAAGACTTGGTCTGCTTTCTCGTTCTGTGCTTTGCCGGGTGACTCTGCTAATTGTCTGTTTCTGGCTCTGACCCTCGGCTTGGTACTCTAACTTCCCTCCTTTCTGTCCCGTTTGTACTGCACCGCTATCTTCAGCTCCCCGACCTTTTACTATGTCCCGACCATGCTTACGTCTCACCCTTTTGGCACTACATCGAACTCCCGGCTGGACTTTGCCACGTTCAGACTACTCTCCGACTCCGCTGGTCACTGCCGCAGCTTGGCGTAAGGCTCCGCCTCCGTCCACTCCCCCAGAGGTCCTGTGTTTCAGGTCCTGCACTCTTGTGCTTAAGCTCACCGCTCCTTACTCTCTCTCCGTCCTTCTGTAACACGCGCACCGACTCCTGCTGTAAGTCTGCAGCCGGGCTCTTGATAATCATTTTTATTGTTGCGCTCGGAGCCATAAAGCCATACAACCAGTTTGATAAGTAAAATTATCCTGACAGTTCATTTTGTAGATTATTGTACACTAAACAGAGACAAAGAGCATGTCCTAACAATAGTCTTCTATCTTCATCTTGGCTTGAAACTTTCATCTTACAAATGGGTTTTTATTCAGATCCTTTTTTTTTAAGAATGTAGATAATGCAGTGTATATATGGAGACATGATGTTAATATGAAGTAGGGAAGTGCTGTGTTTGAAAGTGCAGCTCAACGTGGGTATAAAACAGGATAAATCTGATTGATGACAGATCCAATTTATGTCAATGACTCATTTTTAAAACGCTTTGAGCAGACGAGGAGGAAAGATTAGTGAGATTGGTGCAGCGGACATCAAAGCAGAAGTGTGTTTATTATTGGTCTTAAAAAAAAAGAAATAATTACATTTCTCGACAGAATTGAGGTGAGCAATTTATGTCCTCAATCACTACGGAGGTGAACATGGCGCAGCATTCGTCATCTTGATGTCATTATTGTTATTGCCATTGACTTTCGGAAGTTGTATTAATGGACAATGTAAATAACTGCACAGTTTATTAGTCATACATTTAGAGTCGATTTATAGTGACGACGAATAAGCCTCCTTACCTTGACAAGCCAGAGCCGGAATGTCACTCTCCGCAAGGAGAAATTTTACTCCTTACACCCCAGTCCAGAGCCTCTCACCTAGCCAAATCAGTTCTCATACTTTGCACTAATGAGGGGCAACACCCTGAAACACCGTGTCTGCAAATTGAGTTTCTGATTTGGCTTTTATCCTAAGTCTTATTTCAAGGCTCGTTAAAGGGTCGATGATGACTTGTACAATTGCTGCTCCCAACAGGTGGCGCTATAGAGTTCAAGTCCTCTTCATCTCTGAAGGAATTTGTATAGTGATTAAATATCAAGCTACCAAATGATGAAAATGTAATAGACGTGGCACTCACCCAGATTCTGCTGCAATTCAATGTCCTTTATTCATCTTTGCAACGAAAAAGACATAATAAGGAGGGGCGGCTGGTGAGAGTTACGGTGCGGAGAGTGAGAGGAGGACGACGGCCGTTTCATGCTTGTGCGCTTCCACGGGTCCAGGTGGAAGCGCACGAGTGCGAAACGGCTGTCGTCCTCCTCTCACTCCCCGCACCGCAACTCTCACCAGCCGCATCTCCTTATTATGTCTTTTTCGTTGAAAGATGAATAAAAGACATTGAATTGCAGGAGAATCTGGGTGAGTGCCACGTCTATTACATTTTCATCATTTGGTATCTGTCAGTGAACTTTCGTTGAGCACCTCCCGTGCACTGCTGGGTATATACGTGCTATATGAGCCCTAATAAGGATCCTACGTCTGCTATTGAACCGAATGTCGCGATACCGCCTGGTGCCGTTCATATTCTAAACTCTTTGAGGTTGTGTTAAATATCAAGCTGCTTTGTTTCTGCATCAAACCTCCATAGCCGAACCTTAAAAGGGGTTTACTACTAAACAAATATAATAAAGTTGGTCCGGGGTGATTGTAAAATAAAAATAAACACATAATCACCTATCAGAACCCTTTGCCACTCCATATTACCTATCACCAGTGTACCTTGTCAGTCTCATGGCTCTACTGACTGGGAGCTTTAGATGACTTCCAGAGCATCCTGGCTCTTTTTTTCTGACTCAGACAGACTATGACTACTGCAGTCAACCAGAAGCTGCTGATTGGTTGCAGCGGTCATCTAATGACCTCGCTGTTAAAGGAACACAGAAGACCAATAGAGGGCATTGCTATCAGTTTGATACTTTTTAAATTATTATTCTAGTGCTGCAATGAGTCCACTACTCTGACAACCCCTTCTCAATCACCATATTCCCCAATGTAAAATAATAGCAGCCTATACTCACCTCCAGGTGAACATAAGCTGTTATTATATTACATGGGGAAATAAAGTGATTGAAATGGGGTTATCTGAGTAGTGGACAACCCTTCAATTATTCTCAGCAATATATAAAATCTTTAACAATATCAGTGTTTCATAAATATACTAGGAGTACATGAAGCAATAAGTAACAATTAAGTTAATAGAGTTCAACAGGGAGCTGTAATCTGATACCTCAGTGAGTTGGCAGTCAGTCTTGTGCCTACCAATATGGAATTTAGTGGATTAGTGTTAAACTTATTACTATTATTATTTTTAGAGTACCATTGGTTCCATGGTGCTGTACATGAGAAGGGATTGCATAGAAAATGCAAAAAAAAATAACAATGAACAAAGTAACAATGGCGGACTGATACAGAAAGGTGAGGGTCGTGTCCTTGTGGGTTTACAGTCTATAAAATAATGGGTAAAGAGACAGTAGGTTGTGGGGGGCTGCATCAGCTCCAGTGGTGGTGAGGTGGCAGGGGATCATTATAGGCTGTAAGCTTTCAAGAAGAGATGGTTTTCAAGTTCTGTATGAAAATTCTGAATGTGGTGGATAATCAAACATTGTCGGGTACAGAAATCCAGAAGATGGGGGATACTCAGGAGAAGTCTTGGAGATGATTGGGTGAGGAACCTACAAGTGTGGAGGACAGAAGGAGGTCTTGGGGAGACTAAAGATTCCATGTGGTAAGGTATCGAGAGAGTAATTCAGAAGGTACTTGGCGTTCATAAATAAAAAACAAGAATTTTGTAACATAGAATTCAACGGGCAGTTGTAATCTGATACCTCATTGAGTTGGCAGTCTGTCTTGTGCTTACCAAACTGGATTTTGGTGGATTAATGGACAATCCCTTTATACAATAGTAGTGTTTTATGAAGCTACTTGAAATACCATAAGTAAAAAATAGGTAGAAATACAAAGAATTCAACAAGTAGCTGTAATCTGATACCTCAGTGAGCTGGCGGTCCATCTTGTGCTTCCCAATATGGATTTTAATGGATGAATGGACAATTACTTTGAAGAATAAAAAGTTTTTTATAAAGACACTTTACACGTTATAAGTAAAAAATGAGAATTAAATACATAGAATTCAATAGACAGCTGTAATCTGATACCTCAGTGAGATGGTAGTCCATTTTGTATATATCAGTGTAGATTTTAACAGCTATTAATGAATTAGGAAGGCAAGGAGCAAAAGTGGCTCCCAAGTCAAAAGTGAATTTTATTTATCTGAAAATATACATTTCAATATTTCTTATTTCCACTTCTATTGTTTTCTACAAAGTTTATTGCTCATTTAATGTTGGGCTCCACATTTTTTTTTGCCTCCATAACCATGGAATGACCTGGTTCTTTTATTAGTTTCATGCCACATTATTACAGTAATAAAAAATATTTGCTACCATATTTTTCAGAATATAAGACGCACTTTTTTTCCTCCAAATTTGGGCGTAAGATGGAGATGCTTTTTATAATCCAAAGTGAGCTTACCAGGGGGTGGCGATGGTGGAGCAGGATCACAGGAGGCAGGGTCGCTTCTTCAGGAGACCAGAGGCGGCAGGAGAAAGGTGATGCTGAAGTGCCTGGGCTCTCAGAAGATGTCGCACGTGCAGACTGAGGTTTTGGGAGACAAGATCTCTCCTCACGAGATCTCAATCTGCGCATGCGCCGCCGCCGCCATTAACTCTTTTTCCAATCCATCTGATTCCAGAAATATTACAAGATGTTCCTCTATAAGGATTTGATGCATCAAGAATAAATTAGAAAAAAAAGAAAAGACAAAATGAACTGGAAATGAGAAGTATTCAGCATATGTGTCGTCTATTTCTAGTAAGACGCTTTAAATTTAGAACGTTTTCTTCTTAGCTTATTCAGAAATAAAGAGAATACTGTAATTTGGGATCCATAACACTGTAATTACGGCTCCTTGTGTGCATTACACATTTCTTAATAAAAATAGAAGTTGCCATTAACCGATGATTTAATCTCCTTTATTATATGGAACAGATGCTTAAATCTGCAGTTTCAATATGCGGGAATCTAAATTTGTTTATTAAGGGTAGAGATAAATGTTTCAGAACTGTAGTTCCACTCACAGGCCATGTAGTTCCGCATGGTCAGTATTCCATGGCTACCGGTTGAGAGCCCTGTGCATCTTCTCCTACCTGCAAGCATCCACCACTCCCCTTGTGATTAGCCAGACCATATGATGTTGTTGTCCCAGGGCAGCTAAATTAAAGACAAGACCGGGCTGCCGGAAGGTAGAAGGGGATTCACCTTCTGCGAATTATTTGCTGCCTCTATTGAAAATGATTGTAGAAAAGAAAACTGTGGTGGCCTCTTAGTCAACCTCTTGGGAGTTGATGAAGACCTAAAGCAATTTTACTAAATATTTCGTTTTTTTAGCCTATTTATTGATGCTGGTAAAAGGAAGACATCTCTCCTGCTATGCAGCTAGTTTTCTCTTCCTTGGGACCATCATATAATCTCCTCCTACAAAGCATCATCATTGTCTTCCAGCACCCTGCATCTTTGGCATCTTCAGCATTGAGTGGGATACAACATGATGCCACAATGCACATCATAACATTGTGTCTTAGTCAGAGCCTTAAACACCAAAAGTTCCGAGTGCCGGCCTGGGAGAGAAAGAAGATGGCTCATCGAAGACTGATGGCTCATCGAAGACTGATGGCTCATCGAAGACTGATAGCTCATCGAAGACCGATGGCTCATCGAAGACTGATGGCTCATCGAAGACCGATGGCTCATCGAAGACCGATGGCTCATCGAAGACTGATGGCTCATCGAAGACCGATGGCTCATCAAAGACCGATGGCTCATCGAAGACTGATGGCTCATCGAAGACTGATAGCTCATCGAAGACTGATGGCTCATCGAAGACTGATGGCTCATCGAAGACCGATGGCTCAGCAATCGAATAGAAAGACTAGTGAGCTTTGGCTGAGTATTGTTATTTTAATTTTCTAACCCCTACTTGACCATTCAAGGTGAATTCATTGACTCACTCAACTCAAATATAAGAAACAATAAAAATGGGAAAATGAAACTTTAAGCCTTATGAAAACAAAAGCTCAGCTGCATCCAGTCAAGGGAGGTAACATAATATAAATCCATGACTTAGAATTACCAAAGCAACCTTTATGGAGCCCGCATTTGTAAATACCAGTTTCCTATCTATAGAGACAGCTGGAGTGAAAATCATGGTATTTTTAGAGTCCAGATGCTCAGTCTAGTGCAGAACTTACTACAACATCATCTCAGAATCCTTATTCTGAATATCAGAGAAAGTACAGTGAATTTCAGCATTTTGTAGCTCCTCGGCATACTGGTAATGGCTTTCTATCGCAAAGAAGTAAAATCAAACTTTATTTAAAAGAAACTATAAAAAAACACTTAAACAGAATTTTCATCTCTTGACTTTTTTTTTCTTTTCTTGGTTCTTTTTTTTTGCCTTTTAATACAATGTATAGTAAAACACTTTCATAACCAATGTTCAAAGATTGCCTTCCAGTGATAAAAAACCAGTGGTGGTTCTCATCGGCACCATAAAAATGTCCATCTCCGTGTGATTGTAAGGTTTGAAGAGGAGAGTATACAAAGATTGATGTTCATTTCATGTACAATTTTTCCTTCAAAACAAAAAAGGGATAAATTCATCTACTGTTGGACTGAATACTATAGCTGGTGCAAATTGATGTTCAGCACTCAGTCCGACGGCCAGGTTAGGAAGCTGTGGCCATCAGACTGGAACCCTGAGAACCGACTCCTACCTCTTGGCTTTCACTTCTTTTAATTAGTTGGCATAACGTCATGTTGTGGCTTGATGCAAAAGTGACATTGAGCCAGGCTGGCTAATCAAGCCAAAGAGAGGCAGATGTCAGGAGGTAAAAAGTGTTTCTCAAGTCTCTGGTCCGACAGTCACAGCTTATGGATGAAGCCACTGGACTGGGTCCTACAAATTTTTCAGCGCCAACTCTACAAAAGTGACCTTAGTGGATATTTTCTACTAAAGGGATTCAGCTATATGATTCATATGAATGCTCCCTCACTTTACACCTTAAATGGGTTTTCCCACCATGTACTTTTATGGAATCAAATGATCAAATGATCGCAGGTTAAAAACTCTTAGAGGGAATAAAAAATAAACTAAAAAAAATTGTTAAAAAAATCAATAAAAATTCAAATTATTCCCTTTTCCCAGTTTAAAAATAAAGAAATAAAAAAAGCATTTTTGGTACTTTTTGAGGGAAGAGTGCCAGGGAGGCTAGTCCTGATCTGGCACACCACAATATGTTTGCTAAGTTGGCAGATGAGGGGGGTGACAGTACAGGGGTAGCACTGCTGCAGCCAGGCATGTCCTCTGAAAGCCGGAGGAGTGACTGCTCCAGTAAGGAGGGAAATAGGAGAGCAGGGCAGGCCAGACAGGTGCTGGTAGTGGGCGACTCAATTATTAGGGGAACAGATAGGGCAATCTGTCACAAAGACAGGGATTGTCGAAGGGTGTGCTGCCTTCCTGGCGCTCGAGTCCGACACATCGCTGATCGGGTGGACAGATTATTGGGAGGGGCTGGTTAGTGTTGTGAGTTCTGTTTTTGGGCTCCCTCTGGTGGTTACTGATGGTACTGGGTGACTTGTGTTCTCTGCGGTCTCTGGTGTCCACCTGTTCCATCAGGTTATGGGAGTTTCCTATTTAACCTGGCTTTTTTGTCATTTCCTCGTCGGCTATCAATGTAATCAGCGTGTCTTTTTACCTCTGCTCCCTGCGTCTGTTATCTTCAGGACAAGCTAAGTTTTGATTTTCCTGTTCCACGTTTTGCTTAATTTTTGTCTTAGTCCAGCTTGCAGATATGTGATTCCTTGCTGCTGGTTGCTCTAGTGGGCTGAAATTACTCCTCATGTTCCATGAGTTGGCACATGAGTTCAAGTAATTTCAGGATGGTTTTTTGAAGGGTTTTTCGCTGACCGCGCAGTTCACTTTTGTATCCTCTGCTATCTAGCTTTAGCGGGCCTCATTTTTGCTGATTCTATTTTCATAACTACGTATGTGCTTTCCTCTCATTTCACCGTTATTACATGTGGGGGGCTGCTATTTCTGTGGGGTGTTTCTCTGGAGGCAAGTGAGGTCTGTGTTTCTTCTTATAGGGGAAGTTAATCCTTCGGCTGGCGCGAGACGTCTAGGAATCATCGTAGGCACGTTCCCCGGCTACTGCTAGTTGTGTGTTTAGGTTCAGGATCGCGGTCAGCTCAGGTTTCATCACCCTAGAGCTTGTTTTGTTTTTGTGCTTGTCCTTTTGTGATCCCCTGCCATTGGGATCATGACAGTATAGCCGGCCACAAAAAATTGGTCATCGTTTTGGCTGAAGTAGGAGGAAAAGTAGTCTGAGGAAGTTTTTTTTTTTTTTTTTTTCCCCTCCTCAGTGTTTGCTGCCTAGCCTTAATTGCAGCTTGACTGCTTTTTTCCTCCTCTTAATCCTTGAATGGCTCTGACCTCAGCTGTTTATCATGGACGTCCAGAGTTTGGCTTCCAGCCTGAATAATTTTGCTGCTAAGGTTCAAAATATACAAGATTTTGTTGTACATACGCCTATGTCTGAACCTAGAATTCCTGTCCCAGAGTTTTTTTCTGGAGATAGATCTAGTTTTCTGAATTTTAGGAACAATTGCAAGTTGTTTCTTTCCTTGAAATCTCGCTCCTCTGGAGACCCTGCTCAGCAGGTCAAGATTGTTATATCTTTCCTGCGGGGTGACCCTCAGAATTGGGATTTGCATTGGCACCAGGGGATCCTGCGTTGCTCAATGTGGATGCGTTTTTTCTGGCATTGGGTTTGCTCTATGAGGAACCTAACCTAGAGATTCAGGCTGAAAAAGCTTTATTGGCTCTCTCTCAGGGGCAAGATGAAGCAGAAATATATTGTCAGAAATTTCGGAAATGGTCGGTGCTTACTCAGTGGAATGAGTGCGCTCTGGCTGCAAAATTCAGAGATGGCCTTTCTGAGGCCATTAAAGATGTTATGGTGGGGTTCCCGGCGCCTACAGGTCTGAATGAGTCCATGACTATGGCTATTCAGATTGATCGGCGTTTACGGGAGCGCAAACCTGTGCACCATTTGGCGGTGTCTTCTGAACAGGCACCTGAGATAATGCAATGTGATAGAATTCAGTCTAGAAGTGAACGGCAAAATTATAGGCGGAAAAATGGATTGTGTTTTTATTGTGGTGATTCAGCTCATGTTATATCAGCATGCTCTAAACGCACAAAAAAGGTTGATAAGTCTGTAGCCATTGGTACTTTACAGTCTAAGTTCATTCTGTCTGTGACGCTGATTTGTTCATTATCATCCATTTCCGTCGATGCCTATGTGGATTCAGGCGCTGCCCTGAGTCTTATGGATTGGTCATTTGCCAATCGCTGTGGGTTTAGTCTGGAACCTCTGGAAGTTCCTATTCCTTTGAAAGGAATTGACTCTACACCTTTGGCTATGAATAAACCTCAATACTGGACACAAGTGACCATGCGTATGACTCCCGTTCATCAGGAGGTGATTCGCTTCCTGGTACTGTATAATTTACATGATGTCTTAGTGCTTGGTCTGCCATGGTTACAAACTCATAACCCAGTCCTGGACTGGAAAACAATGTCTGTGTTAAGCTGGGGATGTCAGGGGGTTCATGATGATGCATCTCCGATTTCTATCGCTTCATCTACTCCTTCTGAAGTTCCGGTATTTTTGTCTGATTATCGGGAGGTTTTTGAGGAGCCTAAGCTCAGTTCGCTTCCTCCTCACAGGGATTGCGATTGTGCTATAGATTTGATTCCTGGCAGTAAATTCCCTAAAGGTCGTTTGTTCAATCTGTCAGTGCCAGAGCATACTGCTATGCGGAATTATGTTAAGGAGTCCTTGGAAAAGGGACATATTCGTCCATCTTCGTCCCCTTTGGGAGCAGGTTTTTTTTTTGTGGCCAAAAAAGATGTTTCCTTGAGGCCTTGCATAGATTATCGTCTTTTGAATAAGATTACAGCCAAATATCAGTATCCTTTGCCATTGTTGACTGATTTGTTCGCTCGCATTAAGGGGGCTAAATGGTTCACTAAGATTGATCTTCGGGGTGCGTATAATCTTGTTCGGATAAGGCAGGGTGATGAGTGGAAAACCGCATTTAATACGCCTGAGGGCCATTTCGAGTATTTGGTGATGCCTTTTGGACTTTCTAATGCTCCTTCTGTCTTCCAGTCTTTTATGCACGATATTTTTCGTGAATATCTGGATAAATTTATTATCGTGTATTTGGATGATGTTTTGGTTTTTTCTGATGACTGGGAGTCTCATGTTCAGCAGGTCAGGAAGGTGTTTCAGGTCCTGCGGGCCAATTCTTTGTTTGTAAAGGGTTCTAAATGTCTCTTTGGAGTCCAGAAGATTTCTTTTTTGGGGTATATTTTTTCCCCTTCTACTATTGAGATGGATCCCGTCAAGGTTCAGGCTATTTGTGACTGGACGCAGCCTACATCTCTTAAGAGTCTACAGAAGTTCTTGGGCTTTGCTAATTTTTATCGTCGCTTCATAACTAATTTTTCTAGTGTTGTTAAGCCTTTGACGGATTTGACTAAAAAGGGTACTGATGTTACTGATTGGTCTCCTGCGGCTGTGGAGGCCTTTCAGGAACTTAAGCGCCGGTTTTCTTCTGCTCCTGTGTTGCGTCAGCCAGATACGTCGCTTCCTTTTCAGGTTGAGGTTGATGCTTCCGAGATCGGAGCGGGGGGCGGTTTTGTCACAGAGAAGCTCCGATGGCTCAGTGATGAAGCCATGTGCGTTCTTTTCTAGAAAATGTTCGCCCGCTGAACGGAATTATGATGTTGGTAATCGGGAGCTTTTGGCCATGAAGTGGGCATTTGAGGAGTGGCGTCATTGGCTTGAGGGTGCTAGACATCGTGTGGTGGTCTTGACTGATCACAAAAATCTGATGTACCTTGAGTCTGCCAAGCGTCTGAATCCTAGACAGGCTCGTTGGTCACTGTTTTTCTCCCGTTTCAATTTTGTGGTTTCATACCTGCCAGGTTCAAAGAATGTGAAGGCGGATGCTCTTTCTAGGAGTTTTGTGCCTGACTCCCCTGGAAATTCTGAGCCCACTGGTATCCTTAGGGATGGGGTGATTTTGTTGGCTGTCTCCCCAGACTTGCGACGTGCTTTGCAGGAGTTTCAGGCGGATAAACCTGATCGTTGTCCGCCGGAAAGACTGTTTGTTCCGGATAATTGGACCAGTAGAGTCATCTCCGAGGTCCATTCTTCTGTGTTGGCAGGTCATCCTGGAATATTTGGTACTAGAGACTTGGTGGCCAGGTCTTTTTGGTGGCCTTCCTTGTCGAGGGATGTGCGTTCTTTCGTGCAGTCTTGTGGAGTTTGCGCTCGGGCTAAGCCTTGCTGTTCTCGGGCCAGTGGATTGTTGTTACCTTTGCCTATCCCGAAGAGGCCTTGGACGCACATTTCCATGGACTTTATTTCGGATCTTCCTGTCTCTCAAAAAATGTCCGTCATATGGGTTGTGTGTGACCGCTTTTCTAAGATGGTTCATCTGGTACCCTTGCCTAAGTTACCTTCCTCCTCTGAGTTGGTCCCTCTGTTTTTTCAAAACGTGGTCCGTTTGCATGGCATTCCGGAGAACATCGTTTCTGACAGGGGATCCCAGTTTGTGTCTAGATTTTGGCGGATGTTCTGTGCTAAGATGGGCATTAATTTGTCCTTTTCGTCTGCATTCCATCCCCAGACGAATGGCCAGACGGAACGAACTAATCAGACTTTAGAAACTTATTTAAGGTGTTTTGTTTCTGCTGATCAAGATGACTAGGTTTCCTTTTTGCCGCTTGCCGAGTTTGCCCTTAATAATCGGGCTAGTTCTGCTACCTTGGTTTCTCCTTTCTTTTGTAATTCGGGGTTTCATCCTCGTTTTTCCTCTGGTCAGGTGGAGCCTTCTGATTGTCCTGGAGTGGACATGGTGGTGGATAGGTTGCATCGGATTTGGAGTCATGTGGTGGACAATTTGAAGTTGTCCCAGGAGAGGGCTCAGCAGTTTGCTAATCGCCGTCGCCGCGTGGGTCCTCAACTTCTTGTTGGGGACTTGGTGTGGTTGTCTTCTCGTTTTGTTCCTATGAAGGTCTCTTCTCCTAAGTTCAAGCCTCGGTTCATCGGTCCCTATAGGATCTTGGAAATTCTTAACCCTGTGTCGTTTCGTTTGGATCTCCCGGCATCGTTTGCTATTCATAATGTGTTCCATCGGTCGTTGTTGCGGAAGTATGAGGTACCTGTCGTTCCTTCGCTTGAGCCTCCTGCTCCGGTGCTGGTGGAGGGTGAATTGGAGTATGTTGTGGAGAAGATCTTGGATTCTCGTGTTTCCAGACGGAAACTCCAGTATTTGGTCAAGTGGAAGGGTTATGGTCAGGAGGATAATTCTTGGGTGATTGCCTCTGATGTTCATGCTGCCGATTTGGTCCGTGCTTTTCATAGGGCTCATCCTGGTCGCCCTGGTGGTTCTCGTGAGGGTTCGGTGACCCCTCCTCAAGGGGGGGGTACTGTTGTGAGTTCTGTTTTTGGGCTCCCTCTGGTGGTTACTGATGGTACTGGGTGACTTGTGTTCTCTGCGGTCTCTGGTGTCCACCTGTTCCATCAGGTTATGGGAGTTTCCTATTTAACCTGGCTTTTTTGTCATTTCCTCGCCGGCTATCAATGTAATCAGCGTGTCTTTTTACCTCTGCTCCCTGCGTCTGTTATCTTCAGGACAAGCTAAGTTTTGATTTTCCTGTTCCACGTTTTGCTTAATTTTTGTCTTAGTCCAGCTTGCAGATATGTGATTCCTTGCTGCTGGTTGCTCTAGTGGGCTGAAATTACTCCTCATGTTCCATGAGTTGGCACATGAGTTCAAGTAATTTCAGGATGGTTTTTTGAAGGGTTTTTCGCTGACCGCGCAGTTCACTTTTGTATCCTCTGCTATCTAGCTTTAGTGGGCCTCATTTTTGCTGATTCTATTTTCATAACTACGTATGTGCTTTCCTCTCATTTCACCGTTATTACATGTGGGGGGCTGCTATTTCTGTGGGGTGTTTCTCTGGAGGCAAGTGAGGTCTATGTTTCTTCTTATAGGGGAAGTTAATCCTTCGGCTGGCGCGAGACGTCTAGGAATCATCGTAGGCACGTTCCCCGGCTACTGCTAGTTGTGTGTTTAGGTTCAGGATCGCGGTCAGCTCAGGTTCCATCACCCTAGAGCTTGTTTTGTTTTTGTGCTTGTCCTTTTGTGATCCCCTGCCATTGGGATCATGACAGGTGAGGACCCAGCGGTCCTGGTGCACATTGGCACAAATGACAAAGTTAGAGGTAGGTGGAAGGTCCTTAAAAATGATTTCAGGGAATTAGGCTGCAAGCTGAAAGCAAGGACCTCCAACGTGGTATTTTCCGAAATACTGCCTGTACCTCGTGCCACGCCAGAGAGGCAACGGGAGATTAGGAAGGTTAATAAGTGGATCAAGAATTGGTGTAGGAAAGAGGGGTTTGGGTTCCTGCAGAACTGGGCAGACTTCTCAGTTGGCTATAGGTTCTATGAAAGGGACGGGCTGCATCTCAATGGGGAAGGTGCAGCTGTGCTGGGGAGAAAATGGCTAGAAGGTTGGAGGAGCGTTTAAACTAGGAATTGGGGGGAGGATATTCATTTTATAGGAGGGGAAGATAGTGCAGATATAGACCTGGGCACAAATAAGGAAGTTGGGGGTGGCGGTGGTGTGGGGGTGGGGTTAGAACAATTAATAATTTAAGAAAGAATAGAGGTACAGAGAGATACATAAAGTATATGTAAAGTAGTAGGACAGATACTGCATGTTTGGTTACTGCTGCCCTTCCAGGTTCAGCCATTATAACTAGTGATGTGAGCAGGCGCTCCTGGGACTAAGTCCTGCTTTTCCCCTCCTGAGCTTCCCAGGGGAAGACCTCTCATTGGTCCTGTAGCAGCTCCTATTGGATCACTAGGAAGGTCCTGAACTGCTACAGCTATAAAAGGTTTGCATGGCCGCATGGCCATGCGCTAGTATCATTTGTGTTTGGTAGTTGCCAGTGGATACTCTGCCACGCTGTATATAAGTGGTGTGAGTCTGTTAAGCCTTGGGGCTGTACACTCAGGCAGGCAACTAGCGTCAGTGGGGCAATTAGCCTTGGCTTAGCATCTGGTTCCATCATGTGTGCGGTTAGCACAGAAGAGTTCCAGAGCAAGCACAACTTTTAGTTAGGGTTTTAGTCCCTGTTTACAGCTCGCTTTCATTTCAGACGGGTGAAGTTTAACCCACATGTGAGCTCAGTGTCCTTCCGCCATTACTTGCAGCAGGTACCTCTGCACGGTGGACCCCGGGCTGTGAACGCACCTCGCTTCTATCACCCTATTACCTGGTGCATTCCGCTAGCCCTAACATAGTGTGAGCAGCCTCTTCTTACCTCAGCATATCTTGTATCTCTAATATGAGATCAGATAGACAGGGTGGACAGCAGTGTGAGCAGCCTCTTCCTTCCTCAGCACCCCTGGTATCTCCAGCATTAGATCAGATAGACACAGTGGACAGCAGTGTGAGCAGCCTTTTCTTACCTCAGCATATCTTGTATCTCCAATATGAGATCAGATAGACAGGGTGGACAGCAGTGTGAGCAGCCTCTTCCTTCCTCAGCACCCCTGGTATCTCCAGCATTAGATCAGATAGACACAGTAGACAGCAGTGTGAGCAGCCTCTTCTTACCTCGACACCTCTGGTATCTTCTATATTATATCAGACCGGGTGGACAGCAGTGAGAGCAGCCTTTTCTTACCTCAGCACCCTTGGTATCTCTAGTATTAGATCAGATACATGGGGTGGACAGCAGTGTGAGTGGATTCTTCCTACCTAAGCACCCCTGGTATCTCCAGTATTAGATCAGATACACGTGGTGGACAGCAGTGTGAGTGGATTCTTCCTACCTAAGCAGTCCTGGTATCTCCAGTATTAGATCAGATATACGTGGTGGACAGCAGTGTGAGTGGATTCTTCCTACCTAAGCAGTCCTGGTATCTCCAGTATTAGATCAGATACACGTGGTGGACAGCAGTGTGAGTGGATTCTTCCTACCTTAGCACTCCTGGTATCTCCAGTATTAGATCAGATACACGTGGTGGACAGCAGTGTGAGTGGATTCTTCCTACCTAAGCAGTCCTGGTATCTCCAGTATTAGATCAGATACACGTGGTGGACAGCAGTGTGAGTGGATTCTTCCTACCTTAGCACCCCTGGTATCTCCAGTATTAGATCAGATACACGTGGTGGACAGCAGTGTGAGTGGATTCTTCCTACCTAAGCACCCCTGGTATCTCCAGTATTAGATCAGATACACGTGGTGGACAGCAGTGTGAGTGGATTCTTCCTACCTAAGCAGTCCTGGTATCTCCAGTATTAGATCAGATACACGTGGTGGACAGCAGTGTGAGTGGATTCTTCCTACCTAAGCAGTCCTGGTATCTCCAGTATTAGATCAGATACACGTGGTGGACAGCAGTGTGAGTGGATTCTTCCTACCTTAGCACTCCTGGTATCTCCAGTATTAGATCAGATACACGGGGTGGACAGCAGTGTGAGCAGCCTCTTCTTAACTCATCACCCCTGGTATCTCCAGTATTAGATCAGATGAACAGGGTGGACAGCAGTGTGAGTGGATTCTTCCTACCTCAGCACTCCTGGTATCTCCAGTATTAGATAGGATAGACAGCGTGAGCAGGAGTGTGAGCAGCCTCTTCTTACCTCATCACCCCTGGCATCTCCAATCTTACACCAGACTATCCATCTTCCATAAAAAGAGGTTCCTATTGCGTTTGCTCACAGGCACCTTGATTAACATTCTATAATAGGTTTCTGTCACCTCTTTAGACCAAATGCATTTGATTTGTTATTAAAAGGTATTTATGAATTTATTAACAATAATATTTTCTACAGTTATTTATCATTTTTCTATTACCGATTTAACAAAATAGAGTAATGGACTCTACGTGACCAAACAAGTAGCAAAATCCAAAGTCCGACCTTGGTTATCCTAGTCCAATATATTTGTCATGAAAATGGCTTCATGCACATGGCCGTATGTGTTAGGAGTACTGTGTTGGCAGATAATAAGAAGAAAGCACTGAGTTTGTACCTTTGGTTTGTAACCTATGTCTCATTGGCACGGTATTCGACTCAGCAGAAGCTGCACATTCAGCCATTTTATAGAATATTCTGCCGTTGCGCACAATGCTGAGATGCACTTTTTGCTTTGATAACTCATCTTTTCTGACATTCCTAATGATGCCGTTATCACAAAAAGCTGCGTTCTGTTAATCACACAAGGTTCACTTGGCTTCTATCGAAAGAATACAAAAGGAATCCTGCAGGGAGCTCTTCTGAAGCAATATGGATTATGCAGACTGATTTTGTTTATTCGCATTGTAAGCTTCTGCCATCACCATCAGTTCTTCCAATGAATTAAAAAATGATTTCACAGCAAACATCTAATTCCAAAGATCCAGGGCATCAGCCACACCATCTGCTCATATAGAGAGCTATTTTTATAGGTATCTTAAAAAGTCTATGAGTATTCTGAATTCAATATTTCACACTGGGATAGTCATATGCTTGTATGCAGTCAACAGGGTACGTGGGACATAAAGATGGAGAAAAAAGTCTTGGATTGAATTTTGTTGTTTTTGTCTAATATTACTAAAATGAGAACATCTACCCTGTAAGTAGAGCATGCAGAGTTATGTAATGTCTATGCCAAAAATGGCACTTTGAAATCAGTGTGTAATTTTTTTAATCAATTTTACTTATGTATTAACAACATTTATATTTTCCTTTTTGTCTAATGACCTGAAATAGTTTAGGATTTATATGTATAATCAATTACCTTATATACTCGAGTAAAAGCCAAGTTTTTCAGCACATTTTTGGGGGGCTGAAAACGCCACCTACGGCTTATACCCAAGTCAGTGTCCCAGACGACGGAGATGGAGCAGCAGCAGCAGAGCAGCAGGTCACAGGAGGCAGGAGCCAGCTGCTGCGGCTAAAGCCTGTGCCCACTGCTAAAGAGAAATGAGTATTCACTGCAATGGCAGTGAATGTTCATTTGTTTGTAATAGTGGGCACAGTGTCAACCTCAGCCACCGGCTTCCAGCAGCGGGTGCCCGCTACTTAAGTGAATGAATGTTCACCTCTCTCCACTCCCATAGGCGTGGAGTGCAGTGAATATTCCTTCCCTTAAGTAGCAGGGACACGTGATCACCTCGCTGCTGCAGGTGCTGGCGCCGGAACAAGATGCTGCAAGGAAGCGTAGGGACAGTAAGTAGGATATTTTGGTATTTTTTATGCTTACTGATGAAGGCCATACAAGGATAGGGATGGGGTGCCATGCATAAAAGGATAGGGATGAAGACCATGCAGACCAATATAGGGATGAGAAAACATGCATACCATGATTGGGATGAGGAACCATCCAGACCAGAATAAGGATAAGGAAGCCATGAATACTAGTATAGGGATGAGGGACTCTGCATACCAGGATAGGGATGAGATGGCCATGCATACAGGGATGGAGATGAGGGGGCCATGCATACCAGGATAGTGATGAGGAGCCATGCATACCTGGATAGGGATGAGGAACCCTGCATACCAGAATAGGGATGAGGAACCCTGCATACCAGAATAGGGATGAGGAACCCTGCATACCAGAATAGGGATGAGGAACCCTGCATACCAGAATAGGGATGAGGAACTATGCATACCAGGATAGGGATGAGGAAATATGCATACCAGGATAGGGATAAGATGGCCATGCATACAAGGATGGGGATGAGGGTGTTGTAAATACAGGGATGGGGATGAGGAGGCCATACATACAAGAATGGGTATGAAGGGGTCATGCATACAAGAACAGGGATGTGGAGGTTGTGCATACCAGGATAGGGATGAGGAGGTTGTGCATACCAGGATAGGGATGACAATGCATACCCGGCTTATACTTGAGTCAATAAGTTTTCCCAGTTTTTCGTGGCAAAATTAGGTGCCTCGTCTTATACTTAGGTCGGCTTGGACTCGAGCATAAATGGTAGAAAAAAGATAAGAGGTTTTACAAGTACATAGCATTACATAACTATTATCAGTCTTAAAGAGACTTCCCATGATTATTTTGTTTTGTTTACTATGTGCTTAAAAACCAACAGGCAGGTAGTTGTTAACTTCTGGTTTCTTCTACCAGGTGCTGATTCAGAGCAGTCACCGTCCACTCCTGTCACAATTCAGCTGTTCCACACCAAGAGAGCAGCTCTTCCTCTTCTGGGCTTTTCTGTTAATGAGGCGTAACTGCCAATGTCATGCTGATTGACTGCCAGCTCTCCGCAGTTAGGCAGAGGGGAACCGGCTGTCAATCAGCATGACATTGTAGTCACACCCTGTCAACAGAGCAGAGAGTAAGAGAAGCTGCTTCACTGTCGACGTGATGATCATGTCAGCAGAAACAATTACCTGCCTATTAATAAAATAAATAAATAATAATAATAAAAAATAAAATTGTCTTAGATAACCCCTTTAAGTTACAGCTTGATCACAAGTCAAAACTGCATATACAATTCTACTGACTTCAGAGCTGAAATCTCTCAGCATTTATTGCAAGCTGAAATGTAAACATAAGGCCCTGATTCATCACACCGATCTTAATGAGGGTTATGGTGACGTTATAGGTGCCTTATTCTTTAAGGGGCGCATGCTTATTAATGAATCAAGAACATCTGTAAAGTGGCATGCGCCTGATTACGCATCTTACGCCTGTCAAGCCTCCGTTCCTCCCCAGCTGAATCCATTTTGTCGAATTTGGGTGAAACTTGTGTGACAACACCAAAATGTCTAAATATATTTGCAAAACAACGCATTTTAAAAAAAAATTGTAACTATTCAAAGCGATTTTAGAGTAACCCTGAAAAATTGGGGCCAAAGTTTACTGTGATGATTCGCATTCTAAGAATTATAGTCCTTAGATGAGGGTTGAAAACCTTCTTCTCACTTGAAGCCCAATTGGGTCAGATCTAATTACTTTCAAATACTTCCATAATCCTTCAAATATTTAAGGCACATCGAAGGTGAAAGCCACAAATATACGATAGATGGTGGTTCCATGTCCAGGACCACACTTGATCCGGAAATTGATTGCCCCCTACCTTTCTCCCTTATACATACGGTACATACATGTGACTCTCTATTGCAGCTTATGCGAGTTGCTGGTATAGCCCAGTACTTCATTGTTCTTACACACTACTATAAAGATGGCTAAAACAAATCTTAAACTTGGATTACACTGCAAAATTCATGTCCGGGGTCTAATAATGAATGGCGGAATGAACTTTGAAGTGATAATTATGGTGTATTTTTTTAAGATGAGTCCTAGCATATGTCAAAGATGTCTTTAGCCTCTAAGCAATTCAGATTTTTGATCCCTACTCATGGTTCTTGAGTGGACTTAATGGGTTGTCCGGTCAAAACCGATAAGTCTACAGTCACTCTTCATGAGTCTGATGCCGGTAAGGTGAAGCTGTGATTTATTTCTGGATTAGCAGATGTGTACATGGGACAATTAATATATTTTTTTTTATGGCAAAATACACTCAAAATTAGATTTTGTAAGAACGTCACAAAAATTACTTTTATATTTACCGTAGTTACTTTTCTTTACTATAGGCGGCATTCCAATACCTCTCCGATGGCTCATGTGAGGAGGCATGAAAGGCTCTTTCTTCCTATATTTAATATCGGCATTGATGACTTCCCCATCAGTCTACTCATCAGGTATAAAGCGACTCGCATCCAAACCTTTCAAAACATCGCCATTATGAATAAATCTCGTACGTCTCTGCGACTCGTTGGAAAGAAGTAAAACTCTAGTTCTGCCGGCTCCAGCCAATTATTTCTTCTCATTTGTGATCCTGAACAAGAAGTAGAGCTGAAACGCGTTTCCCTTTGTTCTGCTTTTCATAAACGTTTCCCCCACTGTGATTTTAATTAAAAATAGGTTTAATCCGAAAATAAAATGACTTTGTGTAATCTCCTGCACATTGCATTTCAGAATTTAGAAATAGTAATGATATTTAAGCAAGTAATACATTACTGGTTTAACTATTTCACTGCTGGAAACGTACGCCAAAATGCTAGCTTTTTTTGACCCCCTCCCAATCCTGTTATCTCAAAATCAAAAAAAAATTGGAGCTGTAAAAATTTTCTCTATCTCCCCCAGGACTTCCCCCAGAAATCCGAACATTCCGAAAAATTAAAGCTGTAAAAATTTTCTCTATCTCCTCCCGGACTTCCCCCAGAAATCCGAACATTCCGTGTTCTACGATTAGCACCGGACACGAACCCAAACTTTTAAGTTTGGCTTGGCTCACCTCTAGTCTTCAGGTAAGTTGCTGCCTCCACCTTCCGTGACCTTTAATTAAGATTCTAACGATCCATTTCTTTCAGCCCTCCATGCTTGAAGAAGTGAACTTTATTCATTACTTTCCCTGTAAATCTCTCCATGGCGATTATCGTACATGGGCAGGTACGGACCGACCTTGGCACTTGCTGCTAACCTGGTTCCTCTGACATTGATTGACCTTGAGTGATGGGCTGAGATAGCAGGCTCCAAGCAAGCGTTGAGGTTTGTCCATAGTCGCCCATCAGACCACTCTGCCTAGATTACCTGGAAGTTCTTTACAGGGAGATTAATGTATAAATGTCATATTTCCAAGAATGCCAGGCTGGAGGGCTTTAAGGAATGGATAGTTAAGAATATAATTAAGTGACGCAAAAGGTTTAGATGAGCAGAAATTAGAAAAAGCCTGGTAACAAGTTACCTTTATATATACAGGGAAAGTTAAGAATGCTAGGAAAAAATTTTATTATTTAAAGGGAATCTGTCAGCAGGTGTTTGTTATGAAATTTGAGAGCACCGTGATGTGGTGGCCGAAACCAAAAAACAGCACAGAAGAAAAGTGAAGGCCATACAAAAGGGGATCACCACACACACAATTTTATTATATTACAAAAATGCTACAATACAAATGAAACAGGCAATAAATAAAACACACAATTAAAAACTATTAAAAAAGGCAACATACTTGTTCCTTGAGAACACAGCCCATAATAGAGACTACACCTGCGCCTGAGTAAATAGGTCAATACCCAATAGGACAATACCTATATGGACACCACCGTACATGCACTTACAATACAATAGGGCAAACCCATGAATGTGTGTTCAAGGTAAACAGAATAAAGGACAGTCTTATCAAAATATAGCATTGCACAGTATACACCAGAAGTGCTGCCGCAAATACAACCATAAATGCTACCCCTAATAAAGGCATGTCCCCTATTTGGCATACACAAAAGCAGACACCCTGAATCGCATTACCAAATAAGGTTAAATGCGAGTTAAAAATGCAAGGAGCCCCATGTGTAGCCTATTCAATACAATACCACAAACCAAATGGTGTATGACCCAGTCAAATGAGCGCAGGTGAAGCGGAGACCAGACGCGTGTCACCCCACAAAGGAGGCTTCGTCAGGGGTGCCTACCGCTATGTCTGTTTTACCTTATATACCAGTTCCATTATGATTGTCCCAGTCGCAGCAGTGTGCCTTATGTTCCAGGGATTGTCATTCAGAGATATGCTTATATTTTCCTTTTTTCTTATGTACGTCTACCAAGAGCCTTCCTGACATTGACCTTGTTTATATGTAGGACATCTATATTGGGTTTCCTCATAGAGTTGCATGGTTATCGTCTATAAAGACGGTCCTTGTCTAGGGACATTAGGGTATATAATTCCCTCATGGAGTTATGTTTTGCTAGTGGATGACACTAGCTATGACATTTCAGGAGGGTGCTAATTTCAAGGATAGGGTATACAGGCTTGATTGTCTAATATCTGGTGTGTCCGAGCGTTCTTATTTGATTTCGCTACATGTGTACGTAGGTGGGGAAGCGCAATCCCTTTCCTCTACCATTCGGCGGGGTTAAGTATTTTCCCAAATATATGGCAGCTCACATATACCACTATAATAATAAACATTGGCATTTTTCTAACAATAAGTTTGCCAGTACTCTTTACTTATCAGACAAACCTCTCTTTGAGTACTTAATGTCTAGTGAACTTTTTGATGGGTCACCATGATAGGTGCTCACTGTATTACCCTAACTGGTTCGATTCCCAATATGGGACAATATGGGTAATACCATATGAGTCTGGCACATGCGCAATCGTACGTACATTCTCATAGGTGAGCAGCCGGACTATAGCCGGGGTGTGCCTTATGCTGGCCATGATTGTCTACATTGGGTTTTTCGGTCAATCAACATATGAGGCCTCTAAATTATGGTGGATATGAGAGGGCCCTTCCCGGTCGGTCCGTGCATATGCACAGCTGTCCCATCCCCTTTTCCTTCCTTTTATTTTTCTAGCCTTACTGTGTCAAATTTGCTTGTGAGTAGCTTGTACCTATATCTTACTCATGATAAGGGGCTGGTTTGACATATGTGCACGTATTATGACATTCCACTCACAAGTTCTTTTGTATTCTCCATGTGCTTAGTGGAGTACTATCTTTTAAGGCTCAGCCAGGCATGGCTGGCTGTATTAATAAAGCTTTGCCAAGCATTTGGTTGGACTCGTTTGGCATGAAAGAATATATTTATATTTTTTCGCCTTGCCTCTCATATGTGTGTATCTAAGATACTGGGGTTTCACCCCTGCAAATACCTACGTCTGTATACACTATTGTTAGGGTTTAATAACCTCTATATAATAGAAAAGATTTTTAGCGCTGGCGTATATTTAAGACATTACTATTTTTAACCGTTAGCAGTTTGCATACTTGGAATATGTTACTTTCCTCTCCATGATGGGTTCATTATACTTCTGTGTCCTGTTTGAAGATGTGGGCGCCGCCCTCCTTTGTTTATCTCCCCTTTTTCCTGGGTACACAGTACTAATGGTTCAGCTCTGTGTAAGACAGGCTTTGCCGACGCATGCGCAATGTGGTATCAATCAGACATCGGCGTACTTGGATGTCCTGTGACATATACGGGCGCCGGCATATAGGTATAGACAGGGTCATTACTGGTGCCGTGATGCGCTTCCGTATCGGCGTAACTGATATTCGGTGATCTACACAGGCGCTGACTTATTTGTATATATAGGGTCATTATTGGTCCGCCTTTTGCGCTTGCACAGCTCAATTTGTTTATCCCTTCTCTCTTTCTTTGTATACAGCGCCCAGTACACGTCAGGCATTGTTAATGCCTGCGTAGTATCATTGAGATCAGGGATTAGTGGGCTTTGGCACTTTGCCTTAACACGCAAGCGCTGATCTGTTTGTTTGCACAGGGTTGCCATGGTACCTAGGTACGGGGCAGGCATTTTTTTCACACCTGCGCAGTGGAATCTGTAACCAGGAAGTGCTTTACTGAACTCTGCATGCGGTGGCTCGCACACAGCTGCGACTGGGAAAATCATAATGGAACTGGTATATAAGGTAAAACAGACATAGCGGTAGGCACCCCTGACGAAGCCTCCTTTGTGGGGTGACACGCGTCTGGTCTCCACTTCACCTGCGCTCATTTGACTGGGTCATACACCATTTGGTTTGTGGTATTGTATTGAATAGGCTACACATGGGGCTCCTTGCATTTTAACTCGCATTTAACCTTATTTGGTAATGCGATTCAGGGTGTCTGCTTTTGTGTATGCCAAATAGGGGACATGCCTTTATTAGGGGTAGCATTTATGGTTGTATTTGCGGCAGCACTTCTGGTGTATACTGTGCAATGCTATATTTTGATAAGACTGTCCTTTATTCTGTTTACCTTGAACACATATTCATGGGTTTGCCCTATTGTATTGTAAGTGCATGTACGGTGGTGTCCATATAGGTATTGTCCTATTGGGTATTGACCTATTTACTCAGGCGCAGGTGTAGTCTCTATTATGGGCTGTGTTCTCAAGGAACAAGTATGTTGCCTTTTTTAATTGTTTTTAATTGTGTGTTTTCTTTATTGCCTGTTTCATTTGTATTGTAGCATTTTTGTAATATAATAAAATTGTGTTCATATTTGCTGAATCCATGGTGTGGTGATCCCCTTTTGTATGGCCTTCACTTTTCTTCTGTGCTGTGTTTTGGTTATGCATACATTGTAGGTCAGGGTGATCCCACTGTGTGGACCGTGGTGCCCCCTCAACATTTATTTGCAGTGGTGGCCGAAACCCTTATTCTAATGATGTGCCACTTAGTAGGCTGTGTTTTGCCATTGCAGCACAATAAGTGTTTTACCAGCAGGAGATTATTCCTACTGGACTAGGAGTCTTGTAGCTCCTAGTCCAGCCCCGCCTCCACCATTAATTAGCAGTGCACACAGAAATCTGCCAATCAGTGGTGTGGGCGGGGTTACACAGGGAACAACATCTGAGCTGTGTTAAATCTACAGCAGAGAAAACTGATAAAAACTAAGTGACACATGGCTGAAATCAGGATCTCTGTCCCCATAGCATGCTGCTGTCAGATTACATAGCAAAAACCCACTGACGGATTAATTTTATGCTTCTTTTTATGTATTATTAGCAGTTAATTCATTGACGACCGGTTTAAAATTATGTATATTTTCTTACATATTTTATTTTAATATTTCAGAAAAACTACCTTTATTATAATGATCTTTTCTGCTTTATATTGTGCTTGCTTTCTCCTTATATCCTGATTTTCGGCATTATTTATGGTAATTGCTTTACTGTTCCCATTGCCGCAATTTCTGTGCAAAAAGCAAGCGCACCATCAACATGCAAACTAGATCAGTGTAGCATTTTCCTGGAAGACGGGCTACCCAGATGGAAGAGAAATTTGGAACAGAAGTTACCATCTGACAATCATTAGGACACCGTTTGTGAATTGCTGCCCTTAATTTGATTTTAAGCAGGGATTTTCATCATTACTATTATTACTAATTCAGTGCTTTTGGCAGCGAGCACTGGCAATAGGCTTTTAATAAACTGCTTGGAGCGACACATTGCATCAAGACACCAGAGAGTCCCGAAAGGGAGGACCATGTAACAGGCAAAAAAAAATTAAACCACTCATCAATCTAATTGGTTCTTTTGGAAGAATTTGTGTTTACGACGATGTTTTATTCCAGGATCTGGTTCTTTAATCAATTTGGACATTTTACATTAATTCAGCTGTGAAGAAATCTAATAATATGAATAATCAAAGGTTACTATTTGGTACTGTTCAAATATCACAGATTTTTTTATGCCCTGGCAACTAGTCTACATATTGTACCAATATACAAAGGGCCTATTAACTGGTAGACATTCATTCTGCTGTAGTATATAGTTTATCCACTTGACAGTAATTTCTCCTAAAATTTAGGGAAAAAATGCATTGATAATATAGTTTTACTGCAATATCCTTTCTCATCAAAAGGCCTACATATTTTAGAAACCCATGTTCTCATACTGCTGGCTTTTTACATGTATAACAGTTATCTACTGAAGGTTTCCAAAGCAGGTGACTGTTTGATAAGCTTATTGTTGGAGAATACTTCTTAAATAAATGTGTTGTTCAAAGAGAAACATCCCTAAGTACCTTTAGTATTGGAGGGTGAAAGATCAAAATTCAGTATTAGATTGTTGCAATTTTATTTCTCATTGAAAGGCCTGCATATTTTAGAAACCCATGTTCTCATACTGCTGGCTTTTTACATGTATAACATTTATCTACTGAAGGTTTCAAAAGCATGTGACTGTTTGATAAGCTTATTGTTGGAGAATATTTCTTAAATAAATATGTTGTTCAAAGAGAAACATCCCTAAGTACCTTTAGTATTGGAGGGTGAAAGATCAAAATTCAGTTTTAGATTGTTGCAATTTTATTTCTCATTGAAAGAGCTGCCTGCATTATAGACTTAAAATGGAGGGGAGACATCAAGCACAATAGGGCCTTATCTGTAGGATAGATGAATCTAGGTGAGAGATATAGAGTTTTCTCACCTTTTAGGATTGTTATAATCCATAACTTAGAAATCAAGATATGATAGCTGCTGTAGTATCCTCAGGTCGGGAGATCCCGCCATGTAAACCAATAGATGGGACACGAGGAGTAGTAGTCTGAGCTACTGTGCTAGGTTAGAAAACACAGGAGGATGTAATGGAGGATTATACCAGTATTTTCCCTATTTTTATTGATATTTGTTAGGTGTCGAGATCCCGCCGCTGCACAGGGGGAATCTCTAACCATGTCTGCTGCGGTCTCCCATTCTACATCGGCCGTAGTGGAGCCTGCTCAGCGGAGACATCGGTCCCATCATCTGGCTGAGCCTGATACTGTGCTAAGGGTTACTGCTGCCATTCCAGGCTCTCCCTTTGTAGCCTGCACTGGTCAGCGGCGAGCAGGCTTTTCTGGGACTAAGTCCTGCTTTGTACACACTGAGCATGCTCATGGGAGGATCTCTCATTGGAGGTTGGGAGTCACACGCTCAGGCCCTGTAGCAGCTCCTATTGGTCCTCCAGGAAGGTACTGAAAGAGCTGCAACTATAAAAGGTTTGCATGGCCGCACGGCCATGTGCTATGTATCAAATGTATTTGGCTTATGCCAGTGGATACTTTACCACTCTATATATATATGTGGTGTGAGACTGTAGCGCTGGGACTGTATACTCAGGCAGGCAGTTAGCGTCAGTGGGGGCAATTAGCCGTTGGGAAATTGTTTTTGTGTACAGCGCGACTCTGTGCGGCAACAGAGACCGCTTTCAGTTCACACGGGGTGAAGCTTAACCCATGTGTGAGCTCAGAGTTTATCCGCCATTACTTTGCGGCAGGTATCTCTGCACGGTGGACCCCAGGCTGCGAACGCACCTTGTTTCTTCCTACCTATACTCGGTGCGTTCCGCTAGCCCTAACAGATATATACAAGTGTTCAAGTCACATGTCACGTGCTTTCCATCTTTTTTGGGGCACATTCTTATAAATTGTTAACTGTTTAATTTGTTCATGGTACATTGTGTTTTCAACTGCGGCTCTCCTGATGATCAATTTGGTTCAACTTCAAAACACATAAAAGACTAACTGCATGGTAAAATCCTCCATTAAGTTCTCTGGATTTTTTTAACCTAGCACAGCAGTGCAGACTACTACTTCTAGTCTCTGATCTATTGATTACTTTATAAATTCATGTTTACATACTGCTGGCCTTCTCCATGGATAACAGCATAACAGTTAATTGCTGAGGGGTTCAAAAGCAGGTTACTGCTTGATCAGCTTAGTACTGGGGATTACTTCTAAAATAAAAGTATTGTTCAAAGAGAAACAACCCCAAGTACCTTTAGTATTATAGGGTGGAAAAACAAATTTAGTGTTGGACTGCTGCAGTTTTTTTACTCATTGATAGGGCGGCCTTCTTTAGAAACCCATGTTCACATACTGCTGGCTTTCTCCATGGATAACAACATACCAGTGCATTTTGAATTTTGAATATTTGACGCATGTGGCATCACTGTTCTCTGCACGCCGGATATTCTGACAGTGCACTCTATTGCCAGTTTATTACTGATGGTTTGGGCTAGCGAGAGAGAGAGCACTGTCATTGTTCACGTCACACAGTGCACAGCGCACGGGGACTAGCCAAGCCCCAGAAAAGAGTGTCACTGACGACGCTTTGTTTCAGGGAGTAGAGCAGAGGCTGCAGCAGTGACAGTAGCATCTTCCCCTGATGACTCTCTGTTTAAGTATCCCAGCATGCACTGGTATTCTTAAACAAAGAGTTATCAAAAAGGAATATAAAAAAAGAGAAAATAGCAATTACATCATGTAGTGAGGGAATAATAGGAAGTTTTTAATTCAAGTATATCAGTAAATTGTTTAAATTATAGCATGAAATAGATAGGGATTTATGATAAAAATTAATCAGGATTTCAGATCACCCATTAATAGCAAACAAATCAGCAGGATTTTGCTAAGTAAATTACACGTATTGTCAAGTTCCCACTGTTAGTCTGATTAAAATGATACCTGAGGTGATGAAATACGTCTTGTGGTTCTTGTGTAATCAGTTTAGAAGTTTTCAGTTAATGAGACGCCCGTGCTCCGGGGCAAGACTGTAGGCAGAGTATTATCTTCCTGCTCTAAGCCAGAGAAACTAAGAAGAGACCTGACCACAGGCCACCCCGAACCATAGTCTGTCTCTATGATGAGGAACATATTTGTGGTTCGAAGCGGCCTGTGGTTAGGTTTTTCCTTGGTCTCTCTGGCTTAGAGCAGGGAGATAAGGCTTTGCCTAGGGTCCCGCCTCAGAGCACGGGCGTCTCATTAACTGAAAAGTTCTAACTTTGATTACACAAGAACCACAAGACGGATTTCTTCACCCCAGGTATCATTTTAATCAGATTAACACTGCCAACCTGACAGTGTCTGTAGTTTACTTAGCAAAATCCTGATGACAGGTTCTCTTTAAGGAAAATCTTTTTCTTTCAATCTTAATTGATATTCTGTAAACACCGCTACTCCACATTAAACACCACTATTCCACTTTAAATACCACTCCTCCACATTATTAACCGTCAAGTTCTCCTTACTTCAATGCTAAAGAAGTCCCCCTTACCATAAATTGTGATGTTTACTAAAAAAAAAAAAAGAAAAACAGAAGAATAATTTGTCCGCACCTTGATATATAATTAGCAACTAACATGTAATGACTTTCAATAATTCATTCAAATATTTTGGGTTGCAGTTAGCTGTCACTATTTTTTCCATAAATTACATATTGTTTGTACTGGTCGCACAGTTTTCTGCTTTTTTCCTCTCAAAAGGAAGCTAATGGAAACATTTTATTTCGGTATTATATGACTTCGGTACATACGGTATTATTTTTGTACTCTAGCCCACATCACCTCTTAACTTCTCATTAACATCCCTCGAATAAAAAGAAAATAAAATGATAGGCACTTTAACACGAAAAAAAAACCTATTTATTTGAATGCATAATAAATATGTTACGTTTGACACAATGAATAAAAGTGCAGAAGGCGTAGGAGTCAATAACGGTATTAAATTAACCACCCCAACGAGTAAAGAGGTGATGATGATGTAAGGTATATCACATGGGGTGCAAAGGGACAAACTGGGATATGATTTCAAGTAACTTGGAAAGTAGGAGAATTTTTATTTTGCATTTGTGGAAGAAAAATGCTAAATTAAGACTTTTCTATCATAAAATGTAACAGCAGCGCGCAGTAGGCAAAACTACTGTTAATGGAAAACTATATTGGTAATGAAATACAAATGAAGTGATCACAGCCAGCAACATTTTACAGACTTGCTAAAGAGGGCTTCCTACTGCGAGTGCCATATCAGCTTTTAACGCACATAGTCACGTTGCTCTAAGGGCACCAATGGGAAAATAAATTAGGACGATTGTGCATTTGCTACTGAATTGGCAGGTAACCAAGTAGACAATTCTTCAGATAAAGTGGGACAAAAAAAACTTTCTTGAGCCAGCAGGTATGTTCTGTGCATTGCTGTCAAGGGATATGGATAAAATAATAATAACTGTATCCACTTCTACTTTAACTAGGCCTACGTCTTCATGTAATGGTGTCACGCTGTCACTCTCTGCAGTATCTCCTACTGCAAAAGTGCATTTATCAAGTAGATATTGAACAGCTTTATACTCACCATGGGGTAACCAATGTTTAAATATAAGATATTTATGGATTATTATTATTATTATTATTATTATTCAAATGAGCAATTAAATTCAAGGTGAATCAAATTCATTTAGAATTTCTAAAAACCTCACATTCTCTAAAAAAAATGTGCTTCAATCCATGAAGGAATTGAAAGTGTTAGGTAGTGGTTTAAATAAAAAAAAAAATACAGTGGGGCAAAAAAGTATTTAGTCAGTCAGCAATAGTGCAAGTTCCAACACTTAAAAAGATGAGAGGCGTCTGTAATTTACATCATAGGTAGACCTCAACTATGGGAGACAAACTGAGAAAAAAAATCCAGAAAATCACATTGTCTGTTTTTTTAACATTTTATTTGCATATTATGGTGGAAAATAAGTATTTGGTCAGAAACAAAATTTCATCTCAATACTTTGTAATATATCCTTTGTTGGCAATGACAGATGTCAAACGTTTTCTGTAAGTCTTCACAAGGTTGCCACACACTGTTGTTGGTATGTTGGCCCATTCCTCCATGCAGATCTCCTCTAGAGCAGTGATGTTTTTGTCTTTTCGCTTGGCAACACGGACTTTCAACTCCCTCCAAAGGTTTTCTATACGGTTGAGATCTGGAGACTGGCTAGGCCACTCCAGGACCTTGAAATGCTTCTTATGAAGCCACTCCTTCGTTGCCCTGGCGGTGTGCTTTGGATCATTGTCATGTTGAAAGACCCAGCCACGTTTCATCTTCAATGCCCTTGCTGATGGAAGGAGGTTTGCACTCAAAATCTCACGATACATGGCCCCATTCATTCTTTCATGTACCCGGATCAGTCGTCCTGGCCCCTTTGCAGAGAAACAGCCCCAAAGCATGATGTTTCCACCACCATGCTTTACAGTAGGTATGGTGTTTGATGGATGCAACTCAGTATTCTTTTTCCTCCAAACACGAGAAGTTGTGTTTCTACCAAACTGTTCCAGTTTGGTTTCATCAGACCATAGGACATTCTCCCAAAACTCCTCTGGATCATCCAAATGCTCTCTAGCAAACTTCAGACGGGCCCGGACATGTACTGGCTTAAGCAGTGGGACACGTCTGGCACTGCAGGATCTGAGTCCATGGTGGCATAGTGTGTTACTTATGGTAGGCCTTGTTACATTGGTCCCAGCTCTCTGCAGTTCATTCACTAGGTCCCCCCGCGTGGTTCTGGGATTTTTGCTCACCGTTCTTGTGAACATTCTGACCCCATGGGGTGGGATTTTGCGTGGAGCCCCAGATCGAGGGAGATTATCAGTGGTCTTGTATGTCTTCCATTTTCTAATTATTGCTCCCACTGTTGATTTCTTCACTCCAAGCTGGTTGGCTATTGCAGATTCAGTCTTCCCAGCCTGGTGCAGGGCTACAATTTTTTTTTCTGGTGTCCTTTGACAGCTCTTTGGTCTTCACCATAGTGGAGTTTGGAGTCAGACTGTTTGAGGGTGTGCACAGGTGTCTTTTTATACTGATAACAAGTTTAAACAGGTGCCATTACTACAGGTAATGAGTGGAGGAAAGAGGAGACTCTTAAAGAAGAAGTTACAGGTCTGTGAGAGCCAGAAATCTTGATTGTTTGTTTCTGACCAAATACTTATTTTCCACCATAATATGCAAAAAAAATGATAAAAAAACAGACAATGTGATTTTCTGGATTTTTTTTTCTCAGTTTGTCTCCCATAGTTGAGGTCTACCTATGATGTAAATTACAGACGCCTCTCATCTTTTTAAGTGGTGGAACTTGCACTATTGCTGACTGACTAAATACTTTTTTGCCCCACTGTATATATATTATTCTTACCTAGCCTCTAGCCTGTCTTGGCACTACAATTACTGTCATGACTCTGTTGTCAGGTGACCCGGGACCAGGAGCTCCTTCCCTGTCCCTACCGCGGGGGGCACCCTTGTTCGCCCTGGGTTACTTCTGAAGGTGAAGATGCCGGGGCCACATGCCTTATCTCCTGAATCTGCCCTCTGTCTGTACCCTTCCCCTATTCAGGGAAGAGAGGAGTAGCAGAGCACTGTAGTACACCAACCAGAGGAACAAGGTAACATAAACAGGGGAAACAGAAAATGCCAGACATAGAAACAAACACTCTCATATAACAGAGGAATGTACCAGGGATTCAAGGTGAATCAAATTCATTTAGAATTTCAAAAAAACTCACATTCTCTAAAAAAAAATGTGCTTCAATCCATGAAGGAACTGAAAGTGTTAGGCAGTGGTTTAAATAAAAATATATATATATATATTATTCTTACCTAGCCTCTAGCCTGTCTTGGCACTACAATTACTGTCATGACTCTGTTGTCAGGTGACCCGGGACCAGGAGCTCCTTCCCTGTCCCTACCGCGGGGGGCACCCTTGTTCGCCCTGGGTTACTTCTGAAGGTGAAGATGCCGGGGCCACATGCCTTATCTCCTGAATCTGCCCTCTGTCTGTACCTTTCCCCCACTCAGGGAAGAGAGGAGTAGCAGAGCACTGTAGAACACCAACCAGACGAACAAGGTAACATAAACAGGGGAAACAGAAAATGCCAGGCATAGAAACAAACACTCTCATATAACAGAGGAATGTACCAGGGAGTGGAGAAAGGTGTAAAACCAAAGTAGAAGAAGAAAGGGAATTATCACACTTACCAAACCAAGCAAACGTCAGAGATAAATCCACCAAACATTTCCTCCTATAAGCACCAACTACTATCCTCTCAGCCAATCAGCATAAACTAGCTCTGACGATATGTGTCAGTCAGAACCCATAATGCATATGGGGGATAGGAGTGGTGGTTATCCATACTCAGCTGAGTGTACTAGTTCCTGGATCTCTCAACAGAGCAGATTAACCCATGCACTGCCAAAAGAAATTTACACCATTTAAAAAGAAGGTGAAGTGCTTCTATTCAGCCCAGGAGTAGGAACTCCTTTCTGTTGCGGCCAATTCATGCAAGCCCATCAACCAACATCAAGGTGGTCTCAAAACTGATGGGTCCCTACATATCTAATATGAATACCTCTCTCAGGCTGAAATCTGAATTCCTGGGTGAATGTGGACACCTTTCACAGCATCAATTGGCCAAATTATGTGCTAAGCGTCTCATTTTTTCCTAGTATTCAGAAGCAGTATTGCTGTTCATATTTCATATATTTCACATTGACATGGTTTAGTACAATAGAGTGCAACATTTTTTGTATAATTTATATGAAGGTGGCTGCTCCTAGTATGAACCTATTCACACTAGCTTGGATATGCCAGTCAGACTTTTGTTATTACAAACTGAAAAAAAAGACTTGCTGAGGGGTGTGACTATATTGGTTGGATATATTGAATGTCTTACTATGCAGCTATGTATAATGGTATTTGCTTTCATGTCTAAATGAATGCATGGTACATTAGTGTTGTGAAAGGCAATTCAGTACCACAATGGACATAGCGGTCAGAGCACATACAGTGATCTGACAATAACCCAAAATCATAGAACGAGCTCTGAGACGTGGGAACTCTGCAGACCGCAATCCCTAATCCTCTCCAAACAACACTAGAGGCAGCCGTGGATTGCGCCTAACTCTGCCTATGCAACTCGGCACAGCCTGAGAAACTAACTAGCCTGAAGATAGAAAATAAGCCTACCTTGCCTCAGAGAAATACCCCAAAGGAAAAGGCAGCCCCCCACATATAATGACTGTGAGTTAAGATGAAAAGACAAACGTAGAGATGAAATAGATTCAGCAAAGTGAGGCCCGACTTTCTTAACAGAGCGAGGATAGGAAAGATAACTTTGCGGTCTACACAAAACCCTAAAGAAAACCACGCAAAGGGGGCAAAAAGACCCTCCGTACCGAACTAACGGCACGGAGGTACACCCTTTGCGTCCCCGAGCTTCCAGCAACAAATTAGACAAGCTGGACAGAAAAAATAGCAAACAAATAGCAAAGAAGAACTTAGCTATGCAGAGCAGCAGGCCACAGGAATGATCCAGGGAAAAGCAAGTCCAACACTGGAACATTGACAGGAAGCCAGGATCAAAGCATTAGGTGGAGTTAAGTAGAGAAGCACCTAACGACCTCACCAGATCACCTGAGGGAGGAAACTCAGAAGCCGCAGTACCACTTCCCTCCACCAACAGAAGCTCACAGAGAGAATCAGCCGAAGTACCACTTGTGACCACAGGAGGGAGCTCTGCCACAGAATTCACAACAGTACCCCCCCTTGAGGAGGGGTCACCGAACCCTCACCAGAGCCCCCAGGCCGACCAGGATGAGCCACATGAAAGGCACGAACAAGATCGGGAGCATGGACATCAGAGGCAAAAACCCAGGAATTATCTTCCTGAGCATAACCCTTCCATTTAACCAGATACTGGAGTTTCCGTCTAGAAACACGAGAATCCAAAATCTTCTCCACAATATACTCCAATTCCCCCTCCACCAAAACCGGGGCAGGAGGGTCAACAGATGGAACCATAGGTGCCACGTATCTCCGCAACAATGACCTATGGAATACGTTATGTATGGAAAAAGAATCTGGAAGGGTCAGACAAAAAGACACAGGATTAAGAACCTCAGAAATCCTATACGGACCAATGAAACGAGGTTTAAACTTAGGAGAGGAAACCTTCATAGGAATACGACGAGAAGACAACCAAACCAGATCCACAACACGAAGTCGGAGACCCACACGACGTCTGCGAATAGCGAAACGTTGAGCCTTCTCCTGGGACAAGGTCAAATTGTCCACTACATGAGTCCAAATCTGCTGCAACCTGTCCACCACAGTATCCACACCAGGACAGTCCGAAGACTCAACCTGTCCTGAAGAGAAACGAGAATGGAACCCAGAATTGCAGAAAAATGGCGAAACCAAGGTAGCCGAGCTGGCCCGATTATTAAGGGCGAACTCAGCCAAAGGCAAAAAGGACACCCAGTCATCCTGATCGGCAGAAACAAAGCATCTCAGATATGTTTCCAAGGTCTGATTGGTTTGTTCGGTCTGGCCATTAGTCTGAGGATGGAAAGCCGAGGAAAAAGACAAGTCAATGCCCATCCTACCACAAAAGGCTCGCCAAAACCTTGAAACAAACTGGGAACCTCTGTCAGAAACGATATTCTCTGGAATGCCATGTAAACGAACCACATGCTGGAAGAACAATGGCACCAAATCAGAGGAGGAAGGCAATTTAGACAAGGGTACCAGATGGACCATCTTAGAAAAGCTATCACAGACTGACATCTTTTGAGAAACGGGAAGATCTGAAATAAAATCCATAGAGATATGTGTCCAAGGCCTCTTCGGGACCGGCAAGGGCAAAAGCAACCCACTGGCACGAGAACAGCAGGGCTTAGCCCGAGCACAAATCCCACAGGACTGCACAAAAGCACGCACATCCCGCGACAGAGACGGCCACCAAAAGGATCTAGCCACTAACTCTCTGGTACCAAAGATTCCAGGATGACTAGCCAACACCGAACAATGAACCTCAGAGATAACTTTATTGGTCCACCTATCAGGGACAAACAGTCTCTCCGCTGGACAACGATCAGGTTTATTAGCCTGAAATTTTTGCAGCACTCGCCGCAAATCAGGGGAGATGGCAATCACAATTACTCCTTCCTTGAGGATACCCGCCGGCTCAGACAAACCCGGAGAGTCGGGCACAAAACTCCTAGACAGAGCATCCGCCTTCACATTTTTAGAGCCCGGAAGGTACGAAATCACAAAGTCAAAACGGGCAAAAAACAGCGACCAACGAGCCTGTCTAGGATTCAACCACTTAGCAGACTCGAGATAAGTCAAGTTCTTATGATCAGTCAATACCACCACGCGATGCTTAGCTCCTTCAAGCCAATGACGCCACTCCTCGAATGCCCACTTCATGGCCAGCAACTCTCGGTTGCCCACATCATAATTTCGCTCAGCAGGCGAAAACTTCCTGGAAAAAAAGCGCATGGTTTCATCACTGAGCAATCAGAACCTCTCTGCGACAAAACAGCCCCTGCTCCAATCTCAGAAGCATCAACCTCGACCTGGAACGGAAGAGAAACATCTGGTTGACACAACACAGGGGCAGAAGAAAAACGACGCTTCAAGTCTTGAAAAGCTTCCACAGCAGCAGAAGACCAATTGACCAAATCAGCACCCTTCTTGGTCAAATCGGTCAATGGTTTGGCAATACTAGAAAAATTGCAGATGAAGCGACGATAAAATTAGCAAAGCCCAGGAACTTTTGCAGACTTTTCAGAGATGTCGGCTGAGTCCAATCATGGATGGCTTGGACTTTAACAGGATCCATCTCGATAGTAGAAGGGGAAAAGATGAAACCCAAAAATGAAACCTTCTGCACACCAAAGAGACACTTTGATCCCTTCACAAACAAAGAATTAGCACGCAGGACCTGAAAAACCGTTCTGACCTGCTTCACATGAGACTCCCAATCATCCGAGAAGATCAAAATGTCATCCAAGTAAACAATCAGGAATTTATCCAGGTACTCTCGGAAGATGTCATGCATAAAGGACTGAAACACTGACGGAGCATTGGCAAGTCCGAATGGCATCACTAGATACTTAAAATGACCCTCGGGCGTATTAAATGCAGTTTTCCATTCATCTCCTCGCCTGATTCGCACCAGATTATACGCACCACGAAGATCTATCTTGGTGAACCAACTAGCCCCCTTAATCCGAGCAAACAAATCAGATAACAATGGCAAGGGGTACTGAAATTTAACCGTGATCTTATTTAGAAGGCGGTAATCTATACAAGGTCTCAGCGAACCATCCTTCTTGGCTACAAAAAAGAACCCTGCTCCTAATGGTGACGATGACGGGCGAATATGCCCCTTCTCCAGGGATTCCTTCACATAACTGTGCATAGCGGCATGCTCAGGCACGGATAAATTAAACAGTCGACCTTTTGGGAATTTACTACCAGGAATCAAATTGATAGCACAATCACAATCCCTATGCGGAGGTAGGGCATCGGACTTGGGCTCATCAAATACATCCCGGTAATCAGACAAGAACTCTGGAACCTCAGAAGGGGTGGATGACGAAATTGACAGAAATGGAACATCACCATGTACCCCCTGACAACCCCAGCTGGACACTGACATGGATTTCCAATCTAATACTGGATTATGGGCTTGTAGCCATGGCAACCCCAACACGACCACATCATGCAGATTATGCAACACCAGAAAGCGAATAACCTCCTGATGTGCAGGAGCCATGCACATGGTCAGCTGGGTCCAGTATTGAGGCTTATTCTTGGCCAAAGGCGTGGCATCAATTCCTCTCAATGGAATAGGACACTGCAAGGGCTCTAAGAGAAACCCACAACGCCTAGCATACTCCAAGTCCATCAAATTCAGGGCAGCGCCCGAATCCACAAATGCCATGACAGAATACGATGACAAAGAACAGATCAAGGTAACGGACAGAAGAAATTTTGACTGTACTGTACCAATGGTGGCAGACCTAGCGAACCACTTAGTGCGCTTAGGACAATCAGAGATAGCATGAGTGGAATCACCACAGTAGAAACACAGCCCATTCAGACGTCTGTGTTCTTGCCGTTCAACTCTGGTCAAAGTCCTATCGCACTGCATAGGCTCAGGTTTAAGCTCAGGTAATACCGCCAAATGGTGCACAGATTTACGCTCACGCAAACGTCGACCGATCTGAATGGCCAAAGACATAGACTCATTCAAACCAGCAGGCATAGGAAATCCCACCATGACATCCTTAAGGGCTTCAGAGAGACCCTTTCTGAACATAGCTGCCAGCGCAGATTCATTCCATTGAGTGAGCACGGACCACTTTCTAAATGTCTGACAGTATACCTCTATCTCATCCTGACCCTGACAAAGAGCCAGCAAATTTTTCTCTGCCTGATCCACTGAATTAGGTTCATCTTACAGCAATCCGAGCGCCAGGAAAAACGCATCGATATTACTTAATGCAGGATCTCCTGGCGCAAGAGAAAATGCCCAGTCCTGAGGGTCGCCGCGCAAAAAAGAAATAATAATCAAAACCTGTTGAACTGGATCACCAGAGGAGCGAGGTTTCAAGGCCAGAAATAGTTTACAATTATTTTTGAAACTCAGAAACTTAGTTCTATCTCCAAAAAACAAATCAGGAATAGGAATTCTTGGTTCTAACATAGATTTCTGATCAATAGTGTCTTGAATCTTTTGTACTCTTGCCGAGAGCTGATCCACAAATGAAGACAGACTTCTAATGTCCATCGCTACACCTGTGTACTGAACCACCCAAATGTCTAGGGGAAAAAAAAGGCAAAACACAGTGCAAAGAAAAAAAAATGGTCTCAGAACTTCTTTTTTCCCTCTATTGAGAATCATTAGTACTTTTGGCTTCCTGTACTGTTGTGAAAGGCAATTCAGTACCACAATGGACATAGCGGTCAGAGCACATACAGTGATCTGACAATAACCCAAAATCATAGAACGAGCTCTGAGACGTGGGAACTCTGCAGACCGCAATCCCTAATCCTCTCCAAACAACACTAGAGGCAGCCGTGGATTGCGCCTAACTCTGCCTATGCAACTCGGCACAGCCTGAGAAACTAACTAGCCTGAAGATAGAAAATAAGCCTACCTTGCCTCAGAGAAATACCCCAAAGGAAAAGGCAGCCCCCCACATATAATGACTGTGAGTTAAGATGAAAAGACAAACGTAGAGATGAAATAGATTCAGCAAAGTGAGGCCCGACTTTCTTAACAGAGCGAGGATAGGAAAGATAACTTTGCGGTCTACACAAAACCCTAAAGAAAACCACGCAAAGGGGGCAAAAAGGCCCTCCGTACCGAACTAACGGCACGGAGGTACACCCTTTGCATCCCAGAGCTTCCAGCAACAAATTAGACAAGCTGGACAGAAAAAATAGCAAACAAATAGCAAAGAAGAACTTAGCTATGCAGAGCAGCAGGCCACAGGAATGATCCAGGGAAAAGCAAGTCCAACACTGGAACATTGACAGGAAGCCAGGATCAAAGCATTAGGTGGAGTTAAGTAGAGAAGCACCTAACGACCTCACCAGATCACCTGAGGGAGGAAACTCAGAAGCCGCAGTACCACTTCCCTCCACCAACAGAAGCTCACAGAGAGAATAAGCCGAAGTACCACTTGTGACCACAGGAGGGAGCTCTGCCACAGTATTCACAACACATTAGTATTCAGGAAGCCTATAAATAAATGCAATGTTCATACTTTCTTTGAAGAGTTTTGGAAATGACATGGTTGTCTGTTGTGAATTCTGTTGTCGGGCTCCCTCCTATGTTCATGAATGGTACTTCGGCTGGTTCTGTCCATGGACTTCCTCTGGTGGGTGTTTCTGAGTTTTACAGGTGACGAGGTTAATTCTTTAGCTGCTGCTCTATTTAACTCCACTTAGATCTTTGCTCCATGCCACCTGTCAATGTTCCAGTATTGGTCTGTTCACTCCTGGATCGTTCTTGTGACCTGTCTTCCCATCAGAAGCTAAGTTCCAGCTTGTATTTCTTTGGTTTGCTATTTTTCTGTCCAGCTTGCTATTTAATTTGTTGTCTTGCTTGCTGGAAGCTCTGGGACGCAGAGGGAGCGCCTCCGCACCGTGAGTCGGTGCGGAGGGTCTTTTTGCGCCCTCTGCATGGCCTTTTTGTAGGTTTTTGTGCTGACTGCAAAGTAACCTTTCCTATCCTCGGTCTGTTCAGTAAGTCGGGCCTCACTTTGCTAAATCTATTTCATCTCTGTGTTTGTATTTTCATCTTTACTCACAGTCATTATATGTGGGGGGCTGCCTTTTCCTTTGGGGAATTTCTCTGAGGCAAGGTAGGCTTTATTTTTCTATCTTCAGGGCTAGCTAGTTTCTTAGGCTGTGCCGAGTTGCATAGGGAGCGTTAGGCGCAATCCACGGCTATTTTATAGTGTGTTTGATAGGATTAGGGATTGCGGTCAGCAGAGTTCCCACGTCCCAGAGCTCGTCCTTATTATCAGTAAATATCAGGTCATTCCGTGTGCTCTTAACCACCAGGTCCATTATTGTCCTGACCACCAGGTCATAACAGTACAGGTGGCCCAAAGTACTAATGCATCTCAATAGAGGGATAAGAGAAGTTCTGAGACCATTTTTTTTTTCTTTGCAGTGTGTTTTGTCTCAATTTTCCCCTATACCTCTGGGTGGTTCAGGACACTGGTGTAAACATGGACATTCAAGGTCTGTCCTCTTGGATGGATAATCTCACTACAAGGATACAAAACATTCAAGATTTTGTGGTTCAGAATCCAATGTCAGAACCTAGGATTCCAATTCCTGATTTGTTTTTTGGTGACAGATCTAAGTTCTTGAATTTCAAAAATAATTGTAAATTGTTTCTTGCCTTGAAACCTCGCTCCTCAGGTGACCCTGTTCAACAAGTAAAGATCATTATTTCTTTGTTACGTGGTGACCCTCAAGACTGGGCATTTTCCCTTGCGCCAGGAGATCCAGCATTGCGTGATGTTGATGCCTTTTTCCTCTGATTTGCTCTTTGTCATCATATTCTGTTATGGCATTTGTGGATTCAGGCGCAGCCCTGAATTTGATGGACTTGGAGTATGCTAGGCGCTGTGGTTTTTTCTTGGAGCCCTTGCAGTATCCTATTCCATTGAGAGGAATTGATGCTACGCCTTTGGCCAAGAATAAGCCTCAGTACTGGACCCAATTGACCATGTGCATGGCTCCTGCACATCAGGAGGATATTTTTGGTGTTGCATAATCTGCATGATGTGGTCGTTTTGGGGTTGCCATGGCTACAGGTTCATAATCCAGTATTGGACTGGAAATCTATGTCTGTGCCCAGCTGTGGTTGCCAGGGGGTACATGGTGATGTTCCATTTTTGTCTATTTCGTCTTCCACTCCTTCTGAAGTTCCAGAGTTTTTGTCGGATTATCGGGATGTATTTGATGAGCCCAAAGCCAGTGCCCTACCTCCTCATAGGGATTGCGATTGTGCAATTAATTTGATTCCTGGTAGTAAGTTTCCTAAGGGCCGATTGTTGAATTTATCTGTGCCAGAACACGCCGCTATGCGGAGTTATATAAAGGAATCCTTGGAGAAAGGCCATATTCGCCCATCGTCATCACCGTTAGGAGCAGGGTTCTTTTTTGTGGCCAAGAAGGATGGTTCTTTGAGACCTTGTATTGATTACCGCCTTCTTAATAAAATTACAGTCAAATTTCAGTATCCTTTGCCGTTGCTGTCTGATTTGTTTGCTCGTATTAAAGGGGCTAGTTGGTTCACCAAGATAGATCTTCGAGGGGCGTATAATCTTGTGCGTATTAAACAAGGCGATGAATGGAAAACAGCATTTAATACGCCCGAGGGCCATTTTGAGTACCTGGTTATGCCATTCGGGCTTTCCAATGCTCCATCAGTATTTCAGTCCTTTATGCATGACATCTTCCGAGAGTACCTGGATAAATTCCTGATTGTGTATTTGGATGATATTTTGGTCTTTTCGGATGATTGGGAGTCTCATGTGAAGCAGGTCAGAATGGTGTTCCAGGTCCTTCGTGCGAATTCCTTGTTTGTGAAGGGGTCAAAGTGTCTCTTTGGAGTTCAGAAGGTTTCATTTTTGGGGTTCATTTTTTCCCCTTCTACTATCGAGATGGACCCTGTTAAAGTCCAGGCCATTTACGATTGGACTCAGCCGACATCTGTGAAGAGCCTGCAAAAGTTCCTGGGCTTTGCTAATTTTTATCGGCGCTTCATCGCTAATTTCTACTGTTGCTAAACCGTTGACTGATTTGACCAAGAAGGGTGCTGATGTGGTCAATTGGTCTTCTGCGGCTGTAGAGGCTTTTCAGTAGTTGAAGCGTATTTCTTCTGCCCCTGTGTTGTGCCAGCCAGATGTTTCGCTTCCGTTTCAGGTTGAGGTTGATGCTTCTGAGATTGGAGCAGGGGCTGTTTTGTCGCAAAGAAGTTCTGAGGGCTCGGTGATGAAGCCATGTGCTTTCTTTTCTAGAAAGTTTTCGCCTGCTGAGCGTAACTATGATGTTGGTAATCGTGAATTGTTGGCCATGAAGTGGGCATTCGAGGAGTGGCGTCATTGGCTGGAAGGAGCCAAGCATCGCGTAGTGGTCTTGACAGATCACAAGAATTTGACTTATCTTGAGTCTGCCAAACGGTTGAATCCGAGACAGGCTTGATGGTCATTATTTTTCTCCCGTTTTGATTTTGTGGTTTCGTACCTTCCGGGCTCTAAGAATGTGAAGGCTGATGCCCTGTCAAGGAGTTTTGTGCCTGACTCTCCGGGTGTTCCTGAGCCGGCGGGTATTCTCAAAGAGGGGGTAATTTTGTCTGCCATCTCCCCTGATTTGCGGCGGGTGCTGCAAAAATTTCAGGCTGATAGACCTGACCGTTGCCCAGCGGAGAAACTGTTTGTCCCTGATAGATGGACTAGTAGAGTTATCTCTGAGATTCATTGTTCAGTGTTGGCTGGGCATCCTGGAATCTTTGGTACCAGAGATTTGGTGGCTAGATCCTTCTGGTGGCCGTCTTTGTCGCGGGATGTGCGTTCTTTTGTGCAGTCCTGTGGGACTTGTGCTCGGGCTAAGCCCTGCTGTTCTCGTGCCAGTGGGTTGCTTTTGCACTTGCCGGTCCCGAAGAGGCCCTGGACGCATATTTCTATGGATTTTATTTCAGATCTCCCCGTCTCTCAAAAGATGTCGGTCATTTAGGTGGTTTGTGATCGCTTTTCTAAGTTGGTCCATTTGGTACCTTTGTCTAAATTGCCTTCCTCCTCTGATTTGGTGCCATTATTTTTCCAGCATGTGGTTCGTTTACATGGTATCCCGGAGAACATCGTTTCTGACAGAGGTTCCCAGTTTGTTTCAAGGTTTTGGCGATCCATTTGTGCTAGGATGGGCATTGATTTGTCTTTTTCCTCGGCTTTCCATCCTCAGACAAATGGCCAAACCGAACGAACTAATCAAACTTTGGAAACATATCTGAGATGCTTTGTTTCTGCTGATCAGGATGATTGGGTGTCCTTTTTGCCGTTGACTGAGTTCGCCCTTAATAATCGGGACAGCTCGGCTACTTTGGTTTCGCCGTTTTTCTGCAATTCTGGTTTCCATCCTCGTTTCTCTTCAGGGCAGGTTGAGTCTTCAGACTGTCCTGGTGTAGATACTGTGGTGGATAGGTTGCAGCAGATTTGGACTCATGTGGTGGACAATTTGACATTGTCCCAGGAGAAGGCTCAACGTTTCGCTAACCGCCGGCGCTGTGTGGGTCCCCGACTTCGTGTTGGAGATTTGGTTTGGTTGTCGTCTCGTTATGTTCCTATGAAGGTTTCCTCTCCTAAGTTTAAGCCTCGTTTCATTGGTCCGTATAAGATTTCTGAGGTTATCAATCCTGTGTCATTTCGTTTGGCCCTTCCTGCTTCTTTTGCCATCCATAATGTGTTCCATAGGTCGTTATTGCAGAGATACGTGGCGCCTGTGGTTCCATCCGTTGATCCTCCTGCCCCGGTGTTGGTTGGGGAGGAGTTGGAGTATGTGGTGGAGAAGATTTTGGATTCTCGTGTTTCGAGACGGAAACTCCAGTACCTGGTCAAGTGGAAGGGTTATGGTCAGGAAGATAATTCCTGGGTTTTTGCCTCTGATGTTCATGCTGCCGATCTGGTTCGTGCCTTTCATTTGGCTCATCCTGGTCGGCCTGGGGGCTCTGGTGAGGGTTCGGTGACCCCTCCTCAAGGGGGGGTACTGTTGTGAATTCTGTTGTCGGGCTCCCTCCTGTGGTCATGAATGGTACTTCGGCTGATTCTGTCCATGGACTTCCTCTGGTGGGTGTTTCTGAGTTTCACAGGTGACGAGGTTAATTCGTTAGCTGCTGCTCTATTTAACTCCACTTAGATCTTTGCTCCATGCCACCTGTCAATGTTCCAGTATTGGTCTGTTCACTCCTGGATCGTTCTTGTGACCTGTCTTCCCATCAGAAGCTAAGTTCCAGCTTGTATTTCTTTGGTTTGCTATTTTTCTGTCCAGCTTGCTATTTAATTTGTTGTCTTGCTTGCTGGAAGCTCTGGGACGCAGAGGGAGCGCCTCCACACCGTGAGTCGGTGCGGAGGGTCTTTTTGCGCCCTCTGCGTGGTCTTTTTGTAGGTTTTTGTGCTGACCGCAAAGTAACCTTTCCTATCCTCGGTCTGTTCAGTAAGTCGGGCCTCACTTTGCTAAATCTATTTAATCTCTGTGTTTGTATTTTCATCTTTACTCACAGTCATTATATGTGGGGGGCTGCCTTTTCCTTTGGGGAATTTCTCTGAGGCAAGGTAGGCTTTATTTTTCTATCTTCAGGGCTAGCTAGTTTCTTAGGCTGTGCCGAGTTGCATAGGGAGCGTTAGGCGCAATCCACGGCTATTTCTAGTGTGTTTGATAGGATTAGGGATTGCGGTCAGCAGAGTTCCCACGCCCCAGAGCTCGTCCTTATTATTAGTAAATATCAGGTCATTCCGTGTGCTCTTAACCACCAGGTCCATTATTGTCCTGACCACCAAGTCATAACAGTTGTGTATCCCTTTGGTTCACAAAGGCATTGAATGAATACCAGAAACTTTTAAGTTAAAGTTAGAACCACTCTAACATTTTTGGAGGCCCTGCTGAGATCACTAGAATAAATACTGGGGAGAGAAAATGGTGCACAAGAGTGTTTTAGCCACATAGAAATTGGGTAAACATATTAGATTGTGCTAACCCAGTTGAACTTCTTTTATGCTTGCAGGATGTTTTAATCAGCTCCTGCAGATCCATGGGTTACGATGTAGGCATAAGAAATCTGTACCTAGAGGTACCTGTGGTCCTTCTTTTCCTGAAGAAGAATTTTTTGTAACTTCGAAACGTGTAGAATAAAAACCATAATATATCTATTAAATTCAACCTTGGTCTTTTCAACCACTGAGCAACGCAGAGAATCTCCACTAACATTTCTTCTAAACATAGAGATCCCAAGAAAACATTCTAAGACCTGAAAAAGTGACCATTTCAGTAATGTGGAGTATGAGGCAGTTACTGGTGTTACATGTGAGGGTCGCTGTGTGTTCCCCCCAGGATGCGCATGGAGGCGTATTGAGGCTATTGGAGTGCCTTGCAGTCACAAGCGTAGCTGTGATTGCAATGCAGAATAAAAGTAAGTGTTAGTCTTGGAAAAGCTATTTGTCCAGGGCAGATTTAAGAAAACCGGATGGGCTTTCATTTTTGAAACGAACTACAGGATGGTAGTGGGGTAGTCTGTTTCCTTCCTGGCTGGGTTTTCCATGTGGCTATAGGCCACAGGTTGCTTGTAAAAACCCTTGAAGCAGAGGGTTGGGTGTGTCAGGGTCAATGTTAGTATCAGTCTGGTGTTTGCAGGAGTGCAGAGTAGGAGGCTCTGCAGAGCTCCACATGTGTGAGGCAACCCAGGCAAGCAGAGCCAAACAGCTAAGGGAGCCGAAAGGCCTGGCACCCACAGCATATACAGTGGTACAGTCGCCCACGGCCACAGGTCTTGGAGGTGGATTGCAATCTAAAGGATGTGGTTCCCAGCTGCAATCCAGAGGATATCGTGTACTGTGTAGTGCTGTGTGTTGAACATTAAAGAGACATTTTGTTTGAACTTTGCTGGGTCACTGCCTCATCATTGCACAGTGTGGATACGCTGCACTACAGGAGATACAGAACAAAATACAGAAAGGACTTCTATATCTAAAATGCTTTCTACTTCTCCAGGAAAACTTTCATTTGTCAGTCTTCGATGTGAATACTTTTCTGCCCAATGATGACAGAAGTATTCTAGGAGTGATACCTTTATTGGCTAACCAGAAAATAATATGTTTGCAAGCTTTCAGAGCACAGAGGCTCCTTCTTCAGGCAGGATTACAAATGCTCTGAAAGCTTGCAAACATATTATTTTCTGGTTAGCCAATAAAGGTATGACTCCTAGAATACTTCTGTCATCATTGGGCAGAAAAGTATTCACATTGATTTTTCTGGCTTACACGGTACCACAATACAATTTGTTATTGTACATCATTTGTCAGTCTTGGAAGGCTACTATAGGGATTTTGAAAACATTTCTGTCAACAGGTATGGGATTGATTGAGTGAGTGATTGAGATCAATTAAATTCAGGAAAATTATATTGTCTCTTTGTTTCTGAGTGTAAAGATCGATCCAGGGATCAGCAGTGGGCATGACATTCGTAAATTCCCTGGATGCCCCTGACTGTTGTAGAAGAAAAATGATAATAATTGCCCAAATTTAAAGTGAGATGTGGCAGTGTATAAAGCTTTCCATTGAGTCGGGATAAGTGATGAGCAAACCTGCTCGGATAACGTGTTATCAGAGCATGCTCGGGTGCTATCTGAGTATCTTGGGCGTGCTCAAAAAATATGTTCGATTTCCCGCAGCTGCATGTCTCGTGGCTGTTCGACGGAGGCAACACATGCATGTGTTGAATAACAGGGAATCCATGCATGTGTTGTGGCTGCCTAATAGCCACAAGACATGCAAAGGCGAGGTCTCGAACATATTTTTCGAGCACTCCCAAGACACTCTGTTAGCATCCGAGCATGCTTCGATAACGCCTTTTCCGAGCACGTTCGCCAATCACTAGTCACGATAGAACCTCTGCATTTCACAATAGTGACCCTTTTGAGTCACTCTTTGTAAGGGGAATGTTAAGTGTTTTGACATTTCCTTATCTTGTCCCCAGTGTGCACGTGTTCTATTATTTTCATGCAATCTCCTGACCTACCACAATAGGTGATATATTTCCTGCAGATGTAGAAAGGTATATGGGACATTGACTTATGACACTACTTGTAGTAAACTAGTGACTGACTTGACTAATAGAAACTGACAGTCTGCACATTCAGAGACACATTTTCCTGAACAGAAGACAGTAAATGTCAGTCATCTGGGACTGGTGGGAACTTGGTGCATTAAAAGCTATGTCAGTAGGTTTTATTTATGCTCTACTTCTAACTCAAAGCCAGGAAAAGAACGCAGTGACCGAGACAGATAGTATAAAATGTACATACCCTCACTGTGACATTTGTCATTAGATTATGAAACTAGAGATTATTATTTCAAGGTGTTTCAAATTAGTTATACAACAAAATAGAAATTATTTCAAGAGTGATGAAATTAACTTCATAAAAGTATCCAGATTTTAAAACTAGAGCTTATTCCAAGGTACCTCATATTAGTTTTACGAAGCCAATGGGGACCCCCCAAGTGACAAATAATAGATGTTTAAGGTAGCATGGGTGGTAGGGCTGTGAAAGATAGAAAAAGATAAGGCTTTGAGTTAAGGTACCTTCACACATAACGATATCGTTAACGATATCGTTGCTTTTTGTGACGTAGCAACGATATCGTTAAGGAAATCGTTATATGTGACAGCGACCAGCGATCAGGCCCCTGCTGGGAGATCGTTGGTCGCTGAGGAAAGTCCAGAACTTTATTTCGTCGCTGGACTCCCTGCAGACATCGCTGGATCGGCATGTGTGACACCGATCCAGCGATGTCTTCACTGGTAACCAGGGTAAACATCGGGTTACTAAGGGCAGGGCCGCGCTTAGTAACCCGATGTTTACCCTGGTTACCAGCGTAAGAGTAAAAAAAAACAAACACTACATAGTTACCTACCGCTGTCTGTCCCCGGCGCTCTGCTTCCTGCACTGGCTGTGAGCGCCGGTCAGCCGGAAAGCAGAGCGGTGACGTCACCGCTCTGCTTTCCAGCCGCTGTGCTCACAGCCAGTGCAGGAGGAGTGCAGAGAAGCAGAGCGCGGTAGGTAAGTATGTAGTGTTTGTTTTTTTTACTTTTACGCTGGTAACCAGGGTAAACATCGGGTTACTAAGCGCGGCCCTGCGCTTAGTAACCCTATGTTTACCCTGGTTACCCGGGGACCTCGGGATCGTTGGTCGCTGGAGAGCTGTCTGTGTGACAGCTCTCCAGCGACCAAACAGCGACGCTGCAGCGATCGACATCGTTGTCGGTATCGCTGCAGCGTCGCTGAGTGTGAAGGTACCTAGTATGAAGGAGTCAGAAAATAAGAAGAACAAAAGGGGTATGGCACATCCTACCAACCCTCAATCCAATGTACCACCTTCACCACCAGTCTCATCCTTAATGTTCGACTTCTGTCCGAGCAGGGGTACATTTGTGCACTATTATTCATGTACATTTATTCGAAGTACAGTTTTCAAAGTACTGGAAGTTAAAATATGGATGAATCTAACACGCATCTCTATTCTCTTCATACAGGTAAACATATCATTCAAGCTCTGAACTGAATTACCTTGCATGTCTTTTCACTCCGTTCACTATCAGCAAGCAACCTGAATGGTACCTAACTCATTCTATCACTGGTATTGAATCTTGCATGTATCTTGATTTGTTAGCCATCTCAGTAAGCATTTATTTTGTATATAGATATTGAACTCACTTCTGCTTGTCCTTATGCAGAGAGATCACATAACTGTTTTCAAAGTGTTTTATGATCCATGTAGGCCTGAACATTTGTTTATCTGTTCACTACATTTATTGTGTCCTGCTGTCTCTAACTGAGTTAGATTGATTGCTAACAAGAAAAAAAAAGTGAGATCTAAGAGCTAGCCTTCTATAAATGTAGACATAGTTTGGGGGCGCATTCATTCAGGGGTGCATTCGTGCACTATTATTCGTGTACATTTAATTGAAGTACAGTTTTCAAAGTACTGGCAGTAACAACATGGCAGTTAGACAGGGCTGGAGACAGGTAAGACAATTTAAGATTTCTATTCCCTGTTTATTTGGAACAGAACAAATATTCACCATATGTATTTGTATAATATATATCCCGGCTGCTGCATTCACTCACATTCACCACCCTTGCAATAACTATTTACACTCCATCCATATCGGCCCCTCTGTCCTTGCCTCTCCTATGCATAGCACTCACGCTCTGCTCACATTGTTTAACAGCGCAGATCCATTCAGTCCCACCATCCAACACAAGAGATGCTCTCACAAATCACTTAACCATCTGCTCACTCTTTCTATCCTCCTTCTCCTAGTCGCAGGAGACATCTCTCCCAACCTCGGCCCCCCATGTTATAGCAAGTCTAACCTCCAAACTGCTAGACTCAGAAACCCCTCTAACCTTATTAATATCCCATGCATGCCTTCTGCCTCTTTCAATTGTGCCCTTTGGAATTCTCCCTCTGTGTGTAATAAACTCCCTTTCATCCATGACTTCTTCCTTTCTAATTCTCTTAACCTCCTGGCTCTTACTGAAACCTGGTTCCAGCAGTCAGACACCACCGCTGCTGCTGCTCTTTCATTTGGCGGACTACACTTTTCTCATACCCCAAGATCAGACAACAAAGCAGGTGGAGGAGTTGGTCTGCTCCAATCAACCAAATGTACCTTCCAAGTTATCCCCCAAGTATCCTCACTTGTCTTCACTTCTTTTGAAGTACATGCTTTCAGACTCTACATCCCCTTCTTCATGCGAGTGGCAGTGGTGTATCATCCTCCTGGCCCCTCTCATCAGTTCCTGGATCACTTTGCCACATGGTTTCCACACTTTCTCACCTGTGAGATCACCACCCTCATCATGGGTGATTTCAACATCCCTATTGCTTCTGGGAAATTAAATATGCAAATTGTCTGCAAATTAAAATTCTAATTTGACTTTTATCCAAAGTCATATTGCAAGGCTCGATAAATAGCCAATATGGTTCTACACTATCTGTTAACCATACAGGTGGCCAATACTGTGACGGAAATCCTCACGCCAGACTAAGAAAATGTGAATTAGTTCTAGTAATTCCCCCCAATGTGACTATTAAAAGGTATACCATCCTGATGCTGATGGTTAGTTATCTCATGTAAGTAGAATAAAAAAAAAGAAGTTCTACTTCGTAGTTCCTAACTGACAGTGTTAAATATATATGTTATAGGGGATATTGGCACATTAAGAGAACATCACTAGAGTATTTATAAATACAGTAGTTTATTATATTATCTTCATAAAGTAATTATTGCAGGAAAATATGAGATATCAAAAAGTGACAGGAAAAGAGTCTATTTATCAGTCCATTGGAAAAGTTATAGACAAAATCCCGCCCATCTTGCAAACTCGGCTTTGAGAAAATGGCCGCCGCGATCTCCATCTGCGCACACGCGGCATCCCGCGGCCATTTTCCTGAAGCCCTGTGCAGCAGAGTACTCTATCTGCGCACGCGCGGCCTCAGGAAGATGGCCGCCCCCACCGATGACAGGGGTAATAGCGCAGATCGCGCGCTGTTTCTTCACGTGCGCGCAGTGGATTCGGAACTTGGACATGCGCACACCACTACGCCACCAACGGAAAGCTGGGGAAGAAACAGCGATGTCACCACGCCCACCTGACCAGACCAGCCTGATTGACAGGCGAAAACGGCGACTTTGGTAATGTATTTTGCAGCATAGGTGGGGAATCAGGGTACACAACATACACTATTGTAACGCACAGCGCAGGCCCTATTTAACAGTATTTTTATCTCAATCTGAAAAAACGGGGTGATAGGTTCCATTTAAGAAAAAAAACATGTAGAGAAACCTCTTTAGTCAGCTCACACCAAGGAATTCCACTACGCTGAGACTGTAGTGGGCCAGGAGTATCCAAGGAAGACAAAAATTCCAGCAGCAGGAGATTCCGGTAAAATCCAAAGGTTTATTAGAAAAATATATAAATGACAAATGTAACCAAAGCCACCACCACATGAAAAATTGTGCCATAATTAAGGGCATGCATCTGAAACGCGTTTGCCCAACTTTTAATAATTTTCCATGTGGTGGTGTTTTTTTTGCATTTGTCATTTATATATTTTTCAAGACTTTTGCCAGAATTCTCTGCTCGTGGATTTTTTGTCTTACTCCACCATTCTTTATGGAGATACATGACTATGACTATAGGTCACTGATTGACTGCAGCAGTCACTCGCCGGTGCTTGTAAACACCGAATGGGGGGCAGCTTAAGCATCTGCGCTGGGGATTGAATAGGTGAATATTGGGGGTTTTTTCAGTAATATTTGCTCTTACTATTTTTTTCAGAGTATTGATAAGCATTTTTTACTTTTCCTCGGACAGTGTACGTCCTCAGTCTTGTTACATCACACCAGTCTGTTCTTTATGGGCACAACGCCCTAATGTGCTGTTGAGGTTATGTAGCTCAGGCCTGGGTCAATACTGTAGGTTTTTTACTTAGACAATTTCTGATGTTGAAATGGATGGTAAAGGATTTCAGGACTTCACAAAATAAATGACACTATTAATTATCAAGGCCCATTAAGCAAATCAGTCTCTGGTTAATAATTAGCACAAAGCTCATTCAGCACTTTGCTAAAAGACTAAAAGGAGCTTCAACAATAAAATTATTAATGTAAAACATTACACTTGGTCTTAGTAAGGAATTAGTATACATTTAAGTTTATATTAAGCACCATATTCTGTATATATACTAGATGGTGGCCCGATTCTAACGCATCGGGTATTCTAGAATATGTATGTATGTATGTATGTGTATAGCAGCCACATAGTATATAGCAGAGGCCACTTAGTATATAGCAAATACTACGTGGCCTGTGCTATATACTATGTGGCTGCTATATACATACATACATATTCTAGAATACCCGATGCGTTAATACAGGCCACACAGTATATAACACAGCCCAAACAGTATATAACATAGCTCACATACTATATAACACAACCCATGCAGTATATAGCAGCCACGCAGTATATAACACAGGCGACGTAGTATATAACACAGGCCACACAGTATATAACACAGGGCATGTAGTATATCACACAGCCCACGGAGTATATAACACAGCCCATGTACTTTATGACACAGCCCACGCAGTATATAGCAGCCACGCAGTATATAACACAGGCGACGCAGTATATAACACAGCCCACGTAACATATAACACAGCCCACGTAGTATATAGCACAGTCCATGGAGTATATCACACAGCCCACGGAGTATATAACACTGCCCATGAAATATATAGCAGCCACGCGGTATATAACACTGCCCACACAGTATTTACCAGTGTGGGCACCATATCCCTGTTAAAAAAAATAATTAAAATAAAAAATTGTTATATACTCACCCCCTGGGATCCAGCGAAACTCTGGCGATGTGCGCGTGGCTGTCGCCATCTTCCGTTTCCAGGATGCATTGCGAAATTACCCAGATGACTTAGCGGTCTCGCAAGACCACTAAGTCTTCTGGGTAATTTCGCAATGCATCTACGGGAGCGGAAGATGGCGGCCGGCACGAATGCATCGTCGGACGATGGAAGGTGAGAATAGCAGGTATTTTGTTTTTTTATTATTTTTAACATTACATCTTTTTACTATTGATGCTGCATAGGCAGCATCAATAGTAAAAAAAGTTGGGGACACACAGGGTTAATAGCAACGGTAACGGAGTGCGGTACCCGTGGCCCGTTACCGCTGGCATTAACCCTGTGTGAGCGGTGACTGGAGGGGATTACGGAGCGGGCGCCAGGCACTGACAGCAGGGGAGTAGGGGAGGGACTAATCGGACTGTGCGAGACCAATCAGCGATGCGGGATTTCCGTTACGGAAGTTGCCGACAGAAAGACGGAAGTACCCCTAAGACTATTATATCTACTATATAATTGTCTAAGGGTTACTTCCATCTGTCCTTCTGTCTGTCACGGTTATTTATTTGCTGATTGGTCTTGCCAGCTGCCTGTCATGGCTGCCGCGACCAATCAACGACGGGCACAGTCCGGAAGAAAATGGCAGCTCCTTACTCCCTGCAGTTAGTGCCCGCTTACTCCCCTCTGGTCACCGCTAACACAGGGTTAATGCCGGCGGTAACGGACCGCGTTATGCTGCGGGTAACGCACTTCGTTACCACCGCTATTAACCCTGTGTGTCCTCAACTTTTTACTATTGACGCTGCCTATGCGGCATCAATAGTAAAAAATGTAATGTTAAAAATAATTTAAAAAAAACAAAAACCTGCTATACTCACCCTCCGTAGTCGCTCACGCCGGCCGCCATCTTCCGTTGCAGGTTCCGGTGGCAAAGATGGTGTAGTAGAAGGACCTGCCATGATGTCACGTTCATGTGACTGCGACGTCATCACAGGCCCTGCACGTCTGCGCGATAAGGACCTGCCATGACGTCACAGTCATGTGACCACGACGTCATGACAGGCCCTGCGTGCCTGCGCTACAAAGACCTGCCATGACGTCATGGTCATGTGACCGCGACGTCATCACAGGTCCTGCGCTCATACCAACCCTGGGACTGCAAGCTGCCGTGGACTACAAGGGGCCTTTGGAAAGGTGAGTATATGTTTATTTTTTAACCTGTGACAAACCTGGCTGGGCAATCTACTACGTAGCTGGGCAATATACTACGTGACTGGCCAATATACTACGTTGCTCTGTGCTGTATACTACGTCACTGGGCAATATACTACGTAACTGGGCAATATACTACGTGACTGTGCAATATACTCCAAAACAGCAAAATGGCGGCTGACAGCACTACTGACAAAGGCGGTTGCCCATCCTATTTCCACTGGACCCAAGTGGAAAAGTACATACCATAGGTTGAAGTGAATGACAGTATCCAATCCAGGTGAAAACAATCTTTTCTTTATTGTGCCATAAATGCATTTATGGCACAATAAAGAAAAGATATACTTAGTGGCTGGGCTATATACTACGTGGCTGGGAAATATACTACGTGACTGTGCAATATACTACGTGGCTGGGCAATATACTACGTGGCTGGGCAGTATACTACGTGAGCTGTGCAATATACTACGTGGCTGGGCAATATACTATGTATCTGGGCAATATACTACGTGACTGGGCAATATACTACGTGGCTGGGCAATATACTATGTGGCTGGGCAATTTACTACGTGGCTGGGCAATATACTACGTGGCTGGGAAATATACTACGTGGCTCTGTGCTGTATACTACGTGACTGTGCAATATACTACGTGGCTGGGCAATATACTACGTGGCTGGGCAATATACTGCGTGGCTGGGCAATATACTACGTGGCTGGGCAATATACTACGTGACTGGGCAATATACTACGTGACTGGGCAATATGTTACGTGGCTGGGCAATATACTACGTGGCTGGGCAATATACTATGTGGCTGGGCAATATACTACGTGGCTGGGCAATATACTATGTGAGCTGTGCAATATACTACGTGCCTGGGCAATATACTACGTGACTGGGCAATATACTACGTGACTGGGCAATATACTATGTATCTGGGCAATATACTACGTGACTGGGCAATATACTATGTGACTGGGCAATATACTATGTATCTGGGCAATATACTACGTGGGCTGTGCAATATACTACGTGACTGGGCAATATACTACGTGTCTGGGCAATATACTACGTGGCTGGGCAATATACTACGTGACTGGGCAATATACTACGTGACTGGGCAATATATTACGTGGCTGGGCAATATACTACGTGGCTGGGCAATATACTATGTGGCTGGGCAATATACTACGTGGCTGGGCAATATACTATGTGAGCTGTGCAATATACTACGTGCCTGGGCAATATACTACGTGACTGGGCAATATACTACGTGGCTGGGCAATATACTACGTGGACATGCATATTCTAGAATACCCGATGCGTTAGAATCGGGCCACCATCTAGTATATATATATATATATATATATATACTGTATATACACTGTATTTTTCAGACTCTAAGAAGCCCCAGAGTATAGGACGCACGCAGGTTTTAGAGGTGGAAAATAGGGAAAAAATATTTGAAGCAAAAAATGTGGTAAAATTTATAATAACATAAATAACATACTATTATATGTGGTGTTATTATATATAATAGTATATTATTATGTTGGAAGCTACGGGTAGAAGTACTGTATGAAGACGCTGGAGGGTGAGTATAAGAATGGGGGCACAGGGCTTATATTTAAAGCACCACTCCAGCACTGAAAAATAACACTGGAGTGCTGCTTTAAGAACCCATGGGAGAACTATAACTCCCAGCATGTCCCACAGATCCTATGGGAGTTATAGTTCACCACAGTAGTGGCAGAGTGCATTTTTATGTGTTGTAATTAATAAACTTTTATTTAATGCTAACTTGTATAGGCTGTGCAGGCCTTGCAGCCAGCCAGCCACGCTGTGGTGGCAGGTAATGAACGGCTGGAGCATTACAACCGGGGAAGCTGCATTGTTTTCAGTAAAGTGTCTGCTGGACCTGATGACATCATGAAGAGGGAGGGCTCTGTGCAGTCATGAGATGCTCCAGCCCACCCTCTTCATGACCTCACACTGGTCCTTTACCGGAGTACTCTGCAGAGCAGGTACGCGGTGATCTCTGCTCCTGCACTGTGCTCCTGCACCCTCCTTCATCTCCCCAGCTGCTGCAGGAATCTAGCACTGGGGAAACCATGGGTGTCCGCTGTTTAAGTGAAGGAATATTGGTTTTGCTGCTCACTGCTCGGCGCTGACTGGTGGGCGGGGAAGCGGCTAATGATTATTCCTTCGCTTTAATCATCTGGACCACGTGGTTTCCTCAACACCGGATTCCTGCATTTTCATGCCTCCAGCGAGTGGGATCCCAGTGCGATCCCCCCTCCCACATGTTACATTTGGACTATAAGACGCACCCCACACTTTCCTCCCAAATTTGGAGGAAAAAAGTGCGTCTTATGGTACGAAAAATACGGTGTATATATATATATATACAGTATGCAATGAAGGTGGCTGGATGCACAGATGACGCAAGGCAAGAACACTCAGTAAATGATATAATTCTGCTTAAATAAAATAGTAATTTACAGTAATTCTAAGTTGGTGATCATAACAAGCCAAATCAACAATAAACCAAATAACGATACGAGTGAAATAGCCATGAAAGTTCTTCATTATAAAATACTAATGTTCTCTTCACGTAGGAGGTTCACGGGAGTTACCATGTAGGTTCTTTCCCTTTAACTCTGCCCTAGTGGGGATCACCGGGTTTTTCCTCTAGTCCACAAGTCTTTATGATGAAGTCTATTAAAGCGTGCTGAACCTCCCATGCACCAACCGGCTCCCTCCCAACCTGTTGTCCTCACAAGGCCAACTTCAGTATCGTATATTAAAACAGGAAATGATGGGCCTTGCTCACTTGTGCTGTCTTTCTGCAATTGCAGGCATGCCTCTCTAGTCATTGTCTCCTAGCGGATCATCACTGCTTGACCTTTGGCGAACGTTTACTGGGCCTGGAGCGAAGAGAACTGGGGCTCAACTCTTGACAGGTGACGTCTGGTCTCTGGGCCTTGACTGTCGTAGGGTGCAGGTCCTGGTCTTGCTCGAGCAGTTGGAACTCTGGGTCTCCCGAACGTAATCTGAACCTTGTCAAACAGTGACCTTGGTGGTGCAGACTTCTTGTTGAGGCCTGTCACACTGGCCTTAGCGCCATCCCTGGTCCTCATCTGCTCCTCTCTCTCTTTTGGCACCAAAGCTGCCTGTGGTTTGGCATGCAGGTCTTTACATCATGCTCCCCCTGCAATTCTTCCAAAACAAATTTGTTCCACATGATAATGCCTGGCCAACAGATGACAGTCTTTCCTCACTATGGACACATCCCAAAAGGGCTTTTTAGGGGTTTCATTGCTTCCTCTTACATATTGACTGGCATATCCAACTATGAACACTATCTGCAGCACCTTCCCAATATCTTGGATATATTAGTTATCAATATTTACAATAATTATATGAATACAACTAATTTCTTCATCTTCTGGCAAGTTGTCCTGCAAGGTTAAACATTTCAGAAATAAATCATAAAAAATTGGTAAATAATAATTCATTAAAAATATATTGATGAAATTAGAAAACTAATGACATAACGTATTGTAAAAAGTAACTTGTACAGCTCCTGAGTTTATATTGTTTCACAAAGTATTTTATGATTCATTGGAAACAGTCAACAGGCTTGACATTATAATGCTAATGTTTCCATTTAACATTGAACACCATATACAGGTGCTCATGGGACAGTAAAATTTCTCTGATATCAGATTACTACACAGTGCCTGGTGTTCTGACGATGCTGTCCATGATGCTAGGAATAACAGAGATGAGAAAGACGAGCTAGGGCAGCCCTGCAGACCCTTTAAAGAAGCCCTCCCATCAAAGTTTACATCCTCTTAAAATATTGCAGTCATCATATTGAACAGCACTGTGCACTTACAATTGCTCATTTTGCCTTTCTACCCAATTAATTCTTCTCCTTTCTCTGCTCTATGTAAAAATAGGAAGTCTCTTGTGCCTGCATTTTTCATTCCCCTCTTCACCTCCAGACTCCGCTGCTCCCTATTCCATCCTGCCATTCAGTTTTGCAGTGACTGATTATCATACAGGGAAAATTGACCTCCTGTTTCTGCATAGACCTTAGAAAGATTCAACCAGTCAGTTTTAAATCATCAAATGTCAAATACTTAATGGAGAACAGAAGAAATAACTGGTTAGAAAGGCATGAGCAATTTGATTTAAGGGGTTACAAATTTTGATGGGAAGGCTGCTTCTTCAACTTCACGATTCGTGAAGATGAAAACAATCAACCACTGAACAGAAAGAGATGGCATATCCTAGTGCTTTCCTTTAAAGAAGTTTTTCAACATTTATGAAAAAAAAAAAAAAAACAAGTAATAACGTAAGAAAAAAATATACTCCATCACTTCTGAACATTGAAATTGCAACACTAAGCAGGAAAAGTGGAATTTGAAAAATTTATTTCCATTTTCTCATCATCGGCCTATCACCAACATGTCAATTGATCCTGTGATTTCCCTAATTCTGCGACTCTTCTTCTTGGTGTTAAAATTTCAAGGCTGAGGTGCGTAGCTACATTCGCCTCCTCAATCGTCTAGCAAAAATGATCCAGTGTCCCCCAACAATTTCTGATAACATTAATGATACGCCTTGATCAATCTGCTCAAATCTCTTAGGCATGTAAAGTTCTCATGGCATTCGTCAAACCCAGGATGGTCCATCAGAGTTCCATATAAAAAAAGCATGATTCATCATTCCATGATCCCATGAGTCCAGTGGTGGCTCCTTTACACTACTCTACCCAATGCTTGGAACTTTGCTCAATGATAAAAGGCTTGTATGCAGCTGCCAAGCCATGGAAACCCATTTCATGAATTTCCAGACATACTTTTTGTGCTAATATTATGGTCAAAGAAAGTTTGGAGCTTTGCAGTTATGGAGTCAGCAACTCTTTGGCTTCTCTTGGTCTGGACTTCATGGCTGAGTTGCTGTGGTTCCTTCCACTTCTCAATATGATCACTCACAGCAGGTGATGGGGAGACTTAGGAGAAAATAAATGCCCTGAATGTTCACGACCCCAGATTTCCTCTCTCAGACTCTCTCTGTCTGCTTCCTCTCTCCTCTGTCCCTCTGACAGACTGAACTCCTAACTCCTCCTCCAACCAGAATATATAGGGAAGTTCCCCTGAATCCAGGTCTCGAGAACCCCCTTCTGGACTGGAGTCAGAACAGTGTTGCATGTACTGGTTATCTGTTAAAGGGATTCTTCCTCACTTCCAAGCATGGCATCACCCTCCCCATGAGGAAGGCAATACCACTGTAACAACCGGTTACTTGGGGTGTTACAAATGGACTTATTAAACTGGGGGATCCTACTACTGAACTGAGCTCTCTACCATCAACCATGCCGTCACATGCATTTAAATGCAGATGGCATGGTGAGTGATGTTATAAGTCATACACCAAGGGTGAGTGTTATATGCCAGTGGCGAGTTGCAAGATGCTACACACTGTGGTTGAGGGGTCAGATGCTATACATCGAGGTCGAGGGGCCAGATGCTATACACTGAGGTCGAGGGGCCAGATGCTATACACCGAGGAAGAGGGGCCAGATGTTATACACTGAGGTCGAGGGGCCAGATGCTATAAACTGAGGTTGAGGGGCCAGATGCTATAAACTGAGGTTGAGGGGCCAGATGCTATACACCGAGGTCGAGAGGCCAGATGCTATACACTGAGGTTGAGGTGCCAGATGCTATATACCGAGGTCAAGGGGCCAGATACTATACACCAAGATCGAGGGGCCAGATGCTATACACCGAGGTCAAGGGGCCAGATGCTATACACCAAGATCGAGGGGCCAGATGCTATACACCGAGGTCAAAGGGCCAGATGCTATATACTAAGGTCAAGGGGCCAGATACTATACACCAAGATCAAGGGGCCAGATGCTATACACTGAGTTCGAGGAACCAGATGCTATACAACAAGGTTGAGGTGCCAGATGCTATACGCCGAAGTTAAGGGGCCAGATGCTATACAACAAGGTTGAGGGGCCAGATGCTATACAACAAGGTTGAGGTGCCAGATGCTATACACCGAAGTTAAGGGGCCAGATGCTATACAACAAGGTTGAGGAGTCAGATGCTATACACTGAGGTCGAGGGGCCAGATGCTATACACTGAGGTCGAGGGGCCAGATGCTATACACTGAGGTCTAGGGACCAGATGCTATACACCGAGGTTGAGAGGGCCAGATGCTATACACTGAAATCGAGGGGTCAGATGCTACATACCGAAGTTAAGGGGCCTGATGCTATACACTGAGGTAAAGGGGTCAGATGCTACATACCGAAGTTAAGGGGCCAGATGCTATCCACTGAGCTCATGGGGCCAGATGCTATATACCGAGGTTGATGGGTCAGATGCTATACACCGAGCTTGAGGTGCCAGATGCTATACACCGAGATCGACGTGTCAGATGCTATACACTGAGGTGGAGGGGTCAGATGATATACACTGAGGTCAAGAGGTCAGATGCTATACACTGAGGACGAGGAGTCAGATGCTATACACTGAGCTCGAGAGGCCAGATGCTATACACTGAGGTCAAGGGGTCAGATGCTATACACTGAGGACGAGGAGTCAGATGCTATACACCGAGCTCGAGAGGCCAGATGCTATACATTGAGGTCTAGGGGTCAGATGCTATACACTGAGGACGAAGAGTCAAATGCTATACACTGAGCTCGAGAGGCCAGATGCTATACATTGAGGTCTAGGGGTCAGATGCTATACACTGAGGACGAAGAGTCAAATGCTATACACTGAGCTCGAGAGGCCAGATGCTATACACTGAGGACGAAGAGTCAGATGCTATACACTGAGCTCGAGAGGCCAGATGCTATACACTGAGGACGAAGAGTCAGATGCTATACACTGAGCTCGAGAGGCCAGATGCTATACACTGAGGTCTAGGGGTAAGATGCTATGCACTGAGGACGAGGAGTCAGATGCTATATGCTGAGGTCTAGGGGTCAGATGCTATATGCTGAGGTCAAGGGGTCAGATGCTATACACTAAGGCCGAGGGACCGGATGCTATTTACTACCATCAATGGGGCTAAATGAAAAACCTTTATGCAATGAGTCATTATTGTGTCCCATAGAGTGTACATTTATATGCAATGGCTATAAGTGCAGGAGAAAGAGGATAATTATTTGTCCACCCTCTGATGTACACACAATATGTAGCAGTTACATAATTTCCCTTTCAACATATGAAATAAGTATCTTTTTCTTAAACAATTGCTGACAAGTAAGTTAAACCCAATTTGCCAGCGATAAGCAGCGCCGTTACGGAGACTGAGTGCTTTCTGTCAGTTCCCTTTTCTTGTATTGTTTCTGTATGTTCTTTCGGCTTAGCGCTGCTCTGCTGTTCCCTCGTAGCCGCAGAAAGTCTCTCTTTACTGTTTGCTCAGATGATTGCTGCTATTACTGTAGAAACTGAAAAATCATTACTGTGTCTTAAAATATAGGAATGCATAATTTTGTCTTTGTGTGCAGTAGTCTATAAAGCCTCTCAATAAACATAAATACATTGCTCTGCGTTTCGCCATTCTGTAATGCATTGTACAGTATCGGTTGGTATTAAAACAGGTAATTTGGCATCCAACATCGTTAAGTGATTAACCATTGACTAGCCTTACAGATTTTTTTCTTCCACTAGCTAGCTAGTTACAAAAATTGTCACGACTTATAGTAGAATTGCTATTTCCTTGGCCAGGATTCTGTAAGGTGTCTCTGCTACTAAAGGAAACATCCTTAAAGCTGTGTCCACCTTTGCAATCAATTGTTTTTAATGTACAATGTATCCTCATCTAAAACTGAAACAATTTTTAAATCATCTTGATTAAAAAGTATCCTGTACGTTTTTGGGTATACAGCTCACATGCAGACCAATGTGTTTCCATAGTTACAGGTGTAAACATAACCTATGTGTGGTCATGTATCACTCCACTCCCTTTCACCTCTCTTCTTGTAATAACAGTTAAAGAGATGGCTGATGAAGGACCGTAGCCACTGACTGCAGGATCAGACTACACTTTGGGTTTGTTTGTAGTCTGTAACCATGGTGACACAGATATTCATAAGTGTTTTTTCTACTAAATATTAGGATATTTTGAAAGGGATTGTTCACTACTTCTCATTCCTCATTCTTTGGCCTAGACCCAATCAATGGGGGTGTTACTGTCCCCACCTTTGGACAATTAGTACATCAAGAGGAAGCCAGAAAGCAGCCACAGCCCTGACTTCCTGTTGATGTTCAATATGTCCGAATACGTGAACAGTAAATCTGGCGCTGAATGGACGCAGGGCTCGTTTGACGTAACAACCTTGCATGAGCCCTGGGAACACTACCGTGGCACCGATGGAATGTTGTCAACACCGGAGGTGAGTATAGGTGCTTTTATACTTACAGGGCCAAGCATGAGGAATGAGAAGGGGCTGTCCTAGTAATGGACAACCCCTTTGGAGCGAACCAATCACCCAAACCACAGGAAGAATAAATGAAAGCCTGGCTGCACAATTGCAGCACAACATGTCTTTCTCTGAAGTGCAGCAGCACTTCATTGAAAATATAGCTCCTGTCTGGCTTCTCGCTGGCAGCTCCAGGTGATTGACAGGTCTCTCCCTATGTACACTCACCATGAGGAAAGCCTGACCAACACTAGTTAGATGACAAATGCACTACCAGTAAGCAGCCGGCCTCTTTGATACAGGCTGGGCGGCACAGGTGCAAACTATAATAGTAGCCACTCACAGACCTACCAATTTATGGAGGGGGTGGCTGCCTAGTAGCAAAACATGCACACTGAATTGCATAAAACGCAATTCACATGGATATACGTCATGTAAGGTGTCTGGTTTGCCAAGTGATGATGCCCAATATTTTATACTAGGCGGGTTGCCCAGCATCAAAAAAATGCAACACATTTGGAATGACGCCCCAGTATACCAGCCATCAAAAAGAGGCCCAGCCGCATCCTGCAAAAAGATGAAAAAAGTGCAAAGAAAGATAAAAGATAATAATAATGCATATAACAATTACATTAGATGAGGTATTGGTTGATATTTTGGCAAAAGTAAAGAAGGTCGCAACCCAACGCCAAGGGTCCTCTTGCTTGCGAGTCCTACTCTAAATACTTATGTACACTCATGGTAGAGACTTGTTAATTGAGTGGAACGGGGTGGAGAGGAGCCAGGTAGGGTCAGAACCGGACTAGTCAGCTATAGTTTCTGACTGACTCTTCAAACTGTGTTTTTTTTCTGAAAACATGCAGGTATCAGTGTGTTTTTATACCGATAACATGTTCAAACAGGTGCCAATACTACAGGTAATGAGTGGAGGACAGAGGAGCCTCTTAAAGAAGAAGTTACAGGTCTGTGAGAGCCAGAAATCTTGCATGTTTTAGGTGACCAAATACTTATTTTCCACCATAATTTGCAAAATAAATCTTGCCAAAATCAGACAAGGTGATTTTCTGGACTTGTTTTCTCATTTTGATTCTCATAGTTGTGGTCTACCTATGATGTCAATTACAGGCTTCTCTCAACTTTTTAAGTGGGAGAACTTGTACAATTGGTGGCTGACTAAATACTATTTTTCTCCACTGTAACTGACAAACTTTGTGTCTCTATCTAGATGTGTAGCCACCAGCTCTGTACCTTCATCCAGATATGTAAGTGCCATACTCTGTTCCTCCATCCTGATGTGTAGTGCCAAGCTCTGTATGTCCATCTTTGTGTATAGCTGCAAAGGGGAATTGTGGAAACCACAAAGAAAACGACAGCAAAAATGGAATATAATAAATATCAAATAAACCTTTATTAATGTACATAACATACAAAAGAAGATAACATACGGACCAATACACGGGACCAAGTGCAAGATGGCAAAACACACGGGGAAACAGCTACCCGTGTAAAAAGACGTACGGCTAAGGGGCTGGCTATAAAGGACAATGGTACATGAAAAAAGTACTGCCTATCATGGATATTACCCATACATATGACCATTACACCCTAATTGCAAATGTGCACTACTGATATAGCTCAATACTACCAAAAAAAGTGGGTGCCACAGTGGGCCCACATGTAGGCTAGTCAGAGAGGGGTAATGTCTATATACATTTGTCACACAACGGGATCAGGCATACCAAATGTCCAAGAGCTGCTGACCCATCATCCCTACCCGCCAACTACACAGACTCCCCACATGTGATAAGGCAGCAAAGCTGCTCAGAAAGTTTACCTGATAAAGACCGGAGAGGGAACCAGCGCAGGACCTCAGACCGCACGTCCGCCCAAACTTTATGCCTTCATCCTGATGTGTAACCAAACAATTCTGTACATCTAGCTTCCAACACATTATCATTACAGCTGGGGGACAGCACTGTTGGATGCAATCCCACTTTTTCACTGTTAGGAGAACGAGGAGAGCAAATTCAATAAAGCATTACTTGATAGCCCCAATTATTTCTCCTTATAACACCAGACTACCACAAGAAAATAATACTTTAACTTGCCCTATACAGTTCTACTGTGGACTGTTCAAAATGATACTTACATTAATGTACAAAGTAAGTTTAAATGTTGACTGCACTAAGTGTGATAGGCACTGGACTGTAGCTGTTACTGATAGGAAATACCTACTTATACGAAGAGACAAAAAGACTGTCTTTGTAGATATCAGTAATCGCCAAGTTCTTGATCTCAAATCTCAAGTATAACCGCTGAACTCTATACCTCATTCATAAAGTGTAAAGACAAATCTTTGTGCCTCAACCTAGAAGTGGAACTGCTAAACTCTGTGCCTACATCCAGATGTGTAACTGCTAAGCTTTGAGCAACCATCCTGATCTGTAACCACACAGCTATGTGCTTCCATCCTGATGTGAACCGCCAAACTTTGTGCATCCTGTTGTGAATTCTGTGGCAGAGCTCCCTCCTGTGGTCACAAGTGGTACTTCGGCTGGTTCTCTCTGTGAGCTTCCGTTGGTGGAGGAAAGTGGTACTGCGGCTTCTGAGTTTCCTTCCTCAGGTGATGTGGTGAAGTCGTTAGGTGCTGCTCTATTTAACTCCACCTAGTGCTTTGATCCTGGCCTCCAGTCAATGTTCTAGTATTGGACCTGTTTCCTCCTGGATCGTTCCTGTGGCCTGCTGCTCTGCATAGCTAAGTTCCTCTTTGCTATTTGTTTGCTGTTTTTTTCTGTCCAGCTTGTCTATTTGTTTTTTACTGCTTGCTGGAAGCTCTGGGACGCAGAGGGTGTACCTCCGTGCCGTTAGTTCGGTACTGAGGGTCTTTTTGCCCCCTTTGCGTGGTTTTTGTAGGGTTTTGTGTTGACCGCAAAGTTACCTTTCCTATCCTCGCTCTGTTCAGAAAGTTGGGCCTCACTTTGCTAAATCTATTTCATCTCTACGTTTGTCTTTTCATCTTAACTCACAGTCATTATATGTGGGGGCTGCCTTTTCCTTTGGGGTATTTCTCTGAGGCAAGGTAGGCTTATTTTCTATCTTCAGGCTAGCTAGTTTCTCAGGCAGTGCCGAGTTGCATAGGGAGCGTTAGGCGCAATCCACGGCTGCCTTTAGTGTGGTTATTATTTATTATTATTATTTATTGTTATAGCGCCATTTGTTCCATGGCGCTTTACATGTGAGGAGGGGTATACATAATGAAAACAAGTACAATAATCTTAAACAATACAAGTCATAACTGGTACAGGAGGAATGAGGACCCTGCCCGCGAAGGCTCACAATCTACAAGGGATGGGTGAGAATACAGTAGGTGAGGGTAGAGATGGTCATGCAGCGGTTTGGTCGATCGGTGGTAACTGCAGGTTGTAGGCTTGTCTGAAGAGGTGGGTCTTCAGGTTCTTTTTGAAGGTTTCGATGGTAGGAGAGGATTAGGGATTGCGGTCAACAGAGTTCCCACGTCTCAGAGCTCGTTCTTGTTTTTTGGGTTATTGCCAGGTCACTGTATGTGCGCTGACCTCTATGTCCATTGTGGTACTGAATTACCTTTCATAACAGTACTGGAGGCCCAAAGTACTAATGATTCCCAATAGAGGGAAAAAAGAAGTTCTGAGACCATTTTTTTTTCTTTGCACTGTGTTTTGCCTTTTTTTTCCCCTAGACATTTGGGTGGTTCAGGACACAGGTGTAGCAATGGACATTAAAGGTCTGTCTTCATGTGTGGATCAGCTCACGGCAAGAGTACAAACTATTCAAGACTTTGTGGTTCAGAATTCTATGTTAGAACCGAGAATTCCTATTCCTGATTTGTTTTTTGGAGATAGAACTAAATTTCTGAGTTTCAAAAATAATTGTAAACTATTTCTGGCTTTGAAACCTCGCTCCTCTGGTGACCCAGTTCAACAAGTTAGGATCGTTATTTCTTTTTTGCGTGGCGACCCTCAGGACTGGGCATTTTCTCTTGCGTCAGGAGATCCTGCATTAAGTAATATCGATGCATTTTTCCTGGCGCTCGGATTGCTGTACGATGAGCCTAATTCTGTGGATCAGGCAGAGAAGAATTTGCTGGCTCTGTGTCAGGGTCAGGATGAAATAGAGGTATATTGTCAGAAATTTAGAAAGTGGTCCGTACTCACTCAGTGGAATGAAGGTGCGCTCGCAGCTATTTTCAGAAAAGGTCTCTCTGAAGCCCTTTAGGATGTCATGGTGGGATTTCCTATGCCTGCTGGTCTGAATGAGTCTATGTCTTTGGCCATTCAGATCGGTCGACGCTTGCGCGAGCGTAAATCTGTGCACCATTTGGCGGTATTACCTGAGCTTAAACCTGAGCCTATGCAGTGCGATAGGACTTTGACCAGAGTTGAACGGCAAGATCACAGACGTCTGAATGGGCTGTGTTTCTACTGTGGTGATTCCACTCATGCTATCTCTGATTGTCCTAAGCGCGCTAAGCGGTTTGCTAGGTCTGCCACCATTGGTACGGTACAGTCAAAATTTCTTCTGTCTGTTACCTTGATCTGCTCTTTGTCATCGTATTCTGTCATGGCATTTGTGGACTCAGGCGCTGCTCTGAATTTGATGGACTTGGAGTATGCTAGGCGTTGTGGGTTTTTCTTGGAGCCCTTGCAGTGTCCTATTCCATTGAGAGGAATTGATGCTACGCCTTTGGCCAAGAATAAGCCTCAGTACTGGACCCAGCTGACCATGTGCATGGCTCCTGCACATCAGGAGGTTATTCGCTTTCTGGTGTTGCATAATCTGCATGATGTGGTCGTGTTGGGGTTGCCATGGCTACAAGTCCATAATCCAGTATTAGATTGGAAATCCATGTCTGTGTCCAGCTGGGGTTGTCAGGGGGTACATGGTGATGTCCCATTTCTGACTATTTCGTCATCCACCCCTTCTGAGGTTCCTGAGTTCTTGTCTGATTACCGGGATGTATTTGATGAGCCCAAGTCCGATACCCTACCTCCACATAGGGATTGTGATTGTGCTATCGATTTGATTCCTGGTAGTAAATTCCCAAAAGGTCGACTGTTTAATTTATCTGTGCCTGAGCACGCCGCTATGCGGAGTTATGTGAAGGAGTCTTTGGAGAAGGGGCATATTCGCCCGTCATCGTCGCCATTAGGAGCAGGGTTCTTTTTTGTAGCCAAGAATTATGGTTCACTGAGACCTTGTATAGATTACCGCCTTCTAAATAAGATCACGGTTAAATTTCAGTACCCCTTGCCATTGTTATCTGATTTGTTTGCTCGGATTAAGGGGGCTTGTTGGTTCACCAAGATAGATCTTCGTGGTGCGTATAATCTTGTGCGTATTAAGCAAGGCGATGAGTGGAAAACTGCATTTAATACGCCCGAGGGCCATTTTGAGTATCTAGTAATGCCATTCGGACTTGCCAATGCTCCATCAGTGTTTCAGTCCTTTATGCATGACATCTTCCGAGAGTACCTGGATAAATTCCTGATTGTGTACTTAGATGACATTTTGATCTTCTCGGATGATTGGGAGTCTCATGTGAAGCAGGTCAGAACGGTGTTTCAGGTCCTGCGTGCTAATTCTTTGTTTGTGAAGGGATTAAAGTGTCTCTTTGGTGTTCAGAAGGTTTCATTTTTGGGGTTCATATTTTCCCCTTCTACTATCGAGATGGACCCTGTTAAGGTCCAAGCCATCCATAATTGGACTCAGCCGACATCTCTGAAAAGTTGCAAAAGGTCCTGGGCTTTGCTAATTTTTATCGTCGCTTCATCTGCAATTTTTCTAGTATTGCTAAACCATTGACCAATTTGACCAAAAAAGGTGCTGATTTGGTCAATTGGTCTTCTGCTGCGGTGGAAGCTTTTCAAGAGTTGAAGCGTCGTTTTTCTTCTGCCCCTGTGTTGTGTCAACCAGATGTTTCGCTTCCGTTCCAGGTCGAGGTTGATGCTTCTGAGATTAGAGCAGGGGCTGTTTTGTCGCAGAGAAGTTCTGATTGCTCGGTGATGAAACCATGCGCCTTCTTTTCCAGGAAGTTTTCGCCTGCTGAGCGAAATTATGATGTGGGCAATCGAGAGTTGCTGGCCATGAAGTGGGCATTCGAGGAGTGGCATCATTGGCTTGAAGGAGCTAAGCATCGCGTGGTGGTCTTGACTGATCATAAGTACTTGACTTATCTCGAGTCCGCCAAGCGGTTGAATCCTAGACAAGCTCGTTGGTCGTTGTTTTTTGCCCGTTTTGACTTTGTGATTTCATACCTTCCGGGCTCTAAAAATGTGAAGGCGGATGCTCTGTCTAGGAGTTTTGTGCCCGACTCTCCGGGTGTATCTGAGCCGGCGGGTATCCTCAAAGAGGGAGTAATTGTGTCTGCCATCTCCCCTGATTTGCGGCGGGTGCTGCAAAAATTTCAGGCTAATAAACCTGATCGTTGCCCAGCGGAGAAACTGTTTGTCCCTGATAGGTGGACGAATAAAGTTATCTCTGAGGTTCATTGTTCGGTGTTGGCTGGTCATCCTGGAATCTTTGGTACCAGAGAGTTAGTGGCTAGATCCTTTTGGTGGCCATCTCTGTCGCGGGATGTGCGTACTTTTGTGCAGTCCTGTGGGATTTGTGCTCGGGCTAAGCCCTGCTGTTCTCGTGCCAGTGGGTTGCTTTTGCCCTTGCCGGTCCCGAAGAGGCCTTGGACACATATCTCTATGGATTTTATTTCAGATCTTCCCGTCTCTCAAAAGATGTCAGTCATTTGGGTGGTCTGTGATCGCTTCTCTAAGATGGTCCATTTGGTACCCTTGTCTAAATTGCCTTCCTCCTCTGATTTGGTGCCATTGTTTTTCCAGCATGTGGTTCGTTTACATGGCATTCCAGAGAATATCGTTTCTGACAGAGGTTCCCAGTTTGTTTCGAGGTTTTGGCGAGCCTTTTGTGGTAGGATGGGCATTGACTTGTCTTTTTCCTCGGCTTTCCATGCTCAGACTAATGGCCAGACCCAACGAACCAATCAGACCTTGAAAACATATCTGAGATGCTTTGTTTCTGCTCATCAGGATGACTGGGTGTTCTTTTTGCCTTTGGCTGAGTTCGCCCTTAATAATCTGGCCAGCTCGGCTACCTTGGTTTCACCGTTTTTCTGCAACTCTGGGTTCCATCCTCGTTTCTCTTCAGGGCAGGTTGAGTCTTCGGACTGTCCTGGTGTGGATACTGTGGTGGACAGGTTGCAGCAGATTTGGACTCATGTAGTGGACAATTTGACTTTGTCCCAGGAGAAGGCTCAACGTTTCGCTAATCGCAGACGCTGTGTGGGTCCCCGACTTCGGGTTGGGGACTTGGTTTGGTTATCTTCTCGTCATATTCCTATGAAGGTTTCCTCTCCTAAGTTTAAACCTGGTTTTATTGGTCCGTATACGATTTCTGAGGTTCTTAATCCTGTGTCTTTTCGTCTGACCCTTCCAGATTCTTTTTCCATACATAACGTATTCCATAGGTCATTGTTGCGGAGATACGTGGCACCTATGGTTCCATCTGTTGATCCTCCTGCCATGGTTTTGGTGGAGGGGGAGTTGGAGTATATTGTGGAGAAGATTTTGGATTCTCGTGTTTCAAGGCGGAAACTCCAGTATCTGGTTAAGTGGAAGGGTTATGCTCAGGAAGATAATTCCTGGGTCTTGGCCTCTGATGTCCATGCTCCCGATCTTGTTCGTGCCTTTCATATGGCTCATCCTGGTCGTCCTGGGAGCTCTGGTGAAGGTTCGGTGACCCCTCCTCAAGGGGGGGTACTGTTGTGAATTCTGTGGCAGAGCTCCCTCCTGTGGTCACAAGTGGTACTTTGGCTGGTTCTCTCTGTGAGCTTCCGTTGGTGGAGAAGAGTGGTACTGCGGCTTCTGAGTTTCCTTCCTCAGGTGAAGTGGTGAAGTCGTTAGGTGCTGCTCTATTTAACTCCACCTAGTGCTTTGATCCTGGCCTCCAGTCAATGTTCTAGTATTGGACCTGTTTCCTCCTGGATCGTTCCTGTGGCCTGCTGCTCTGCATAGCTAAGTTCCTCTTTGCTATTTGTTTGCTGTTTTTTTCTGTCCAGCTTGTCTATTTGTTTTTTACTGCTTGCTGGAAGCTCTGGGACGCAGAGGGTGTACCTCCGTGCCGTTAGTTCGGTACGGAGGTTCTTTTCGCCCCCTTTGTGTGGTTTTTGTAGGGTTTTGTGTTGACCGCAAAGTTACCTTTCCTATCCTCGCTCTGTTCAGAAAGTTGGGCCTCACTTTGCTAAATCTATTTCATCTCTACGTTTGTCTTTTCATCTTAACTCACAGTCATTATATGTGGGGGCTGCCTTTTCCTTTGGGGTATTTCTCTGAGGCAAGGTAGGCTTATTTTCTATCTTCAGGCTAGCTAGTTTCTCAGGCAGTGCAGAGTTGCATAGGGAGCGTTAGGCGCAATCCTCGGCTGCCTTTAGTGTGGTTGGAGAGGATTAGGGATTGCGGTCAACAGAGTTCCCACGTCTCAGAGCTCGTTCTTGTTTTTTGGGTTATTGCCAGGTCACTGTATGTGCGCTGACCTCTATGTCCATTGTGGTACTGAATTACCTTTCATAACAGCATCCATCTTGGTGCGTAACTGCCAAACTTTGTGCAGCCATCCTGTTGTGTAACTGCCAAGCACTATGCCTTCATCCAGATTTGTAACTGCCAAGCTCTGTTCCCCATTCTGATGTGTAACGCAAAGCTCTGTGCATCCATCCATGCGTTAAACTGCCAAACATTCTGGCTCCATCCTGATGTGTAAGCATACAACTCTGTGCCTCTATCCTGATGTGTAACCACCAAGATCTGTGCCTTCATGCAGATATGTAACTGTCAAACTCTGGTCCTCCATCCTTATGTGTAACTTCAAGCTCTGTGTGTCCATTATGTTGTATAACTGCTAAACATTGTCCGTCCATCCTGATGTATAAACACACTGTTTAGTGCCTCCATCATGATGTGTAACCACCAAGCTCTGTGCCTTCATCCAGATATGTAACTACCAAGCTAAGTTTCTCCATCCTGATGTTTAATTGTTAAGCTTTTTTCCAATATTTAGTGTTTATTCATCAATATTTGTGCCCTCTTTCATGCATTGTAATCCCTGCATTGTAGCATTGCATTGTTTTATGCTTGGCCCAGGAACTGTAAAGTAAATGACATTCCCTGTTTTCAATGCCCTGCACTAGGCATTACCCAGACTATCTGTTACATCTTTATTAGTGATGAGCGAATATACTCGTTGCTCTGGTTTTCCCGAGCACGCTCGGGTGGTCTCCGAGTATTTATGACTGCTCGGAGATTTAATTTTTGTTGGCTCAGCTGCTTGATTTACAGCTGGCAGCCAGCCTAAGTACATGTGGGGGTTGCCTGGTTGCTAAGGAACCCCCACATGTACTCATGCTGGCTAACAGCCGTAAATCATGCACTTGAGGAGATGAAAACTAAATCTCCAAGCAGTTATAAATACTCGGAGACCATCCGAGCGTGCTCGGGAAAACCCGAGCAACGAGTATATTCACTCATCACTAATCTTTATAAATCTATCATGTCACATGTTAGGGTAATCTCTACCTAATGCATAATTGGCAACTCTTCTTGAACATCAGGGAGTTACCTGGAAGAACTTACTTCCAAAACAGTTTGGAAATCTCCTGACTGCCAAAAATTCAGAGAGACCAACTCTTAGTTCTGAAATGTTTATTGAGTGTGAAGCTGATACGGTCTGAGATTAGCTGAAGCCAAGTTATCAATACACACATTCATGGGTGGGTAACAATGTGCGGAAGTGTGTGGCCTAGTAAATGGGGTTAGTGACTATAGGAAAAAAAATGTATGTCACTATGTTGGCCATCGAAAAAGCCCCTATCTCAGTTGGCTATCGAAAAGGCCACTATCTCAGTTGGCCATCGAAAAGGCCACTGTCTCGGTTGGCCATCAAAAAGACCACTATCTCAGTTGCCCATCAAAAAGGCCACTATCTCAGTTGCCCATCAAAAAGGCCACTATCTCAGTTGGCCATCAAAAAGGCCACTATCTCAGTTGGCCATTGAACGGCCACTATCTCAGTTGGCCATCGAAAAGACCACTATCTCAGTTGGCCATTGAACGGCCACTATCTCAGTTGGCCATCAAAAAGGCCACTATCTCAGTTGGCCATTGAACGGCCACTATCTCAGTTAGCCATCGAAAAGGCCACTATCCCAGTTGGCCATCGAAAAAAGTAGACAAGGTTAACGTAATGGTTCCATCATCTTGATAAATCCATGCCAAACTGGTTTGAGCAAAGACCAGTAATGAGGCAGTCTTGAATGAATTATTATATGTCTTCGACTGTATTATGATGATACACATTTTCTTTCAGCCTGAGGGAAAAAAAAGAGTAAAATAATGATGTTATGAGATCCATGTAGACTAATAAAACAATTCATTCTAAAGCTTGTGAAGTGGGATTGAGGACATTTGGTCTCATCAGAATATGATAATCACAAGTAAATCTTACCTCATATAAGTAAATAATGGAGGAGGAGGTATTGCTTGATATTTAAAGCTTCCTTCTACAGCTTTACCTTCCACTCTCTTCTGTTAGTCTCAAAGCTCATAAACTGCAGGGACCTCTTGCGGAAAACAAAATTATGGGTTTTTTTTAGGCTGCAGTGGATGGATTCAAATTGTAACCTGCTACTGCCATCCAGTGGTTTTCTGCGTTAGCATCTTCCTCTCGTTGACTATCACATATTTGCACAGTGATCTGTATGGAGAGGATCTTTGTTTTGGTGTCATTAGCAAAGTGAGCAGTTTAGCCAAACGCTTGGCAGCGAGACAAGAGTGGAAAATGTTATTAGCAGTCGTTGCCTGAGCATGAGGCAAAGTGAGAAATATAATTAATTAGCAGTCTAGAAAGAAGCAACATAATCGCTTTCCTTATTCCTACCAGCATTTCGTTTAACCTTGTGTTCTGGTCCCGACTGGCTTTCTGATAATTGGGCTAAACCGGTCACACTTGCGACATTATAGTGAACAATTAATGTAAAGGCTGAACTAAATGTTTGTGTACCCATGGCAAAATGTTACCCTCAAATGGGCTCTCTATGGTTAGAAAAACATGGCAAATTTCCACCATTAACAGTAACATACCTGAGCCAAGGTTAGGTGATTTTTCCTGCACAAAGCAACAGTGTTTTCTAATCTTGGACCAATTGTTTAAAGCATATCCAATGTTGCCAGAGACTTTTCAGGAAATTTATCTAGTGTACACACATGTGTTTTGTATTTTATTTCCCTTTTATAGGCCCAGAACTCAACACCAGAATGGGTAGAGATTACTTGCTACAGAATTTCCTATGTGTTGCCCACAAAGAAAAGAGGAGACCCTCCCCCATTTCTCTCAGAAGCAGTTCCAGCAGCATGGAAGACATTTAACAGTTGTTCTGAGCAGTGCAGCTGTGCTTCCAGCTCAGTGATGAGGTATAACACGTAGAGGAAGTTACAGCAGGATCCATGTGTGTTTCTCTACCTTTCTGTCCATCCGGAAGCTCCTCTTCCACTCTTGGAAGGTTTCCAGTGCTTGCAGCATGTAACCTAATCGGGTACAGATTACTTGCTATGGGATTTCCTATATGCTGCCCACAAAGAAAAGAGGAGACCCTGCCCCCCTTTCTCTCAGAAGCAGTTCCAGCAGCATGGAAGATATTATAAAGACATACTGAGCAGCCAGCTGTGAATGCAGCACAGTGGTGAGGTATAACACGTAGAGGAAGTTACAGCAGGATCCATGTGTGTTTCTCAACCTTTCTGTCCATCCAGAAACTCCTTGTAACAACTCTGCTGGCATCACGTCATGGCCTCACATCTCTCACACAATCTTACCCACTGCTCCAGGTCATGATGTGGTTTCTGTTTCTTGCCAGCTCCATGTTCTGTGTCTCTGCTCTCTGCATGCTTCATGGCTGTGTGTATAGGGGGCCGGCGCCTGAACTCTCTGGTTCTTATAGGAATCAGGTGCATCTGTCTAATCAGTTCCTGACCAATTATCAAGAGGCCTCCTGTATATAGTGCAGCTCCACCATGTGTTCTGGGCCTGTGCAATGTGTTAGCTCAGTTACTGTTTAGCTTCTGAGTTTGCCAGGTCCTGCTCTGAGTTACTCCCTCTCTGGAGGCTTTTCTCTGTGCTATTGCCTTGATCTTGTTGTCCGCCCTCCAGGAGGCTGTATATCCTGGTCCCTGTGTCTTTGTCCTTGTGTCTTGTTCCAGTGCCTTGTCTGTACTTTGTCCTATCTCGGTCTCCTTGTCTGTGGCTTCCTTTCCTGCTGTGTCTTTCCTTGTGTTCTCAGTCTGCTTACGCTCCGCACTCTTGCGGCTCTGCCTGCTCTGTACCTTTGTGGCTTGATCTCTACTCCGCACTCCTGCGGTTCTGCTCCATTCTGCTTTGCTCTGCTCCCATTGCTGCACTAATCTCTTGCTGCAGCTCCTCTCCGCAATCCCTGCGGTTCCACTCTGCTTAGCTTTTATTGCTGTGCTGTCTCTTGCTGCTCTAACGCTCCTATTCGCAGCCTTGCAGTTCTCTTCCAACCTGTTCCCTCTTACTTCTTCCATATTACATTTCCGTACCAGCACCTTCAGTGTGAACAGGTCCCTTCCTGTTTATTCATTCTACATATCCATACCTGCACCTCCTGTGTGAACAGGTCCCTACCTGTTCATTAATACACCACATCAATCAGTCCTGTGTTCTCTGCTGTGCCTTCCTATCCAGTGTTCCTGCCAGTCCAGCCGTTCCTGCCGTGCCTTCCAGTCCTGTGTTCCTGCCGTACTAGCCAGTCCTGTGTTCCTGCCAGCCCTGTGTTATGTGCCGTGTCTCTGCCAGCCCTGTGTTCTCTGCCGTGTCTCTGCCAGCCCTGTGTCTCAGCCATGCCAGCCTACTCATCTGAGTTTCAGCCGTGCTCTACTGCCAGTCTTGCCTGATGCCCGCACCAATCCTGGTGTTCCTGTCTCCCAAGTGGGATCAGCAGCCACAGCCAGACACCACCCTGGAGTAGCACTTGGCAGCTGCCTGCTGCACAAGCCTGACCTCACCATCAGAGGCTCCAGTGAAAACCCAGGCAGCTGTCATAGTCACGCCCCTTCCAGGGCAGTCTGGTTTGTGGCACAGTGGGGCCACATACCCCCCGAACTCACGCCCACCAGTCAGGGCGTGAGCGTGACACTCCTCTTCCAATCTTGGTAGGTTTCTAGGGCTTGAAGCATATGACCTAAACGTGTACAGATTACTTGCTATGGAATTTCATATATGCTGCCCACAAAGAAAAGAAGATACCCTGCCCCCCTTTCTCTCAGAAACAGTTCCAGCAGCGTGGAAGACATTATAAAGACATACTGAGCAGCCAGCTGTGCATCCAGCTCAGTGATGAGGTATAACACGTAGAGGAAGTTACAGCAGGAACCATGTGTGTTTCTCTACCTTTCTGTCCATCCAGAAACTCATCTTCCAATCTTGGTAGGTTTCTAGTGCTTGAAGCATATGACCTAACTGTGTACAGATTACTTGCTATGGAATATCCTATATGCTGCCCACAAAGAAAAGAAGAGGCCCTGCCCCCCTTTCTCTCAGAAACAGTTCCAGCAGCATGGAAGACATTATACAGATGTAATGATCAGTGCAGACGTGCATCCAGCTCAGTGATAAGGTAAAACACGGGTTAAATGTACAAGAGAGGAATGTTTATCGAGCAGCCGCTATGTAAAAAAAAGCAAAAAACTAAACCTTCCCTTTTTAAGGATAGCATTAAAAACTGGGAAAAACTAAAATCATAGCAGCAGTTATGCAAACTTTGGGTCTACGCATTTTAATGTAAACGCTCTTAATCATGATGATGAGTGATTAAAAGCCAAAGAATCCATAACAGCTGTCAAGCGGCCGCTCATTGGCTGAAGCCGACACATGACACAACATCAGGTCAGCAGCGGGAACAGTGGTGCCAACACCCTGGAATGACGCCACTTGAGGAGGTGAGAATACAAAATTCCCCCCTCCGCCTCCCGATATCCAGCCTTGTACATGACACTGAAAAATAAATTATAGACTCTAAAAGAAATTGCATAGAAGTTCTGCAGCATCGATGTGATAGTAACTAGCCACCAACAGGTGGTGACCTTGAGCCATATTATAGATTATGAAAGATTTTGACTCCGGTGAAAGAATAACCACCTCTTGGAATCCACTTTTTTGACAAAGTGCCGTTTGGGAATAAATTGATGCATTTTGTTACTTTGTTCTCTGGACAGAACAAGTGAGTAAATTGCTCTGAAACTTCCAAGTGAACAGGTGCATTTTTGAGTCTTCTTTTAAAAGTGTCCAAAGATGATATCTTGCTGGTTGGTCTAGCTGTACTGCACAGAAAAACACTGCAATTCCATATAAAAAATAAAAAAAAAGCATTCTGACGCTTTCAGGGTTATTTTTAATATTATAGTAAATTGTAGAAAAAAAGGCATTGTAAAGTGCTGTAAAATGGCTGTAAAATGGTCACAGTAAGGGCTAGGGGGGAACAAAAGGAAGCAAAATGGGGGTCAGAGCAGTACAAGTGCCCTGCAAACAAATTAGGATAGGAAAATGCCTTAAAATACCATAGAATTAAAAAAAAATCTTGAACCAGGGGGCAGAGGTCCAAGTGCAGGATTGGAGCAGTGCCTTGCCTGTGTATTTTACTTTACTTGTTAATAAATGAATCAATGAAAAGAACGATGTTTAATTTACCGTATTTTTCGCTTTGTAAGACGCACTTTTTTCCCCAAAATTTTGGGGGAAAATGGGGGTGCGTCTTACAATGCGGATATACTGCTCACCGGTACCATTGCAGGCTGGGAAGAAGGGGTGTCCACAGCTGCCCAGGGTGTCTGACGCTGTGGGGGGGGCTCTGCCAACATTTCATGAAAGGCCAGAGCCCCCCGGCAGTTCCATGGTTTCCTCCTGTGTGGTGGTTCCGGGAAAATGGCTGTCGGAGGCAGCGCATGTGCAGATGGAGTTCTCGGGACAAAGATCTTGAGAGATCTCAGCGCTGAAATCTCATCTGCCGAGATCTTGGTGCCAAGATTTCCATCTGCGCATGCGCCGCCTCCCGGCAGCCATTTTCCAGAAGTCCACCGCAGAGGAAAGCATGGACGAACTGCCGGGGGGTTCTGGCCTTTCACAAAGCGTTGGCAGAGCCCCCTGCAGCATTGGAGATGCAAGTATCACTGGAGACACCCCCGCAGCACAGGACACCTGCACACCCCCTCATCCCAGCCTTCAGCCTGCAGCAATACTCCACTCCTGCCTCCTCCAGTAGCAACCTTGGGATCCCGCGTCACCGCAGCCATCACCCTCGGTAAGCGATAAGACGCATGGATTACAAGAAGCACCACCATTTTATTGAAAAAAGTTTTTTTTCCTATTTTTCTGCTCAAAATTTGGAGTGCGTCTTTAATGTTGCGCAAACTACGCTGGCTGCAGCACAGGCCATATTGCTTGTGATGATCCTTTATGATTCTATATCAAGCAGGAGTTCTACTCATCCCCAATTGCTATCTTTCTGTGATGCAGGCATTTCTCTTCTGGGCAGCACAGCTTTTCCTCCTTTGCCTGCCTGCTGCATCTCATCTGCTTATGTCTCACCTCTACTGGCAGAAACCAGGAACCTTTTATACTTTCCGAATACAACCTGGGCATCAGTGTAGTAGGCAGGTTTTGCACATGGGTAACAGATAGCAGACTTACTGGAGGCAAATTAAAATTCTTAAAAAGATCCTGGAAGCTGCAAGCAGACAGGCGAAGTCACGGAATGTGCAGATGGGCAGGAGACTTCCTGGAAGCAGTGGGCAGACACATATAGACAAACTCAAAGTTTTAAATGGGTCCTGGAAGACACAGATAAGTGAAGTCCTGAAAGTCACTGACAGGCAGTAATGTTACTGGAAGTCGCAGACAAGTAACTCAGGGACTGGAAACCACAGTAGACGCACACACAGAGGTGTGTGCCTTGGGAGGCTTTTTATGCAAAGGAAATACAACACATGGGAGCACGGTGGGCTACTTGCAAAGCCAGACATGGAACACATATACATAAAACACCTGGCTCTTGCAGTTTTCTACTTGCCTTGAGGTTTGGGACCCGGGAGCTTGTCTCCCACCCTCGCTTCCCTTTAAGTTAACATTAAAAAATACTAAAAAAAAATAGTTGTTTAGCTTATTTAAAATAGAATAAAAAATATAAATAAGGTTGTAAATGTATTGATTTTTGTTGAGATTTTCTTTTTCGGTTGGTGACGTTTCTGATGTTTGCATCTTAAGTCACAGCAGTGATATTAAAATCCAAATATATAGAAAGAATGGGTGGCACTGCTCGTCAACGGTAATCTAGCCACCAGTATCGGTTACGTGCTCATCAGATTCTGAATACTGCAGCTGCCGAAATCATGACCAGGGTGCGCCTCTCAATCAGAGAATAATATAGTCCACATTCAAGACCCGTAGAAGCGCAAGCACAGCGCGAAACGGCCGTCGTCCCAGCGCTCCCCTGCTCACACCAGCCGCGGCGCTGCCAGCTCCGGTCATGAGTTTTATGTGAAGATTTTCCTAATAAAAATTGCGAATCCTGTGAAGATTGGTGAGTGCCCTCATTTTTTCTTGTATGTGGAGTGATATTAAAATGATTGGAGGGTGGTAGGTTTCGATGGCGGGATTGAATGATGGGAGACTGGTGGTTGGGGCATTTATCTTTGAACATTTGTTTTTGAGATGAATGCCTGTTTTGGTTGGTTGTTAGGTTGGTTATTATTATTGGTTATGGGAAGCCTTATGTTGGGTCACAGCATTCATAGTAGATTCTGTGGGTAGGACGTAATTGTCTGAGTTAGAAAAAACTCTTTAAATCGTTTGTGTCCTTCTGCCTTTGGGTTTCTAATTTTAAAATATGTTTCTGTGACAATTTCCTTTGGACTTCAACGTTACATAGTTTTGCCATTAGCTCTGTATTATATTGGTTACACATTATCATGCAGAATGAAAAACACTGATACGATGTTCTCAATCACAGATTTCACATCCGGAGGCTTCTTTAAAAGTAATTCTAATGATTAGTTTCTCCCAGGAGCCAGTTACAAATCTTTGTTCATCAGTACTCCTAGGCCCATAAGTATAACTACCTACAGACCAACATATAAGAGTTTTTGAGTTTTTAGAAAGTGTAGAATAATTTGCTCTTAAAGGGGGTGTCCATTTTCAACAAATACATTTTCAAGTAATCTGAGAGAATTCTGAGCAATACACCCACCAGACTGCATTGTGCTGCCTATAAAGTTTAGTGGAGGAGGGGTAATGCTATGGATTTGTTTTCCAAGGGTTAGGATCAGTGGAACCTTACCTCTAATGAAGGAGAATCTTAATAAATAGACATTCTGGACAATTGTAGCTTACCAATTTGTGCGAACATTTAGAAGACCCTTTTCTGATCCCCCTAACAGTGCCCTGAGCACTAGGTCCATACAGACATAGTTGGGGGGGAGTTTGGTGTGGAAAAGCACGATTGACCTCAGACCTCAACTCCATCCAACACCTTTGGTATATTCTAGAGGAGAGATTTTGAGTAATCAATTAATAGCTCCGAGTGTCACATATTTTAAAGAGTTTGTCTCCCCATAAGAATGGAGAACTTGTAGGAGGACTATGGTGAAGATGTAATAATTTTTTTTTTAAAGTCTTACATTCCTTGCTCAACATTTATAACGTGTTTTTTCGACATTTTCAATGCAAAATGAATTACCGGTAGCTGAGAATCCCTTAGTGAGCTTGTCCTGACCAAAGAACTCAGCCAATTTATGACCACAGGAAACATTAGTTAATTTTTGGGATCATACAGCTTCCATTCACTGACTTTGAAAATGATGAGAAGTAAAGTAAAGCTGTCCTCTGGTTTGGGGAATTTCTGCTTGTTAGTAGGGTCTGTGGGCAATAGGGTGATCACAGATCGCATTTGGACAATTGTTATTCTAGGGGCATGTGCACATGTCCATTTTTTTCCTAGGACAGACTCTATCCAAGAAAAAACTCACACCATGCATAATTTGCATCCGACATTCGGATTGCATTCTTCGGCGCCAGCCAATGAGTTTGTCAAAAAAATGGTATTGCCCTCGGATGACATCCGAGTTTGGTGCAATTTTCACGCACTGACACTACGGAGACATTTTTTTTCCATCTTCTCCTCATTCGAGTAAATTGGATAACACTCTGATCAGCGTCATTAGCATAATCGACCCGATTCTCTCTGATGATACTAGATACGGCGGTGTGAATGGAGCCTTAGCGTGTTATGATGCAGGAAGCGCTGGTAAACATACACTACGCACTCTGCCGTTTCTGTGTTCCATAGATCTCACTCATAGTTACAATTGTTTGTTTCTATCATTAAATATGTTTTAATTTTCAGGTCGATTGTAGTTTGTAGCGTCCAACTTTGTTTAGGCATTTGAAAACAATCATGAGTAACAGGAAACATCTTTATAAAAGTATTTGTTTATTGCTGGAAGCTAAACGATGACATTTTCAAAATTCCTTTTTGATCGGTGTTATAGAAGTCGCCAATGTTATGTTACAAATAGGCAGGGGTTCAAAATAATATTTTACGGAATAAAAATGATACTACTGCTACGCATGAGCGAATCGGTTAAAGCTGATTTTAATTTGCCTCGAATTTTACAAAGATATTCAGACTCTCTCGAATCCAAAAAGTTTGGAAATTTCAGAAAAATGGTGTCTGGCTGCCATTTTTCTGGATTGTAGAGGGACGGGATATGGGTTATGGGTTATGTTTGGCTGCGGTTAGAGCTGACATCTGGTAGTGTTGATGAGGGAAAGACGATCTAAGCATTCGTACTATTGTGTTTATGTGTTATATTATGATTTCGACTTTTCTCATGGCTACTATTGTTGGTTTATATCAGGGGTGGGAAATTAATTTTCCCAAAGGGCCAGAAGAGAGATTGTGACTGTTCTGGAAGGACAAACCAATAGGCTGAAATTAATTCTGTTCAATATTAATATTGGTTTTAACTTATTAGTATTATTATTGTTAGTAGCAAAAATAGTAGAAATAGTAGTAATAGCAGTACTAGTAGTAATAGTATTTCATATTAATTTTATTACCTTATGTTTGACAGAATTAAGTGTATTGACTAGCTGCCACTGCTAACACATGTTACGATAGGGCTACTGCCTACCAGAGAGGGTGAATCCCTACAGGCCTAAGGAGTAAAACTTCAGTTTATGGAGAGTAACATTCCTGATATACCAGGATAAAGAGACTTATAAGCCAGGCAATGCTCCTTTCTGAAATTAAATATGCAACTTGTCTCTTCAGAAAGGAAGAGGACTTGAACATCCTAATTGTCAATATCAACTCCTTTACGAGTATTGCCACTTGACTTAGCCAAACTGGAATCTAAATATTTAATTTCCCAGAAGAGCATTGTATGGTCTATAAGTCTCTTTACCCTGGCATGTCAGGTATGTCACACTCCATGAGGACAAATGTTACCCCTTGAACCTATGGCTTGTGAAGTAAACTGATTGTATTTGATAGGTTTCACTAAAAGCAAGGCTCTGCTCCCAGGCTGCACATACATTGCCCAACTAATATGTCAGCTGTTTCATAATATATGTATATTAGGTCTTGTTGGTCGGCACTCGATGAGGTATACTCCTAATTGTTAGTCCTGATTTCCATCTTGTTTACCACTTCCTTACTGTTGACCCTTGTATTAAATTCTGGACTTTGTTTTGGATTGTTTATCCTTCCTGTGTCTACTGATTTCATCACTTTTGCTTGTTTGACCTTGGCTATCCTCCTGACTACACTCCGGCCTTCTGATCTTGTCTATATATCCGTTCCGGCTATTCGACTATCCCATTGCCAACTCTCTTGACTGACTCACAGTGAAGGCAATATCGCTATATAGGCAGGGCTGATGATTTTTTCCTACTGCCTGGCATGAAAATTGCAAAGGTGCCTCCACCATTAAGTCAAAGGAGGGAAGGGTGCTCCTGTTCTGCTCCTAAAGATTGACAGTTCTGACCAGTTCTGCACCACTAGCCCGAACTTTGCGCTCTCTTACGCCATCAAATTAGGTAGCTTAGCATTTTTAACATTGGAAGATGGATCTTGCCAGTTTGAAAGCAGCATTTACAAGCTTTACAGAAATTACTTTTTAAGCGCTGTGCTCCAGGCTTATGAAGCCAGCCACAATGATAGACTATAGAAGTGGCCTGTAACCTAGTCAATGTGCAGTTACCTATAGAATTAAAACACCTTCCATTTCTGAGAATGAAGAGACTTTTGAAGTACCATAAATTATTTTTACAACACTTTGCAATTTTATCCATTTTTGAAGATGAAAGAACACCTTCAAAAATAAACCAGCAGTGAGTAAACCACAAACATAAGTATATATCAGCAGTGAATAAACCCTATACATAAGTATATACCAACATCCAGCAATAAACAGGTACACATAGCTAAATATCAGCAGTGAAGAAAGTGTATACTCATCTATATAAGAGTCACGGATTATATAAATTAAAATCTGCAGAATACATAATTAAATTTTCAAGGAGTCGACAATTTACAAAGGAAAACCAAAAGGTTTCTCTGTGTACAAGATCTCTCTCTTTCACCCTCTGCATACACCTGTCTTGGGTATCTGTTGTGAATTCTGTGGCTGAATTCACTCCTGTGGTCACAAGTGGTACTGCAGCTTCTGAGCTTCCTCCCTCAGGTGTTCTGGTGAGCTCGTTGGCTGCTTTGTTATTTAACTCCACCTGATTCTGTCTTGCTAACAGTCATTATATGTGGGGGGCTGCCTTTTCCTTTGGGGTATTTCTCTGAGGCAAGTCAGGCTTGTTTTTCTATCTTCAGGCTAGTCAGCTCCTCAGGCTGTGCCGAGTTGCATAGGTAGTGCCAGGCGCAATCCACAGCTGCCTTTAGTTGTGTTTAGGTTAGGTTCAGGTATTGCGGTCTACAGAGATTCCACGTCTCAGAGCTCGTTCTATTGTTTTTGGGTTATTGTCAGATCACTGTATGTGCTCTGATTGCTGGCACACTGTGTCACTGGATTGCCTACATAACAGTACAAGGAGCCCGCCTAATGATTCTCAATAGAGGGAAAAAAGAAGTTCTGACATCATTTTTTTTCTCAGCTCTGTGTTCAGTCTTTTTTTTCCCCTAGACATTTGGGTGTTTCAGGACACAGGTGTGGATATGGATATTCAGGGTCTGTGCTCTTCAATGGATAATCTCGGTTCACATGTACAAAGGATTCAAGATACTATTGATCAGAAATCTATGTTAGAACCAAGAATTCCTATTCCTGATTTGTTTTTTGGTGATAGAACTAAGTTTCTTAATTTCAAAAATAATTGTAAGCTATTTCTGGCCTTGAAACCTCATTCTTCTGGTAATCCTATTCAACAGGTTTTGATTATTATTTCTTTTTTGCGCGGCGACCCTCAGGACTGGGCATTTTCTCTTGCGCCAGGAGACCCTGCATTGAGTAATGTCAATGCGTTTTTCCTGGCGCTCGGATTACTTTACGATGAGCCTAATTCAGTGGATCAGGCTGACAAAAATTTGCTGGCTTTGTGCCAGGGTCAGGATGATATAGAAGTATATTGTCAGAAATTTAGGAAGTGGTCAGTACTCACTCTGTGGAATGAATCTGCGCTGGCAGCTTTGTTCAGAAAGGGTCTCTCTGAGGCTCTTAAGGATGTCATGGTGGGTTTTCCTATGCCTGCTGGTTTGAATGAGTCTATGTCTTTGGCCATTCAGATCGGTCGACGCTTGCGCGAGCGTAAATCTGTGCACCATTTGGCGGTATTGTCTAAGATTAAACCTGAGCCTATGCAGTGCGATAGGACTATGACCAGAGTTGAACGGCAAGAACACAGACGTCTGAATGGTCTGTGTTTCTACTGTGGTGATTCCACTCATGCTATTTCTGATTGTCCTAAGCGCACTAAGCGGTTCGATAGGTCTGCCGTCATTGGTACTGTACAATCCAAATTCCTTCTGTCCATTACCTTGATATGCTCTTTGTCATCGTATTCTGTCATGGCGTTTGTGGATTCAGGCGCTGCCCTGAATCTGATGGATTTGGATTATACTAAACATTGTGGGTTTTTCTTGGAGCCTTTGCGGTGTCCTATTCCATTGAGAGGAATTGATGCTACACCTTTGGCCAAGAATAAACCTCAGTACTGGACCCAGCTGACCATGTGCATGGCTCCTGCACATCAGGAAGTTATTCGCTTTCTGGTGCTACATAATCTGCATGATGTGGTCGTGTTGGGGTTGCCATGGCTGCAAACCCATAATCCAGTATTGGATTGGAACTCTATGTCGGTATCCAGCTGGGGTTGTCAGGGGGTACATGGTGATGTTCCATTTTTGTCTATTTCGTCATCCACTCCTTCTGAGGTCCCAGAGTTCTTGTCTGATTATCAGGATGTATTTGAAGAGCCCAAGTCCGATGCCCTACCTCCGCATAGGGATTGTGATTGTGCTATCAATTTGATTCCTGGTAGTAAATTCCCTAAAGGTCGATTATTTAATTTATCCGTGCCTGAACACGCCGCTATGCGCAGTTATGTGAAGGAATCCCTGGAGAAGGGACATATTTGCCCATCGTCATCACCACTGGGAGCAGGGTTCTTTTTTGTAGCCAAGACGGATGGTTCGCTGAGACCGTGTATTCATTACCGCCTTCTTAATAAGATCACTGTTAAATTTCAGTATCCCTTGCCATTGTTATCTGACTTGTTTGCTCGGATTAAGGGGGCTAGTTGGTTCACTAAGATAGATCTTCGTGGTGCGTATAATCTGGTGAGAATCAGGCAAGGAGATGAATGGAAAACTGCATTTAATACGCCCGAGGGTCATTTTGAGTATCTAGTGATGCCGTTCGGACTTGCCAATGCTCCATCTGTGTTTCAGTCTTTATGCATGACATCTTCCGTGAGTATCTGGATAAATTCCTGATTGTTTACTTGGATGACATTTTGATCTTCTCAAATGATTGGGACTCTCATGTGAAGCAGGTCAGAATGGTTTTCCAGGTCCTGCGTGCTAATTCTTTGTTTGTGAAGGGATCAAAGTGTCTCTTCGGTGTGCAGAAAGTTTCATTTTTGGGGTTCATCTTTTCCCCTTCTACTATCGAGATGGATCCGGTTAAGGTCCAAGCCATCCAGGATTGGACTCAGCCGACATCTCTGAAAAGTCTGCAAAAATTCCTGGGCTTTGCTAATTTTTATCGTCGCTTCATCTGTAATTTTTCTAGCATTGCCAAACCATTGACCGATTTGACCAAGAAGGGTTCTGATTTGGTTAATTGGTCTTCTGCTGCTGTGGAAGCTTTTCAGGAGTTGAAGCATCGTTTTTGCTCTGCCCCTGTGTTGTGTCAACCAGATGTTTTTCTTCCGTTCCAGGTCGAGGTTGATGCTTCTGAGATTGGAGCAGGGGCGGTTTTGTCACAGAGAGGTTCTGGTTGCTCAGTGTTGAAACCATGTGCTTTCTTTTCCAGGAAGTTTTCGGCTGCTGAGCGTAATTATGATGTGGGCAACCGAGAGTTGCTGGCCATGAAGTGGGCATTCGAGGAATGGCGTCATTGGCTTGAAGGAGCTAAGCATCGCGTGGTGGTATTGACTGATCATAAGAACCTTACTTATCTCGAGTCTGCCAAGCGCTTGAATCCTAGACAGGCCCGTTGGTCGTTATTTTTTGCCCGCTTCGATTTTGTGATTTCGTACCTTCCGGGCTCTAAAAATGTGAAGGCGGATGCTCTGTCTAGGAGTTTTGTGCCCGACTCTCCGGGTTCATCTGAGCCGGCGAGTATCCTCAAGGAAGGAGTCATTGTGTCTGCCATCTCCCCTGATTTGCGGCGAGTGTTGCAAAAATTTCAGGCGAATAAACCTGATCGTTGTCCGGCGGAGAAACTGTTCGTCCCTGATAGGTGGACTAGTAAAGTTATCTCTGAACTTCATTGTTCGGTGTTGGCTGGTCATCCTGGAATCTTTGGTACCAGAGAGTTAGTGGCTAGATCCTTCTGGTGGCCATCTCTGTCACGGGATGTACGTACTTTTGTGCAGTCCTGTGGGATTTGTGCTAGGGCTAAGCCCTGCTGTTCACGTGCCAGTGGGTTGCTTTTGCCCTTGCCGGTCCCAAAGAGGCCTTGGACACATATTTCGATGGATTTCATTTCTGACCTTCCCGTTTCTCAAAAGATGTCAGTCATTTGAGTGGTCTGTGATCGCTTTTCTAAAATGGTCCATCTGGTGCCCTTGGTTAACCCTCCGTCACATACAATGTTCGGACTAACGAGTTCACATACAATGTGCCTGTCAGGCGCCTGCTGGAAAAATACCTATAATATCTAATGTTTGCAATTTCAGTGCTCTAAAAGTGATCAGTGACCTTCATAGGGATGTAATAAAAGAGACTACACATAATCAGTTGCAAAAAAAAACCATTTACTTAACATAAAACTAATAACTATGAAATACAAACTTTTCAAAACTCCCGCCAAATAGTCCCCAGTTCGACTCTCTCAAAAAAATGTACAAAGAAAATTTTTGAACACAAACTTAATTTTAAGGTACCTTAAGTACTATTAAAAACATATTCAATCAGAAGTAGATGCTGAGGTTTCCCCAGAAAAGTCACACTTGCAGAGCAAATAGCAAGAATTACACACCATTTTTGCATGTGTCAGGCAAATTGCTTTATGACATTTGAGACATTCATAATTTGAAAGCCTTCTGGTTCCGCTTTCCGTTTGGCAGGTGGTGCATCTCCTTCTTTTGTGAGGTGGTGCAGATGGTGACTTTTCACCATCATCTTCTGGGCGGAACCTTTTGAGCTGAACTTGAAGGCGAGAGGGGATACCGATTGTTTTCACGCTTCTCCTGCGTAGCTCTCCAAGTACTAGTTCATGGGCCAATTTTTTCAGATACAATCGTCTACGGAGTGGTTCAAGCTTGTTTTCAAGATAAATTACTTGTGAATTTATACCACCCAAATTTAACATAGCAAAAAATATGACCATTGGCCAGCGTTTGATGTTTCTGCTGACGTTGAAAGTGGAGCACATCTGATCTGCTGTATCCACACCCCCTTTGGTGGCATTGTAAAATGTAATTATCTCCGTTTTTTTTTCTGCCCCAGTCCCAGGATCGATGGCAGCGTCATCATGAAGTGTTGATAGAAGAAGTACGATTTTTTTGGCATGTGGTACATAGGAAACTAAAGCCTTTCCATTATGGAATGCAAACATGCTGCTGTACTGTTGTCTCTCTTTCACACTTACAAACTGTGGCGGCAATTCCCTTTTGTTTTTTCTTACAGTTCCCACATATGACAGCTTCTGAATTTTCAGATAATCAATCAGATCACAACTTGTAAACCAATTGTCAGCTGTAATATAGCGACCCGATCCAAATAAGGGTTCAGCCAGTCTTTTTACAACATCAATGGGTTTGTTGCTCACACAGTAAGGACCTTCTCTTTGTTTTCCTGCATAAACTTCCAGGTTGTAAGTGTAGGTCTTACTGGCATCAACAAGGGCATACATTTTTATTCCATATTTGTTTGGCTTTGATGGAATATATTGACGAAAGGCACATCTACCACGAAAACCAGGGAGCATTTCGTCAATAGTGAGATTCTCTCCAGGGTAATAACTTTGTTTACAGTTTACAACAAATCTTTGAAATATATCACGAATTGGAGCAAGTCGGTCATGTGTTTTGCGTTCGGTTCGGGTAGTTCTGTCGTCAAACCGAAGGCAACGAATTAGAATCTTGAATCTGTTTATGGACATAACAAGGCTAAATTTTTCAACTCCATCCCCATCTTTACCCCAAAGTTCCTCCAAACTTTGTCTATTTGCCCTATAAGCTCCTGCAAGGTACAGTAATCCAAAAAAGCACGCAGTTCTATTTCATCTGTGGGCTTGATGGTTCTGTTGCAGATGTACTTGTCTTTTATAATGTCTATATATTGGTTGGTATATGTGACAATAGAGTCCAGAATGTCATCTGTAAATATACTGTTCCAGCATTCAACTGCAGTTTTTGCATTACGTGCAGTTCCTATTACTGCAGGAAGGTGAGTAATAATGTTTAAAGGTTCCCTACGTTTTTTCTGGAATGGCTTCTTGTTCCATTTAGTATTTTTATCTTTTCCAATATAATATGATCCAACTTCTTCATCCTCACCACTGTCACCATCTTGCTCTGTTTCAGAATCCAGGACACATTCTTCCACCTCATCATGAGAATCAATCTCACTTTCCTCTCCTAAATCCTCATTCAGTGTGAGGTCTCTATCATCTAACAGCATGTTTGTTACTTCCTCAACATCAAGTTGTTTGGATAAATTGTACATTTTCCTCTCCATTTCAGCAGATAATCTGAAGCAAGAGAAGGAATATGTTAGGGAACTACTGTATATGCCTGAGCAGCACACTTTCTTTTATAAAATCTCCCTTATTTCTATGAAATATCCTCACATTTTGTGCTATACATTCATAAAACAAGCTAAATAAACTATTGTGATGAATAAAAACATAAAATACCAACCTCACTGAATGTGACGTATTCACATACAATGAGCCTGAGAGATCTGTGCAGCTATATCCTCTCCCCTGAAGCTCTGAAATCCAACTGTGATATCAGGTTTCACAGACCTTCAAGAGACAGGAGACTACCCGGAGGGAGGGGGTTTCCTCACAATCTGGTGAGGAAGGAGAAATGAAAGTAAAAGAGAAGCGCCTGTCAGATCAGTTGTATGTGACGGAGGGTTAAATTGCCTTCCTCCTCTGATTTGGTGCCTTTGTTCTTCCAGCATGTGGTTCGTTTGCATGGCATTCCTGAGAATATTGTTTCTGACAGAGGTTCCCAGTTTGTTTCAAGGTTTTGGCGAGCCTTTTGTGGTAGGATGGGCATTGACCTATCTTTTTCCTCGGCTTTCCATCCTCAGACTAATGGCCAGACCGAACGAACCAATCAGACCTTGGAAACATATCTGAGATGTTTTGTTTCTGCAGACCAGGATGATTGGGTGTCCTTTTTGCCGTTGGCTGAGTTCGCCCTTAATAATCTGGCCAGCTCGGCTACCTTGGTCTCTCCATTTTTTTGCAATTCTGGGTTCCATCCTCGTTTCTCTTCAGGACAGGTTGAGTCTTCGGACTGTCCTGGTGTGGATTCTGTGGTGGACAGGTTGCAGCAGATCTGGACTCAGGTAGTGGACAATTTGACCTTGTCCCAGGAGAAGGCTCAACTTTTCGCTAATCGCAGACGCCGTGTGGGTCCCCGACTTCATGTTGGGGATCTGGTTTGGTTATCTTCTCGTCATATTCCTATGAAGGTTTCCTCTCCTAAATTTAAACCTCCTTTTATTGGTCCGTATAGGATTTCTGAGATTCTCAATCCTGTGTCTTTTCGTCTGACCCTCCCAGACTCCTTTTCCATACATAATGTATTCCATAGGTCGTTGTTGCGGAGATACGTGGCACCTATGGTTCCATCTGTTGAGCCTCCTGCCCCGGTTTTGGTGGAGGGGGAATTGGAGTATATTGTGGAGAAAATTTTGGATTCTCGTGTTTCTAGACGGAAACTCCAGTATCTGGTTAAATGGAAGGGTTATGCTCAGGAAGATAATTCCTGGGTTTTTGCCTCTGATATCCATGCTCCAGATCTTGTTCGTGCCTTTCATGTGGCTCATCCTGGTCGGCCTGGGGGCTCTGGTGAGGGTTCGGTGACCCCTCCTCAAGGGGGGTGGTACTGTTGTGAATTCTGTGGCTGAATTCACTCCTGTGGTCACAAGTGGTACTGCAGCCTCTGAGCTTCCTCCCTCAGGTGTTCTGGTGAGCTCGTTGGCTGCTTTGTTATTTAACTCCACCTGATTCTGTCTTCCTTGCTCCTTGTCAATGTTCCAGTGTTGGATCTGAGCTTCTGGATCTTTCCTGTGGCCTGCTGCTCTGCTTAGATAAGTGCTTCTTTGCTTTTGTTGCTACTTTTTCTGTCCAGCTTGTCTTTTCGTTTTGCTGGAAGCTCTGAGACGCAAAGGGTGTACCGCCGTGCCGTTAGTTCGGCACGGTGGGTCTTTTTGCCCCCTTTGCGTGGTTTTTTGCTTTAGGGTTTTTTGTAGACTGCAAAGTTCTCTTTGCTATCCTCGCTCTATCTAGAATATCGGGCCTCACTTTGCTGAATCTATTTCATCCCTACGTTTGTCTTTTCATCTTGCTAACAGTCATTATATGTGGGGGGCTGCCTTTTCCTTTGGGGTATTTTTCTGAGGCAAGTCAGGCTTGTTTTTCTATCTTCAGGCTAGTCAGCTCCTCAGGCTGTGCCGAGTTGCAAAGGTAGTGCCAGGCGCAATCCACAGCTGCCTTTAGTTGTGTTTAGGTTAGGTTCAGGTATTGCGGTCTACAGAGATTCCACGTCTCAGAGCTCGTTCTATTGTTTTTGGGTTATTGTCAGATCACTGTATGTGCTCTGATTGCTGGCACACTGTGTCACTGGATTGCTTACATAACAGGTATCCTTGGCTCCACTTCCTTCCCCTGGGTCTGCTGCCTCGGTTGCGCTCCACGTCGGGTTTTGCAAGTTGCCCAGCGTAGATCAATGACATCATCTCCCGAAACCAATTTATTTCTCATTGACACACACAAAGTGTTTTGGGATTGTGACTCCAGTGTTCCATGTTTGGTGTACTCTGTTACCTGTGCATATGGTGCGGCTGGGTTCAACTTCATCTGTCCTACTGTTACTGAGATTCCTGATTGTGACAATTCCTCACTGACCACATGGCTTCCAGCTTGCTGCAACAAAACCTGGGGCCCAACTGCCCACCCGCATACTGGGCTTAGAGGATCAACTCCACCGGGAGAGCCCTTACACCAGAATTATAGAACTTGGAAATTAGTATCTGACTTTTGCTAGAATATCAGATCTTTTAGACGGCTATTATGGACACTTCTAGGTATTTCTTTAATAGGTTATTTGTTATTGTTATTTAGTACGTAGCTGTCCATTGTTTTCTTAGATAAAAATGGTAGCCTCAGGCTGGTAATAGCTACTCTTTAAATATAATTATATAGCATTACCAACTATAAATGTACCATAACTGCATTGCATCCCATGTACAATGACTGCCTACTGCTTCCATTAGTCAAATATCTCAGTAACCAGTCGTCTCTAAGTAACCATGTTCAGCGTCTTCTTTTGTGGTGCTTGTGTTCGACTTCTAGGGGGTTCAATGAGCTTACGCTTTATCTTTATAACAATGCCACACATGGTAAAATATGTGTGTCCTGAGGCATCCTCTAAGCTAAGATGTTGCATTGACATTATAGGGATTTTTCCTTTTCAGCATTCTTCTCGCCTTTGACTTACCTGTGTTAAAAATTTTAAAAAAAAGCCGCTACTCACCCTTTCTGGGTCCAGTGCTGTTTTGGTGATTGTTTGAGACTGGATGCACTGCCAGTGAAGTGGAGGACACCAATGAACTAGAGCAAGATACCTTTAATCAGGATGATGTATTTCTACATAAAAGGGATTATACGAAGCAGTCAGTGGAATTAGGTATTAGGTGAGTATAACTGTGTTCGTTATTTTTTTATTTTTAAATAAAAATGGAAAACCGTATTTTGCTTTATTTCTAATTAAAGACTTTATTCTTGTTGTGTCTTTATTTACCAGATAACTTTAGGAATAGTAATGGATGGATGTCTTATAGACACTTCTCCATTACTAAGCCATGGGCTTGATGTCACCTGACAGCACAAAGGTGACATCAACCACACAAATATGAACCCCGCTTGCCACCACTACAGTTGGAAGAGCCTGGCAAAGCGCCAGAATTGGCGCATCTAATATTTCCTTTTCTGGGCAGCTGCGGGCTGTTATTTTTAGGTTGGGAGGGGTCTATATAAATGGCCCCTTACCAGCCTGAGAATACCAGCCCCCAGCTGTCAGCTTTAGCAAGGCTGGTTGTCAAAAATGGGGGGATCCTACACCATTTTTTCAAATACTTATTTAAATAATTAAAAAATACGGCATGGGGAGGGGACCACTCTATTTTTGACCACCAGTCTTGCTAACGCTGACAGCTGAGGATTGTAGTCCCCAGCTATGTGTTTTGTCTGGTCTGGCTGGTGAAAGAAAATACAGGGGAACCCACACCGGGTTTTTTATTTATTTATTTATTTATTTATAGCGCAGGCAGCGGGTGAGGAATACTCTCATCAACCGCTCCTCCTGTCACTGTTATTAGGGGCAGCAGAAGTAGGCTGATGGGAGTAATAGTCCCATCAGCCGCCACCTGCTGTCATTGTTATCACTTGAATTTAAATCTCATCATTCTCCCCTACTCGCGCTGATCGCCGGCAGAGCATGGGAGAATGATGAGAGCCGTCTTCAGCACCCGGGGTCGGGGAACAGTGCTTAATGTATCACTGCTTCCCTGGTGCCCATCCATGTGTGGTATTGATGCTGCACACAGGCGGCATATGGTTGCCACGTCTGTGAAGCAAGTATTACACACATGGACACTATCATCTCCGGTATCATTTTTTTCCGGTACCGGAAATATCAGGATGTGACATTGGCCCTATCATGGTGACTTGATTTTTGAGTGCTTTTTAAAAAAAAATGCTTTTATCATTTGTGCTGTTTCTTTTTTTATCATTGAAGTTGTAATAAAAATATTTTTTCATGACACCCACTGGTGTATACAGCTGTTATTCATATAGTTCTTGGTCTTTTCTTTTGGTACATGTGGTTTACCCTGCGAACATATTGTACCTACAGTTTATAAGTGGGTTTGACCTGTCGATTTTCTACACACTGCCTGTTCATTATCTTTTATACTTTACTGCTACTGCTAGGAACCCTAAACTGCACTGATGCAAAAAAAGAGCGAGAAGAAGCCATTGCTTCTTCACTTTTCAAACACCAAATCTGTTGCTATTTTCCAGAAAAGGACCCATTTTTTTACCACTTCTCAAAAAGCCATTACTTTTGTCGAATACACTACATTTTTATAAACACTGGCATTTCAGACACCTGTTCAACAAAAAGGATAGTTTTTGTACCGTTTTTATCAATTTTAGAAATCATAAAAAGTTTCAGGACTATTAAACAGACTGCTGGTTAACGCTGTTTACCATCCATTTACCCATAGTCAGACATGCTGAGGTCACGGTGACCTTACGAAGGTTGTCTTTCCAATAAAGAGCTTAAAATGGATTGAATACAGATTTAGGAAACATCAGAGAGTCAAGCAAATTTTTCAGAGCAGCAGGAGGCTTTGGAGAAATTCTGGTACGTGACGCATATCATGATCTACTTTGGTTTCATTTCTGTACTGTGTCATCGCTCACTTTAAAAAAGTTATTTATTTGTGTACAGTTTCCATGCAGCAAACCAACAAGTGTTGACCCCACCCTGAATAGAAGACATTTTTCAGTTGCACAATGCAGTATATAAGCAAATGCTGTTGATGACTGTATATCTACAGTGCAGCAATGGCTCGTGCTACTCTAACACCCACTATTATCCTTCTTATGGTGGTTAGAGAAGCAGTTCTTCAAAGCGGTGTAACTACTACTGCAGCTGTCACTACTACTGCAACTGCTGCTACTACTCCAACTATCGCTGCTACTCCAACTACTGATACTACTCTAACTACTGCTGCTACTCTAACTACTCCTCCAACTATCACTACTACTCCAACTACCGCTACTACTCCAACCAGTGCTACTACTCTAACTACTACTCCAACTACCACTACTACTCCAACTACTGCTACTACTCCAACTACTGCTACTACTCCAACTACTACTCCAACTACTGCTGCTAGTCTAACTACTACTCCAACCACTGCTACTACTCCAACTACCGCTAGTACTCCAACTACCGCTACTTCTCCAACCACTGCTACTACTCCAACTACTACTCCAACTACTGCTACGACTTCAACTACCACTACTACTCCAACCACTGCTACTACTCTAACTACTACTCCAACTACAGCTACTACTCCAACTACCGCTACTACTCCAACTACTGCTTCTACTCCAACCAGTGCTACTACTCTAACTACTACTCCAACTACTACTACTACTACTCCAACAACCGCTACTACTACAACCACTGCTACTACTCTAACTACTACTCCAACTACTGCTACTACTCCAACTACTACTATAACTAGCACTACGGCAGTAACTCTTTCTTCTTGTAGCATTGTGAACAATGGCATAGTTACTGGAAATTTCCACCTTTCTGTTTCTCCAGACGTTCTAATCAGTAAGAATAACTATACCGGTAAGTTTGTTTTGTTGCTATTTCCATATATATATATATATATATATATATATATATATATAACCTTCTGACATTCAAATTGACATAAATTTGCACCTATCAATCTGTGGGTGTTGCAGTGACGGCAGTGTAATCCCTTTAAATGTGATTTGGAGAAGATTGGAGTTCAGAACACTCCTAGAGTGCTATGTGGTATTAAAATGGGCTAATATATATTTTCTTCTAAATTGGTTATTGTACTGATAATGAATGACGATTCATGACAAATTCTGTATGAAGCTGTTCTTTAATTTAATTCTTGTGATTTGTAAATATTTTGCACATGTGGTCTTTATATTGTTTGCAATCTACATTCCCATGTTTCTTGCTGTGTATCTTTTTCAGCTTCTAATTTTCCATAGAACTCATTGAATTAATGTGCATGTCTATATAATCCTATAGAAATAAAAAAAAAATATTCACAATTAGGTCACCCTACTAAATCAAACTGCTCATTTCAATCTGCAGAAAAAAAAGCTCTACTACTATGCCACAAGTATATATTGTATATACATGTATAATAGAGTGAGGAAAATAAGTATTTAGTCAGCCACCAATTGTGCAAGTTCTCCCACTTAAAAAGATGAGAGAGGCCTGTGGTTGACATCATAAGTAGATCACAACTATGAGAGTCAAAATGAGAAAACAAATCCAGAAAATCACCTTGTCTGATTTGGCAAGATTTATTTTGCAAATTATGGTGGAAAATAAGTATTTGGTCATTAACAAAAGTTCATCTCAATGTTTGGTTACTTATCTTTTGTTGGCAATTACAGAGGTCAAACATTTTCTGTAAGTCTTCACAAGGTTGCCACACACTGTTGTTGGTATGTTGGCCCATTCCTCCATGCAGATCTCCTCTAGAGCAGTGATGTTTTTGGGCCTGTCGCTGGGCAACACGAACTTTCAACTCCCTCCAAAGTTTTTCTATGGGGTTGAGATCTGGAGACTGGCTAGGCCACTCAAGGACCTTCATATGCTTCTTACGAAGCCACTCCTTTGTTGCCCTGGCGGTGTGCTTGGGATCATTATCAAGCTGAAAGACCCATCCATGTTTCATCTTCAATGCCCTTGCTGATGGAAGGAGCTTTGCAGTCAAAATCTCACGATATATGGCCCCATTCATTCTTTCGTGCACATGGATCAGTCATCATGGTCCCTTTGCAAAGAAACAGCCCCAAAGCATGATTTTGCCACCCCCATGCTTCACAGTAGGTATGGTGTTCTTTGGATGCATCTCTGCATTCTGTCTCTTTCAAAAACGACGAGTTTGGTTTCTAAAAAACAGTTGGTTTCATCAGCCGATATGACATTCTCCCAATACTCTTCTGGATAATCCAAATGCTCTCTAGCAAACTTCAGACAGGCCCAGACATGTACTAGCTTAAGCAGGGGGACACATCTAGCACTGCAGGATCTGAGTCCCTGGCGGTGTAGTGTGTTACTGATGGTAGCCTTTATTATGGTGGTCCCATCTCTATGCAGGCCATTCACTAGGTCCACTGCTGTGGTTCTGGGATTTTTGATCACTATTCTTCTGACCATTTTGATCCCACAGGGTGAGCTCTTGCATAGAGCCCCAGATCGAGGGAGATTATCAGTGGTGTTGTATGTCTTCCATTTTCTTATTATTGCTCCCACAGTTGATTTCATCACACCAAGCTGCTTGCCTATTGCAGATTTAGACTTCCCAGCCTGGTGCAGGGCTACAGTTTTGTTTCTGGTGTCTTTCGACAGCTCTTTGGTCTTCACCATAGTGGAGTTTGGAGTGTGACTGATTGAGGTTGTGCACAGGTGTCTTTTCTACTGACAACAAGTTCAAACAGGTGCCATTACTACAGGTAATGAGTGGAGGAAAGAGGAGACTCTTATAGAAAGAAGTTACAGGTCTGTGAGAGCCAGAAATCTTGCATGTTTTTAGGTAATCAAATACTTATTTTCCACCATAATTTGCAAAATAAATCTTGCCAAATCAGACAAGGTGATTTTCTGGATTTGTTTTCTCATTTTGACTCTCATAGTTGTGGTCTACCTATGATGTCAATTACAGGCCTCTCTAATCTTTTTGTGGGAGAACTTGCACAATTGATGGCTGGCTAAATACTTTTTTCCCCACTGTATATACTTTTATGTGAATCTTGAACAAAATGTTCAATCTATACCAATCCATTAACAACATGCTGAGAATTATAGTTTCAAAGGGTACTAAAATCAATCAGTAACCTGCAGGTGAATTCATTTCTGATTGTAGTGGCTTTTTCATTTTCTTCTCCATCTGGTCCAGACCATCGCAACTTCTTATGAGTGTTGGTGGCAAGAGTGGATGGTCATGTGAGCTCAAGTATGCAATTTGCATACTTTCATCCACATTCCAAGAGGATCCTGACAGCAGACAATGCATTCACTGTAAGGATTCTGAAGTCTGCTGTCACTTAGAGTGCTAAGTTTCATCACAAACTTGGACAGCCTATTTAATACTGCTCCTAACATAAATAAAAATGTAGTAATCCTTAACTTGTCAGACAGCACAATACATTATCAATATAGCTATATCTTACATAATGTTACAAGTTATGGATTGTTACGAGTACAGGATCAGAACCAATAACAGCACAAAAATAAATTACCAGAATCACCATCCGTACAGAAAAACATCAACAGAACCAACATCTACTAAAAATTGGGAAAACTTTGAAAGTGTCCCCAAGTGCAGTGGCAAAAACCATCAAGCGCTACAAAGACACTGGCTCACATGAGGACCGCCCCAGGAAAGGAAGACCAAGAGTCACCTCTGCTTCTGAGGATAAGTTTATCTGAGTTACCAGCCTCAAAAATTGCAGATTAACAGCAGCTCAGATTAGAGACCAGGTCAATGCCACGCAGAATTATAGCAGCAGACACATCTCTACAACAACTGTTAAGAGGAGACTTTGTGCAGCAGGCCTTCATGGTAAAATAGCTGCTAGGAAACAACTACTGCTAAGGACATGCAACAAGAAGAAGAGACTTGTTTGGGCTGAAGAACACAAGGAATGGACATTAGACCAGTGGAAATCTGTGCTTTTGTTTGATAAGTCCAAATTTGAGATCTTTGATTCCAACCACCGTGTCTTTGTGCGACGCAGAAAAGGTGAACGGATGGACTCTACATGCCTGGTTCCCACCGTGAAGCATGGAGGAGGAGGTGTGATGGTGTGGGGGGGCTTTGCTGGTGACACTGTTGGGGATTTATTCAAAATTGAAGGCATACTGAACCAGCATGGCTACCACAGCATATTGCAGCGGCATGCTATTCCATCCGGTTTGCGTTTAGTTAGACCATCATTTATTTTTCAACAGGACAATGAACCCACACACACCTCCAGGCTGTGTAAGGGCTATTTGACCAAGAAGGAGAGTGATGGGGCACTACGCCAGTTGACCTGGCCTCCACAGTCACCAGACCTGAACCCAATCGAGATGGTTTGGGGTGAGCTGGACCGCAGAGTGAAGGCAAAAGGGCCAACAAGTGCTAAGCATCTCTGGGAAATCCTTCAAGATGGTTGAGAGACTATTTCCCATGACTACCTCTTGAAGCTCATCAAGAGAATGCCAAGAGTGTGCAAAGCAGTCATGACCTTTTGCTGGCTTCTTTGAAGAACCTAGAATATAAGACATAATTTCAGTTGTTTCACACTTTTTTGTTAAGTATATAATTCCACATGTGTTAATTCATAGTTTTGATGCCTTCAGTGTTAATGTACAATTGTCATAGTCATGAAAATACAGAAAAATCTTTATATGAGAAGGAGTGTCTAAACTTTTGGTCTGTACTGTATACAGAAATATGTCACCCAAACCACCATCAGTAGAGAAATACATCACCAAAACCACAATCAGTACATGAATACATCACCAAGCTTAATACAGCAATCAATTGTTATGAGGTCATCCACATATACAGTTGTATTACATGAAACTACAACTTCCAGTATGTCCATAATAATTGTAAGGTGGTGCAGGTAGTTGTTGTTAACAGTCATCAAACTGAGGACCACACAGGAACAACAATACTGATGAGATGCAGGCAATATGACAAATAAACATTTACATCCAAGTGCGTTATTGTCTCCGTTTGGAGTCATTCTCTTTCTTTCCTTCATTTTGTCTAGAAGCCATGATGACTTTTCACATCCACAGATTGTCTCTGCAGACTTCCAAATTCTCTGATCTTCTGCAGCACATCCCCACCTGGTGCCCTTAAAAATATAAGAGTCATAATAATTTTCCTGAAAAAAAAATCTGACCTATATTTTGTCCCTGAATAAATATTTACCCCTCATTGTGCTTCCAGCACAAAATATGATGACACACTGTCACCTTTATGGTTCATCCCCTCCACACTGCCCCCACTTTTCCATACTGGATCATGTCTCACATTGTGTCCCCTCTATAGTGCCCTGTCGATATGCTATGCCCTCTCATTATACACCCCTTCTTGGCATACTGTCCCCTCCTTTCAGTGTCTTCCAACTGCCCCCTCCCTATACTGCTCCCACACTACCCAGCGGCTATTCTGTACCCCTCACACTTTTCTCCCCATACTGTCCTCTCACACTATCCCCCAATAGTCTCTTCACACATTTCCTTTCCCTCTTCATACTATCTTCTCACAAATATAAACCCCTCACTCTCCATACTGTCTTCTCATACATTCACACTCCCCATACAGTTTCTGCACACATTCCTCCCTTTCCTAATACTGTTTCCTTACATATTCCACATTCCGTATACTTTATCATCACAGATCTCCCTTTGCTCCTCATAATGCCATACTGTCTCCTCACAGGTGCCCCTCACTCCTAATACTGTCATTCTGTCTCATCATAGGTCCACCTCACTCCCCATAATGTGTCTGCACTAATCCCCCTACACACCTCCTCATACTGTGTCTGCACGCCAATCCGCCCACTCCTCGTACTGTGTCTGCACAACTTTCCACCTCATACTTTGTACTCACCAATTTCCCCCTCACACCTCATACTATATCAACCTCACTCCCATATTGCTCCTCATATTGTGTTTGCACCAATTGCCCACACACTCTCCTCATACTGTGTCCACCCTAATCCCTCTACGGCTACTCATTCTGTGTACATAGCAATCCCCCCAATCCTCATACTGTGTCCACACCAATTCCCCTCACTCCTCATCCTACGTCCACACCAATCCCTCCCTTACTCCTCATACTGTGGCAGCAACAATCGATTTCTCTTGATATACTGTGTCCACACCAATGGCCCCACTTCTTATACTGTGTCAGCACAATCACCTCCCCTCTTCATGCTGTGTCCAAACTAATCCCCCACTGCTCAGTGTGTCCGCACCAATCCCCCTGCATCTTACACTGCATCTGCACAACCCCTCACTGATCATACTTTGTCCACACTAATCCCCCCACTTCTCATAGAATCCCCCACTTCTTATACTGTGTCCACACTAAGCCCCCACTCTCTTACTGTGTCTGCACAAATCACTGCTCTCCTCATACTGTATTTGTATGAATCCTCCCACTCTTCATAGTGTGTATGCACCAATTCCCCCCTCCTCAAACTGCATCTGCACAAATCCCCCCACTCCTGATACTGCAGCCTCACTAATCCCTTCTACTCCTCATAGTGTGTCTGCAACAATTCCCCTGCTCTTTATAGTGTTTCCGCACAAATCCCCCCTTACTTTTAATATTGCGTCAGCACCAATCCCTCACCCACCTTCCTTAGTGTGTCTGAACCAATCCCCTGAAGCCCCCTGCTCAGTGTGTCAGCACCAATCCACACCCCACTCCTTGTAGTGTCCACACCAATCATCACACCCCCAATCCATATACTGTGTCCGCAGCAAACCCCACATCCCTACTTCGTATACTTTGTCAGCACTAATCCCCACACACCCACTCCATATACCGTGTCCACACCAATCCCTACACCCTTCACTCCAAATACTGTGTCTGCACCAATCCTCACTCCCCCACTCCATATACTGTGTCCGCACCAATCCCCACACCCTCATTCCATTTACTGTATCCGTAACAACACTGTGTCAGTCTTGCTCTTCAGGTCACTTTAAATCTCTCACCCCTCACCCCCACACCAATTACAATAAATCTTCAGTCTCTTCAGCTCCAAAGGAGCACTTACCAGACCAACATTAACCATGCCACTGTAGTGCTGGAGAGGAACTTCTGCAGTGTGATCAGATGACCTGGTCACACTGATAAAGTTGCCCTGACTAAGAAGTGAGGGCATTTAGGGCTTCAATTGTACTTGCCTCTTAGAGATACAGGTACAAGTAATTGCTTCTCTGAGCCGGCTGTCAGCTTGGCAGCCAGCACAGAGAGAGCAGCTGACTCCCACTCCATGGGACGGCAAAATGCAGCCGCCGGGAAAACACATCCGACTACAGCATCAGGTGGCTCAACGACATCCCGCCACTGGCTGCGGCAGGAGAAAATGTCCCGCTCGCCCCTCCCTCCCTAGATATGTCCCTGACTTTCTGCATCAATTTATTGGAGTTTTCAAGATCTCTGCTTGCAGAATATCAATAAAACCGTAATTGTGAACGTTTATGGATTTACCCTGGTCGTGTAACAAAACAGCTGCATGGCTTGAGTATTGTTATTAGAACTGTGTCTAGTGGGCGGTGCACATTCATGTCTATACCATGCCTGGAAGTTCACAATGAAGGTTACCACTGAGTGACAAAGTCAATTTAACTATTGATACACAAAAATAAATAAATTCATGCACTTTATCACGTTGGCAAAGACTACCAACACTTTTCCTCATTCTGTTAATTCTATTATTTATAATTTTTATACAGTAACAATTACCGGAAGCGGAAATGCAACAGTGATCTTACAAGCTAAAGCTGGCGAGACTTTTGCTGGTCAGTGGTCCAATGGAAATAACACATGTAGCGGAGGATCACCGATGTTTAATGTTCAGCTTGATGCAAATACTGCACTGGTTGCACAGTGGAGATCACCCGACAATCTGTGTTCTGTTCAGATCAGGTCAGTGTTATTATTTCACACGCTTTTCTCATTATTAAAGGGAATCTATCAGCAGGATTTTGCTATCTCATCAACTCCTAAGATCTGGTCTTCCCTTAACTTTTCAATGATGCTTTTGATGCCAACTAGACCTCAATGCATGACATTTTATGGTGTTATGGTGTGTGTTGCCATACATGATGACCACATGTGGCGACATAAGTTATGATGTAATTACATCATAACGTAGGCCAATGTGTAGTTTGTCCCAGAGCGAATTGATGACAAGAGCAGATGCCTTAGGGAGTAAGCAGAGGATAGTTGCAGCATCAGGAACAGTTGAGGGTCGAGGTGACTATGACTATGAATCATTTTTTGGCCTGCATGGATCCAGCTAATCATAACCAAACTGACCACCATTTTTATGTATTTGCACAAATCAAATTTACCAAAATTTTCAATTGCTGGAATCTTCGGAAATTCTAAACAAATTCAGTTAATTTGGAATTGCTTTTCTCTTGTATTATATTTTTGGATATTGTTTTTTTCCCCTTTTTATGCCATCATGAGTTATGTTATATTGTACATTGATTTTCTGTTTAGTGCCTTCATTAAAGTAAATGACACCTACAAGCTTACAAAAACACTGACTTGTGGTGAGTTTATATTGACTTTATGCCTACTCTTATAATTTTTCATTGCTTTCATCCTCAAATAGTAACCATACGATTCCTATGTTCTACAGCTCCGATGACAGCTCCTGCGACCACCAGAAATGCAGGAACTATGAATAATCCTACGGTTTGGTGTCTTGACCTGATCCGGACGCTCATCATATTCATGATCACTGCTTTACTTCTATTTTAATACTGTCTTACAATTTTCTTTAAAGAGAATCTGTAACCTCAGAAAAACGATTTACCTGCAGAAGGAGGATTACTCTGCAGGTAAATATCTGCCCAGCCAGCTGTCAATCAAAGTGCCGGCCGTGTGTACAGTCGACGCTCACTGTATAGCAATCCATTCATCCCGCATTAATGAAACGAAATCCAATGGCTCGCAGGGGAAAATAACTTATATCTCTTCCAGTAGCCACACTTTCAGTTAGTTGGCCGGACAGCATTATACCAAGTGATTAACCCTATATCTGCAAGTAAATAATGTTTCCCATGGTGACAGGTTCTCTTTAACACTAATTTAATACTTTTAATAATGTGTCATGCAATTAGTCTGGGGTGGGAATTTAGAAATGTTATATTTTTTGTTTAGTTATGGAATTGCTACCATTTGAAAGTAGATCATAGTCAAGTGGCGCATAAATGGATTAATCTATGGTGTAAATCTTATCTGTTAAATAAATATAAATTTAATGTTTGCTATAGTAGGTTTTAATATTATCAAATATGCATTGTTCAGGGGCACCACTCGGAATCTCTATATGTGACTACTGTAACGCTCTATTAATTGGCCTCCCCCTCACTCGACTTTCCCCTCTCCAGTCTATCCTTAATGCAGCAGCCAGGGTCGTCCATCTGGCTAATCGTTACTCAGATGCGTCCGCTCTTCGCCAGTTGTTACACTGGCTACCCATTCATTATAGAATCCAATTCAAAGTACTTGTTCTCACCCACAAAGCTCTTCACAGTGCGGCACCCCATACATCTCCTCCCTCATTTCTGTCTATCGGCCTAACCGACCGCTGCGCTCTGCAAATGACTTTCGACTAACCTCTGCACTAATCCGTACCTCCCACTCCCGACTCCAAGACTTCTCCCGTGTTGCGCCAATCCTCTGGAATGCTCTACCCCAAGATATTAGGACCATCCACAACTTGCATAGTTTTAGGCGCTCGCTCAAAACACATTTGTTCAGAGCGGCCTATCACGTTCACTAATCAAAGTAATTTTATGTTTGTGTGTGTGTGTAGCCCATTCACTACTTCCATCTATCCCCCACTCCCTGAAGATGGCTGGACCATCATTGTAAATACATCACTGTAAATACACACCTGTACTTTGCATCTCCCCCACCTCATTGTAGATTGTTAGCTCTCACGAGCAGGGTCATCTTATTTCACTTTAATTATTGTATTGTTAACGTTGTTACTTATGACTGTTGTGTTTGAAACTGTTAAACTGTAAAGCGCTGCGGAATATGTTGGCGCTATATAAATAAAGATTATTATTATTATGTGTGGACTGTGATTGGCATAAGATCTAGGGATTATTTATTGTGCTTTGCTTATATAATGCTATCTTATTCCACACCGCTTTACAGACATTATCATCACTGCCCCATTGGAGCTCACAATCTACTTTCACTATCAGTATGTCTTTGGAATGTGGGAGGAAACCAGAGAACCCGGAGGAAACCCACTCAAACACGGGAAGAACATAAAAACTCCTTGCAGATGTTTTCCTTGGTGGGATTTAAACCTAGGACCCCAGCACTGTAAGGCTGTAGTATTAACCACTGAGCCACCTTGATGGATGCAGTTGATGGCTATTATTTTTGGTACTTTTATGACTCTCACAGTGATCCGAAATTACTGAAATGGTGAGATACACAAACATAGTAACATAGTAACATAGTAACATAGTAACATAGTTAGTAAGGCCGAAAAAAGACATTTGTCCATCCAGTTCAGCCTATATTCCATCATAATAAATCCCCAGATCTACGTCCTTCTACAGAACCTAATAATTGTATGATACAATATTGTTCTGCTCCAGGAAGACATCCAGGCCTCTCTTGAACCCCTCGACTGAGTTCGCCATCACCACCTCCTCAGGCAAGCAATTCCAGATTCTCACTGCCCTAACAGTAAAGAATCCTCTTCTATGTTGGTGGAAAAACCTTCTCTCCTCCAGACGCAAAGAATGCCCCCTTGTGCCCGTCACCTTCCTTGGTATAAACAGATCCTCAGCGAGATATTTGTATTGTCCCCTTATATACTTATACATGGTTATTACATCGCCCCTCAGTCGTCTTTTTTGTAGACTAAATAATCCTAATTTCGCTAATCTATCTGGGTATTGTAGTTCTCCCATCCCCTTTATTAATTTTGTTGCCCTCCTTTGTACTCTCTCTAGTTCCATTATATCCTTCCTGAGCACCGGTGCCCAAAACTGGACACAGTACTCCATGTGCGGTCTAACTAGGGATTTGTACAGAGGCAGTATAATGCTCTCATCATGTGTATCCAGACCTCTTTTAATGCACCCCATGATCCTGTTTGCCTTGGCAGCTGCTGCCTGGCACTGGCTGCTCCAGGTAAGTTTATCATTAACTAGGATCCCCAAGTCCTTCTCCCTGTCAGATTTACCCAGTGGTTTCCCATTCAGTGTGTAATGGTGATATTGATTCCTTCTTCCCATGTGTATAACCTTACATTTATCATTGTTAAACCTCATCTGCCACCTTTCAGCCCAAGTTTCCAACTTATCCAGATCCATCTGTAGCAGAATGCTATCTTCTCTTGTATTAACTGCTTTACATAGTTTTGTATCATCTGCAAATATCGATATTTTACTGTGTAAACCTTCTACCAGATTATTAATGAATATGTTGAAGAGAACAGGTCCCAATACTGACCCCTGCGGTACCCCACTGGTCACAGCGACCCAGTTAGAGACTATACCATTTATAACCACCCTCTGCTTTCTATCACTAAGCCAGTTACTAACCCATTTACACACATTTTCCCCCAGACCAAGCATTCTCATTTTGTGTACCAACCTCTTGTGCGGCACGGTATCAAACGCTTTGGAAAAATCGAGATATACCACGTCCAATGACTCACCGTGGTCCAGTCTATAGCTTACCTCTTCATAAAAACTGATTAGATTGGTTTGACAGGAGCGATTTCTCATAAACCCATGCTGATATGGAGTTAAACAGTTATTCTCATTGAGATAATCCAGAATAACATCCCTCAGAAACCCTTCAAATATTTTACCAACAATAGAGGTTAGACTTACTGGCCTATAATTTCCAGGTTCACTTTTAGAGCCCTTTTTGAATATTGGCACCACATTTGCTATGCGCCAGTCCTGCGGAACAGACCCCGTCACTATAGAGTCCCTATACGTTGTTTCCTACGTTTGGGAGATCCAAGTGGTGGTTGTCATCTATATAAGGGTGGTCATTTAACTTTTGTTTATAATGTTTTGTTACATAAAAATGTTTTTAAGGTTTTTTTCAATCTTCTCATCTAAAGATGCTAATTTCACGATTATTTGCCATGTAAGCAGGCTGCCGATCATCCAATGAACAAGCAAAACTCTTGTTCGTCGGGTGAAATGATCTTTTGGGCAGCACAAAAGATCATCGTTCTTGGAGGCGCAACATCTTGTGTAAACGGGACTCGCGCTGCCAAGAATTTTGGCAGCCTATGTATCTAGAATAGATCGCTCAGTGCACGCCATTTACTTTTGTCTGCCTGATTAAACAGGAAGGTAACTTGGTTATCAACTTCTAGGACAACCTCTTCTTGATCTAAATACTTGGCCCTGATGTAACAAAAAAGCTTATACTCACCTCTCGTGTCGTCGCCATTCTACAGTGTTGGCACTCAAATTCTGGCCCTCCTGTGCAGCCTTATGACATGTGAGCCCTGTGCCCAATCACCGCTGGCGTCACTGAGTTTGTTATGACACGTGAGCCCTGCATCCAATCTGCGCTGGCGTCTCTGAGGTTGCATCCAATCAGTGCTGGCGTCATTGTCCCCACCATCAGACGTATCGAATATCAAGAGCAGCCGCAGCCCTGACTTTACATTGATATTCAATTCGTATGAAGGTGGGGACAGTGACGCTAGCGCTAATTGGATGCAGGGCTCACGTGTCATAACAACCTCACATGAGCCCAAGAAAGGCGAGTGCCGACATTGCTTGAACGGCACTGGCACAGAAGGTGAGTATAAGCGTTGTCGATTTTATTGGGGCCAACTGTGGGGTATGAGAAAGGGATTGTCCAAGTAGTCGACAGATCAGTAAATGTTTATTGATCTATGGTTGTATCATGCTGCCAGTTGGTCTACAGAAAAGTAGAAGGAAGGCTAGGTCGGCACTCTGTGTTGCAAGTAGTGGTACTCATGGAAAGTCATTGCAGGGTAAAGGAAGCCAGGTCCCGGGACTCACGTATTGGATAATTGCTCTTTTATTTCAATGCACAAATCCAATTAGAGGTTTCAGCCCATCGCATTTAGTGAAATAAGTGCATTTTTTCATGTACATGAGTTTGGCATGAGGACATAGGTGTGACTTCTACCTCTTTACCTTATGTAAATAAATCTCTGAGGAATCCAGCCTACTAATCGGTGTGGTAACTAAGGCTACCTGTCAATATTTTTTTTAATTGACTTCCTATTTACCTAAAAAATTTTCACGAAAGTCTCGAAAAAAAAAAGTGAGTGAGCAAACCTCTCAAGGAAACCTAAGGAAATCAGCAATTTTGAATGTTTTCTGCTCCTGACTTTTGTGAAGATGGTAACAGAGGAGCTAAAGTAGTAAAATGGGTATGGAGTGGCATGAAACCCTGCCACTGCCATTGTAGATACAATGTGAGGTGGGTCATTGGCAACATGAAACCTGCTTGCATCAGGAGGAGAAGCCGTTGTTATTCTTTTGGCAATCAAGTGGTATTACTTTCATCCGGTTTCACCACTGACTATGCCCCACGCTGCTCCAAGGGGTATGACGCATGTCAATGGTGTGGGACCATATGGGACCTATTTAGTAGTGGAGCCCACCGAAAGACTGGATTGAGAAGAACAAGAAAGGGGAGTATATCTTAGGAAGGAAGAACAAGTATGGGGAGGGCCTAAAAGAGATGATTCTAAGGGTTTTATTTTATTTTTTAACCCCTTTCTGGCACTCAGAACCTAGCAAACTGAGTATTCAAAAATTCTGATTCATTGGATCTCAGGGGGAAATTAGTAGCAAATTTGATTAATTTAGAATTAATTTGCTAATCTTAAGTGCTGAGCTTCTCCATGGGGTACAAAAAAAGAAGAAACAAAATATACCCGCACTGCTGTCATTCGCGATCACCTATCGGCGTGCTACAATATGCTGTACCAGCCCTTATACCTCCTACTCAATGCATGGGCATAAGGGGTGCTCACCAAAAAGATATGTAATTCAAAAGCAAAAGAAAAAAAAGTGGTTAGCACGGATCGGGATCTGTGGAAGCGCATGTAGCGCGAAACAGCTGTCATCCTCCAGACATCATGTTCTCTCCGTCCATGTCCATGTCAAAATAAAGACTTTTTACAGCATCGGGTTTGGTGAGTGCTAACCACTTTTTTTTCTTTTGCTTTTGTTCTCCATGGGGTAGCTATTTCCTTTTTGTGCATTGTTGAAGTGGATCTTTCAACACATTTTTCATGTTGAACTGGACACAAAATGTAATACTGTTTGCAGAGCGGAATAAAACTTTTTTGTAAGCTCCACTGAATATTCCATTTATTTTTAAATCTGCCGTAAGGTCCTAGAGATGTAGGCTTTTTTATTCAGTGTGTCCAATATGGTCATTTTGATTCTCTTTACCAAGAGAGCCTTACTCACAGGGGGCATGTCTTCAGATTGCTTTGCATTATTACCCTGCGAGGAACGGTCCCTACCAGTGCCAATGCTTCTGTTCCCTGTACAGCGCTCCTCATAGATTGCAGGAGCTTTAACTTACAGAGAGAAATGTTGGGATAAAGTCCCTCAAATCCATAAGCTTATGGCACTTTGGTAGTATAGGGTTAAATTAAATATGATCTTCACAAAATGTGTGTTATCTTAAGATTGGCCCTTCAGGCGAGTTTCTGTTAAAGAAGACTTGTCATACAGGATTCCACTTCTTTTTACTACATTCTAATCTCATCTCTGTACATGTAAACCAGATCTAACCAAATCTTAAGATATTTGCATTTAAATATCTCATACTTGGCCTCCTACCACATGACATACACATTACTATCTATTTTTATTGGACCTAAATCCAAGCTAAGGCTAAGTTCACGCTGACCAATGTTATTCACTAGAGCTGTTCCGATGACCGTTTTGTTTTCACCAAAAAAAATGCAGCGCGCACTGGTCTATGCCTTATTTTGGATGAGACTCATCTATTTATACCTATGGGTGCGCAACAAAAAAATCAGATCCTATATGGATTAACCATATAGTATCTGATACTGACAGATACACAACCACCCTAAGTGAGGACTACCATCACTGTCACCCTCTCTCATTTCTCTTGCGGCATTGCCCAGTTGATCTCTTCTGTCGTAACCAAACCTCAGATTGCCGAGATGGTTGGTCTCTAAATTCGATTTAAAGCTAAAGAAAATAGATAGTATTGTGTATTGTGTATGTCTTGTGTTAAGAGGCCATATATGAGATATTTGAATGCAAATATCTTTACGTTTGGTCACATCCGGTTTCACTGTAACCTCACCTTAGAATGTAGTTAAAAGAAGTGGAATCCAGTGTGACAAGTCTTGCTAAGCTGAAACTTACCTGGAACTCTCCTCTTAAGTTTCAATGAATTTTGTTCAGATCAAATTTAATTTAATCCTATAATGAATAGTTGTTATAAATTTACAGATTTAAGGCACTTTGTTCTGGGCCATTGCAAATTAAAGCACCTGCAATCTACCAAGAGCAAGTATGCCTGTAGACAATATAGAGAAGACAGAATCAGCTCATTACCACTTCTGTCTTCTATTTGGCCGGTTAGACAGCTCTCAATGAGCGCTATTCAAGGAACAGAAGCCCTTGCACTTGGAGTCATTCCTCACAGGGTAATAATGCAGAGAAATCCGAAGACATGCCACCTGTGATCAAATGCCCCCTTGGTAAAGACCATCAAATATAACATGTTGGGCGCACTGAATTAAAAGGTCTATATTTTTAGAACCTTACGGCAAATTTAAAATTAAATGGAATATACAGGGGAGCAGTGGGAATAAAATAAGAGCAAAAATTGGTCACTTTTTTACCTGGTGACAGGTGCTCTTTAAATTGGACATGCATAAATTCATGCACCAGCTACCGACTCAAATCCATTCCACCTGAGTGTGACGCCCCAGGGTTCTGGTTGTCACCGTGGCATTGCTTTCCTCACGGGGAGAGTGATGTCACGTTTGGAAGCGATGAAGGATTCTTTTTATCAGGTAACCATAAGCACATACAACACCGTTCTGACTCCAGGGGAGCTGCTCTCTCTTTTCAGAAGGAGGAGTTAGTTGCTAGGAAGTTGCTAGGCAGTTAGGAAGAGTTGGTCAGTTGGTGCCGGAGAGCAGACTGGAGCAGTCTGAGGCAGAAGGACGGGTGAGGGGCCGTACAGCTTGAGGTGCTGTAGCCCCTAGATAGCGAGATACAGAAGGAAGAACAGCTTGTAGCAAACGTGCCGGAGAGCGAACCACAGGAGAGTGACAACAGGGGAGAATAGCGGCTACTGGGCTACCTCCCTGATTGAGCGCAGATACCAGTAACCGGAAGACCGAGGTTGTGTCATACTCTAGGAGGCACAGCAGAAACCGGTAGGACAGCTAGACTACATGCAACCTGTCTGCCGTAACACCCAGGAGACACAGTGACACATAGAGCCCGGGTCATGATAGAGATCCTGTAAAAAGGCTCGAGTCACCTGTCATACGGGTTTGTGTCCCACTTCAACAGAGGACAGAGAGAACTGAGAGGATCTTGCTACAAAGCCATAGGCACTAAGGGACTATAATAACACAGCACTAGAAGGAAGGCTTTTAACTCCACCTGATAAAGCTGGACTCTGAACTCGCTTCCAAGCTGGCCGGACCCTGCTTGAACCTGTGATCTGGTGCCCTGGACTGTGGCTACCTGCGACCATCAGTAAACCAGAAGGAACACATGAGCCATGCGCACAGTGAAAAAGCCTGTAGAGACATGTTCACACCACAAAGAGATTGAAAACACAAAAAAACACAGTAAAACCAAAAAATAATCTGTTGCAAAAAAATCACAGTAAACAGCAAGTGCTAGTAAAAGATGGTAAAAAACAGGGTATTTGATTGATACTTTTTTAGCAAAAAATGTATATTAAACTTCTCATCCAAACGTTAATGTATACCCGTATTAGAGCAGTCCTAACTAATGTATATAATCCCTATCTGATGTATTTAAAAACCTGCTCACAAAGAGGGGTGGAGAACTCCCTAGTCTTATAGAAATAAGAAAACAATTAATTAAAGCAGGAACACATGAGCCATGCACACACTGAAGAAGCCTGTAGGGACATGTTCATACCACCAAGAGACTGAAAACACAAAAAAAGCACAGTAAATCCACAAGAGCCGTTCTATGCAGCGTGTCCACATTGGAAATTACCTTTCTGAATCCTGCTCATACAGGTATTATACTGTACATATGACCAGGTTTTTAAATACATCAGATAGGGATTGTATACATTAGTTAGGACTGCTCTAATACGGGTATACCTTTACATTTGGTAGAGCGGCTTAATGTACATTTTTTTCCAAAAAGGTATCAACCAAATACCCTGTGTTTTTCCATCTTTTTACTAGCACTTGCTGTTTACTGTAATTTATTTGCAACAGAGTATTTTTGTTGGTTTTGCTGTGCTTTTTTGTGTTTTCATCAGTAAACCAGGTAAAAAGACTGCACAACTCTGTCCTTCGTTCTTTACTGCACCACTCACCATCCTCCATCTATTCACTGGGAGCCCTGGGGACCTACTTCACCTGTGGGAAGTTATACCATCCGGCTGCCATAACTGTTATGACCTGGTGGTTAAGAGGCCACACTGAAATGCCCTGTGGCTAAAACGCAACATGGAACGAGCTCTGAGAAGGTGGTATCTCTACTGACCGCAGTCCCTAATCCTAACAACACAACTAGAAATAGCCGTGGGATCTTCCTGACACTCCCTAGACACCTCGTCACAGCCTCAGATATAACTACCCCTAAAGAAGGAAATAGAAAGCTATCTTGCCTCAGAGAAACCCCCAAAAGGAAAGACAGCCCCCCACAAATATTGACTGTGAAAGGAGAGGGAAATAACGAACACAGAAATGAAATTAGATTTCAGCAAAGGGAGGCCAAAACTAAACTAGATAGACAGAGAGCAAAGGATACTGTGCAGTCAGTATTAAAAACTACAAAATCCACGCAGAGTTTACAAAAATGAACTCCACACCGACTCACGGTGTGGAGGGGCAAATCTGCTTTCCCAGAGCTTCCAGCTAGCCTGAATAAGACATAGTGACAAGATGGACAAAAGAGACAAAACGCAAAGTAATAGGGGCCTATTAGGTATATACTCACCCTCGGACGCGCCCTGCTTCTTTCCGGCAGCCTTCCTTCCTTCGAATCAGCGCTTCCAGGACCTTCGGTGACGTCGCGGTGACATCACGGCTTCTGATTGGTCGCGCGAGCGGTCACATGGGCGGTCGCGCGACCAATCACAAGCCGCGACGTCACCGCAGGTCCTGGAAGTGCTGATTCGAAGGAAGGAAGGTTCCCGGTTAGTACCAGGGCGCGTCAGAGGGTAAGTATAGTGATATTTTTTATTTTAATTCTTTATTTTACACTTAAATATGGATCGCAGGGCCTGAAGGAGAGTTTCCTCTCCTTCAGACCCTGGGAACCATTGGAAACCCAATGCAGTGCATTGGGTTTCGAGTTTCGGCCGACGCTGACCCCGACTTTTTTATAGGATCGGCCGATTTCACTCGACCCGACTTTTGAAAAAGTCGGGTTTCGTGAAACCCGACCCGATCCTATAAAAGTAAAAGTCGCTCAACACTAATAATAATATTAAAGTCCACGTAATACATGGTGTCTACGAGACTGATTATGTGCATGTTTGTCTCACTCAGTTCCATAGACATTGAAAAGTGGCAGCACTTTGGCTCCCCCATCTAAACTTTAGTTAGGAGTAGAGATGAGCGAATATGATTGAAAAACGATCGCCAAACATAACATAAATTCGGCACAAATATGACACATTCGGATTCGTGCACAAGCACATTTTTATAAAATCAGGAAAAATTGGTAACATTCGGTAAAAAATATTTCTGTTCTCACTTAAGTATTTTGAGCACACTGGCTAGGATAGTGGTGTTGTATGATGACCATGGGGCAAGTGTTTGATGAGGTGAAGGGGTGGGGAAAGCCCAGAGGAGCGGAGTGCTTGAGATATTCTTTTTATAACTTCATGTTTGCACATTGCGGCTAGCCAATCAGGGCGCAGGAAACATCCACAATGTCCAGACACAATGGCTTGTGTCATTAGCTGCTGAAATCACATCTCCCTCTTCATATAAAGAATGGACATCTTATTCTAGCACCATTTGTCAATATACAGTCATGGTCAAAAGTATTGACACCCCTGCAATTCTGTCAGATAATACTCATTTATTTCCTGAAAATGATTGCAAACACAAATTCTTTGGTATTATTATCTTCATTTAATTTGTCTTAAATGAATAAACACAAAAGAGAATGAAGCTAAAAGCAAAACATTGAACATTTCACACAAAACTCCAAAAATGGGCCAGACAAAAGTATTGGCACCCTCAGCCTAATACTTGGTTGTACAACCTTTAGCCAAAATAACTGCGACCAACCGCTTCCGGAAACCATCAATGAGTTTCTTACAATGCTCTGCTGGAATTTTAGACCGTTCTTCTTTGGAAAACTGCTCCAGGTCCCTGTCATGTCTCACGAGTCGAGAAATCATTTAATATTTGCATTGCTTGTGTTCGTTCCTTCTTTCTAGGCAGAAGTTTGCCTTTCCCTGTATTTTGTCCCAACTCTCTCACTGTAGTCCTGTGATGTATGTTTGTTCACGCCCTTATTCTCCATTTTGTCATTCCTCCATCTGTATGCATCCTACTACATGTCCTCTGTTGAATATTCCTTTTTACCTGCTACTTTCATCATAATACAAGAATTTCAGTTAAAGCAACCCTCTTTTCCTGGAGTCTTCTTACATGAGATCGTGGCTGAGTAAAGCTGTCTGATTAATCGGTATGAACGTGAGTACAGGTGAATACGGAAGCGCCTAAAAAGAAAGGTCTATCCAGACACCACTACGTTCTACATATCCATGAGTCAGAATAGTAAAAAGGAATAGCCTGCCTTCAGAGACAGTAACTCAAGGTCTGTGCTGAACCTCAGTGGAAAAGGACATTTCCCAGATAGATAGTAACCAGTTCCCAGCCAGACCCCAGCGTGCATAGAAGCACACACTGCAGATAAACAGGAAGAAGTATAACCCTCATCCTCCACTCTTCCTGCCTGCAATCAAATCATGTCTGAAGCAAGGAATACAATGTCCCTACCAGACTTACAAACACAGGAAAGAGACCCAGATCCCCATCCACCAGCTAGTGAAAGGGGAAAACGTACAGTCAAACCTACATGGAAAGTCATGGAGAATTTAGAGACTGCAAAATGTGTCGTGTATAGTGATGTGTCTTCACTGTGGGAGAAAGTGCTGAATCACATAGACACTGTATCAAGGCCTGCTTCTCATGAGTTACCACTTGAGGGAGCCCTAGAACAATTATGCACAGCATACCAAATGTATATGGAGAAGACTGACCAATACATTATTCTCCTGAAAAAAACTGAATCTGCCAGAGACTTTAAACGAATTGCAAAGTTTCCAGCAGCTTAATTCTGAAAGAGACTGCACCGTACGTGACATTAAAACCAAGTTAGAGGCTAAAATCGCACAGACACCAGATGCATCAACTCGCTCATCTAAATTGTCCAAGCACTCAAAACGCTCATCTAGGTCAAGTTCATCAAAATATTCCACTCTCAGCGAGCAGCTTATAAGAGCACGTGCTAAGGCAGAAACGTCTAAGATACAAGCTGCCTTTGCGCAAAGGAGAGCAGAAATGGATGTAGCCACAGCACAAAAGAGAGCAGAAATGGATGCGGATGCAGCACGCAAGGAAGCTCTGGAGAAGGAATGTGAGCACGCGACAGCCATGGCAGAGTTAAGGATCCTGGAGCGAGCTATCAGTGGGAGCCAAAGAGACAGCATCAGTTTGTGTGAAGTGGAGGCAGAAGACCCTATTGAATGCACAAGAGACTACGTGCTAAGCCAAAATGGCGAACCGCAGATCATTACTAACACTCCTGGTGGCGTTCATGCTTCTCCAGGGCACCAGGATGCCGATCCACTTACAGAACCCTGCATTCAAGGTCAGTACAATGCTCCCAAACTTGAACTTCCTTCGTATTCCAGTATGCGCCAAGACCCCGCATCTCACCAAACTCCACAGGCTAATATCTACACGCAACCCAATATGCCGGCAGGTCATTATACTCTCGACAACCGCGCAGTGCCAGCTCCGCATGTAGCAGAGACTATACCCACCAAACCGGTTGCTGGACTAAATGCATATGCCACTCCATACTTACCCACGTTTCAAGGCCAGGACGTCTCCACCCCTATGTACAACACTGGCGAACCTCCCAGCAGATCGACTGAGCACGGACCAACCGTTCTCATATGTTGGTGTAGACGTCTTCGGGCCATGGTCGGTTGTTACCAGGAAAACCCGTGGAGGAGCCGCAAACAGTAAGCGGTGGGCTGTCCTATTCACCTGTCTCAGTATCCGTGCAGTTCACATCGAGGTAATTGAATCCATGGATACCTCCAGCTTCATCAATGCCCTAAGAAGATTCTTTTCCATCCGGGGACCTGCCAAGCAACTCCGGTCCGACTGCGGCGCAAACTTTGTAGGAGCCTGCAAGGAACTGCAGTTTGACAATTTCTTGTCCGACAATGGATGCACTTGGTATTCAACCCTCCACACTCTTCACACATGGGAGGATCTTGGGAACGCATGATTGGTGTTGCACGAAGGATCCTCGACTCCATGTTGCTGGACCATAAACTTCCCCTTACTCATGAAGTTCTGGTCACTTTCCTCGCAGAAGTGTCAGCCATAATAAATGCTAGACCTTTGGTTCCAGTATCATCCGACCCCGATGCTCCAACGATCCTTACTCCAGCTACACTTCTTACACAGAAGACTGGAGCTGCTACAGTTCCGCCTGGGAATTTCGATAACAAGGACATTTACAAACGTCAGTGGAGGCAAGTACAACATCTGGCTAACGTGTTTTGGCATCGCTGGAAGACCGAATATTTGCACTTGCTTCAAAACCGTCACAAATGGCAGACGCCCAGTCCCAATCTCCAAGAAGGAGACCTTGTTCTCTTAATGGACAAAGAGGCTCATCGTAATGACTGGCCAATGGGACTTATCGCCAAGGTCCTATCCAGGCACCACTACATTCTACATATCCATGAGTCAGAATAGTCCCTAAAATTTGAAGGGTGCCTTCTCCAAACTGCCTTTTTTAGATCTCTCCACAGGTGTTCTACGGAATTCAGGTCTGGACTCATTGCTGGCCACCTTAGAAGTCTCCAGTGCTTTCTCTCAAACCATTTTCTAGTGCTTTTTGAAGTGTGTTTTGGGTCATTGTCCTGCTGGAAGACCCATGACCTCTGAGGGAGACCCAGCTTTTTCACACTAGGCCCTACATTATGCTGCAAAATTTGTTGGTAGTCTTCAGACTTCATAATGCCATGCACACGGTCAAGCAGTCCAGTGCCAGAGGCAGCAAAGCAACCCCAAAACATCAGGGAACCTCCGCCATGTTTGACTGTAGGGACCTTGTTCTTTTCTTTGAATGCCTCTTTTTTTCTCCTGTAAACTCTATGTTGATGCCTTTGCCCAAAAAGCTCTACTTTTGTCTCATCTGACCAGAGAACATTCTTCCAAAACGTTTTAGGCTTTTTCAGGTAAGTTTTGGCAAACTCCAGCCTGGCTTTTTTATGTCTCGGGGTAAGAAGTGGGGTCTTCCTGGGTCTCCTACCATACAGTCCTTTTTCATTCAGATGCTGACGGATAGTACGGGTTGACACTGTTGTACCCTCGGACTGCAGGGCAGCATGAACTTGTTTGGATGTTAGTCAAGGTTCTTTATCCAACATCCGCACAATCTTGCGTTGAAATCTCTTGTCAATTTTTCTTTTCCGTCCACATCTAGGGAGGTTAGCCACAGTGCCATGGGCTTTAAACTTCTTGATGACACTGCGCACGGTAGACACAGGAACATTCAGGTCTTTGGAGATGGACTTGTAGCCTTGAGATTGCTCATGCTTCCTCACAATTTGGTTTCTCAAGTCCTCAGACAGTTCTTTGGTCTTCTTTCTTTTCTCCATTCTCAATGTGGTACACACAAGGACACAGGACAGAGGTTGAGTCAACTTTAATCCATGTCAACTGGCTGCAAGTGTGATTTAGTTATTGCCAGCACCTGTTAGGTGCCACAGGTAAGTTACAGGTGCTGTTAATTACACAAATTAGAGAAGCATCACATGATTTTTTGAACAGTGTTAATAATTTTGTCCACCCCCTTTTTTATGTTTGGTGTGGAATTATATCCAATTTGGCTTTAGGACTATTCTTTTTGTGTTTTTTCATTTAGGACAAATTAAATGAAGATAATAATACCAAAGAATTTGTGTTTGCAATCATTTTCAGGAAGAATATGAGTATTATCTGACAGAATAGCAGGGGTGTCAATACTTTTGGCCATGACTGTAACAGCGAAGACAGGCTTCTCCTGACGCTGGGCCTGGGTGCTGATAGATTTTAGTTAGACAGTCAGCCAGACAATCAGTCAGCATAGATTCTAGCCAGACATTGTTAGGTGTCGAGTTCCTGCCGCTGCACAGGGGGAATCTCGAACCATGTCCACTGCAGTCTCCCATTCTCCTCCAGCAGCAGTGGAACCTGCTCAGTGGAGACGTCGATCTCAGCGTCTGGCTCAAGCTGATACTGTGCGAATGGTTACTGCTGCCTTTCCAGGCTCTGCCTTTGCAGCCAGCACTGATCAGCAGCAAGCAGGCCTTTCTGGGACTAAGTCCTACTTTTCCCATACTGAGCATGCCCATGGGACGACCTGCCATTGGAGGTCAGGGGTCACATGCTCAGGTCCTGTTGAGGCTCTTGGAGCGCTACTGCTATAAAAGGTTTGCATGGGCGCTCGGCCATGCGCTAGTGTAAACTTATTTACTTGTGTGTGTAGATGAATGCCTGTCGATGGATGAAAGGTCTGAATCATTCCCATCCCTAGTGTTGTTGCCTGCTCGTGAATGGTGGAAGCTACCTAGCGCCAGACAGTGCTACTTTGCACATCCAGCACACAATTTAGCGTCTCTCAGCAGCGACTGCCAGTGTGGCGCCGTGCGCTTAGTGCGCTTTACGTGCCCTGGTTATTGTAGTTAGTGGCGTCCGCCAAAGCGGCGTTGTACGCACTCTTGTGCGATAAATTATTATTATTAGTTCAGTTCTACCCCTGACACCACAGCAATGGTGTCAAGCATAAGAGGTCTAGAGGAACTCTTTCCCCGTGTCTTGGGACAGAGTTCTGTGACCTTTACTTGCACTCTCTGTGCAGAATCACGGCCCTGTGACGCAACAGTGTTCACTTCCTTCATACCGGGTGAAGCTAACCCGTGTGTGTATTCACATTATACCGCCATCTAGTCTGCCATTACCGAGCAGCAGGTTTCCTTTCTACACGGTGGACCCCGGACTGCGAACGCACCTCATATCCTCTCTAAATATTATTTGGTGCATTTTGCCAGTCCTAACAGACAGTTTACATAGCTAGGTGTCCTGTGTGAATGTGAAACCGACCTTCCAGCAGTTTTTTGCTCCATTTCTGAGGTCCACAAAAAAGACAGCAGGGCACATTTCATAGAAGTGTGTTGTGTGCTGCTTCTATTGTGCTCCATGCACAAGTAGACCTTTCTAAATCTTATTTTTTCACTTGCTAAATGTGAAACAGCATGCGATATCCCACGATGTCATTTAGTGGCTGTGACATTGTTCTGTGATTTGAGCTGTTGCCCTGTCAAAAAAAATTTGGGGGCAGTTGCTAATGTGATTCACCATGCCATATCTCACCTTGTCATTTATTGGCGGTGAAATTCAGCTTTGTGCACAGCTGGTATACAGTAAAAAAAATATGTTTTGCTGTTGTTAACGTGATTCAGCATGCCATATCTCATCTTGTAATTTAGTGGTGGTGAAATTCAGCTTTGTGCCGAACTCATGCAGAGTAAAAAAAAAATGTTTGTGGTTACAAACATGATGCAGCACACCATATCCCACCTTTCCATTTAGTAGTGGTGAAATTGTTCTATGATTTGACCTGTTGCAGAGTAAACAAATTTTGGGGGGCAGTTGCTAACATGATTCAGCATGCCATATCTAACCTTGTTATTTAGTGTCAGTGAAATTAATCTCTGCACAGCTGTTGCACAGTAAAATAAAACATTTTTTTCTGTTCCTAACCATGATGTAGCCCGCCATATCCCACCTTTTCATTTTGTGGCGGTGATATTGTTTGGTGTGCAAATGTCACACTGGGTGAAGGATAAGCAAGTGAACAGCAATGGGATAAGGGGATGGGAGCTGTTGTGAATTCTGTGGCTGAGTTCACTTCTGTGGTCACAAGTGGTATTGCAGTCTCTGGGCTTCCTCCCTCAGGTGTTTTGGTGAGCTCGTTGGCTGCCTTGCTATTTAGCTCCACCTGAGTCTGTCTTCCTTGCTCCTTGTCAATGTTCCAGTGTTGGATCTGAGCTACTGCATCTTTCCTTGGGCCTGCTGCTCTGCTAGATAAGTGCTTCTAGTTTGTTTTCTGTTTTTTCTGTCCAGCTTGCTATTAACTTTTGCTGGAAGCTCTGAGAAGCAAAGGGGTGCACCGCCGTGCTGTTAGTTCGGCACGGTGGGTCTTTTTGCCCCTTTGCGTGGTTTTCGTTTTAGGGTTTTTTGTAGACTGCATAGTTCTCTTTGCTATCCTCGCTCTGTCTAGAATATCGGGCCTCACTTTGCTGAATCTATTTCATTCCTACGTTTGTCTTTTCATCTTGCTAACAGTCATTATATGTGGGGGGCTGCCTATTCCTTTGGGGTATTTCTCTGAGGTAAGTCAGGCTTGTATTTCTGTCTTCAGTCTTTTTTTTCCCCTAGACATTAGAGTGCTTCAGGACACAGCTGTGGACATGGATATTCAGGCTCTGTGCTCCTCAATGGATAATCTCGTTGTAAATGTACAAAAGATTCAAGATACTATTGATCAGAAATCGATGCTAGAACCAAGAATTCCGATTCCTGATTTGTTTTTTGGTGACAGAACTAAGTTCCTGAGCTTCAGAAATAATTGTAAGCTATTTTTGGCCTTGAAACCTCATTCTTCTGGTAATCCTATTCAACAGGTTTTGATTATTATTTCTTTTTTGCGCGGCGACCCACAGGACTGGGCGTTTTCTCTTGCACCAGGAGATTCTGCATTGAGTAATGTTGATGCATTTTTCCTGGCGCTCGGATTGCTTTACGATGAGCCTAATTCAGTGGATCAGGCTGAGAAAAATCTGCTGGCTTTATGCCAGGGTCAGGATGATGTAGAAGTATATTGTCAGAAATTTAGGAAATGGTCAGTACTCACTCTGTGGAATGAATCTGCACTAGCGGCTTTGTTCAGAAAGGGTCTCTCTGAAGCTCTTAAGGATGTAATGGTGGGATTTCCTATGCCTGCTGGTTTGAATGAGTCTATGTCCTTGGCCATTCAGATCGGTCGTCGCTTGCGCGAGCGTAAATCTGTGCACCATCTGGCGGTATTGTCTGAGAGTAAGCCTGAGCCTATGCAGTGCGACAGGACTATGACTAAAGTAGAACGGCACGAACACAGACGTCTGAACAGACTGTGTTTCTATTGTGGTGATTCTACTCATGCTATTTCTAATTGTCCTAAACGCACTAGGCGGTTCGATAGCTCTGCCGTTATTGGTACTGTACAGTCCAAATTCCTTTTGTCCATTACCTTAATGTGCTCTTTGTCATCATATTCTGTCATGGCGTTTGTGGATTCAGGCGCTGCCCTGAATCTGATGGATTTGGATTATGCTAAACGTTGTGGATTTTTCTTGGAGCCTTTGCGGTGTCCTATTCCGTTGAGAGGAATTGATGCTACACCTTTGGCCAAGAATAAGCCTCAGTACTGGGCCCAGCTGACCATGTGCATGGCTCCTGCACATCAGGAAGTTATTCGCTTTTTGGTACTGCATAATTTGCATGATGTGGTCGTGTTGGGGTTGCCATGGCTACAAACCCATAATCCAGTATTGGATTGGAACTCTATGTCGGTAACCAGCTGGGGTTGTCAGGGAGTACATGGTGATGTTCCATTTTTGTCTATTTCGTCATCCATTCCTTCTGACATCCCAGAGTTCTTGTCGGACTTTCAGGATGTATTTGAAGAGTCCAAGTCTGATGCCCTACCTCCGCATAGGAATTGTGATTGTGCTATCGATTTGATTCCTGGTAGTAAATTCCCTAAGGGTCGTTTATTTAATTTGTCCGTACCTGAACACACCGCTATGCGCAGTTATGTGAAGGAGTCCCTGGAGAAGGGACATATTCGCCCATCGTCGTCACCATTGGGAGCAGGGTTCTTTTTTGTAGCCAAGAAGGATGGTTCGCTAAGACCGTGTATTGATTACCGCCTTCTTAATAAGATCACTGTTAAGTTTCAGTATCCCTTGCCATTGATTTCTGACTTGTTTGCTCGGATTAAGGGGGCTAGTTGGTTTACTAAGATTGATCTTCGTGGTGCGTATAATCTGGTGAGAATCAGGCAGGGAGATGAATGGAAAACGGCATTTAATACGCCCGAGGGTCATTTTGAGTATCTGGTGATGCCGTTCGGACTTGCCAATGCTCCATCTGTTTTTCAGTCTTTTATGCATGACATTTTCCGTGAGTATCTGGATAAATTCTTGATTGTTTACTTGGATGACATTTTGATCTTCTCAGATGATAGGGAGTCTCATGTGAAGCAAGTCAGAATGGTTTTCCAGGTACTGCGTGCTAATTCCTTGTTCGTGAAGGGATCAAAGTGTCTCTTCGGTGTGCAGAAAGTTTCATTTTTGGGGTTCATCTTTTCCCCTTCTACTATCGAGATGGATCCGGTTAAGGTTCAGGCCATCCAGGATTGGACTCAGCCGACATCTCTAAAAAGTCTGCAGAAATTCCTGGGCTTTGCTAATTTTTATCGTCGCTTCATCTGTAATTTTTCTAGCATTGCCAGACCATTGACCGATTTGACCAAGAAGGGTGCTGATTTGGTTAATTGGTCTTCTGCTGCCGTGGAAGCTTTTCAGGAGTTGAAGCGTCGTTTTTGCTGTGCCCCTGTGTTGTGTCAACCTGATGTTTCTCTTCCGTTCCAGGTCGAGGTTGATGCTTCTGAGATTGGTGCAGGGGCGGTTTTGTCACAGAGAGGTTCTGGTTGCTCAGTGTTCAAACCATGTGCTTTCTTTTCCAGGAAATTTTCTGCTGCTGAGCGTAATTATGATGTGGGCAACCGAGAGTTGCTGGCCATGAAGTGGGCATTCGAGGAGTGGCGTCATTGGCTTGAGGGTGCTAAGCATCGCGTGGTGGTTTTGACTGATCATAAGAACCTTACTTATCTTGAGTCTGCCAAGCGCTTGAATCCTAGACAGGCCCGTTGGTCGTTATTTTTTGCTCGTTTTGATTTTGTGATTTCATACCTTCCGGGCTCTAAAAATGTGAAGGCGGATGCTCTGTCTAGGAGTTTTGTGCCCGACTCTCCGGGGTTATCTGAGCCGGCGAGTATCCTCAAGGAAGGAGTCATTGTGTCTGCCATCTCCCCTGATTTGCGGAGAGTGTTGCAGAAATTTCAGGCTAATAAACCTGATCGTTGTCCGGCCGAGAAACTGTTCGTCCCTGATAGGTGGACTAGTAAAGTTATCTCTGAACTTCATTGTTCGGTGCTGGCCGGTCATCCAGGAATCTTTGGTACCAGGGAGTTGGTTGCTAGATCCTTCTGGTGGCCATCTCTGTCACGGGATGTGCGTGCTTTTGTGCAGTCCTGTGGAATTTGTGCTAGGGCTAAGCCCTGCTGTTCACGTGCCAGTGGGTTGCTTTTGCCCTTGCCGGTCCCGAAGAGGCCTTGGACACATATTTCGATGGATTTCATTTCTGACCTTCCCGTTTCTCAAAAAATGTCGGTCATTTGGGTGGTCTGTGATCGCTTTTCTAAAATGGTCCATCTGGTGCCCTTGGTTAAATTGCCTTCCTCCTCTGATTTGGTGCCTTTGTTCTTCCAGCATGTGGTTCGTTTACATGGCATTCCTGAGAATATTGTTTCTGACAGAGGTTCCCAGTTTGTCTCGAGGTTCTGGCGAGCCTTTTGTGGTAGGATGGGCATTGACCTATCTTTTTCCTCGGCCTTCCATCCTCAGACTAATGGCCAGACCGAACGAACCAATCAGACCTTGGAAACATATCTGAGATGTTTTGTTTCCGCTGACCAGGATGATTGGGTGTCATTTTTGCCGTTGGCTGAGTTCGCCCTTAATAATCGGGCCAGCTCGGCTACCTTGGTCTCTCCATTTTTCTGCAATTCTGGGTTCCATCCTCGTTTCTCTTCAGGACAGGTTGAGTCTTCGGACTGTCCTGGTGTGGATTATGTGGTGGACAGGTTGCAGCAGATCTGGACTCAGGTAGTGGACAATTTGACCTTGTCCCAGGAGAAGGCTCAGCTTTTCGCTAATCGCAGACGCCGTGTGGGACCCCGACTTCGTGTTGGGGATCTGGTTTGGTTATCTTCTCGTCATATACCTATGAAGGTTTCCTCTCCTAAATTTAAACCTCGTTTTATTGGTCCGTATAGGATTTCTGAGATTCTCAATCCGGTGTCTTTTCGTCTGACCCTCCCAGACTCCTTTTCCATACATAATGTATTCCATAGGTCGTTGTTGAGGAGATACGTGGCACCTATGGTTCCATCTGTGGAGCCTCCTGCCCCTGTTTTGGTGGAGGGGGAATTGGAGTATATTGTGGAGAAGATTTTGGATTCTCGTGTCTCTAGACGGAAACTCCAGTATCTGGTCAAATGGAAGGGTTATGCTCAGGAAGATAATTCCTGGGTTTTTGCCTCTGATGTCCATGCCCCAGATCTTGTTCGTGCCTTTCATGTGGCTCATCCTGGTCGGCCTGGGGGTTCTGGTGAGGGTTCGGTGACCCCTCCTCAAGGGGGGGGTACTGTTGTGAATTCTGTGGCTGAGTTCACTTCTGTGGTCACAAGTGGTATTGCAGTCTCTGGGCTTCCTCCCTCAGGTGTTTTGGTGAGCTCGTTGGCTGCCTTGCTATTTAGCTCCACCTGAGTCTGTCTTCCTTGCTCCTTGTCAATGTTCCAGTGTTGGATCTGAGCTACTGCATCTTTCCTTGGGCCTGCTGCTCTGCTAGATAAGTGCTTCTAGTTTGTTTTCTGTTTTTTCTGTCCAGCTTGCTATTAACTTTTGCTGGAAGCTCTGAGAAGCAAAGGGGTGCACCGCCGTGCTGTTAGTTCGGCACGGTGGGTCTTTTTGCCCCTTTGCGTGGTTTTCGTTTTAGGGTTTTTTGTAGACTGCATAGTTCTCTTTGCTATCCTCGCTCTGTCTAGAATATCGGGCCTCACTTTGCTGAATCTATTTCATTCCTACGTTTGTCTTTTCATCTTGCTAACAGTCATTATATGTGGGGGGCTGCCTATTCCTTTGGGGTATTTCTCTGAGGTAAGTCAGGCTTGTATTTCTATCTTCAGGCTAGTCAGCTCCTCAGGCAGTGCCGAGTTGCATAGGTAGTTGATAGGCGCAATCCACTGCTGCTTATAGTTGTGTGAGGATAGATCAGGTACTGCAGTCTACAGAGATTCCACGTCTCAGAGCTCGTCCTATTGTTTTTGGTTATTGCCAGATCTCTGTATGTGCGCTGATTACTGCACGCTGTGTTGCCTGATTGCCAGCCATAACAGGGAGCCCAAAACTAGGAAAGAGGGAAGTGAAGACCCCTAGGCAGATCTAACATCACCCTGTCTGCCCTAAGTGACCCTATATCGGTTTTGCACCTATCGCCGAGCAGGATACCTAATCCCTGCCTGGCCCTAGCAGAAAGCCCTGTTTCGGAAGGATGGGGTGCCACAGGTCGGTCCCCATTACAACTAAAGACAAATAGGATAGACAAATAAAGGGAACACTTAGCTTGAGTATACTCAGAGGGAAACACAGAAGTCCTCCAAACATAAAAGAGGAAGATAGCCGACTGCTATAGCTCCAAGCCTCAACAGGGGGAAATGGAAATATCATGAGCAACTCCCAGCAGCAAGCTGGGAGTTTATAAACACCCAGGTACAGGTGTGTCAACTAGAGTTGGGGGAAGGTCCTTGAGTCAGAAGAACCAGGATGAAGTTTGCAAAGCAAACTGCTGAGACCTTCTGCAGTGTGACGGCCTGCAGACTCTGACACACCCGTGACAGTACCCCCCATTCTAGGAGTGGCCTGTGGACACTCAGGACCAGGTTTCTCAGGATAAGAGGTGTGGAGTGAATGAACCAGCCTAGGGACGTTCACCTCTGATGTAGAGACCCACATCCTTTCCTCTAGACCATAACCCATCTAATGCATCAAGAATTGTAGGGAATGGAGTTGGAGGTGAGAATCTACAATCCTCAAAATATAAACCTGTAGGTTTCTATCAACCATTTTTGGGGCTGCATTAGGAGTGAGGGCTCAGGGTCAGGGTTCAAGAGGTTCCACATATCTCTTCAGCCAAGACCTGTAAAAAACATTGTAGATCTTAAGAGCCTGAGGTAGCCCAAGACGAAATGCTGCCGGACCAATAATGGTGGTTATCCTATAGGGTCCCATGAATCTAGGTTCCAACTTTCAGAAAGGAACTCTCAACCTGAAATTCCTGGAAGAAAACTGAACTGCACAAAATCATTCACATTCAGGTCCGGACCTGGCACGAGTTTACTGACAACCATAAGTTTATACATGTCTCCCTCTACTGTGTTATGAGCTGGTAGTGACTAAACAGGAACAGATGGACGGGTGTGCGATACTTTAGAATGTGTGCAAGCAGACACCTGTTCAACCACATCCAGATGCAACCCCAACCACCAAAAATGACGAGAAAGGAAGTCTGTGGTTGCCTTACCACCTGGGAGGCAAGTAAGTACATGATATTCTCTAGTTACAATCTCCTGAAAGCGCAGGAGACAAGGGCATTCCCCTGAGCCTCCAACACCTCACTGTGGATATCAAGGTACAAGGCTGAGATGCCTATCATCTTCTGCAAAATTGGGGTGGGGTCCTCAAAGCCAGACAAAAGTGCCTGCAAGATCCCTGTAGATACTGCAGAAAGGGAAAAGTTTAGGCAGTTACCATGACAGTAATCTCCCCACTTTAAAGTCTCTCTGGATTGCCAATCGACAGTTGGATTATGTTTCACCAACCAGGGCAAACCCAGAACCATTGGAGTGTGAAGACCCTTCAGGACATAACAAGGGATTATTTCATAATGTGAAGACCCCACCTTCAGTCTTATGTTATGAACAATCTGTGGTTTTCTTTGTCTTTCTACTGTCAACAAACACAGAATTTTTTTCAGACCTGCTCTCTAGCACCACATTTGCTGTCAGGACAAACCGATAATTGCAGGCAGAGTCTATTTTTGCTTTGGAATCACAGGACAAGCCCAAATAAAATGTCCCTTCCTCCCGCAAAAAAACCATACACCCTTTTTCTTGCCAATGTTGGGGGACACATACGACGTGAATGCACCTCCCAATTGCTTGGGTTCCTCTAACCTGGAAGTATAGGTCCACCACAGACCTTCCCCCAGCAACAGGTATTGTCCCGGAAATAGGACTCAGAAGACGGTGGTCTTACCCATTTGTCATGCAGGTGTTTATCCACCCGAATAGCCAAGAACATGGCATCCTCCAATGACACAGGAGTCTCATACACTGCTAATGCGTCCTTTAACCTTTCAGGGAGGTCCTGAAGAAATTGGCTTCTGAAAGCCAGGTCATTCCATTTAGCATCAGTTGTCCACCTGCAGGTGACACAGCCTGGATTTAGCTAAGGAAATGCAGTTGGGACCATTATAGATAAAGGCTAGCACCTTGAAAAACTCCTCCACAGACTGGAGGCACATAGAATAGTTTGGCAGAGAAAAAGCTCAGGACTGAGGTTCTCCCTGCAACAGTCAAATAACAACTCCTACTCGCTGCTCCTCTTCTCCAAAGGAGTAAGGACGAAATTTAAAGTACAATTTGCATGTTTCCTTAAGCACAAAAAACTTGTCCCTACCCACAGAAAACCTATCTGGGAGGGCAATTTTGGGTTCAAGCTGGACTAAACAACCAGCAGAATCCTGCAGCCTGCAGCCGCTCCATTGCTGCTGAACCTCAGAATGAAGGTCAGTCACCTCCATTGACAACCTCTGCAGCTGCTCTTCCAGCACATACATGGGATCCATGAACCCAGCATAAGAAGATAGCTGACTGCAATATCTCCAAGCCTCAATAGGGGGAAATGGAAATGTCACCGGCAACTCCCAGCAGCAAGCTGGGAGTTTATAAACACCCAGGTCCATGTGTATCAACTAGAGCTCGGGAATGTTGCCACTGGGTCCTAGAGTCATAAGGACAAGGAAAAAGTCTGCAGAGCAAACCACTGAGACCTTCTGCAGATAGATGCAGTGCTACGGTCAGCAGCCTCTGACACACCTGTGACAGCAGAGCTGTTACACAGTAAATACATTTTTTTCAGCAGTTGCTAATGTAATGCAGCAAGCCATATCTCACCTTGTCATTTAGAGGTGGTGAAATTCATCTTTCTGCACAGCAGTTGCACAGTGAAAAAAAATTCTGTAGATCAATTTGATACAGCCCACCATATCCCACCTTGTCATTTAGTAGCGGTGAAATTCATCTTTCTGCACAGCTGTTGCACAGAAAAAAAAATTTGTAGCTAAATGTGATACAATCTCCCATATCCCACCTTGTCATTTAGTGGCGGTGAAATTGCTCTGTGTGGAGTTGTCGTTCCCCATTATACTATTTCTACTCTGGTGAAATTGATGCCACTTTGTTGGTGTTTCCAACTAATTTTTGAAAAGGTGTACACTCCTGGATGGGTGGACATCTGCTGGTTTGGCTGTAGTGAAGAGATGTAGCTCCCCATTATACTATTTCTACTTTGGTGAAATTGATACCGCATTGGTGGTTTCTGCTCCTAATTATTTAAAATTTTAAGACTCCTGATTGGGTCTCCATCTGCTGGGTTGTCCGTACTGGAGGATGTGTCAGTCCCTATTATACTATTTCTACTGTGGTGAAATTGATGCCACTTTGTTGTTGTCTGCCACTAATTTTTGGAAATGTGAACACTCCTGGTTGGGTCTACATCTGCTGAGTTGGCTGTAGTGAAATAGATGTCACTCACCATTATACTATTTCTACTGTGGTGAAATTAATGACACTTTGGTGGTGTCTACCACTAATTGTTTGAAATGTGAACCCTCCTGGTTGGGTCTTCATCTCCAGGGTTGGCTGTAGTGGAATAGTTGGTGGTCCCCATTGTACTAGTTGTACTCTATTTAAATTGATGCCACTTTGGTGGTGTTTACCACCAATTTTTGGAAATGTGTAGACTCATGGTTGGGTCTCCTTTATGTGTGTTGCCTGTAGCAGTAGGCCTCTGAAACTGGCATGCCTCCACCAGCTTTGAGTCAACTACCCGTGCTACTATCCTTAGATTTTTCTGACAATGGCAGTCTACGAAACTGATATTTGTGCCACCTGAGTGTGGCTGAGCATCAAAGCAGGCTGAGCTGTTGCATGTGGTCACAGGGCTACCAGCACAGCAGGCTTACACCGATCTCTTATCCACCTCATTTTAATTTGAAGTTCAATTCAAAGCTGTAAATGCTGGCCCAGATCCTGTTACCTCATGCATGGCTAATACTGTCATGCCATTCTAAAATGTGTACTGTGGGTGAATTGAGGCCACTCTCCTGGTGTCTGCCCCTAATTTTGTGCTTTTCCAGCTTTTGGTAACATTTGAAGGTCTTATCTATGCATTTGTTTTGGCCTCCCATTGACTACAATGGCGGTTGACTGTGCTCGGCGAATATTCGACGAATAATTTGGTGAATATTGCAAATTCGGTGATTGTAATCTGAACCGATAGTGAAATATTCACTCATCTCTAGTTAGGGAGGCTAAAAAGAATTTGCACTACAGAAGAGGATTTTATGCAGCAAGCATCAGATCTGGCCTATAGGTTAGTGGATCGCGGTTATAGTAAGAGAACAATTAAAAGAGGATTTAAAAAGGCAGCCAAATACTCTAGAGAAGATCTTTTGTATAGTAGAAATACAAACAAAAAAGAAAGAATCAAGACTACTAACTATGTTAGATTTATCACCGAATACAACAAGCAATGGCCAGAATTGGTTTCGATTGTAGACAAATATTGGGGTGTTCTGCAATCAGACCCCATTCTAAGAAAAATCCTCCCTAATAAACCACTTATGACTCCTAGAAGGTCAAGGAATTTGGGCGATTTTTTGATACACAGCCATTATTCAAATTCGTCTATAGAGAAAATTGAATCAAAACTCCAAGGTTTCTTCCCTTGTAATGTTTGCAAAGCATGCAAAAATCATTTCAAAAGTGCAAATTTCTCTAATCATGACGGTACCAGAATTTTTAATATTTGGAAAAAACTTACCTGCTCCTCAAGAGGGGTAATATATCATGCATGTTGCCCATGTAAAAAGGTTTATTTAGGACTCACCACACGTGAACTAAAAACAAGACCAAGAGAACATGTGAGGGATATAGAGAAGGCATCCACAGTTGAAGACATCACTATGCTAAAAACCCTCCCGAGGCACTTTAAGCTTCATCACCAATGTGATCCCTCAGGTTTAAAAATACAGGCTATAGATCAAGTCCATTTAGGACCCAGAGGGGGTAATTTAAGTAAAGCCCTAGCACAAAGGGAAAGCAAATGGATCTATCTTTTGGGCACAATGGCCCCACGTGGCCTCAATGAGAGTCTGGGATTCATGGCTTTTTTGTAACATATTGCAGGCTGCCTAGTTTTTACTCCATTCCATCTATATGTTCCACCTTTCTTTCCTGTTCTCCTGTTTTTTAAAAATAATTTTTTATTGTGTTTGTGTATGCTTGTTTTTAACTTGTTGTATTTATTCATTGTCTCTTGTAATTATTACTATATAGTGAGGAGAGCTCACTTGAAGTTTTCATCTAGGCCTCTACAAGATGCGTTAAATGGCTTTTCTACTAGAAATGTGGATCATCTGAAGATGTCTACTTCTTTCAAGCAATGGTTTCATCACTTGTTCTATCTGTTTTCAGATTTTTGGTCATTTCATATTATCTGTATTTTTGTCTCATCATTGTCATATCATATTTTTTTCTGTTTTTTATGTTTTTGTATGGGGTTTTTTTTCCCTTATACTTTTTATCATTATCTTCTTTACTTTATTTTTTATTTTTTATTTTTTCCTTATTCTCATTTTTGTATTATTTATTTTTATTTACTTATTGTATATTCTTTTCACCAATATTTGCACAATGCGCTTTATAACACTATATAAGTTGTATGTACTGATGAAGTATCAAGTGATGAGTATTTGCATTTTTTGTGTATGTAGTTAGTCTGTTCTTTTTCACTCAGTATTCACTGCATTGTTTCAGTATATATTTGTTTATTTATTTATTTTAACCCATCTTAGCATTAGGTTTATATACACTCACACCTTATTTATATTTCTCACTTCCCATTCCTCCTTATACTTATTCTAATTTTTGTTTTCTCACACCCATCGCGGCACTTAATTAGTTTCTTTTCGATCGCACATTACCCTTTTTTTGTTCTCCCTCTGTTTACTTCAGCGCGCGGTCAGCGCATGCGCAGTTTGAGGCGTCTCTGTGACTTTCCAACTCGCCCTCTACTGGATGCAGTGCGTTCCACGGCTGCGTTCCAGGCGTGCGAGAAAGGAAGTCACTTTTTACATGAGAGAAGGCCCGTAAAACCGCGCATGCGCAATTACATGCCGGAGACGCTGGCATTTGAATCAGCTGCGCATAAGCGAGCAAAGAAAGCTTAAATAGCCGTAGACTCTAGAGTACACATACACGCCCCCATTTGAGGAAGCCAGTAGGCGAAACGGCGCTGTCGGGGTCACTGTTGGTCGTTCCCATGTAAGAAACAGCATTCATATGTTGGGACACATCTCTATACCTGCATATGCCCTTTTACACTTTAGTTGTTAACCTATGTTCTGCTTCGTATCTCTATATATATATAGCTGTCGGGCACAGAACACAGTGTGCCATATGTCACTATGCTACTTTACAACTATATGCCTCTGCACTTTAGATCTTGAACGCCCTATTGTCTGGCCTTTGTTGCACAGCTGCATAGCACTTTACATTTCTTATGGTGCTATCTACCTTTGCTGCTAGCTGTATATCATATATGTATTTATCCTAGATTCTCTAATTTTGCTGCTAGTCCTATTGCTATTTTGCATAGTTGTATAGCACGGAGCACTTTATAGAGTGCCGGTCGCCATTGCTGCTAGTTTACAGCTATATGCCCTTATTTTTGCACAGCACTATTTATCACTTTAGGAATATTGCAATACATATATTAACGCTTTGGCCTATAGGATACATTTTTTCAGCTGTTAATCATGTGTTTCTATGCTGCCCAGTTATAGGTTATTTAGTACAGATATATAATCATTAAAAACCTTGTTTGCATTGGGCACTGTATTTTATGAGATATTATTAGATCTATAGGGGTACTTTCTGAGTTAATGAGATGTGCATATTCATTTATGAAATATTTTCTTTTTGTATTTGTCATTTAGTATATACTCCCTGTATAGCTTAATTCTTACATGGGTGACCAATAGTCATTTCCATATTTGTGAAACTTCCTTGTCTTGTTTTTTTATGTGAATTTTTATAGTATGAATTTTGTTAATAAAAATATATATTTTATCTCTTTGTGCCGTAACCTTTGTGTTTTGCCAGTTATCTATCTGGCATATATGAGTTGATAATACTGATTGAAGGTGGCCTTTCCACTACTGGACATTTTTTGGTAATGTATCTCTAGTTAGGGGAAGGTTGAAGATCGGGACCCACTTCTATTGATCAGTGGGGGATTATGTGCGTTTTCCCAGAGAAGACATTTGTTACCTATCTAGTCAGAACTGGTGGAAGACTTCCGCCAGCATAAATGTTCTTTTTTTTAACTTTGAAAGCTAGTGTCTACTTGTCACTTCAATTGTTGACGTTGAAGTTTGCATAAAATTGACATTTTACTGTACGAAAAGCATGAGGAAGTAAAAAAATTAAGGTCAAATTTATCCCCGGGCATGTGTGTAACATTGGCAGTTAAAACCACAGCTGGTTATAAAAGACAGAAACACAGGTAAGAAGAAGCACATCGGTGGAAGAACTTTACAGAAGGCAGAATGTCACTCCCCAGAACTTTTACTCTTCTATTTCTCGGATTAGTTATCACTTCGTTTTTTACCGATGCTCAGGCGGATTCTTGCTTGTTGACTTCTACCACGAGTAATTCTAACTATTCGTTGACCGTATCCCCTCAGAATCTAATCAAAGGCACTCTATACACAGGTATGCGATAATTATTTCTATTATGTCTACACCTGTTTGACTGCGCTCACACATTACAGCCAGGGTACCTCTTCTGTAATCACACCCTTTTTGAAAACAGTGGAAAATTGGCGTAGCATTGCCATAATCGGAGCAAAAAAATTGCACCGTGACTGCAATGTGTGAACTCAGCTTTTATGTATGTACTGTACCAATTTGTCCTTTAAGACAGAACGAAAAATGCAACTAGAATTTTTGTAGAGCCATTTTATGCAACCCAAAAGCTGCCAAATTAACTCATGAAGAATTTTACTTGCCAAGACAGTAAATGGTTAAAGCTATTTTATTTTTTTGATTTTTTTACAGTCACTTTATCTTCGAATCTGAATGGAAGTGTTGATTTTCTGCTCCAGGCTTCTGCCAGTAACTCTACCATCGGAAACTGGTCAACGTTAGGCTCTTATTCCAATTGTGCTAACGGAGTTTCAGTTTCCTCTTATGCAATTAACACAAGTAATTCTTTTATTGCCAACTGGACTTCGCCATCTACTCTAAGTGTAAATTCTGTCTCCATCAGGTAAGGTTGTAAGATTTTCTTAAAATGGTTACTAGTTTGATCAAACTTTGCATAAATCAATAGTACAAGAAATAAACATTGCAATATATCTTATCAGAGAAATAGGCTTCTTTATCCACTTATGAGCCACATCTTCTTCCTCCCGCCTCCAGAACTGATTAATTACTCTAAAAACAGCTACATTTGTCTTGGTCAAAATAATACAGACTGTCATTTCACTGAAATGTGTAATTACAGCTGTCTATTGAAGTGTTGTCAGCAAAGTAAAAAAGAGTCACAGACACACATGCTGATTTCTAGCATGTGTTTGTATCTAACCCCAGAGCTGGATTCACAGCTACACATCTCAGTACTGTTACTTCTAAATATGTGTTACAAAAAGAAAGGAGAGCAGAAATCAATCACGTCGCTGTGTGCCCATGTATGGGAGACATCATAAGGCGTTAGTCTCTATGCACTAGCACAGAGACAACTGGAAATTAGAAATAGAGCCCGCAGGGGAAAAAAGTGGTGAAAAATGCAGGATATACGTGTCACAATGTACAGAAATAGTGTTAGTCCTCATGTCCACACATGTTAGCATATTTTGTGCAGTTACTGGAAACAACAGATATGCTTTAAAGGGAATCTATCATGTAAACGAAACACGATTAACCTGCAGATATTGGTAAATCTGCAGGCTTGGTGCTATTAGCTATTCTGAAACTGTGCACCCACCACACTTAGAGCTGCGCTGCCTGATGGAAATTGCTTTGATCCTTCCAGCAGCCTTGGGCTTTCAGTTATAGAGGTGCACCTGATGCATGTTCAGTCACTACATAGTGAGTGGTGACGGTAAGCAAGCCCTGACTGGCGGTGATAACAGGTGATTGGTGAGGGCAACAGTGTTGCATCATCACCAATCAGATACTGTGGCCTATCTTGAGGACAGGTCATCATTAAAAAAGTAATGGACACCCCCTTTAATAATTATGAAAACGAAAAAGTCCCAACACTGACCCCTTATATGAATTGGTGCCTATTTAGTTTTAAGGAGAAAAAGGCCCAATACTGACCCCTTATATGAATTGGTGCCTATTTAGTTTTAAGGAGACCGTAATTATTGTTTCAGGAGTACTTTCAGTACAATGTCTCTGTCTGCCTTTAACGGTTCGCTCCTCCTTCTCCTTCCCCATTCTATAGAGTCTTATGAACAATAACTGTAATCTCCTACAGTGAGTCTGTAAAGTGAAAATCTATCATCATTGAATGCAGATTTTACAAGTTTTACCCATGAGATTGAAAAATCAATCCGGAAGGAGAAAGAAGTTGATTTCTCTGCTAAGATATATTACCAAGTTACTTAGTTTTATGTGTACTGTGGTTCATTAATTAAAAATGATGGCTACTCTTTAAAGAGATGTAGTAATTAGGGTTGAGCGACCTTGACTTTTTTTAGGGTCGAGTCGGGTTTCGCGAAACCCGACTATCTCAAAAGTCGAGTCGAGTGAAATCGGCCGACTGTGGCGAAAAGTCGAGGATCGACCGAAACACGAAACCCAATACAAAGTCAATGGGATTTTTTTTTTTCTCTCTCTCTCTCAAAAGCGACAACATAGCGATATGCTTCCACGCCCCTAAGACCTATGTCATCACACTGCCCACGCTCCTTCATTGGCTGAAAAAATGGCGCCAAGTGCGTCATACGAAACGCGACTTTGGCGCGAAAGTCGCGTACCGCATGGCCGACCCCACACAGGGATCGGGACGGGTTTCATGAAACCCAACTTTGCCAAAAGTCGGCGAGTTTTGAAAATGAACGATCCGTTTCGCTCAACCCTAGTAGTAATTAGAATTAAAATTTGTTTGGGAAGGCTTTTATGGTCTGTAAAGTATTCAACTACATGGACATATTTAGTTTTACAGTTAGCTTAAATATTAGGTAAAGTTTTGAAGTTTAGATTAATTTCCCTATAGGGGTTTACCAAGAATGTAATAAAATGACCCCCATCATGTAATTCAATTGGCAGTCTATTCTAGTCATGTATCAGGACAAGCTGCAGTCTGAAGAAGCACAACTAATAAGACTTGTGTCTCGACTGACAAAAGACCTGTATCACAAGAACATGTACCTCCTTGAACTGAGGAGAAGAGCTGAGTCAACAGAAGAAATAAATCTTCTCCTCAGCTGACTGAGCAAAAATATTTTTTTAACCAGCCTTGGTCCTCTTCATGAATCAGGAGCATCTGACTCCAGCACACCCCTTCATCAAGACCGGCGTGAACAATGAGGGTCTTGATGAATCGATCCCATAGAGTGTAAGCAGTACATTCCAGAGCTCCCTCTAGTCGGGGATGCAGGTATGTAGAAAGTGAATCACCCATATGATCAAACAAACAGAACTGATTAAAACAAAGTTTTTATTTTTTCATTTTTCACCTCCGTTCAAGTTTAGGTTATCATTTATGAAAAGTCTCTTACTAGAGATTCTTCTCTGGGGGCGTGTACTTTTACCCCTGCATGACACTGACCAATTATTTTTATTATTTATTTTTTTATTTTTATATAGCGCTAACATATTCCGCAGCGCTTTACAGTTTGCACACATTATCATCACTGTCCCCGATTGGGCTCACAATCTAGAACCAATCATAAATAAGCAGGATGCAAAGGAAAAAAATATGCCCATTAAATCAGAAGGACATGCTTTCTCCTGTGAGACCTATAATGACAAAAATTTTGGTAAAGTCGATTATCAAAACATTTGCTCTTCTCTACCATTAATCATTTTAATCTGAAAGAACCACTCCAGCAGTTTTGTTTTCAGTGCCGGAATGATATAACTAAATTAAGTTCCCTGCTCCTAGTCTTATAGTTACCCATCGCTGTCTTGACCTATTTCTGATGCTCCCATTGGTCTCCAGCAGTTTGTGACCTAACAGATCACTCAAAGTTTGCTGGAGCGAGCCAGGTTTAACTTTTCAATTCATGTCCATGAGGGTCTCCATCTGGCCTCGTTCTGGCTCTAATAGACTTACTATGAGCACTTGTGACTGTTACTTCTGACTTTTGGCTCCGGTGCAGGCACTTGCTCTCCCGGAGTTCCCATGCTGTTGTTGTGACAAGTGACACCGGCGTCCAATCAGGGTCGGCATTACTGTCTTCACTTCCTGTCGAATTGAACATGAAGAGGAAGTCCAAGATCAGCTACTGCCTGGACTTCCTCTTCATGTTTGATTTGTCAGTGAGACGTTGACTCCAGCACTGATTGGGTGCCGAGATCACGTGTCACAACAACCGCATAGGAGCCTCAGGGAGAGCGAGTGCCGACACGACGGGAATGGAGGGAGGTGAGCATAGGTTTATTATTTCATGGGGCCAGACATTTTCATCAAGAAGGGGTTGTCCTAGAAATGGACACCACCACTAAATTGTTTAGAATCCCAGCAATACTTTGGCAAATATTTGTATAAAATGAAATATATAACAAATGTTATTACATTAAATTATGTAGAGAATTTAGGTTGATTTCAAAAGAAAAAAAGTATTTAATTCACTTTAAGAAAACAAGTGTGAACTGTTTCTAATGTAAAAATCAGAGCAAAATTCATAGTTTTACCATCAATCAACGTCTTTATAGTAAGGAAAAGTCTCCTGTTTACTGTATGTAAAAGTGTTCATTTTACTTCTCATTTTCAGAGCTTTTTTAAACAACAGCATGGGTGTTTTCATGATTGAGAAAAACCTGACTGTGGCAGGTTAGTAAAAAGTATTAAAGCTTTTTTTTTATTTACATACAGTATGAATATTCATTTAGATAGATTATGTTTGACTTCTCGTTTGTTTGTGAATAGTTATGCAGTTAATCCCAATTTTTGCTTTTTTTTAAATTTTCTCCTCCCCTTTTTCAAATAGCCATAATAATGTTTGTGTTTTTTCATTGACAATGCGGGATTGTAGTATGTGAATTGTAGTTTTGAAAGGCACCATACACGTAAAGTACGAAAAAAAGCGAGTTTAAATGGTGAAAAGACTGCAATTCTGGTATTTTGTTTTTTTTCTTGTTTGTTTTTTACAGTGCTAATTGGGCAGTAAAATATGACTAGGATGATAGGAAATACCAAATGCATATTTTTTTTTACAATTTGAATGGCTTCAAAGAAAATCTGATTTTCAAACAAAATAAAATGGCTTGTGTCACCATTTACCCACAATAATTTTTGCACCATTTTGATTAGATTTTATTCGTAGGAGGTGTGGTGACCAAAAAAAAGGCAATTTGGGCATTTTATTTCTTAACAATTTTTACTACATGGGTTAACTGATTTTAGATTTTGATAACTCAGACTTTTAGGGGTACAATGATACAAAATAGTTGTTTCTCTATTATTTCTTTATTTTTCACTGGGGACCAGGGACGGCGATTCAAATTTTTAGGTGTTTATTTTTTTAATATTCTTAATAGTTTCCTTTTTATTTGTCTTCTGAAGGGACTTGAATCTGTTTGATATATGTAGAGCAATACTATAGTACTGCAATATATAGTTGAAATAATGGTGTCCTACAAAACGCAGCCATCGGCTAGGCTTCACAGAAGTACTGACTTTAATGTGATAGGTACCAGTCAGCTGCTCCAAGTGATCATGTCGTGGGGGGTTGATAGGCACTTGGAACAAACACGTGGGATCCCACCGCTTAATGCTGCTGTTAGTGTTTGACAGTAGCATTTCATTAGTGAACAGCAGCAATCAGAGTTAGCTCAGATCACTGATGTTAGAGGCAAGTGATGGCTGTATAACACAGTCGGGATCTGCCCCGTGTGCATGCTGTTATTTTTGTTAGCTACAATAAATAAATTACACCATACACCATCCATATTTTAGTTATTAAAATGCTGGTTGAATAAGTTGCAACATACTGTATATATTATGTATTATGAATACGTGAATGCCCCCCATTCATCTGTGTCTTTCTATCTTCTTTGCAGCTACTACTACTAGTGCTACTACTGCTAAGACTACGCCAAAAAGTGGAGGCCCTGCCAATGATCCTTCCTTCTTGGTTCTGACTCTTTGTCTTCTTGTGATCACCAGCAAGTTTTTGTCCTAACGATCTACAGAATCATGAAAGTTCATTGGCAAACTCAATGACAACTGTATATATTATTTGTATATGACACAAAGCTGTAAAATTTCCCCATGAGTAGTGGTCTGTGGTCACTGACAAACCTAATGGCAGCTGCATATATTCCTCATGAATTTGCCAAGAAATGTGAAATCCCTCCATGAGTGGTTGTCTGTTTCGAGTGTCCGTACACGTGTGGAACCACTAGTGAGTAGTGATGAGCGAGTATACTCCGTTGCTTGGGTTTTCCCGAGCACGCTCGGGTGGTCTCCGAGTATTTATGGCTGCTCGGAGATTTGGTTTTCCTTGCCGCAGTTGTATAATTTGCCGCTACTGGACAGCTTGATTACATGTGGGGATTCCCTAGCAACCAGGCAACCCCCACATGTACTCAGGCTGGCTAATAGCTGTAAATCATTCAAATGAAATCTCCGAACACTAACGAATACTCGGAGACCACCCGAGAGTGCTCGGGAGAACTCGAGCAACGAGTATACTCGCTCATGACTACTAGTGAGATGTTATCTGATTTAGACGCAGTCAAAGCTAGTGGGGTCTGCAACCTCTGATCATGTGGGAGTGTTGCCAACAAATTGCTCCACCGAAGACAGGATATTTTGACATTCAGCAAACCGAATCTTTGCCCCATTGAAAAGACAACCTACTGCACTGAAAATAACTTTTAACATAGTGGGTTAAATATATTGTATTACAAGCTTTAGATAGTTCAGAGGTAAAGTCAAAGCCAAAGCTGCTCCCCTTTACCGTTCCTCATGGGTGGGGTGAACCTACTCATAGCTCCGCCTCATTACCATTGCAGAAAAATAGTAATGCAAAATAAGTGGAGCTTTGTCAGAAAATATGGGTTAGAGGGGTTTAACCAGTACCAATCGGGTACTATTCCTATAATCCTTTTTACCTTTATCCTTATGTTTAATAGGTATATCATTTATTTAATTCACAAAATAAAACTGAATTGTCTTACTATGCTTCATAAAATTCACGCTCGCAATTCAGCACAGGCGCGACATGTTTTAATTCCATAAATTAAAATGACTCATTGTATGGGTGGAAATAAGAGTTATCCTATGAATTATCCTATTGTCTGTTTTATGTACAGTATGTAAACTAATTTTATATAAAATGTAAAAAAAAATAAAAGATTCAAGTGTATCAAATTGGTCCTTTCTTGTGTACTTTGTCGACTATATGAAGTGCACAATTTTTCGAATAGTTTTCCTTCCACCTCTTAGACACAATATCCAATGACCTCCACATAACAGAAATCGAAACAGGTCACCACTGCATCTGCTTTTTTGTTGCTAAAACTGGTGAAAATTAATTATTTGTACTTAATTATTTTTGCCTCAACAGGTAGCAGCAGAACGAGACGCTTTCCTCCTCTTACCTTTTTTAATATGTTCTCCCATTGACATGGTCAAAAGCTTTGGCTGCATTGAGTGTGAGCATTTCGTAGTCCTTTATTCCCAATTGGTTCCACTCCAGGCACAAAATTACCAGTCTTGTATTATAAACGGTTAATTTGCCAGGCATAACACCCGCCGGATTTGAGTTTAACAATTATAAGATTATCCCTGCAATTTTCCTGAATTTTGGCCAATTTTGAAGTTGCTGGAGGTACCGTTACCTCCTGGGCCATTGTGCAGCTGCATAGGTTACACCCATGGCGGACGTTATAGGTAGACAGACTAGGCATCTGCCTAGAGCCCCCGCTACCCCAGGTGCCTCAGCCAGTGGCATGCCACTAACAGCGGCAAACCACATGGCAGCTATGGGGCCCCGGAGTCAGGGGGGGCCTGACGCCTGCTCTGCTTCCCCCACATCACGCATTTAACTTGTAATAGATTTTGATACAGTTGAAAGCAATGATGGAGGAGAGAGTGTCAGATAACGCTCCCTCTCCCATCACTACTCCTCTGCATCTGACGCAGAGGGCACGAGATGACCTGACTTCATCGTGTGCCACGCTGTGCCAGGAGAGGAACTGATGAGATGCTCTGAAGAAACCAGAGCAGCTTGGGAATAGGGAGAGGTAAGTAATGTATTGATTTATTTTTTTATAATACTGCTGGATTGTAAGGCTGCATTTTACTGTGTGTGCAGCTGCAAAATACTCTATGTGCGCGTGGCTGCATTATACGATATGATATGATACGATACAATTTATTGATCTGGGGGGAAATTACGGTATTACAGTAGCAATACAAACCGCAGTACATAAGATATTGCAACACAAATCTTGCACAAGTATACCAACATTACATAACAAATAAACTCCATGTGTGTGTGTGTGGGGTGCTGCGTTATACTTTATAGGGTGGCTGCATTATGCTCTATGAGGGGGCTGCATTATACTTTATGAGGGGGCTGTATTATAGTCTATTAAGGGGCTGCGTTACACTCTATGGGGTGGCTGCATTATACTTTTATGGGGTGTCTGCATTATACTCTATGAGAGGGGCTGCATTATGATCGATGAGGGGGCGGCATTATGCTCTATGAGGGGGCTGCATTTTGCTCTATGAGGGGGTTTGCATTATACTCTATGAAAGGGGACTGCATTATGCTCTGAGGGGGGCTGCATAATGCTCTGAGGGGAATGCATTATACTTTATGGGGCAGCTGTATTACACTCTTTTGAGGACTACGGGGTGCATTATACGGTAAGTACTATATGAAGGCTGCATTATACTACATGGGGGCTGCATTATACTCTATCAAAGACCATGGGGGTGCATTATACTATATGTACTATATTGGAAATGCATTACACTGTATCAAGGACTATGGTAAATGCATTATCTACTATATAATTGTCTAAGGGTCACTTCCATCTGTCCTTCTTTCTTCCTTTCTGTCACGGTTATTCAGTCGCTGATTGGTCTCGCCAGCTGCCTGTCGAGGCTGCCGTGACCAATCAGCGACGGGCACAGTCCGGAAGAAAATGGCCGCTCCTTACTACCCGCAGTCAGTGCCTGTCGCCCGCAAACTCCCCTCCGGTCACCGCTAACACAGGGTTAATGCCGGTGGTAACGGATCGCGTTATGCCGCGGGTAACGCACTCTGTTACCGCCGCTATTAACCCCGTGTGTCCCCAAATTTTTACTATTGACGCTGCCTATGCGGCATCAATAGTAAAAAATGTAATGTTAAAATAACATGATGCCACTCTTCAGAGGAGATTCAAACAGGAGAACAACTTGCAAGTGGCCACTTTAAGTAGCTTTTCTCATGATTTTGCATACACCTGGCTATGAAGTTCAAAGCTCAATGAGGTTAGAAAACCAAAGAAAGTGCTTTAGTAAGTCAGTAAAAAGTAGGTAGGAGTATTTAAAACAAGAAAATGATAAGGGTGCCCATACTTATGCACCTGTCAAATTTTGTTTGAATGCAAATTGCACATTTTCTGTTAGTACAATAAACCTCATTTCAAGGCAGAAACATTACTGTGTCCAACAGTTATTAGATATATGCAACTGAAATAGCTGTTGCAAAAAAATCTATTTTTATAAAACATTAAGCTTAAGATTAATAGGGGTGCCCAAACTTGAAAAAGTTTGGGCATACATGTATGCATACAGTTGATGGAACAGAGTGATAATAGTAGCATCCATTTTACATGTGAGTTTGATAAAATCTCCCAATTAATTGTTATCAAACCATTTTTGTAGTGTTTATGGCCTTCACAATGACACATTTGTAATTGTTGATTTTAGAGAGTATGGAAGTGTCGTAGATGCGTTCATGTTCTGAACTTCAGCACTTGGTCACCGCTTGGTAATCAACCAACTCTGTCTTCCTCAATCACAAATCCTTACTGGATCAACTGGGCCATGTCTTTTCTTTGTGAAAGTGGCTGATGAAGGATTTTAACTGTCCCCAAACATAATACATCTCTTTGCAGGCCGTGGGTTGTGCGCTTGGAGGCGAGTGTACAACCATCACCTTACATGAGCCAGGCAGTGCATGGAGTGTGCCTTTTGGATAATAATGTCAAAGTGACGAGTCTTCCTCAACACCATCCAGGCAACATAAAACTCCCCTCAGCCCTCAAACAATTGTAAGTGAAAGACAGCAAGAAATACAATCTGAACACATAAAACAGAACAAGTTGACCAAATGAAACAAATGTGGTTCCAAAAGAGAAAGATATGTGGCCCTTCATCTACTAACAACTAGAGATCAGAGGACCTGTAGAAGTTCAAGTTCTGACACCTGACCCTAACTTTAGTCCAAAGTTCAGTTTGGGTACCCAAACTTGAACGAGAACCTGAACAGCATTGAAAACAATTGACACCCGAACTTTGGTTGTGGAAAAACATTCTCTTTCTCTTCCCCCTGAATTCCGAACTTTACAACAGACTTCCAGGAGAAGTCTGTATTCGGCGTTAAGCACCGGATTCTAAGTGTCAGGTAGGAATCTAAAAGTTCGGGTTCACTCATCCCTACTAATAACCTTATTATGAAATGCCACAATATATTTTCATAAAACACATACAGTAAGCTGGACACAACATTTATGCTGACCACATGGCAGATGCTGAACTTCGAAAGGACAAAACGTATGCTCTTGCCAAAAATTCATCAATCTGCATGGAAACAGTTCACCCCCATCCAATGTAAATGTGTTGTTCTTTAGTTATTGGCCAATCAACTTAATTCAGTATGAAGAGTTAAAAAAGAGTTAAAAAAATAATCTCTAGTGTGACTTCATTATAAAAAATGTACCAAGGGCATACAGAGAAAAAAGCTGACGCATTTCGAGTCTAGCCCACTCTTTATCAAAGGTGTAACAAAAAGTGGCAAGCAGCTGATATAAGAACACACAACGCCCAATAATCTCTTAACGTCACATACTAGTCATACCTTAGAAATAGTATGTTATCCCTAAAATGAGACACCATGAGGGCAGGGATAGATGCGTATATCTCATAAGGAACAATGTAATAGATTTTAAAATAAATTCATAGCATGAAAAACACTTATAATACAGTATGGTTCCAGTAGAGTTGGTTGACAAATAGGAAGACAGCTATAATGGATGGATGATTACCATATAAATACATCATTGATAGACTAGAATAATGATAGTAACATCCATTTTGCAAGAGAGTTTGATAAAATTTCTCAACTAAACATCATAAAACCGTTTCTATAGTTTTGTTGGCCTTACCCGATAGCAATTCCAAATTTGTAATTGTTGATGTTTGGGAGTATGGAAGTGCCGTAGATGCACGCAAGTTACGAACGTCAACACTTGGTCACGGCTTGGTTTGCAACCATCTCTGTCTTCCTCAACCACAAAGTCTTCCAGCATCATCTGGGCCATTTCTACCATTTTTGAAATTGGCTGATGAAGGATTTGGACTGTCCGCAAATGTAATACATCCCTTTGCATGCCGTGGGTTGGGCACTCGGTGGCGCGTGTACAACTATCACCTTACATGAGCCCAATGGTAAGTGGAACATTTTTAGCACTATACTGTTGCAATAATTTGTGTAACATTCTGTTGGAAATGTATACACATTATTTTTCATTCATCAAGTATATAATTGCATACTGTACATGTTCAATGTAAAAGGTATTGTTGCTTGACTTCATGTTTATTTGTTGTGCACATTCCGAAACACTTATCATTGAACATCATTACATTTGAAAGCATTCTTTATAATGGTTGCAGCCAAGAACCAGTGTGAGAGGGCAGCGAAAATGTTCCGCTCCGGTGAAACGTCTCCCAGACATTCCGTGGGTCATGTGACCAGATGACATAGAACTGTGCATTGTCCCTTTCATGTAACATCATCATGCTGGTGCTGTGCTCCACAACGATGGGTCTCAGCGTTTCACGTGGTGGGGTAGGACCTTGAATATTAATATGTGACGTAATTCTTTATATTCATATGACCCCCTCAAAAAACCTGCATCTCTTCATCTCCTAATGAGGCAAAATGTAGCAAGAAAAGAGCTACTGCTGATCTGTCTGTCCAGATGTAAATAAATGACTTTATTTTCTACAGGCATTTGAGTGCCAAGCTTTTTGATACATTTGAGGCAAAATGTTAGGTATAAAAGCTAGCTACTTACCTTATTAGAACACTTCCTGACTAGTGTTGAGCATTCCGATACCGCAAGTATCGGCCGATATTTGCTGCATCGGATTTCCGATACCGAGTTCCAATATTTTTGTGATATCGGGAATTGGTATCGGGATTAAGATTCATGTGTAAAATAAAGAATAAAAATACAAAATATTGATATACTTACCCTCGGACGGGCCCTGGTTGTCACCGCTGCAACCGCCATGCTTCCCTTCCTAAAAATGAGCGCGTTAAGGACCTTCGTTGACGTCGCGGCTTTTGATTGGTCGCTGAGCGGTCATGTGACCGCTCACGCGACCAATCACAAGCCGCAACGTCATCGAAGGTCATTAACGCGCTCATTCTTAGGAATTTTCTTAGGAATGAGCGTGTTAATGACCTTCGATGACGTCGCGGCTTGTGATTGGTCGCGTGAGCGGTCACATGACCGCTCAGCGACCAATCACAAGCCGCGACATCAATGAAGGTCCTTAACGTGCTCATTTTTAGGAAGGGAAGCATGGCGGTTGCAGCGGTGACAACCAGGGCCCGTCCGAGGGTAAGTATATCAATATTTTGTATTTTTATTCTTTATTTTACACATGTATATGGATCCCAGGGCCTAAAGGAGAGTTTCCTCTCCTTCAGACCCTGGGAACCATAGAGGATACCTTCCGATATTTGTGTCCCATTGACTTGTATTGGTATCGGATATCGGTATCGGCGATATCCGATATTTTTCGGGTATCGGCCGATACCATCCGATACCGATACTTTCAAATATTGGACGGTATCGCTCAACACTATTCCTGACGAAACCACAAAGCAGCCCTGAAACATACTAGCCTGCTTTGCATGGGTTCAGATCTATTCCATTCCTCATTAGTGGTCAGTATTGGATTGTTAGATGTGGGTACATATTTACTGTAGGGGGGTTTGCTCTCCTGTATCCAGGAGAATTTTTCTCCTATTCTAGTCCATTCTTTCTCATGTGTATTGTTGTACTATATTTGCATTTGTGATTTTAATGTATATTCAATAGAGATTAGCGAATCAGAACTATAAAGTTCGGGGTTCGCACTGGACACCGAGTGTCCAGTGCTGAATTCCGAACACGGATTTCTCCTTTCAGGGGGAGGAAGAGAGAGACATAGTCCTTACTATGACCATTTTACAGCCCTTTTACAGCACCAAAGTTTGAGTCTCCATTGACTTGGTTCGGGTTAAAGTTCGGGTAGAGTTCTCATATACGAACCGAACTATGGACTAAAGTTCGGTGAAACCTGACGAACCCGAACATCGGCTGATCCGCTAATCCCTAATATTCAATAAATATATACATACATTTACATATTATGGTCTGTTCATTTCCTTACATTCATTATGGGTGTGTGGAGTGTGCCTTTCGGATAATATCATCAAAGAGGCGCATCTTCCAAAGCAGCATTCAGATGGATCTAGAAAACATAAAACCCCACCCAGATAATTGACTGCAAGCAAGTGACAGCAAGAAATGAAATCTAAACTTATAAAACAGAACACATTGACCATCCAAAGTTGTACAAATGTGGTTCCACATTGCACCAACATTTAGGTAATGAGACATCATGTAGCTTGCAAAAAAGCAGCTGCATGCTGTGTGTATGAAAACACATAAGTGCAAACCATATGGCGACACAGCAGACGCACAACACATAGAGACACTGATAATTTTAGAGCAAGGTATGGGACTGTACATCTACTAATATCCCAAAAATTTCTTACAACACATAAAAAATCTGGGCACAAAATATATGCAAACCACATGGCAGACATTAAACACCAAGAGGGCAAAATGTATGCTCTTGCCGAAAACATAGAATAGCAGCCATACATTGCCATAAATGTTTGAGAAGGTAGAAAATAAAGAACCCACATGAGTGCAATTAATGAAGTGAGTACACGTGAGTGGCGGAACATCATCCTAATTGCCAGAAAATAAATTTTGGGAAACGGTTTCTCGCGTCGGATCAATCACTGGTATAATTGGGAACGATTGTCCCACAGTTCGGGATGCCCCTCCACTAAACCTATTATCCGGTCTGCATCCAAAGATGGCATGGGAACATAGTTATTATCCACTGTGGCCCAGTAGAGATCAAAATAAATATAGACACTAGTAAAAATTGACTTCAGGTTATTGGCATTTCCTAACATTAAAAATAGAAAATAGAAACGTGCTCATACGGCATCCAAGAACTGTCCATTTTTTTCACTGGGCAAAAAAAATGTATTTAGACATCTTCCAGAAGAAGAATTGGTCCGAGCATTGTTGGTCGCGCCAGTCTTGATGAGGGGGACACAGCGGAGTCAGATGCTCTGGAGTCTGGATTTATGAAGAGGCGTTCTCCTCTTTATGAATCAGGAGCGCTGGACGAGCGGCGTGCACCTCTGTGTGCTTCTCACCACAAATCCTACTCCAGCAGTAAGATTTGTGGTGTAACGGATGCCACCGCTTGTCATGAGTTTGGTGACCAGGTGTCGCCACACCCTTGCCCAGCCACAGCTACGCCCATTTAATCAATACTGAAAGAAACTGGCGGAAAATGCTCAAAGTTGCAAAATTTTGTCCCAACTCTGATCTACTCCTAAATTATTCAACATTTCAAAGCTTTTATTCCAGTATTATTACGTGAAAGAATTGATGAATGGGACCTCATGGGTTTTTACAAATTCAGAACAAAATGCTATGGTAATTGATTACTGCGGTGCACATATTTGGAAATTAATCAGAATGAGTGGACACATGGATGCTTGGGTTCGTCGGATTCAACCAAACTTTAGTCCAAAGTTTGGCTTTACACCAACTTGAATACGAACCCCATAGAAGTCAATGGCGGCCCAAAGTATGGTGCTGTAAAATGGTCGCAGTAAGGGCTAGAGGGCAAAAGACACTTTCTTTCTTTCTTTCTCTGAAGACTAAGAGGAACTTCCAGATTGTACGATCGAACCCCAAATTTACAGTTCGGGTTCTCTTATCTCTTGAAATGAGGCATTGTCTCGAACACATCTGATGTGATAATCAAGGGCTTCATTATTTGCACCAGGTGAGCTCGAGATAAACGTTTATTGCAAAATTGACTGATATTTGGAACGGAACATAATTCCTTCCCCATTGAATTAAGCTCCAGTTCCAGCTGCCAAAAAATAGCGTTAAAGCATAATGTTGCCTCCACCATGTTTCACTGTAGGTATGATGATCTTTTGGCGATGCATAGTGTTGGCTTTGCCACAAATATACCTTTTGGAACTATGGCCAAAAAGTTAGCATCTTGGTCTCATCAGACAATAACACATTTTCCCACATGCTTTTGGCAGACTTGATGCAGGTTTTGACAAAACATACTTAGGATGAGGTGATTTTCTTTCTCAGAAAAGTCTTCCATCTTACCACCCTACTCCACAATCTAGACATGTGAAGAATATGGAAGATTGTTGCCATATGCAATACACAACCAATATTTGCTAGAAATTCCTGCAGCTCCTTTGATATTTCTGCATGTCTCTTGACAGCCTCCCTGACCAATTTTCTGCTTGTCTTTTCATTCATTTTTAAGGGATATTCAGTTTTAAGTAATACCACAGTTCTTGATAAAATTTAAGTCACTTCTTGATGACGTTGTCTTCACAGTATTACATGTTATATCTAATGCCTTGGAAACATTTTTGTACCCTTCTCCTGGCTGATCGTTTTTAATAATGAGATACCTTTGCTGTGTTGTAAGCTGTTTCCGGACGATGGCACTTGCTGTAAAATTCAACTAAGAAAACATCAGCGAATCTTTATAAGGGGTTAATCAAACTCATAGTAAATTATGAAAGCTATGTACTTACTACTATGCATAAAAATGTAAACGTGACTGGCTAATTCTAAACACAATCACACCCTCAATTATAAGAGGGTGTTCACACTTAGGTAACTACATTATTTTAGTTTTTTTTTTATTTTTATCCTCAGTCGGCACCACCCCTCCAAAAAAAAGAAAAATATATATTTCAGTTTGTTTCTCCATGGATCCTTATAGATTATAGGTGACAATAAAGATGGAAACAGTTCTGAAATGTTTTTATTTGGTATGAATTTTATACATCACAAAAATGCCATTACTGACATTTTAACAGCTGTGTTTGCGTCGTACAAGTGCAGCTGCGATATTGAATATGAACACCAGAGGACAGTATAGTGAAGTGTCATTCCCACGTTTCTGTCAATTTTTTTTACATTTCTATACATTTCATGTTCTTGATTGCACAATGTAATATATACTTTATATTTGTAAGATAATTTCTACTCCCACGTATGGTACATTGTATATTTACAATAAGTGCCATCAAATTACGAGTTTACTAGCAGACTTTAGCTCCTTAACGGCCAAGGGTTTTTCAGTTCTTGAATTTCTGTTTTTTGCTTCCCTTCCTCCCAGAGCCATAACTTTTTTATTTTTCAATTAATGTGGCCATGTAATTATTATATAGTAATAGTGTTGAGCATTCCGATACCGCAAGTATCGGGTATCGGCCGATATTTGCGGTATCGGAATTCCGATACCGAATTCCGATACTTCCCGCGTATTGGATACCGGAATCGGAAGTTCCCAGAATTCAAACTGAACGCAGCAGCCAATGAGGAATGATTGGAAGTGTGGGCACATCCTGTTTAGCATGGTGGGCATGTAAGTACTGGCAAGGCTGTGATTGGCTGCTGAAATTATGTCACTCTGCACTATAAAAAACGCTGCCGCCATTTTGCGCTCACTCTGCTGTGATTTCAGTTAGGGACAGGACGCTGTGTTCTAACTGAGGGCCAGTTGAGATAGCTAATTGCTTTATTTTCCTTTCCCAAGGCTAATTTAGCAAAACGCTGTGTGTTCTTCACTGTTCACCTTGCTCTTGCCTTGCAGCGCTGTTTTAACAGCGTTCTGCAAGGTCTCTGTGTGTGTGTGTGTGTGCAGCTCACTCTGTAGTCTGTGTGCAGCCATATACCCGGTTGTATTCAGCTCAGGGGGGGTTCACACTGCCTCACACAGTTGTCCTTTTTTGCTCATAGTGCAGCCTGCTGCACATTTTTTCTCAAATTTCCTATTAGTGTCTTTCCACCTGTCTCCAGCTAAATTGTGGAAAAACACTACATAGGATAACCTAGAGGGGGGTTTTTGGGCCTTGCAGCGCCGTTTACGGCTGTCTGCACGGTCTCCGTGTGAGCCCAGCTCGCCCTGTAGTCTGTGTGCAGCCATAGCCGGTTGGATTCAGCTCAGGGTTCGTTACTGCCTCATACCTTGAAAAAAATTTCCCTTTTTTTCAAATAGTGCAGCCTGTTTAAAATTTTTTAAAAAAATTTCCTATTAGTGTTTTTCCACCCGTCTACAGCTAAATTGTGGAAAAACACTACATAGGATAACCTAGAGGGGTTTTTTTGGGCCTTGCAGCGCCGTTTACAGCTGTCTGCATGGTCTCTGTGTGAGCGCAGCTCGCCCTGTAGTCTGTGTGCAGCCATAGCCGGTTGGATTCAGCTCAGGGTGCGTTACTGCCTCATACCTTGAAAAAAAAATTTCCTTTTTTTCAAATAGTGCAGCCTGTTTAAAATTTAAAAAAAAAAATTCCTATTAGTGTCTTTCCACCCGTCTCCAGCTAAATAGTGGAAAAACACTATATAGGATAACCTAGAGGAGGGTTTTTTGGCCTTGCAGCGCCGTTTACGGCTGTCTGCACGGTCCCCGTGTGAGTTAAACTTGCTCTGTAGTCCGATCTGCAGAAAAAAAAAAAGGAAAGTTCACCAAACACAACTTAACACTTGTGTAGGCCACATTTGAAAAATAATAAAGTTTAGTCCACACTTTACAACATTAGTGTTTCTTACACCTGTTAGGAGGAGCATTTCAGGAATAAGCACACTAAGGCCTTAGTACTTTTCTGCTTATCTTTATCTGTCAACCAAGATGAAGAGGGCAGGGAGTAAGGCACGTGGGCGTGGGCGCGGAGCAGGGAGAGGAGCAGGGAGAGGACGTTGTGATTCTGTGCCTGCTGCAGGCACCGGTGACTCGTCGTCACTCAGTTTCAGCAGGGAACAGTCCTTCATTCGCACCTTTGTCGGAGAGCGCCGTGCACCGCTGCTGCGTGAAGACCAAATTGAAGCCGTTGTCGGGTGGATGGCAGCTAACGCCTCGGCATCGACTTCAGTTAGTGCCACATCCTCTCAGGCACAGAGCACTGGAGAGCAGCCTTCTGTCTCTTCACCACCTGCCAAATTGGCCAGGCAGTCAGAGAGCCCAGGACAGGAGCCGTCTCTACTTCTGTTCTCTGAATCTCTTGGCTTGGAAACAGGGGGCCAGCCAAGCAGCATTGGAGAAATGGAAGAAGAGGCAGTGTGCAGTGATGCCCAACAGCTTTTTCTCTCTGACTCTGAAGAGGCGGGTGGGCCAGTGCCTCCGGTGACCACAGCGCAGTACGCATCTGATGATGAAACTCAGGTGCTGCTTTCTGGTGCGTACTGTGCTGCCGAGACTACCCAGGAGGAGCAGTTGGTGGCAGAGGGTAGTGGAGATGATGAGGTCGTTGACACATCGTGGCGTGAGGAACAGGAAGGTGGTGGGAGCAGCTCTGAAGAAGAGATTCCCCTTACGGGCCAAAGAGGGAGAGGGAGGGGGAAGACTGCGGAGCCTGTAGCCTCCACTTTGGCACCCGTTAGGAGCCTGTCTCTTTCCAAAGCCAAAAAGGGCGCTCCCAAGACTTGCAGTGCCTGGTCCTTTTTTGACACAGTTGCAGATGACATTTGTTTTGTCAAATGCAAGCTGTGTCATCAGAAAGTAAAAAGAGGGAAAAATGTCAGCAACCTCAATACCACAAATATGTGGAAACATGTGCGGACCAGGCACGCGGTGGAGTTACAGAAACACACTGAAGATGTAGGCCAACCAACAGCGGCAGCTACCACCTCTTCAGCTCGTGTTGCCTCTTCCTCCAGCTCACGCACAGCTGGTTTGGCTTCCTCCCAGGATCGCCATGCAAGAACCTCTGGCACTGTTGTCCAGAGACCTTGTGTAATTCCACCCACAGCACCACCTTCCCAGTCATCCTCACACTCCCAGTCTACTCTACAGCCATCGGTAGTACAAGCATGGGATAAAAGGCGGGCATTCTCGGCCAACCACCCCCGAGCACAGGCTCTGAATGCAGGCATTGCCAAACTGTTGTCCCTGGAAATGCTCTCATTCAGGCTGGTGGAGACTGACAGCTTCCGTGACTTGATGGCATTGGCAGTCCCACAGTACAAGGTGCCCAGCCGCTTTTACTTCAGCAGGCGAGCTGTCCCTGCCTTGCACAGGCATGTTGAGGGAAACATAAAACATGCGCTACTGAACGCCGTCAGTAGCAAGGTCCACCTCACCACCGATGCGTGGACCAGTCAGCATGGACAGGGGCGATACGTTTCCCTCACTGCCCATTGGGTTAATGTTGTTGAGCCAGGTACAGATCGTGCGAGTGGCGCAGGACGTGTCCTGCCCACTCCAAGGATTGCAGGAATCCAGTCTGTATGCATTGACTCCTCCTCTTACACAAGTTCCTCAGAATCATCTCTGCAGGATCCGTCACAGTCCACCTCCACATGGACCCGTGAACGTTTACCTATGACCGACATGAGCACAGCCATGGCCAAACGTCAGCAGGCCGTCTTGAAACTAGTTTCATTGGGGAATCGAAGCCACACAGCGCAGGAGCTCTGGAATGCCATCAAGCAGGAGAGCGATGTGTGGTTACTGCCAGCGAATCTCCAGCCAGGCATGGTAGTGTGTGACAATGGCCGAAATCTGGTGGCAGCTTTGGCCCTTGGCAACCTCACTCACATCCCATGTCTGGCACATGTGCTCAATTTGGTTGTGCAGAGTTTTCTGAGGGACTATCCGGATCTTGATGCCCTGCTGCACAAGGTCCGCCTAGAGTGTGCTCACTTGCGGCGTTCCAGCTTGGCAAGATCCCGCATTGCTGCTCTGCAGCGCCGATTCCGCCTTCCGGAACACCGCATCATATGTGACCTACCTACCCGGTGGAATTCCACGTTACATATGTTGGAGCGGTTGTGTGAGCAGCAGCAAGCAGTTATGGAGTACCAGCTGCATCAGGCGCAAAGAAGTCGCAGTCAGCGCCGATCAGACTTCACAACCACAGAGTGGGCCACTATGAAGGACGTCTGCCAGGTTTTGCGTCCTTTTGATTATTCCACGTGGATGGCAAGTGCAGATGATGCACTAGTCAGCATGACTGTCCCCCTTATCTGCCTGCTTCAGCAAACTTTGCAAGGGTTAAGGGCTGATGTTGTGGAAGAGGTGGAGGATGAGGAGTCACCTTTTCCATCAGCTTCTGGAGAGTCAGAGCCACGTGGTTCCTCACAAAGGGGTACGCAGGGGCCACTTTGTGAGGAGGATGAGGAGGAGTCAATGGAGGAGGAAGAGCTCCATCCAGAGGAGGGAGCGACACAATTGTCCAGTGGTCAGTGAGTACAGCGAGGGTGGGGTGATGACGAGCGGGCGGAGATCATGTCTCAAGCAGGGGACAGCGTTTCTGGGCCAGTTGGCAGTCTGCAGCACATGGTGGATTTCATGCTGCAGTGCCTGAGAAACGACCGCCGCATCGACCACATTCTCAACATGCCTGATTATTGGGTGTTCACCCTCCTCGATCCTCGCTACCGGGACAACGTCCAAAACCTCATCCCAGCGCTGACCCGGGAGCATAAATTGCGGGAGTACCACGACACACTGGTGAATTCCATCATCTTCTCCAGTCCAACTGAGAGGAGTGCTGCTAGTGCTTTACAAAGCAGCTCAGTGCGTCGAGGCAGTGGGGGAGGCTCTGCCCAAAGAGGGAGCAGAAGCAGTGCCTCTGCCCAAGGCAAGCCCAGTATGGCACAACTCTGGCACACTTTTGTGTGCCCGCCCCAAATGTCTACACCATCACCGGCGGCTCCAGTCAGCAGGAGGCAACGGTTCCGTCAGATGGTGACAGACTATATGGCTTGCCCTCTTACTGTACTCCCAGACGGCTCTTCCCCGTTCAAGTTTTGGGTCTCTAAGCTGGATACATGGCCAGAGCTAAGCCAGTATGCATTGGAGGTGCTGGCTTGCCCTGCGGCTAGTGTCTTATCGGAACGTGTCTTTAGTGCCGCAGGTGGTGTACTAACAGACCGTCGCATGCGACTATCCTCCGATAACGTTGACCGGCTTACTTTCCTGAAAATGAACCAGGCCTGGATCTCGCAGGAATTTGCCACTCCTCTGCCTGATTAAGTAATTGGGTGTCATCCAGGTCTCCTGATGTGTTCATCTTTCTACCACCTGAACTGCTATTCCTGGGCTCCAACACCGCCAGTTGCGGCTCAGAAGTGCAGGCTGCACAGTAAAAACATACGACCCAGTGTTATTGGGTTTCAGTAACGTCTGCTGATCCCCAGCTGTGTAGCCGGCAATGTGTCCTGCGACCGCCACGCTGGCACAACAACCTAAATGTAAGGGAACCTGTCCCCCAACCCCCCCCCCCCCCCGGCGTTTGTTACTGAAAGAGCCATCTTGTGCAGCAGTAATGCTGCACAAGGAAAAGGTAGCTCTTTTATTTTAGCTCCTTGCACACGCAGAACTTAACACTTATAAAATGTGTTCACTGATACCGTTATACCGTCCCGGAGCTGGGACTTTCCTTCGTAATGTGAAGCAGCACAGCCGTCATTCCTACCCCCTTGGTGCCATGCACTGCCTCCTCAACGTTGTTTTAAGCTGTCACGGAGCCTGCGCTGTTCTGTTATCCCTTGGCCATGCCCTATTTGCGCTGCCTGTCTTCTGACATAATTTGGTGTCAGGCTGGCTGCGCCTGTGCGGCCGCGCTGCCCGAGATCCCGCCTCGCAGTGTCTTCTGATTGAATCACACTGCGGGCCTTGGATCCATGGGCATGCGCAGTGCATATCTTCCCCTCGGGCTCTCGCTCATCTCCCTCCGCCTTCTTTAGACTGTGCGCCGTCAGCTGATCCCTAATAGCATGCCACGGCCGTGACACCGCACAGTCTGAAGAAGAGGGAAGGAGGGGAGTGAGAGTCGAGGATATGCACTGTGCATGCCCATGGATCCAAGGCCCGCAGTGGGATTACGTTAGACGACACTGCGAGGTGGGATCTGGAGCAGCGTGGACGCACAGGCACTGACAGCCTGACACCAAACTATGTCAGAAGACAGGCAGCGCTAATTGGGCATGGCCAAGGGATAACAGAACAGCGCAGGCTCCATGACAGCTTAAAACAACGCTGAGGAGGCAGCGCACGGCACCAAGGGGATAGGAATGACAGCTGTGCTGTGTCCCATTACGAAGGAAATTCGCACCTCCATGACGGTTTTACGGTATAAGGGGACACATTTTTAGTGTTTACTTCTGTGTTTGCAAGGAGCATAATTAAAAGAGCAACCTTTTCCTTTTGCATCCTTAGTGCTGCACAAGATGGCTCTTTCAGCTACAAACGTCTTGGGGGGGGGGTTAAAGGTTCCCTTTCAACTTGCTCCAATCAGGCTTCGGCCTACACTCTGTTCCTCTGCTCCTCCTGCTGTCCCTGGGCTCTAGCACTGCCAGTTGGTGCCTGGAAGTGCTGTCTGCACAGTCAACAGTCGCTCCTCTGTTATTGGGGTTCAGTAACGTCAGCTGATCCCCAGCTGTGTGTGCGGCAATACCTCCAATCTGCTCCTCCTGCTGTCCCTGGGCTCTAACACCGCCAGTTGGTGCCTGGAAGTGCTGTCTGCACAGTCAACAGTCGCTCCTCTGTTATTGGGGTTCAGTAACGTCAGCTGATCCCCAGCTGTGTGTGCGGCAATACCTCCAATCTGCTCCTCCTGCTGTCCCTGGGCTCTAACACCGCCAGTTGGTGCCTGGAAGTGCTGTCTGCACAGTCAACAGTCGCTCCTCTGTTATTGGGGTTCAGTAACGTCAGCTGATCCCCAGCTGTGTGTGCGGCAATACCTCCAATCTGCTCCTCCTGCTGTCCCTGGGCTCTAACACCGCCAGTTGGTGCCTGGAAGTGCTGTCTGCACAGTCAACAGTCGCTCCTCTGTTATTGGGGTTCAGTAACGTCAGCTGATCCCCAGCTGTGTGTGCGGCAATACCTCCAATCTGCTCCTCCTGCTGTCCCTGGGCTCTAACACCGCCAGTTGGTGCCTGGAAGTGCTGTCTGCACAGTCAACAGTCGCTCCTCTGTTATTGGGGTTCAGTAACGTCAGCTGATCCCCAGCTGTGTATCCGGCAACGTGTCATGCCATGCTGGCACAACTAAAATGTAAGGGGACCTGTCCCCCCCCCCCTAGGCATTTGTTACTGAAAGAGCCACCTTGTGCAGCACTAATACTGCACAAGGAAAAGGTCGCTCTTGAAATTATGCTCCTTGCAAACGCTGAACTACACACTCATGTAATGTGTCCCCTCACACCGTCAAACTGTCCCTGAGGTGGGACTTTCCTTTGTAATGTGACGCAGCACAGCCGTCATTGCTACCCCCTTGGCACCGTGCGCTGCCTCCTTAGCGTTGTTTGATTCCGTCCTGGACCCTGCGCTGTTATGTTATCCCTTGGCCATGCACAGTTTGCGCTGCCCGTCCTCTGACATCATTTGTTGTCGTCCTGGCTGCGCCTGTGCGTCCACGCTGCCCGAAATCCCACCTCGCAGTGTCATCTAATGTGATCCCACAGTGGGCCTGGTATCCATGGCCATGCGCAGTGCATATACTAGCCTCTCACTCCCCTTCTTCATGCTTCTTCAGACTAGGCGGCGTCAGCTGATCCCTAATAGCATGCCACGGCCGTGACGCCGCACAGTCTGAAGAAGCAGGAAGGAGGTGAGTGAGAGGCGATGATATGCACTGCGCATGCCCATGGATCCCTGGCCCGCAGTGGGATTACATTAGATGACACTGCGAGGTTGGATCTCGGGCAGCTTGGCCGCACAGGCACTGCCAGCCTGACACCTAAATGATGTCAGAAGACGGGCACCGCTAACTGTGCATGGCCAAGGGATAACATTACAGCGCAGGCTCCGTGACAGAACCAAACAACGTTGAGGAGGTGGCGCACGGCACCAAGGGGGTTGGAATGACGGCTGTGCTGTGTCACATTACAAAGGAAAGTCCCACTTCCGGGACGGTTTGACGGTGTGAGGGGACACATTATATGAGTGTGTACTTCAGCGTTTGCAAGGAGCATAATTTTCGGAGCCACCATTTTCCATGTGCAGTATTACTGCTGTACAAGATGGCTCTTTCAGCAACAAATGCCTGGGGGGGGGGGTTAAAGGTTCCCTTTCAACTTGCTCCACTGCAGGCTTCGGCCTACACTCTGCTCCTCTTTGATTCCCTGGGTTTCAACACTGTCAGTTGCCACCTGGACGTGTTGTCTACACAGAAAAAACACTAGCTGATGTGTCAGTGGGGTTCAGCACTGCCAGCTGTTCCCCTGCTGTGTAGTCGGCAACGTGTCCAGCACAAGCCACGCTGACACAACAGAACAAAAGCTGCCACCAATGCAGGCTTCGGCCTACACTCTGCTCCTCTCCTCCTCCTGCTGCCCCTGGGCTCAAACACCGCTAGTTTTTGCCCGGAAGTGCTAGCTGCACAGAGAAAAACACCAGCCAATGTGTTAGTGGGGTTCAGCACCGCCAGCTGTTCCCCTGCTGTGTAGCCGGCAAAGTGACCTGCAAACGCTACGCAGGCACATGAACTGAAATTAAAGGGACCTGCCACCCACCCCCAGGTGTTTCTATGTATAACAGCTTGGTAGCGCTGCCCGTCTTCTGACATCATTGGTTGGCTGCCTGTGCCTGTGCGTCCGCCCTGCCCGACACAACCCCCCTCGTTGTCTCATATATTTTGGCTGCGAGGGTGTGATTGTTGGGCATGTGCAGTGCATATGTTCGCCTGTCTTAACTCATCTCCTTCTGCCTTCTTCAGACTGTGCGGCCTCATGGCCGTGGTAGGCGATAAGGGATCAGCTGAGGCCGCCCAGTCTGAAGCAGGTGTAAGGACATGTGTGAGCGGCAAACATATTTACTGCACAAGGCCACGAATCCCAGCCACGCAGTGTGATTTTTTGAAAACACACTGCGGGCCTGGGATTCATATCCATTGCAAACCGCACCGGCCAACATGAAATGAGGTGAGAAGACAGGCAGCGCTCACAGCGCATGGCCAAGGGATCACAATAGCGCAGACTCCTGTACAGCAAATAACAACGCTCAGGAATCTGCGCCCAGCACCTAGTTGTAAATTTTGACACCTGTGCTGCGTCTCCTTAAAAAGACAAGTCACGCCTCCACTACTGTTTGACAGTATAATGGGCTAAATAGTGTACGTGTTTTATTCAGCGTGTGCAATGAGCAAAATTAAGAGAGCAACCTTTGACTTGTGAAGCATTAATGCTGCACAAGGTGTGGCTCTTGTACCTTGCAACACCTGTGGGGGGGTTAAAGGTTACCTTTGAAATTGGTTCAACTAGGCTTCGGCCTACACTCTGCTCCTCTCCTCCTCCTGCTGACCCTGGGCTCTAACACCGCTAGTTTTTGCCCAGAAATGCGAGCTGCACAGAGAAAAACACCAGCCAATGTGTTAGAGGGGTTCAGCACCGCCAGCTGTTCCCCTGCTGTGTAGCCGGCATCGTGTCCAGCACAAGCCACGCTGGCACAACCGACCAAAAGCTGCCACCAGTGCAGGCTTCGGCCTACACTCTGCTCCTCTCCTCCTCCTGCTGCCCTTGGGCTCAAACACCGCTAGTTTTTGCCCGGAAGTGCTAGCTGCACAGAGAAAAACAACAGCCAATGTGTTAGTGGGGTTCAGCACCGCCAGCTGTTCCCCTGCTGTGTAGCCGGCATCGTGTCCAGCACAAGCCACGCTGGCACAACAGACCAAAAGCTGCCACCAGTGCAGGCTTCGGCCTACACTTTGCTCCTCTCCTCTACCTGCTGACCCTGCGCTCTAACACCGCCAGTTTTTGCCCGGACATGCTAGCTGCACAGAGAAAAACACCAGTCAATGTGTCAGTGGGGTTCAGCACCGCCTGCTGTTCCCCTGCTGTGTAGCTGGCAACGTGTCCTGCAAACACCATGTAGGCACCTGAACTGAAATTAAAGGGAACCAGCCCCCACCCCCCAGGTGTTTCTATGTATAACAGCCACCTTGTACAGCAGTACTGCTGCATTTGTACAAGGTGGCTGACTTTTTCTCCTTGCCCACGTTTAAATAAACACGTACTAAATGTGTCTCATTGAGACCATTCCACTGTCCCTGAGGTGTGACTTTCCTTTCTAATGATACGCAGCACCACCCTTGGTAGCGCTGCCCGTCTTTTGACATCATTGGTTAGCTGGCTGCGCCTGTGCGTCTGCCCTGCTCGAAACAACGCCCCTCGGTGTCTTATTTTTTAGGACAGCGAGGGTGTGATTGATGGGCATGTGCAGTGCATATGTTTGCCTGTGTTCACTCATCTCCTTCCGCCTTCTTCAGACTGGGTGGCCTCATGGCCGCGGCATGCGATAAGGGATCAGATGAGGCCGCCCAGTCTGAAGCAGGTGTAAGGACATGTGTGAGCGGCAAACATATTTACTGCACAAGGCCACGAATCCCAGCCACGCAGTGTGATTTTTTGAAAACACACTGTGGGTCTGGGATTCATGTCCATCGCTAACCGCAACAGCCGACATGAAATGAGGTCAGAAGACAGGAAGCGCTCACAGCGCATGGCCAAGGGATAACAAGAGCGCAGACTCCTGTACAGCAAATAACAATGCTCAGGAAGCTGCGCCCAGCACCTAGGTGTAAATTTTGACACCTGTGCTGCGTCTCCTTAAAAAGACAAGTTATGCCTCCACTACCGTTTTACAGTATAATGGGCTAAATAGTGTACGTGTTTTATTCAGCGTGTGCAAGGAGCAAAAGTAATAGAGCAACCTTTTACTTGTGCAGCATATATGCTGCACAAGGTGTGGCTCTTGTACCTTGCAACACCTGAGGGGGGGTTAAAGGTTACCTTTGAAATTGGTTCAACTAGGCTTCGGCCTACACTCTGCTCCTCTCCTCCTCCTGCTGACCCTGGGCTATAACACCGCCAGTTGTAGCCTGGAAGTGCTAGCTGCACAGAGAAAAACACCCGCCAATGTGTTAGTTGGGTTCAGCACCGCCAGCTGTTCCCCTGCTGTGTAGCCGGCATCGTGTCCAGCACAAGCCACGCTGGCACAACTGACCAAAAGCTGACACCAGTGCAGGCTTCGGCCTACACTCTGCTCCTCTCCTCCTCCTGCTGCCCCTGGGCTCAAACACCGCTAGTTTTTGCCCGGAAGTGCTAGCTGCACAGAGAAAAACACCAGCCAATGTGTTAGTGGGGTTCAGCACCGCCAGCTGTTCCCCTGCTGTGTAGCCGGCAACGTGACCTGCAAACGCCACACAGGCACATGAACTGAAATTGAAGGGAGCCTGCCCCCTACCCCCAGGTGTTTCTATGTATAACAGCCACCTTGTACAGCAGTAATGCTGCATTTGTACAAGGTGGCTGACTTTTTCTACTTGCCCACGTGGAACTCAACACGTACAAAATGTGTCTCATTGAGACCATTCCACTGTCCCTGAGGTGTGACTTTCCTTTCTAATGATACGCAGCACCCCCCTTGGTAGCGCTTCCCGTCTTCTGACATCATTGGTTGGCTTGTTGCGCCTGTGCGTCCGCCCTGCCTTAAACAATGCTCCTCGTTGTCTTACTTATTTTGACTGCAAGGGTGTGATTGATGGGCACGAGCAGTGCATATCTTCGCCTGTCTTAACTCATCTCCTTCCGCCTTCTTCAGACTGTCCGGCCTCATGGCCACGGCAAGCGAGAAGGGATCAGCTGAGGCCGCCCAGTCTGATGCAGGTGTAAGGACATGAGTGACAGGCGAAAAAATTTACTGTGCAAGGTCACGAATTCCAGCCCCGTAGCGTGACTTAAAGAAAAGACACTGCGGGTCTGGGTTTCATGGCCATCGCTAACCGCACCGGCCAACATGAAATGAGGTCAGAAGACAGGCAGCGCTCACAGCGCATGGCCAAGGGATAACACAAGAGCGCAGACTCCTGTACAGCAAATAACAACGCTCAGGAAGCTGCGCCCATGCACCAAGGTGTTATTTTGGACACCTGTGCTGCGTCTCCTTAAAAAGACAAGTCACGCCTCCACTACTGTTTGACAGTATAATGGGCTAAATAGTGTATGTGTTTTATTCAGCGTGTGCAAGGAGCAAAATAAATAGAGCAACCTTTTACTTGTGCAGCATTAATGCTGCACAAGGTGTGGCTCTTGTACCTTGCAACACCTGAGGGGGGGTTAAAGGTTACCTTTGAAATTGGTTCAACTAGGCTTCGGCCTACACTCTGCTCCTCTCCTCCTCCTGCTGACCCTGGGCTCTAACACCGCTAGTTTTTGCCCGGAAATGCGCGCTGCACAGAGAAAAACACCCGCCAATGTGTTAGTGGGGTTCAGCACCGCCAGCTGTTCCCCTGCTGTGTATCCGGCATCGTGTCCAGCACAAGCCACGCTGGCACAACCGACCAAAAGCTGCCACCAGTGCAGGCTTCGGCCTACACTCTGCTCCTCTCCTCCTCCTGCTGCCCCTGGGCTCAAACACCGCTAGTTTTTGCCCGGAAATGCGCGCTGCACAGAGAAAAACACCCACCAATGTGTTAGTGGGGTTCAGCACCGCCAGCTGTTCCCCTGCTGTGTAGCCGGCATCGTGTCCAGCACAAGCCACGCTGGCACAACCGACCAAAAGCTGCCACCAGTGCAGGCTTCGGCCTAGACTTTGCTCCTCTCCTCCTCCTGCTGACCCTGGGCTCAAACACCGCTAGTTTTTGCCCGGAAGTGCTAGCTGCACAGAGAAAAACACCAGAAAAAGTGTTAGTGGGGTTCAGCACCGCCAGCTGTTCCCCTGCTGTGTAGCCGGCAACGTGTCCTGCAAACGCCACGCAGGCACATGAACTGAAATTGAAGGGAGCCTGCCCCCCACCCCCAGGTGTTTCTATGTATAACAGCCACCTTGTACAGCAGTACTGCTGCATTTGTACAAGGTGGCTGACTTTTTCTCCTTGCCCACGTGGAACTCAACAGGTACAAAATGTGTCTCATTAGAGACCATTACAATGTCCCTGAGGTGTGACTTTCCTTTTTAATGACACGCAGCCCCCCCATTGTTAGCGCTGCCCGTCTTCTGACACCATTGGTTGGCTGGCTGTGCCTGTGCGTCCGCCCTGCCCGACACAACGCCCCTCGTTGTCTCATATATTTTGACTGCGAGGGTGTGATTGATGGGCACGAGCAGTGCATATGTTCGCCTGTCTTCACTCCCCTCCTTCCGCCTTCTTCAGACTGTGCGGCCTCATGGCCATGGCAGGCGATAAGGGATCAGCTGAGGCCGCCCAGTCTGAAGCAGGTGTAAGGACATGTGTGAGCGGCGAACATATTTACTGCACAAGGCCACGAATCCCAGCACCGCAGTGTGACTTTATGAAAAGGCACTGTGGGTCTGGGATTTATGGCCATCGTTAACCGCACCGGCCAACATGAAATGAGGTCATAAGACGGCCTGCACTAACAGGGTATTGCCAAGGGATAACACAAGAGCGCAGTCTCCTGTACTGCAAATAACAACAGTAAGGAATCTGCGCCCAGCACCTAGGTGTAAATTTTGACACCTGTGCTGCGTCTTCTTCAAAAGAAAAGTCACGCCTCCACTACTGTTTGACAGTATAATGGGCTAAATAGTGTACGTGTTTTATTCAGCGTGTGCAAGGAGCAAAATTAAGAGAGCAACCTTTGACTTGTGCAGCATTAATGCTGTTCAAGGTGTGGCGCTTGTACCTTGCAACACCTGAGGGGGGGTTAAAGGTTACCTTTGAAATTGGTTCAACTAGGCTTCGGCCTACACTCTGCTCCTCTCCTCCTCCTGCTGACCCTGGGCTATAACACCGCTAGTTTTTGCCCTGAAGTGCTAGCTGCACAGAGAAAAACACCAGCCAATGTGTTAGTGGGGTTCAGCACCGCCAGCTGTTCCCCTGCTGTGTAGCCGGCATCGTGTCCAGCACAAGCCACGCTGGCACAACCGACCAAAAGCTGCCACCAGTGCAGGCTTCGGCCTACACTCTGCTCCTCTCCTCCTGCTGCTGCCCCTGGGCTCAAACACCGCTAGTTTTGGCCGGAAGTGCTAGCTGCACAGAGAAAAACACCAGCCAATGTGTTAGTGGGGTTCAGCAACGCCAGCTGTTCCCCTGCTGTGTAGCCGGCAACGTGACCTGCAAACGCCACGCAGGCACATTAACTGAAATTGAAGGAAGCCTGCCCCCCACCCCCAGGTGTTTCTATGTATAACAGCCACCTTGTACAGCAGTACTGCTGCATTTGTACAAGGTGGCTGACTTTTTCTACTTGCCCACGTGGAACTCAACACGTACAAAATGTGTCTCATTGAGACCATTCCACTGTCCCTGAGGTGTGACTTTCCTTTCTAATGATACGCAGCACCACCCTTGGTAGCGCTTCCCGTCTTTTGACATCATTGGTTAGCTGGCTGCGCCTGTGCGTCCGCCCTGCTCCAAACAACGCCCCTCGGTTTCTTATTTATTTTGTCAGCGAGGGTGTGGTTTATGGGCACGAGCAGTGCATATGTTCGCCTGTCGTCACTCATCTCCTTCCGCCTTCTTCAGACTGTGCAGCCTCATGGCCGCGGCATGCGTGAAGGGATCAGCAGAGGCCGCCCAGTCTGAAGCAGGTGTAAGGACGTGTGTGAGAGCGGCCAAAATATTTACTGCTCAAGGCCACGAATCCCAGCACCGCAGTGTGACTTTATGAAAAGGCACTGTGGGTCTGGGATTTATGGCCATCGTTAACCGCACCGGCCAACATGAAATGAGGTCATAAGACGGGCAGCGCTAACAGGGCATTGCCAAGGGATAACACAAGAGCGCAGACTCCTGTACAGCAAATAACAACGCTCAGGAAGCTGCGCCAAGCACCAAGGCGTTATTTGGGACACCTGTGCTGCGTCTCCTTAAAAAGCCAAGTCACGCATCCACTACAGTTTGACTGTAGAATGGGCTAAATTGTGTACGTCTTTCATTCAGCGTGTGCAAGTAGACAAATTAATAGAGCAACCTTTCACTTGTGCAGCATTAACACTGCACAAGGTGTGTCTCTTGTACTTTGTAACACCTGAGGGGGGGTTAAAGGTTTCCTTTGAAATTGGTTCAACTAGGCTTCGGCCTACACTCTGCTCCTCTCTTCCTCCTCCTGCTTCACCACGGGCTCTAACATCGCTAGTTTTTGCCCGCAAGTGCTAGCTGCACAGAGAAAAATACCCGCCATTGTGTAAGTGGGGTTCAGCAACGCCAGCTGTTCCCCCACTGTGTAGCCGGCAAAGTGTCCTGCAAACGCAACGCAGACACAAAGCTGCCTCCAGTGCAGGCTTCGGCCTACACTCTGCTCCCCCTGCTTACCCTTTGCTCCAGCACCGCTAGTTGGGGCTCTAGGAAGACAATCTTTAATAGGCAACGCATCTGGGTTCCAGCACCGCCAGCTGGTTCTCGGCAGTGTTTTTGTCACGGGTACTCCCTCGTGCCCAGCCTGGTTCCAGCACCGTCAGCTGTTTCCAGGTTGTGTCAAGTTCACTGAGACGCCTATGCTTGCCCCGTCGTTGTGTTGTCGGGTTAGCCAACTCCAGGGTGCCTCCAGTTTAGGAGCTTCCTATGTGGGCTGCATGAATTGGTAGTAAAGGCTGGTTCTGTAGTGCCAGTAGGCCCAGCTCCCCCTGTAGGACTGTTGGGGTTCGGTAACTGCGGCTGCCTCGCGGCCTAGCTGTTCTCTCCTATCCTGTGGGCCTTCGGGTCCACCACCTGGTTCCAGCACCGTCAGCTGGTTCCGGGCCGAGCCTTTGGCTTAGGTGCCTCCTCCTGGGTATCCGAGTTCCGCCAACGCCTGGCGGTCCTCGGTAGTGCTTTTAAGCGCGGGCACCTACAGCTTAGTAACCGGGTTCCAGCACCGTCAGCTGGTCCTCGGTCATGCCATTGGCTCTTGCACACTGGGGCAACGCATCCGGGTTCCAGCACCGCCAGCTGGTTCTCGGCAGTGTTTTTGTCACAGGTACTCCCTCGTGCCAAACCTGGTTTCAGCACCGTCAGCTGTTTCCAGGTTGTGTCAAACTCGCTGAGACGCCTATGCTTGCCCCGTCGTGTTGCGGTCGGGTTAGCCAACTCCAGGGTGCCTCCAGTTTAGGAGCTTCCTATGTGGGCTGCATGAATTGGTAGTAAAGGCTGGTTCTGTAGTGCCAGTAGGCCCAGCTCCCCCTGTAGGACTGTTGGGGTTCGGTAACTGCGGCTGCCTCGCGGCCTAGCTGTTCTCTCCTCTCCTGTGGGCCTTCGGGTCCACCACCTGGTTCCAGCACCGTCAGCTGGTTCCGGGCCGAGCCTTTGGCTTAGGTGCCTCCTCCTGGATATCCGAGTTCCGCCAACGCCTGGCGGTCCTCGGTAGTGCTTTTAAGCGCGGGCACCTACAGCTTAGTAACCGGGTTCCAGCACCGTCAGCTGGTCCTCGGTCGTGCCATTGGCTCTTGCACACTGGGGCAACGCATCCGGGTTCCAGCACCGCCAGCTGGTTCTCGGCAGTGTTTTTGTCACAGGTACTCCCTCGTGCCAAACCTGGTTTCAGCACCGTCAGCTGTTTCCGGGTTGTGTCAAACTCGCTGAGACGCCTATGCTTGCCCCGTCGTGTTGCGGTCGGGTTAGCCAACTCCAGGGTGCCTCCAGTTTAGGAGCTTCCTATGTGGGCTGCATGAATTGGTAGTCAAGGCTGGTTCTGTAGTGCCAGTAGGCCCAGCTCCCCCTGTAGGACTGTTGGGGTACGGTAACTGCGGCTGCCTCGCGGCCTAGCTGTTCTCTCCTCTCCTGTGGGCCTCCGGGTCCACCACCTGGTTCCAGTACCGTCAGCTGGTTCCGGGCCGAGCCTTTGGCTTAGGTGCCTCCTCCTGGGTATCCGAGTTCTGCCAACGCCTGGCGGTCCTCGGTAGTGCTTTTAAGCGCGGGCACCTACAGCTTAGTAACCGGGTTCCAGCACCGTCAGCTGGTCCTCGGTCGTGCCATTGGCTCTTGCACACTGGGGCAACGCATCCGGGTTCCAGCACCGCCAGCTGGTTCTCTGCAGTGTTTTTGTCACAGGTACTCCCTCGTGCCAAACCTGGTTTCAGCACCGTCAGCTGTTTCCGGGTTGTGTCAAACTCGCTGAGACGCCTATGCTTGCCCCGTCGTGTTGCGGTCGGGTTAGCCAACTCCAGGGTGCCTCCAGTTTAGGAGCTTCCTATGTGGGCTGCATGAATTGGTAGTCAAGGCTGGTTCTGTAGTGCCAGTAGGCCCAGCTCCCCCTGTAGGACTGTTGGGGTTCGGTAACTGTGGCTGCCTCGCGGCCTAGCTGTTCTCTCCTCTCCTGTGGGCCTTCGGGTCCACCACCTGGTTCCAGCACCGTCAGCTGGTTCCGGGCCGAGCCTTTGGCTTAGGTGCCTCCTCCTGGGTATCCGAGTTCCGCCAACGCCTGGCGGTCCTTGGTAGTGCTTTTAAGCGCGGGCACCTACAGCTTAGTAACTGGGTTCCAGCACCGTCAGCTGGTCCTCGGTAGTGCCATTGGCTCTTGCACACTGGGGCAACGCATCCGGGTTCCAGCACCGCCAGCTGGTTCTCGGCAGTGTTTTTGTCACAGGTACTCCCTCGTGCCAAACCTGGTTTCAGCACCGTCAGCTGTTTCCGGGTTGTGTCAAACTCGCTGAGACGCCTATGCTTGCCCTGTCGTGTTGCGGTCGGGTTAGCCAACTCCAGGGTGCCTCCAGTTTAGGAGCTTCCTATGTGGGCTGCATGAATTGGTAGTAAAGGCTGGTTCTGTAGTGCCAGTAGGCCCAGCTCCCCCTGTAGGACTGTTGGGGTTTGGTAACTGCGGCTGCCTCACGGCCTAGCTGTTCTCTCCTCTCCTGTGGGCCTTCGGGTCCACCACCTGGTTCCAGCACCGTCAGCTGGTTCCGGGCCGAGCCTTTGGCTTAGGTGCCTCCTCCTGGGTATCCGAGTTCCGCCAATGCCTGGCGGTCCTCGGTAGTGCTTTTAAGCGCGGGCACCTATAGCTTAGTAACCGGGTTCCAGCACCGTCAGCTGGTGCTCGGTCGTGCCATTGGCTCTTGCACACTGGGGCAACGCATCCGGGTTCCAGCACCACCAGCTGGTTCTCGGCAGTGTTTTTGTCACAGGTACTCCCTCGTGCCAAACCTGGTTTCAGCACCGTCAGCTGTTTCCGGGTTGTGTCAAACTCGCTGAGACGCCTATGCTTGCCCCGTCGTGTTGCGGTCGGGTTAGCCAACTCCAGGCTGCCTCCAGTTTAGGAGCTTCCTATGTGGGCTGCATGAATTGGTAGTCAAGGCTGGTTCTGTAGTGCCAGTAGGCCCAGCTCCCCCTGTAGGACTGTTGGGGTTCGGTAACTGTGGCTGCCTCGCGGCCTAGCTGTTCTCTCCTCTCCTGTGGGCCTTCGGGTCCACCACCTGGTTCCAGCACCGTCAGCTGGTTCTCGGCAGTGTCTTTTGCTCTTGTACCTTCTGCTCCCCATCCTGGTTCCAGTACCGTCAGCTGGTTCCGGGCAGAGCCTTTGGCTTAGGTGTCTCCTTCTGGGTATCCAAGTTCCACCAACGTCAGGTGGTCCTTGGTAGTGCTTCCAGGCACGGGTACCTCCTGCTTAGTAACCGGGTTCCAGTAACGTCAGCTGGTCCTCGGTAGTTCCATTGGCTCTTGGACCTTCGGCTACCCATCCGGGTTCCAGTACCGTCAGCTGGTTCTCGGCAGTGTCTTTTGCTCTTGTACCTTCTGCTCCCCATCCTGGTTCCAGTACCGTCAGCTGGTTCCGGGCAGAGCCTTTGGCTTAGGTGCCTTCTTCTGGGTATCCGAGTTCCGCCAATGTCAATAAAATGAATATGAAGAATGTAATAAAAAAAAAAAAAGGTAAAGGATGAAGAAGATGAATAAGGTGAAGAAGAAGTTGATGTCAAAGATGCTGATGATGATGAAGATGAAAGTGTGGGAAAAGTAAAAAAAAAAGAAGGGGAAGGGCGTGGAATAGTGAAACATCAATATCAAAAATAAAAAAAAAATTTACATAGTCAATATCTTTGTCACTCCGAACGTCTTTAAAAAAAAAAAAACCATGCTATTCTATTTGATTGGGCTAAACCTCTATGACTTTAATGTCTCCGCCACCTCCCCAAATACATCCTGCATTATTCTTAGTTGTTTTCCTTCAAGTAGAATGAACCTACAAGGAAAGAAAGGGTTTATTTTAATTCCGATATTTTGGTCCCATTGACTTGCATTGGGATCGGGTATCGGTATCGGCGATATCCGATATTTTTTGAATATCGGCCGATCCTATCCGATACCGATACTTTCCGATATCGGAAGGTATCGCTCAACACTATATAGTAATAATCCCATCATGCAGTACATCACTCCTCTGCTCTATGTACTGCCTCATCCTGCAATAAATCACCCGTCTCCTCTACATACTAATCTGCCTCCCTCTTATCAAACTCTCCCCTTGGTGTACTGTGTATATCAATACAGTTACAATTGGCAGTCACCTGGATTTCAGGGTGGACCTTATTGTATAAGTGAACCCAGGGTGACCAACTTCCCTGCAACATCGGTAGCTAAGCTACTGTGTGGATCACCATCAATACACAACATTGAAACAACTTTAATCTTTTTTTTTTGTCTGCCCACAGTGTATATATCAAAATTTAGATTATGGCAAATGTGCTGGTGACTAGATATGAGCGAACATCGTCAGCTTCCTCTTCATTCAGCTCACTAATAGAACTTACCGAATAGCTGTGGCGGGAATCCGGATACCAGGAGCACTCCCGATAATGAGCTGTCCTGCGCCATAGCTGCAATGCATGTGTCACGGCTGTGTGACAGTCACAATATGGCGCCCCTGAAGGTCCGGTCACCACAGAGGTGCTGCACCTCAGCCAGAGGTGTGGTACTCTGCTCTCGGGTAAGGAGGGTGCACTACCCGAGACCCACACTAACATCCAACACTACACCACTCCAGGCCTGGGTGGACCTTATTGAGGGAGGGCTCCATCTCAGGCTGGAGGGAGAACTAGGTAGAGGGTGTGGGTGGAGAGAGTCAGTTGTGAAGAGTTGTCATGGAAACAATACGGAGGAGTTAGTCAGTTATAGAGAGGAAATGTCTCAGAGAAGCTCCTGAGAGAAGGAAGGAAGGGGTCCTAAGGCCCAGGGAAGTGAGGATTCTACCCTGGGCACCCAAATCCATGCCGACCATCATCGGGTGGAAGGACCAGGTCGCAGTGGAGGGAACCGGCCTCCAGACTAGTGGAGAACTACAAGGCTAAGCTAGCGAGCTGGAGGCTGTGGTAACTGTATGTACCACAGCCACAGCCACACACATTCATCCGAAAAGGCAGCCACATAGGATCAAAGGGACCCAGAGGAGGTTGCCCGACAGGATCTGAGGCTGCTGGCTTGGGACACTGTGTGTGAGGCACAGGGCAGGAGGGTGAAGCCAGCACAGAGAGATGGCCATGGAAGGCACATAAGAAAAGGGGTCTCGGGAAAGTGAACTCCAAATTACCTGAGAGCTGGCTGGACCACAGACCCGGAGGACACAGCACCCGGCTGGGGACTGCATATAAGAAATGTGAGTAAAGCAGTGGAAACTGCATCCTGCTGTGTCCTCTGAATTATTACTGCGTCACCTGCCCTACATCACAACATTCATTCACCATCATTGACTTTAACTCTTTAACTGCCCTGCGGCCTAGCTCTACCCGTGGAGAGCTGTAACATCTCTGCTGCATCACAAACTTCTCCAGTGGACCCGAACCGCAGCGTCGGCCATTTTCCTTATTGCCGAACTCCACGGGTGGTGTCACGAACTAATCGCCTATAAACTTTATTCCCCTTCATTACAATTTTATTGGACGCCCAGGGCCACGGAACGGGTCACTGCTATCGTAACATCCCCCGAAGAACCATCGGACCCGGCCCGAGTACCCCACGGCCCTGGCGGGCACTCCAACAATACATGCACACAGTCGCGACACATGCAGCTGTGGCGCTTTACTTATCCGGGTTCCTGCTGCAGCTATTCAGTGAGCTCTATTAGGGAGCCGAATAAGGAGGGAGCCGACGATGTTCACTCATGTCTATTAGTGACTTGATAGCTGTTGAGCTGGCTATAAACTTAATATAGCTGTGGGAAAAATGTTTTTTTGAAGACCGTTATCACTTAGAACTCACTTATACATATGAATGCTTGGGTTGGCAGAGCACTCTTGTCTTCACAATGGTAAGAGAGAAAAGAGGCGCTGCCAGACAGCTCTAGCAAATGTCATATCTCTTCTAAAACAAAACATTAGGCATTCACGTTACAATTGCTTAAACTTTCTATGCACACTCAGATCTGTTACTCTAAGGCTCTTGGTTGTCTTCTCAACTCTACTGTTTCATGGTGCTGTCTGCAAACTTGGCTCTGATGTGCCAAGATGGCTGAATAAATATATTGCACAGTCTGCAGATTTGAATCTACTATTCCAAAGTGCCAGCCTGTACCAACTTCCTTACTGATGCTCATACCATTCAGCAATGCTGATCCAAGTGGCATCAAGCATAACCAGCTCTACTGATCCTCCCTTTTCCATGTGTCCTCAGGTTTTTTCACCATGTGTTAGGTGTCGAGTTCCTGCCGCTGCACAGGGGGAATCTCAAACCATGTCCTCTGTGGTCTCCCATTCTTCTCCAGCCGCAGCGGAACCTGCTCAGCAGAGACGTCAGTCCCAGTGCCTGGCTCAGACAGATATAACCAGTACTGTTCGGCGGTGAGCAGGCGCTCCTGGGACTAAGTCCTGCTTTTCTCCTTCTGAGCATGCCCAAGGGAAGACCTCTCATTGGAGGTTGGGGGTCACATGCTCAGGTCCTGTAACAACTCCTATTGGTCCACTGGGAAGGTCCTGGAGAGCTACAACTACAAGAGTATGGGAAGATCGTGCTCATAACATATTAAGACCAAAAACTGCACCATATCTAACTGGCGGTCCATATAACAATCTCTGCATAGTAAGAAGTAAGTGACTGACGATGTTGCCCATCTATAAGCACCTTAGTGTTGTATTGTTTTGCACTTAATGCACTTGCATTACTTTGCACTGAATGCACTTTTTTGCCCTTTTCTGCTATTCTTCCATTTTTTTTATATGCACATTGTTGCACCTTGGAATATGTTAGTGCTATATAAAAATAAAGATTATTATTATGTCACTGCTCTATAGGACCCTCAATGACACACTGACAGGAGATAATGGCTCCTGCACTGCATCAGTGAGTGGTTACCTTAGGACAAAGTCTCACTTTATGGCAATTGCTGCATGGGAAAATTTCTCACACAGCAATGCCAAAAGTGAGACTAGGGACTATTTTTTTACAGCGGGGGAGGAATACAGTGCGGAAGGATACCTTCCGCCTGTCATTGTATTCCGGGAGCCCATAGAGAGCGGTCGCATCAGCTGATGCTGCCGTTCTCCATGGAAGATCGTCGTGGGACACTCGTGGATTTCTGTGGACAGGGAGTTTATTGGTTGTTTGTTATTTTAATCTTTTTTACAGATGACACTGGCATTGGGGATCAAAGTGACAAGTAATGGTGAGTATGTACTCTATGTTATATGTACTGTATGTATGTATTGTATGTAATGTATGAATGTATTGTATGTAGAATGTATGTATGTATGTATGTATTATGTATGTAGTATGTAGTATGTATGTAGTTTTTTTTTTTTTACATTCAACACATTAGCCGGATGATGGGACTACTACTGTCCCATCATTGGCTAATGTGTCAATCACTGTCACTGTTGCAGGCATCGTCCGATGGGACTTGTAGTCACATCGGATGATACCTGCACAGAGCCCCAGCAGACCACACAGAGCCCCGGCAGGCACACACAGAGCCCCAGCAGGCCGCACAGAGCCCCGGCAGGCACGCACAGAGCCCCGGCAGGCCGCAATGAGCCCCGGCAGGCACGCACAGAGCCTCGGCAGGCCACACAGAGCCCCGGCAGGCACGCACTGAGCCCCGGCAGGCCGCACTGAGCCCCGGCAGGCTGCACTGAGCCCCGGCAGGCACGCACAGAGCCCCGGCAGGCCACACAGAGCCCCGGCAGGCACACACAGAGCCCCGGCAGCCCGCACGGAGCCCCGGCAGGCACGCACAGAGCCCCAGCAGGCCGTACAGAGCCCTGGCAGGCACGCACAAACCCCCCACCGTCACGCACAGACCCCGCACACACACATGCAGTCTCCGCCCACGCACCGCCCACACTCCATTATAGTGCATCATTGCACTATGGAAACGTCCGATATCGCAAAAATATTTGAACTCAGTATCGGAATTCCGATACAGCGAATATCGGCCAAAACACGATATTTGCAGTATCGGAATGCTCAACACTAGTCATCTGCTTTCGCCCAATGACACGCAATACCCCTGGTGATGTTCGCCATACCAGTGACCGTACGAATGGTGAATGGGTCGACAGTGCCCTCACAGATAACACATCAGACCATCCCATTTACTCTATCAATGTCGCCATCTCATCAGGAGATTATTTCTCTACTCGTCATTCCTGAGGGAATTGATGAGGTCCTGTTAGGGATACCTTGGCTACGGTACCACTCCTCTCATATAGAGTGGTCCACATGTAGAATTTTGGGATGGAGTGAATCTTGTGAGGGTAGATGTCAGAGGGAGTGCTTTCAAGTTGCTACTACTGAGGTACCCACAGATCTTTCCTCTCTCCCAAATATTGGCCCTATGTGGACGTGTTCTCCAAAAGGGCTGCGGAGACCCTTCCGCCTCACCGCCCCTATGACTGTCCTATTGACCACTTGCCTGTGCAGAGCCTCCCCGGAGTCAAGTCTACCCATTATCTCTCCCAGAGACAGAGGCAATGTCTCAGTATATCCAGGAGAATCTGGCAAGAGGATTCATTAGGAAGTCAGTGTCACCTGCAGGGGCTGGGTTCTTCTTTGTGCAGAAGAAGAATGGAAAATTATGTCCATGCATAGATTACAGGGGTCTTAGCGCCATAACCATTAAGAACAAGTACCTACTGCCCCTGATATCTGAGCTCTTTGATAGGCTTCGGGGAGCAAGGGTATGTACTAAACTAGATCTGCGGGGTGCTTACAACCTGATTTGCATCTGAATGGAAGATGGCTTTTAACACCAGGGATGGGCACTATGAATACCTGGTGATGCTCTTTGGGCTCTGTAGTGCCCCAGCCGTTTTCCAAGACTTTGTGAATGATATCTTCCAGGATATGCTCTCCACCTCGGTTGTAGTCTGTCTGGATGATATTCTCATCTACTCTGCAGATATTGACTCCCACCGGAGAGATGTTTGCAAAGTCTTCGACCTCCTAGGGGCAAACTCGCTCTATGCCAAATTGGAGAAGTGTGTGTTTGAGCAGGAGTCTTTGCCTTTCCTGTGCTATATCATCTTGGCCCAAGGATTGGCTATGGATCCCGTCAAGCTACAGGCTGTTATGGACTGGCAGGAGCCCATTCTCTCAAAGCGGTGCAGCGCTTTATGTGGTTCATCAACTATTATCTTATCACCAGTTCATTCCTCACTTCTCAACTTTGGTAGCTCCCCTGGTTGCCCTCACCAAGAAGGGAGCAAATCCAAAATTGTGGTCAGAGGAGGTCTCCAATTCCTTCCTCTCTATTAAATCCCATTTTGCTAGCGGTCCCATTCTACATCGCCCCGATGTAGATAAGCCGTTTATAATGGAGGTGGATGCCTCATCCATTGGTGCTGGAGCAGTCCTCTTCCAAAAGGATGCTCATGGTCGGAAGCATCCTTGCTTCTTCTTCTCCAAGACCTTCACACCAGCGGAGAGGAATTACTCCATCGGGGACAGGGAGTTGTTAGCTATGAGGTTGGCGTTTTCAGTATGGAGACACCTTCTAGAAGGTGTGAGTGAGCTGCTTACCACTATAGGGGGCGGAGTCAGACCAGGGCTCACACACTGCTGTAGTTCCGGCAATGATAATGTTCTAGTGATAAAACCTTCACTGTAAGTAATAAACAGTGCACAAATTATTATCTATTCAGCTTTGTGCTTTAATTAATTACTATTATTATCTTGTTTTGTTATACATATTTCTTTGAATAAATTATGATATGATTTTTATCTGGGAATTTTGTGCTCTTTTCCTTTTTTTGTGTTGTGTTAAAAAACAGTACACAGCCTGATGAGTGACACATCTTTGAGTTCTGTGTTTTATCCCCTACCTTATGATGTCCTCAGATTGCATAGAAAAAACTTGCTGACCAATTCCCTTGAAGTTATGGGGCTGCTGCACTGAGAGCCCCACTGCCGGGAGGAAAGTAACATTAGACTTTCAGTCATAGAGGCTGAGCTGGCTGTCAGTCTGTGACAGGGGCATGCTATAGCTGAAGCGGCCGAGCCTTCATGTCTGAAAGTCAGAGGCTTCAGGAGGAAATAAAGTTAGTTTTCTCCCGGCAGCAGGTTCTTAGAGGACGTGGCCTACAAACACCAAACTATGTCTTACAGGTCCTCTATTTTCAATGTACATAACTGATCTCCAGCTCAGCGTGCACCCCGTGGACAACTGCGTGCGCATCTTATCGTTTTTCTCTAAAATTGTCAATTAAGCATGATGAGCTCCTCCATAGCAGCAATCTCAAACCTCAGAGTTGTGACCAAAATCTACGAGTTTCTGCTCTACAGCTTTTCCATAGTGCTGCCGACCACCCGGCAGAAACTTTCCTGAATTCTAGACGCTCTATGAAAGTCATGATGATCTCACATTAAATAACTTCCTTCATGATTTCTCCTGAGTTAATGAATGACTATCCCAAGTTAGAAGCCCTTGGCTGTTCACATCACAAAGCCAAGAGAATCAGACCTGCCCTTCATTTGCATGGGCACAGCTGGATAAAAGGTCCCACACTTCCAAGTCAGTGCTTTCCCAGTGCCGGTGTGCTCTCGTTACGCAGGAATAATCTCTCCATCACCAATGGCACACCGCGGAGTTCTCGCTTTCCTCCTTTTCCTTGGTTTAGGGGTTTCTAATGTTTATGGAGAAAATATCACCGCCCTGTGTGATAGTATATTGCATGCCCCCTTGAAGAATGACAGCCTCTCAAATTTTACCTTGAGTGTCTCCCCTGAAAAACTTTCCAGCAATACAAGTTACAGCGGTAAGTGAACCTGCGGATTTTAGTTTTTCAACTATTCTTGTATATCTAGTCGAAGCTCGTAGCATCGTGATGAATCTTGTCAAATACTGAAGTTTATTTAAGAAGTTTCGATAAGTTTGGGATTTTTCCAAGTAGGAAAATCGAATGTGTTATACTGTACATGCACAGACTAGTAAGTGGCCGCGCGGGATGCAAAGAGCCTAATGTGCAATTCCTGAGGCAACGCTGTGCTTATAGAGGCAGCCGAAATTATCACCAGGAGCTTTGGGGCTGTTTGATTTGTGCCATTTTCAGGCTATGTGCACACGTTCAGGATTTCTTGCAGAAATTTCCTGAGAAAATCCTGAAATTTTCTGCAAGAAATCTGCAAGAAAACCGCATGCGTTTTTTGTGCATTTTTACCACGTTTTTGGTGCGTTTTTTTTTTTTGCGGATTTTTCCGGACATTTCCCGATGTATTATATAGTGGGAAATCCACGAAAAATCTGCAAAATTAATGAACATGCTGCGTTTTTTTCACGGAAAAAACGCATCATGTGCACAAAAATTGCGGAATTCATTCTTAATGATGGGATGCTTAATGTATGCTGTTTTTTTGCTGTTTTATAGCGTTTTTATCGCGAAAAATCAGCAACGTGTGCACACAGCCTAACAGTTATATGTCTGCAGTCCTATGTAAAAGTCACAATTTTTCAAATACTTTGACTCCCATACTCCTGACATGATGCTGCATTGGTACCATTTTTATTAAATTAATTGCAATATCACCAATATTAAAAATGATAATTTTTTGTATTTTTCTTTTGTACAATTTTTTTTTTTACACAAGGTTTGATACAATAAAAAGTGGATGATTAGAATGGGAATGAACATGGTACAATATACAAATTTCTATTAATTCAACTTTCCATCCACAATACTAACTTGTATTATTATTATTATTTAAAATATTTGTAATTGTAATAATTTAATAATAATTAATATAATAAAAATGGTAATGTTAATAATAATAGTAATAATAATAATGGCCTGTAAGGTGGATTGGATGGAAAGTCAGATGCACAGAAATCCTATATACTGTATCATGCTCATTCCAATTCCGTTCTTTGAACAATCTAGATACATTACGATTGATTTTCAGTACACGTGAATTGAGAATGACATTTTTTTGATACTTAAAATTTTTGTAAGTTTTAAAAAAAAAAACATTTTTAGAGTTTTGACCATATTTATTTGATAGGTTTCCAGATGTGCCACAATAAAGTTGATTGAGCCAGTTGGCGAAGTGTGAAGCCCTACTGTAGATATAATTACAGATTAAAACAGTAATCATTAAGCTTTTCATACAATAAGTGGCCGAGAGCATGGTCATAGTCCACCAAAAACGCTCTCCCAAATATCAAACCTTAAAGGTCATATACACAGGAGTGTCACTCCTAAATATAAGTACATAACACTAGCGAAACAAAGGGGAGTATCGACACCAAAATATGATAGAAAGAGTATACAATTTTTATTAATAAATACATATACAGCGAGATAACATATACAAACACAAACATGGAGGACTATAGCAACTCCACCATGCGAAGAGGAGGGAAAAAACAACCGGTACACAAATGGTAAAGCATGCTAGTACATATACGCGCGTTTCGCGTTGATCGCTTCTTCAAAGGGGAACACTTCCCCTTTGAAGAAGCGATCAACGCGAAACGCGCGTCAGGGGTCGTGGGAAGGCTACGCTAGTGCGGACTTATGATGGGTAAGTTCTGAGATTTTTTTATATGACATCATATCCTGGATTATATGATATAATTTGAGACAGCGCTGATATGGCATTGAAGGGATGATATTTTTATATTTGTATCCCTTGGTATCCTGGTCCATTAGTACCTTTTGAACTATCTGCCCAGGTCGTATATGTACTAGCATGCTTTACCATTTGTGTACCGATTGGTTTTTCCCTCCTCTTCGCATGGTGGAGTTGCTATAGTCCTCCATGTTTGTGTTTGTATATGTTATCTCGCTGTATATGTATTTATTAATAAAAATTGTATACTCTTTCTATCATATTTTGGTGTCGATATACTTACAGATATAGGATGTCATAGAGAAAAAATATATCAAAAGATTAATTTTTTTAATATATTTGACCCCAGATGACCATATACTTTTTCCTCAATTCTTTTTACAAGCATAGTCAGCAATGCTTTATCAAGGCTACCCCACAACAAAATGTAGACATCTCTAGATATCTCTGTTAGTAGGAATCATGGAGATATTAGTAGTTATCAAGCCAAGTTAACATTATGAGTAGTATTTCTCCGACATGTCCAATCTTCTTCTTGGATCTTGATGTTCCTCAAGGATGTATCAATGATTAAATCCTTCATTCTTCTTGCAGAATATAATGAAGTCATACAAATAATTATGTTTATTATTATCATAAGAATTTCTATAATTATCATTTTTCTTCCTGGATATCCTTTCTCAGAAGAAAAATTTCCTTCCAGCCGTAAGATCCTTCAACACAAGCTTAAGATCGGCAGAAGAAGCATTCTCGATAACCGACCCATGTAAATCACTGATTAACTGACAAAGGATAAAAATCATTGATTGTCGGCATGACATCACCTTGTGTAAACTGTTATGCAAACGAAGATAGTTACAGTCTTCGTTCCGGTAGTATAGGGTTGATGATCATAGGCAAATGAGCGCCAATCAACTTGTTAAGCCAGCAATCGACATTGGTTTAGGGCATACAAGATCTGTCACTCAAATATAAACTTAGAAAGTCACCTTTCGACAAACTGGTGGACATGGTGTCGATAAGGATTCTTGATGTCACAATCAGGTTTGAGGGAAACACGAAGGATCAATTCTTTTTGTCTTCGGAATGGAATGCAAAATCTTGCCACCCTACCCTACATTTCTCACTGTAGAACCTAGCATAGCGCTTGTGGGAGATATATCTTTGGTAGATGAAGAACAATAACAGGTTCATTTATATAATAAACATATTGAACCATAGTCAACTATTTATGGCACAATAGTTGGAGGTGTCATTTCCAGGTGTCTATAAAGTTACCAAAATTACCAAGAAAATTATAGTCGAAAGTCGAAGACCTTCTCGTGGTTCACCTAAACCTACAGAAAATAAATAATCTTGGGCGATCTTGGGTTGGTGATGTGACCATAACACGGTCACTAAACTGTGGCGTCAGTGTGGCTGTTTGTTTCTTGCTCATCAATTATGCTCAGCGTGCTAAAATTTTGGGTCATTCTAAGAGTTAATTCCAGTTTTAACTGTATCACATTGGGGACAACCCATTTTTAACTAAAGAACTATTGTCTATTTCATCTGCATAAAAACAATACTTAATGCACAATGGAATGGTATAAAGAGTTTAATATATTTATGGAAAATCAAATTTTAATTTTCCTTGACGAATCATGACGTGACGGATCCCAACAGATCTTAGCAGATCACATTGGTTTGGACCAGTCAGTTCTTTACTCAGAGATTATTTTTTTTTTTTTAGTTAATGTAGGTTTGAAAAAAAACTCATAAATTCAAATGTTTTTACACACTCATATATATATATATATATATATATACTTTGACTTTTTTTAAAAACACACAAAACAGAACATAGCTGTCCTATCAACTTTAATAGATTTTTTTTGTGACTGTTGGGAAGGAGACTAACACTATAGCCAATGGATAGAGGACGTGTCGTGACCTGGCAGCAGGCTGAAATGTCGGTCCCAATGCACCTGACTGAGATAGCTCCTGGAGGGTCCGTTATAAAGGCGCACGGTAATCGGAGTGCCAGGACTAGGGCCATTTTGTTGTAATTTGCAACTAGCTTCTTCAATTTCGTGATCTTCTACCTGTGCTCTTAAAGGAGGCTGCATGTAAACTAATCCTGAAAATTAAAAATTAAATGGCATACTTTGCAATGGGTATATTCAGCGATTTGCCTCCCTTTGCCCTACATCTATTGTTGCAAGATTAACCCCTTTAACACCTTGGGTTTTTCCGTTTTCATATTTTTGCTCCCCTTCTTTCCAGAGCCATCATTTTTAGATTTTTCAGTCAATATGGCCATGTGAGGGCTTATTTTTGCAGGACGAGTTGTATTTTTGATTGACACCATTGGCTTTAACATATCGTGTACTGGAAAATGAGAAACAAATTCCAAGTGCGGTGAAATTGCAAAAAAGTTAAATAAATTCCATGACTGTTTTTTTATTTACCATGTTGAACTAGATGGACTTAAAGTCTTCCTTCAACCTTAATAACTATGTTACTATGTTCACTAAATGCTAAAACTGACCTAACATTATGATTCTCCAGGTCAGTGTGAGCTCGCTTATACCAAATATAGTTAGGTTCTTTTTTATTTAAATGGCAAAAAAAAATTCCAAAATTTGTAAAAAAAAAATGTTGCCATATATCGAGACCAATAGCGTCTCCGTTGTTTGAGATCTGGGGCCGGTTGAGGGCTAATTTTTTGTGTGCCGAGCTGACGTTTTTATTGATACCATTTGGAGGTAGATATGATGTTTTGATCGCCCATTATTGCATTTTATTGCAATGTTGCGGCAACTAAAAAAGCTTGATTCAGGGGTTTTGAGTTTTCTTTCTCGTTACGCCGTTTACCAATCGGATTAATTATTTTTATACTTTGATAGAGAGGGCATTTCTGAACTCAGTGATACCAAATATGTGTATTTTTGAATTTTTTTTATTGTTTTATTTTGAATGAGGCAAAAGGCGTGTTATTTGAACTTTTATTTTTTTTGTTATTTTTATATATTTTTTTAATTACTTTATACTTGCTTCGATATTCTCCATGGGAGACTGGAAGCTGCGATCATCTGATCACTTGTGGCACACGTAGAAGCGCTTCAGCCCTGTTATGTGTAGCAAAAATGCTCATCTGTTATGAGCACCATCCACAGGGCAACACTCATTGCAGTCTAGCAATGACAACCACAGGGGTCTTGCCAACCCATCAGCGCCCCGTGGTTATGTGACGGGGTGCCGATGGGTGGAGCCAATGACACACTTTCGGTTTGATCGAGTTAAATTCCGCTGTCAGAGCAGCCGCATTTAACATGTTGAGTGGATCGCGATTCAACCCGCGGCTGTTAAGGGCACATGACAGCTGATCAGATCTGAAAAAGAGGGGGAGGCGACCTATGACGTACCTATATCTCATAGGTCATAAAGGGGTTAAGTACAAATTTACATCTTCAAAGCAATTGTCTAAAAAGGGTTGTCTGACAGATACTTTTTTTTTAGGTATGGATTGTTTGAAAATGACAAATGGAGGAAACCCCATGGCTCTAGCGCAGTGTTTCTCAACTCCAGTCCTCAAGACCCACCAACAGGCCATATTTTCAGGATATCCATAGGTGATGGAATGAATGCTGAAGCAGGTGATGAAATTATCAGCTGTGAAATACTAAGAGATCCTGAAAACTTGACCTGTTGGTGGGTCTTGAGGACCGGAGTTAAAAAAAACTGCTCTAGCGGAAACTCTCCGGAAATCCATAGCAGCGGCAAAAGCGTTATCTGCTTCACTTAGAAGTCACAGAACTTCTACAGTCTGTGATTGTCTGCAGTGGTCAGATGACTAGAAGTGAACTTCATCGGAGAAATATCCAATGACTTGCACTTCTAGACACCTGTTCACTGCAGATATTGCTTCTAGAGCTGTCAAAAGACCGCCGGAGCGAGGTTTCCCGGAAGATGAGAGTGCCACCATTTGTTCTTTCCAAACAATCCATGCCTAAAATAAAGTTATCTTACTGTCGGACAGACCCCTTAAAATTTGTTTTTCTCAAACAGTGCCACTTTTATCAGTGGCTGTGGCTGGTAATTGCAGCTAAGGCTTAATTGAAGAATAAAGCCCGTGTCTGCCAGTAGCTCAGTGTAGGGCATTACATTTACAAGCAATGTAACAGTGAATGTAACATGTACTGTAATTAAAGTTTATAGGTTTATTGCTCTCCTTTATTCACATGACTTTTTTGCCATAAAACCGTCAAGTTTATAAGTTTTTACATAAATCCTGATTGACTATGGTTGAGATTGCAAGCTCCTACCACTAGCTTTGATTGGATCTGCTTGTTCTTGTAATTTATATTACGTATCCACCTCATCTATATGTTAAGCCTTACACATATAACTTCTATAATCCAAGCACTTTTGTCTGAAGGGGTTATTTGATATGAAGAAGTAAAGCTCATCCTTGGTATAATGCATAACTTTTGCAATTTTTTTGACGCAATCTAATACTTGTTCATTATTTTTAGCACCATTTTTTTATATAAAAGTTTTGATATTTTAGGCATTTTAGTTTGTATTTTGCGACCAGTTTATTATAGATTTTTTGCCGTTTTTATTTTAGTTTTTAAGCGTTTGTTGTTTTTCGGGTTTTGCTTAACTACATGGGTATGATTTTCATTATCACCTTTCGGCTAACTCATTTGTTTGCAACTTTTTGATCTGTGGCAAAATTTGCGTGCAATGCTGATCCGGTATAATAGGATAGGTGATAACTTAAAGATCGTTTATTGGTTTGACCACCGAAACCCCTTGCAGTGACGACGTTGCAAAAATGCAAATTATGTGGGTGCACTGAGCCACGTTAATGATGCACTTAACCTCTCTCGTGTGCATGCAAAATAAAACGGTTCTTCAAAGAAATTAAAGCATTGAAGTGTAAGTCCCTGATATAAAGATAGATTTTTAAGCAATTTAATTTGCATTTTCTTGGAGTGACAGAATCCCTTTATAACTGTTTAAAAGGGGTTGTACTAAGGATATAATTTATTTTCTATCGATAGGCAAGGGATGAATTATTAATTTTTCGAAGTCTGATCACTAGGATCACCACTGATCATAAGAACATCAGATTGATGTTCGAACATATGTGCTTCTGTTCCATTCATTGTCTACGGGAAGTTATGGCAGTCCTAGAGAGAACAAATGGAGTGAAGGTGCACTGCACATTCTCAACCTCTATATCATTTAGATGGGCCTGCTCTTGGGATCAGTGATGGTCCTAGCAGTCACATCCTCCAGCAGGCAATTTGTTATCCTATATCCATTAACCAGTTGATGTGAAAAACTCATATACTTGGTGCAACCCTTTTTAAGAACCTTCTTTTAATTTCATTGTTTATATACAGTATGTAGTGTAGTGAACTACTTTGGAGTAAGTTTGGACTTTTGATACACCCGACCTTAACGTAGAATTTTTACCTTGTTCCTTTTTCTAGTTCAGTTGAATGGAACTGGCAATTTTACAGTACTCTTTCAAGCCGTTATTGGGTCCGGCTCTGTAGGAAAATGGTCTGCAGAAAGTGAAAACTGTGATGGAAGTCCCTTGTTCATTAACCATTCCCTCAGCAGTCAACACATCGTCACAGCGTGGACTTCACCAGTCAACGTGACAAGCGCTACAATTAAGTAAGTGGACAATGTGCTGTTCTGAAATATTTGGAATCTTATGTGGGTCCTCCAAGCCCCTCTTAACATGGAGCAGGAAGAAAATGATCTCCAACGTTTCCATAAACCTGATAGTTTATCTGAACTGGAAAAGAGAGTTAAGATGCTGGCAGGCACTTCTGGTGGCACTTATCTCCTTAGCGAAGAAAGAACTTTTCAGTGTGTCCTTCCTTTGCTACATTCAACATCTAGTTACTGTACGTTACTGTAATTCAAACTCTAGATGGTCGGGAGAGATGTTGATCACACATGTCCAATTTCAGACTGCCGATTCCATTGTTCTACCTGAGATAAGCCACCAACCGATGGGTCAATCAGCGACTTACTAATAGAGAACACAGGAGCATTTGGTCGAACAAGCGCTCCTCTGCATGGGAGAGTTCAGATCACTATTATTTCGTACAACAGCCATCTAATACGTATGGTCTTCCGAAGAGTGTTGGCCAATATCAAAAGGGCATCCATCAGATTGGACTTGACGGCTGATCTGTGGGCAGCATGGTATAGACCAGAAGGAGCTAACCAAATACATGAACGGATAGTGTGAAAAGATAGAGTATAACTTCTATTTTGTTAATTAATTCTATGCTTAGGAGTCCAGTAGACGGTCCTGATCAACAGTTATGTCTGTATACACACTTATACAGAGAAGTCTGGGAATAGAAGAAGTTACTAAAACTGACATGTCAAGAGCACTTAGTGATCCTTTTTATTCATACATCTGGGCAGAGGATTTGAAGGCTCCAATGTTATGAAGATGCAATAAACATGAATTTTGCCCAAAAAGTTGGACCTAGTTAAAAAAAAAATGTGGATAAGATTTACACTTTTCTCAGATCTTTAGAAATGGCAAAGTTATCAGGCACAAGAAACACAATATACGGAATATGCGGCCCTCATACAAAAGAGACTAAAGTCAGCCAAGCTCATCAAAAACAGAGGGATTGGCAGACAGTCCAATATGTATGGGGGTATCCTGACTCTACCCCAAAAGTTGACGTTAGGGAAGCAAAGGATCCAGCCATTAGGATTTCAGCGGCCAGTAGTTTTGTTCACCGGCAAGATAAGCCGCTACCAGAGGAGTCCGGCAGGGGCTCTCTATGAGAGTTGGAAGAGAGTTGTGAGTTAATCAATTGTTCACAACGATATAAAGGGTGTAAGATGCGTAAATCTTTGTGACGCTGATACTTTGTTTCTTTTGTTTTTACTTTTAAAGGGTATATTTGCATAATACAGCAGAAACTTTCGCTTTACATAAAATCTTACTCAAAGGTGAGTCCCCTACTAGTATTGTATCATAATATTAGAATATATTATTAATGGACGTTAAAATCTCATTATGGTAAACTAGCAAGCTATTGCCATCTCCTTTTTGGCATTTTGATAGTTTGTTTCCAATAGTTTAATACCACAAATATTTTGTGTCCAAGTAGTAAAGTGGTTTTCCCAGAATTCTAAGTATTACCCTATCCATACGATAAGGGATAACTTATTGATCACTAGGGGGCCAAACATTAAGGCCTCTAATAATCCTGAGAATGAGAGACCAGAACCACAAAAATGGGTCTCTGCAATGTGTATTGGGTGGCAAATGATAGGGGAGGGGTATGCTTTCAAATTAAATTTAAACTGATTTTTTTTCATATATTTTAGATTCTAGCCCAGGAACCAATACAACGAAAGGTTAGTAAAGCTAAGCAACCGGGTCTTAAGTTACTTGTTACTTTCACATTTTAATCAAATTATATGTGAAGCAGAAGAATATTCCTGTAGTAATGGCTGCTAAAAAAACATCTGAAGTCATTTACATTTTCAATATGGCTTAGTGGTTAAGTGCATTTAGGTCTTTGATTCATAATGACCACAATTTACCTGGTTGAAATTATATACTTTACTTGAGTTGGCATGGGTCACTCGACATTTCTATCACATTTCACATGAACATGCTGTAAGAGATTGTCTCGCTTGTAGACGCTGGTAGACACATTTGTTGGTTCAAAGCAAATGTGCGGTTTCTTAAATGTCCATAAACTGTCCAGCTTAACGAAACAAAAAAGCCTCTTCTGGGTACAAGAGATATAACAGAACCAAAACTGAAAATAAACAGTCCATGTATAGCACGGGCTCAGCCTTATAAACGTCAGGCCTTCACTCAACCTCTAGCAGAGACTGAGCCACACAAGCAAGGTCTTTTTACCTTGAACACACCACCCTAAAATGCAGCTAGACTTCCTTATATCTGCTGTATCAGGCACTGGGGTGCGGATATGTGATCATCCCGTCCCACCTATCTCTCTGATGTCTCATAAATCCGGGCCTTGACATGCCCTATTAACTCTCTCAGCACTCCACATGCTGAAGCCTGCTTTTCTGGGCTTATATCACCAAGGCTACCAGCCTCAATGATACATATCTCCTCTCCAGGTCCTTGACACACCCTACAAACTCTTTCAGCACTCTACATGCTGGAACCTGCTTTTCTGGGCTTAGATCACCGAGGCTACCAGCCTCAATGATGCATATCTCCTCTCCAGGACCTTGACACACCCTATGAACTCTTTCAGCACTCTATATGCTGGAACCTGCTTTTCTGGGCTTAGATCACCGAGGCTACCAGCCTCAATGATGCATATCTCCTCTCCAGGACCTTGACACACCCTATGAACTCTTTCAGCACTCTACATGCTGGAACCTGCTTTTCTGGGCTTAGATCACCGAGGCTACCAGCCTCAATGATGCATATCTCCTGTCAACGACCTGTCTGGTGGACATCTTACAATACTAATAGATTGATTATATAGATGTGTGAACTACTTCAAAACAAAATTAATTTGCTTAAGACTTCTCAACGTCTTAAAAGTTCTCATAAATACAGAAAAACCGTCAGTAGCCATCATTGGATCGAGTCACTCATCTCTACTTACCGTGTTTTGTTTTGGAACAGAAAAAAACCCACTTGGGTTGTTAAAAGTAAAGTTGTTGAGTAATGAAAAGTTATTCAGAGCCTACGTAACTCTTTATAATGAAGCATTACTCGTTATCAAAATGTATAATTCATCTGTAGTTATTAAACTAATTGGAGAAAATCCCTAAAATCACATCTCATTGCTTTGTCATTTGTTAACAAAACTAAACATATATATATATATATAAAAAAAAAATAAAGATGACATGCGTTATGTTTTCATCATTTCAGCACCATCCACTACTAACCACACAGAAAGTACTAAAGCTCCCGGCAAAGGTGGGTTTTCTGTAAATTTGCAAATTCAGAAATGTGACATCTCTTTGTAGTATATTAATTCATTAAAATAATTACATTTATGTATTAAAATAATTTTAGATTTTTTTCAGTATCTATTTCTGATTGCATGTGTGTATATATATATATATATATATATATATATATACACTAGCTATTGAACCCGTTCTACGCCCGGGTGGCGAGCATTTATATTGGTATATGGTCTCCATCCTGGTATGTGCTGCTCCATCCTGCGCCCTAATCTTGTCATGTGCTGCTCCCATCCTGCATCCCCATCCTGTCATGTGCTGCTCCCATCCTGCGCCCCCGTTCTGATATGTGCTGCTCCCATCCTGCGCCCCCATCCTGTCATGTGCTGCTCCCATCATGCGTCCCCATTCTGACATCTGCTGCTCTTATCCTGCGCCCCCATTCTGACATGTGCTGCTCCCATCCTGCGCCTCCATTCTAACATGTGCTGCACCCATCCTGCGTCCCCATCCTGTCATGTGCTGCTCCCATCTTGCCTCCCCATCCTGTCATGTGCTGCACCCATCCTGCGTCCCCATGCTGTCATGTGCTGCTCCCATCCTGCGTCCCCATCCTGTCATGTGCTGCTCCCATCCTGCGCCCCCATTCTGACATGTGCTGCTCCCATCCTGCGCCCCTGTTCTGTCATGTGCTGCCCTATTCTGTCATGTGCTGCTCCCATCCTGCGCCCCCATTCTGTCATGTGCTGCTCCCATCCTGCGCCCCCGTTCTGTCATGTGCTGCTCCCATCCTGCGCCCCCTTTCTGTCATGTGCTGCTCCCATCCTGCGCCCCCGTTCTGTCATGTGCTGCTCCCATCCTGCGCCACCGTTCTTTAATTTGCTGCTCCCATCCATATGCCCCATACGCTGCTCCATAAAGGTTTATGGCCCCCATAAAATGCTCCATACTATATGCCCCCGTAAACTGCTCCATTATGGTTTATGGCCCCATAAGATGCTCCATTATGGTTTATGGCCCCATAAGATGCTCCATTGTATATGCCCCGTATGCTGCTGCAATATATAAAAAAAAAATACCATACTCACCTATGGTCGCTGGGCACCGAGTGCTGGGGGGCCTGAGCAGGCGGGGACACCGGCGCGCTGTGGGGGTCAGGTGCCGATATCGCCGCCAGCTCAGGCCCCCCAGCACTTACTATATTCACCTGGCCCCGTTCCACCACTGCGCGCCGCCATCTTCCCGATCCTCTGGCTGTGACTGGTCAGACAGAGGGCGGCGCTAACGCGCATTAAGCACGTCATTGCGCCCTCTGAACTGAAGGTCACAGGCCGAGGACCGGGAAGATGGCGGCACGCAGCGGTGGAACGGGGCCAGGTGAATATAGCCGATACTTACCCTCCTGGCGGTCCCTGCTTCTCTGTTGGAGATCGCGGTGTGCGTTCAGTATTTACGCATACCGCGATCTCCTGGGAGCGTCACTCTGTGAGGCCCAGACTGCGCCGGCGCTTGCACTTGCGCAGTCTATAAAGGCTTCAGACACAGTGACGCTCCCAGCGTTATATTATAGATATATATACAGTATATATATATACATATTTTTTACATGACTAAATTGATAGCCATCTTGGTTGACCTGCCTTAACAGTTGTTGTAGTGATTTGCTCTAAAGAGAATCTGTCAGCACAGAATGACTGTTCAAACCAAGCACGTGTGCTCAGAGCAACCTTGATGTGGCTGAGCAGTTCAGTGCATTTTCCCACCTACGTGCATACTCAAAAGTTGGCAAATTAAGCAATGTTTCCAATTGGTGAATAAATTGTGTTTCTACTCTTACTTACTACAACTTACTGAAACTGCAAAATAATTTTCGATATATAATTTCCGTTGCAGTAACAACAACTCATCGTGTAGTGAAAACCACAAGTGCAGCTTCTATAGATCAATCAAGTCTGGTATCTATGGCTTTAAGTCTGATCCTCGGTGTGCTCCTCATCCCCAACAAGTATCTCTCATGATGGATTTAATCAGGACATTTCATAGACTTTCTCCCAAATTTTTGATCTGTCGTACCAAGATTTTTCTTTTTTGAAAATGAGAACAATCTAAATTCTGCTGTAAAGTGTAACTATTCATTAGACATTTATCAATAGAAATCTGAAAAGTTGGTAAAATTTTAATTCATTTTTTAACTTAATGAATTGCAAAAATTTACAGAAATTTCTGCAAACTCAAAGAGAGGGTTTCTAAAATCTCTGTGGAATTCGAGTAATTATCCATCTGGCTATGTGATCCTTTTTATGATGATGAATTTTGGATTTTATATCAGTTTCGGCCAAATTTAGACCTTCCTTTGTAGCATCACACCTTCTGGTGGAAAAGCCCATGCTAGTAATTTATTGCCTGTCTGAGGGTTTTAGCACATTTCCTTTTTTTCAGCTGTTGTAGCTCAATGCAGGATATTTATCATCTCCTCTTCCTATATTTCCAAATCATCAAGATTTTCAAAGGATTGTGTTAAAGGGGTGGAACTAATGCATGCGTAAATTTTTGGGTGTTTCTTGGTATATCAAGAGCATATGTAAAAGATATATCTACTAGGCATGAATAGCTTGGTTCAAGACAAGTTGAATTTTTCGCAAATTTTGCAAAGAATTTTGATTTTTTCAAAGTCAGAATATTTTTTACATTTTGTTTCTTATTTCTGTTTTGTTGGAAAAGAATGGCAAATTTTAAAAACAATAATTCTCACCCGTCACCTCACCTGTACTCTTTACTCAAGTCATACATGCAATCTTCTCCGAGCCATCTTTGGAATATTCCACCATCTTAGTTGGCTCAGGCAATGACTAGGCTGAAATGCACGCCATGCAATGTCCTAACGTCACAGTCTAGTCAGCGATGGAGACTTTGAAGATGTCCGACTCCAGCAAACGAAATGCCAAGAGCTGAAAGTTGCAACAGATGGCCCAGTGAAGACTGCATGAGGGAATGATCGGACCATAGAGTGGCTACATAACAGGACAGGTGACAGATGGGGGATTATAATTTTTTTTACATATTTTTATTATGCCCTAAGGTCTAAAGGGAACTTGAACCATAGTGTAAATTCGATTTACATAGAATGAACTTGATGCAAATTCAAAATTCCTTGCCAAATTCGAATTAATTGCCGAATTCGAATTTTGGCAGAATCGGTCATGACAAATGCCAACTTCAGCTGATATCCTAGAGTGTAAGAGACTTATCTTATCTTACTATAGGTCCTTCCTCTGCTCTGCAGTTCATACATCTTCTAAATATTAAAAGGGTTTTCCAAATTCAGAACATTTGTTCATATGTATTTCTGTTTCGAGAAAAGGTTTAGCACGAAACGCATTATTAAAAGCCACTGGACATATTACCACACTTTGAACTAATTCGTTTCACAGCAGTATGGTCTACCAATGCCTGTCTCCAACTTTTCTTCAAGATGGAAACATTGATGGACTATCCTTAGGTCAGTTGAGGGTCTGACTCTCAACACCTCCGCAGATCAGGCCATTTCAAGGGCTACAGATCTCATTGAGCTTTTGCCTTCATATCTACATGGTTGCATTGGTGCTTGGTATTATAGTGTTATTCCATTGAAATTAAGAAAATAACACTCACCAATCCTCCACACAACACTAGTATATACGTGACGTGCTAGTAAAAAGAGCAATAGAGGTGGCAGCACTGGCTAAAATCAATGGCATCCCCTTTAAACAGCTGATGAGTCAGCTCCTCAAGTCAGATCCCCACCGATTAGTATTTTAAGGATAGGCCATTAATTTTGCAAATATGGAAAACCCCTTTAATGTTTGCTACACAGTATCAGAATCATGGCACCGTCATCTAACTGCACTGCCAATCTATTATCTAATCCAATCTTAAAAAATGACATAATTTAGGAGTGTGATGATAATACATTATTAGCTATTTGCACATTTTTTTCTATTTGCCTTTTCTGCACCTTTGCTATTATTGTACCATTTACTAAATGAAGTAGATAGAAGAGAGCATTTTGGATTTTCATTTTTGCATATATATTTTAGTTTTAGGTTCTGCCATTGATTTGTGTTGTGTCTGTGCTTGGTTAACTATTAAAGTTAGTTAATGGCCTCTGTGTTAGTGGGAACAATGGCTACTTATCCATTCCAGGTATGATCGCTAACATAGTTAACAAGTTAATATTTAATTTTCCAGCAAAGATAACATTTTTAATCAGGAAGATATAGCGTGCGTATCTATCTGCCTTAAATGTATTAATACAGAAATAACATGAGAGGCAATTAATCATTTCTTTTTATAGCTACTGTATCTGGGACGGTCAGTCCACATTGATGATAAGTAATTGAAAGTTAATATGTAACCATGCAAGAGCTATAGGGTGTTCACAAGGAAAACATATTTCTCACCCCTGTCCACCTCCGCCTCTTGTTCAAATGCAGAATCCAGGTACCTGCGTTCTACATGTGCTTAATTACTTGGACGCTGACATAGTCATATTTATATGGATTTATGTTTTACTGCTTTTCTGTTCTATGGACAGTGAGCTCCAAACTTCACCATCCACAAGAATGATAGATAGAAAGAGACAAATAGGATGTGAGCTGAGATGTCATGTGACTTTAGCGTTAGTACAAAAGGCAGTGCGGAATCAGCGATATTATCTTGTATAGTAACTATGAGAACAATATTTATGAAAGCCATAAATTGGCGGAAAACAATTGTTACTAGACATGAGCAGAATAATTTATTGAAATTTTCTTTTAACTTCACCAAATATTCATATTTCAAATTTCATGATTCGATCCTCTCGAATGAACAGGGTTGCCAACTTGATTTTGTATTTTTTTTTTCAAAAATTCATGGACTGCCAACAATATTTCTAGACATATTAAAAACCATACACATGATAATAATACTACCGCCCATAATTTTGATATGAAGACACTAAACGCATTCGCCGTGAACTTTAAAATTATGATCACCGACAGTCCAAGAATTTCCTGAAGGTAGCAACCTTGTGAATTAAGGTAAACAATGACCTGTTAGCCACCGTTTTTCTTGATATCTTTTATGCACGTGAAGGGGTTAGAAAATATAAAAATATTGTACTCTCTTCATCTGTTTTGGCAACGTAGTTTTGCCGAGTCCTCCGTTGGCTTACCGGCTTCCTCTTGCTCCGGTCTTCACCTTAAGTCTTCATCTTCAGTCTACTTGGCGCCAATAATCTGATTCCCTAAGTATGAATAAAGAAATTCTGTAGGGCACAATTATAAAAAAAATAGTGATGAGTGAGTATGCTTGTTACTCCAGTTTCTCCAAGCATGCTCGGGTGGTGGTCTCCGAGTATTTCAGCGTGCTTGGAGATTTAGTTTATGTCAACGCAGCTGCATGATTTGTGGCTGCTTGACATCCTAAATACATGCAGGGATAGCCTGTTTGTTAGGGAATCCCCACATGTATTAAGGCTGTGGAGCCGCCGCAAATCATGCAGCTGCATCAACATAAACTAAATCTACGAGCACGCTGACATACTTGGAGAACAACCAAGCATGCTTGGAGAAACTCGAGCATATGCGCTGATCACTATAAAAAACAAAGGTGAATTATGCATAATTTACATGGTGAAAGTAAAATGTGTCAAATTTATGAACCATTTGTGCTTTCCTAAATGGATAGAACATTACAGTAAACATTCCAGAAAGTGATGTGTCAAAAGCATAATGGATATGTGGAGTGCCAAAGGATTGGGTCATGAGTGCAAAGATGGGCAAGGTATTTACGGCAGTGAAATTTATTTTTTCCTTGGGTGAAGTGAAGGAAAGTTATACCTCTGTCATTTAACTTGACCACACATTAAAAAAAGAACACAATCCAATTAAATAAGATTTATGTAAAAACTGCATCTAAGTGTAAAAGTCACGACTATTCAAAACCCTTCTGAAATGAAGTAATACATTATTAACATATCATTATTTAAGATTTGCATGTGCACTGACTGTATTATATTTGCTCTTACCTAATAAAAGATTTATTGACTTGCTGCAAATGGTTTCTTTTATTGGATCCTTGAATAAATTACTGTAGTGCATCTGTCACTTTCAAAATTTAAAAATGTCTGTGTGACTCTTAATAAACTTTCTGCATTTGTTTGCATGTATATTAGCAGTTTTCATGTAAGACCTACCTTTTTTAAGTTTATACTTTAAATTTAGGGATCCTTTAATTAAACAGGTAGATCAGGTATATAGACGACATCCTCAGCCAAATCTAAAAATTAAAAGGGCACACAAACGGTTCAGATATAAAGATGTTATCTTAAGGCAGATCTAAAAAAAAAACAGGACACAGTGTAGAGATATAGATTGTACCTTCAATTACAAATATTAAAATAGGTCTCAAGTAGTTCAGGTATATAGATGACACCCCAAGGCATATCGCAAAAAAAAAATAAAAAATTAGACACAAAATACTCCAGGTACATACAGTAGATGACATACTAAGACACATAAAAAACAAAATAGGGCAAACATAGTTCATATATATATAGATGCAGATCGAAAAATCACCTTTGACTTCCCTAGGCATATCTAAAAATTAAAATGACACACATGTACTCCAGTAGGCGTATAGATTGCATTTTCAGGAAGATATAAAGCAGTTAATAGAGGTATATACCTGACCTCCTCAGGCAGATCAGAGATGCTCCAATGAAAAAAAAATATGATTTTTTACTTTCTTCAAATTTAAAATCCACAATTTTTTTTTGAACTTGCTAAAAAGGCTAAATTTGCATAGAAGAAAAATGTCTGTTACTCATAGAATGATTTTCTAATCATGGTGTGATAACTGCGCCATCAATGGTAATATTAATAATATTGTTGGCAGAACATTGTTCTCTATACTACAGATAATGATGATATTCTATGGGTACAGAATTGTTTTAATGACCGCTCTGTGCACATAGAATTCCGGTCATTCATAGTCCTCCCGTCTAGACAGAACGTAATTCATCTAAATGGGTTTTAAAGTGGTTTTAAGCTATGCTTTGTGTTAAAAATAAATCTTTCTAGGACTAATAGATGAAAATGTGTAAGATTGTTTTTAGGATGTGTCAAGGTGTTTCTAACACGATGAAATAAAAAATAAAAATATTAAATTATTCTTGAAGTCTGAATGCAGCCTGACATATTTTTTCTGTTGGATTGCTCACATGTTGCTTATTCTGACTCCTTACACCAGGTTTAAGACTGGAACATTCGCACAAATGAGGAATAGAAGAATAAGCTGAACTTCTGTTGTACCGAGTTAAAAAATGTGAGCTAACAATTCTACCAAACCTTAGGGGCAATAACTCTCGCTGTCAACAGTGCAGCTTGAAGCACTCATGAGGAAAGTGACATTGAGGAAGGAGGTTGAGAAAATAGAGAAACTGGTTTTAAACAAAAAAGGAAGAAGTCATAAAAATTATCTTTATTTACATGAAAAACAATTAGAGTCACCTACAAATATTGTCCAGACATGCGGAACTTTATATAAAAGCTATGATTTAGGTTTGCGGAATTTATTTGCCTCTGTTCCTTATCTAATCTCACAACCTCTCCCTTCCCCCTATCTGACCACCATCTTCTCACCTTCTCATCCTTGTCCTCATCAACAACCTCCATGTCCAGCCACTACCACATCCTCGCAGAAATCTTGCACACCTAGACATTCACAGACTCTCAGACTCTCTCCTACCCCTGTCCGCTATATCTTCATTTCACGACAAAGACAGCACCACCGCTTTCTATAATTCCACCCTCACATCAGCCATAGACTCAGTCGCCCCTCTCATGCATGACAAAGTACGAAAAATCAATAGGCAACCCTGGCATTACTACCTCATCAAAAAACTCAGACAAACATCTAGGGTAGCGGAGCGGCGTTGGAAAAAACACGCCTGCCAGACGACTTTACTGCTTTCAAACAAGCTACACTTGCCTTCAAACTAGCCCTCACTTCTGCTAAACAGACCTATTTCACTAACCTTGTATCTTCACTATCCTACAACCCATACAACTGTTCAGCACATTTAACTCTCTCCTCCACCTGCCACTGCCACCTCCAACTCCCCTCATCTCTTCTGAGGACTTTGCCACCTACTTCAAAAACAAGATCGACCAAACAAGGCAAACCTTTACTCTTCCACCACCCCAACCACTCCATATACCAGACCTCTGCCCTTCCCCAATTACTTCCCTCTCCAACATCACTGAAGGAGAACTTACTCGCCTCCTTTCCAAATCACACCTCACCACCTGTGCACTTGACCCCATCCCTTCGCACTTGCTCCCCAACCTCACTAACATGCTCATTCTAGCCCTAACCCATCTCTTCAACCTATTGCTATCTTCTGGAACTTTCCCCTCTGCCTTCAAGCATGCCACCATCACACCCATCCTCAAAAAAGCTAACCTTGACCTAACTGCTATGCCCAGCTATCGCCCCATATCACTGCTCCCGTTTGCTTCCAAACTCCTTGAGCAGCATGTCCATGCTCAACTTTCCTCCCACCTCTCATCTAACTCTCTCCTTGACAACCTCCAATCTGGCTTCTGCCCCACCACTCCACCAAAACTGCTCTGACCAAAATTACTAATGACTTACAGCCAAAGCTAACAGACAGTTCTCCATCCTCCTCCTTCTCAACCTGTCCTCTGCTTTTGACACAGTTGACCACTGCCTACTGCTACAGATTCTTTCTTCCCTCGGCATCAAAGGCCTTGCACTGTCCTGGATTGCTTCATACCTTTCTGACCACATATTTAGCGTTTCCCACTCCTACACTACCTCCTCACCCGCCCTCTCTCTGTTGGAGTCCCTCAAGGCTCTGTCCTAGGGCCCTTACTTTTTTCCATATATACCCTTGGCCTAGTAACCCGATGTTTACCCTGGTTACCAGTGAAGACATCGCTGAATCGGTGTCACACACGCTGATTCAGCGATGTCTGCAGGGAGTCCAGCGACCAAATAAAGTTCTGGACTTTCTGCAGCGACCAACGACATCACAGCAGGATTCTGATCGCTGCTGTGTGTCAAACTGAACGATATCGCTAGCCAGGACGCTGCAACATCACGGATCGCTAGCGATATCGTTTAGTGTGATGGTACCTTTATTCGTTCCTCACACAACCGCCTCCAAGATTTCTCCCCAATATCCCCCATCCTCTAGAATTCCACGCCTCAACACGTCCGATTATCCACCACCCTCGGATCCTTCAGATGAATCCTGAAAATGCATCTCTTCAGGAAAGCTTACAGTCTGCAATAACCATTCTGCCGCCTCACCAACCACTTGAGCTGCTGCCTCATCAACCACCCGAGCTGCCACCTCACCAACCACCCAAGCTGTCGCCTCACCAACCACCCAAACTGCTGCCCCACCAACCACCCGAGCTGCTGCCACATCACCAACCACCCGAGCTGCCACCTCACCACCACCAGAGCTGCCTCCTCACCACCACCAGAGCTGCCTCCTTACCACCACCAGTGCTGCAGCAGCCCGACCTCCTGTCTCTTCCCCATTATCCCAAAGAATGCAAGTCCGCAAGGACAGGGTCCTCTCCCCTCTGTACCAGTCTGTCATTGTAAATTTGTTTATTATTAACGATATCTATAACCCTGTATGTAAACCATGGAATTAATGGTGCTGTATAAATAAATAATAATTATTATTATTTAGCATTATTCAGTATGAAAGGTGGACAGAATAGATGATTGACCAAGGCATGATGAAAGCAATGGTAAAATCAAGTTTTGCCTGTCATTTTTGTTTACAAATTAGCATTTCCCCATATAAATAAAAGTACTGGGGATTGATAAGAAAATGTGGAACGGGCGGGGGACAAGACATTCTGAAACCACCACTTTGGGCAACAACCAAGCTCTTCCTATCATTGACCTTATTTTTGTTATATCTGTCTCATTTGTAGCCTCATTTGTAGTCTTTATCCAATGGATGTCCAGCTACTGAAAAACTGTAGTTCTCAGCATGTCCTGACCTTTCAATTGGATGTCAAAAATCGACTCTTTTGTCATATAATAGGGTAGATTTACTCAAATTGGGTCAGAAATCTGGCGCAGATGCTATGTGCCGCAATAGATATTTTAAGCAGTCTTTTGTGCCTCATTTGACAAGATGGCTTGGCATAACTTGGAGGGGGGTATGACTTAAGTTGCGCTACATTGTGACAAAGGCACAAAAAATTGTATGCCAACTTAGAGGTGATATAAAGTTAGGGAAAAGTGTTTAGATGCATCAAATCATCCATATAACATGAGCCACTGTGATACATTTGAAAAAATATATTATTCATTAACTTGCCCCAAATACTCAGGCATATAAACATTAAAGTATGTAGTCTGATTTGGTCTCAGGACTCCAATGGTGAAAAAACCCAGTGCTAATGAATGAGCAACCATGGCTCTCAGTAAATCATTTATCAACTACAGTCTTCTAATGCTACCTGTACATGGCACAACCACTGGCATAGAGCTTGTATGGTGGCACATCGAGTCCTTACTGCTCGGTGCAATATGCATTTCACTTGCCATTGAATGACCTATATTAGCCAACATTCAAAAATTCGCCCTAAACTTCCAGGTACTAAAATCTACATAATATAGCCTCCAATGATGCAAGCGTTCCACAGACATCTCACAAGGTCATCTTATCAGCAAAAACAGCAGGAAATAGAGAAAACATTAGGCATGCCAAGGAATGTTTTTAGCAGTGAGTGCACATACATTATCAAAGAACAGCCATAAATTTTTAATGGAATGTTGTGCCTTACTTTGAAAGTTAATATTTAACCACTTTTGTCCCTCAGGTGTGTATGGTATAAGACAAAGTAGTGGTCTGCTTACATAGTCAATGAGTGGTACTATTATTTAACTTCTCACACGTCATAAAGCTTAAGTCGTGTTCTAAAAGGGGATGTCCAGGACTTGAAAAAAGGCATGTAGTTCCTAACTAACGCAGCTACCTGTCTGCTGTACCCACTGCTGGACATCGACAACAACTGTCGGAGATTCAGCTACTCCCTGTCAACAGGACAGCAGTTTCTCTTCCTGTTGACAAGGGGGGACTTCTGACGTTGTGCTGATTGACAGCTTGCTTCCCCCAATTTGGCAGCGGAGAGCCAAATAGTAGTCTCACCTTATCAACAGGAAGACAAACTGATGCTCTGTTGACATGATGTTAGCGTAAGTCTGTGACCATTCTATGGCGGAGGAGAACGGTGCTGGGCACAGTAGGCAGGTAGGTAGCAACCACCTGCCTGTTAGTGCTTTGGCTTTTTTTAAGTCCTGATATCCCCTTTAAGCTTTCTAAAATATTATAAATATGTATTATGCATTTTCATCAGTAACCCAGGACTTCCACTACCTGTTAAAATGAAGAAGCTAATGACTCCATTTACAGAATACCTAAGCCATCAGCATAGAGGGTAAATTGATGGGGTCCTAGCTCAACCAATGAAAACATCTCATATAAGGTGTGGAAGCCACAAGGGGCCTCACCTAATGCGTAATATTGGTGGAAAACTTTCAATATGTTGTAAGACCTCGTTTTACGATATTTTATTTTACTACTGTATTATGTACAAATATTATCGTCTCTGTATTTTTCAAGTGGTGCTTTCCTCGTTGGGTAGTGGTACAAATAAAGCCTTTTAGATGACATGGCAGCTTGGAAAAATACCTATAATTCTGTATCTAACAAAAGTGTAACCAATACGCTTATATGCCTATTGAAAGAGTAACTGCTAAGCTGATTGCCTCTTCGGAGAACAGTAACAATATTTTTGTACAGAAAATGTTTCAGATAATCCTTCAGGGCCAAACCACTGAGGACAGGTCAACCTGCTCTTTCACCCATCCTGTGCTTAATACCCAGCCACTGCAATCACCACCTACATGGACAGCCCCTTTACCGGTCAGCTTCTCCGCCAATTTTAGATTTTACTGTTTGTATTTTTCCTTCAATTTTTACAAGAGCCATACATTTTTATATTTTTTTTCCCTGACATAAAAGTATCAGGGCTTGGGTTTTTGCCTGTTGATTTCTGATTTTGAATGACACTATCAATTTTTTCGAAAGTGTATTGAAAAATCAGAAAGAAAAAATCCAAATAGGATGAAATTGTGGAAAAATGCAATTTTGGTATGTTTTGGGGGATTTGTTTTTACAGTATTTGTTTTTTATAGTATTCATTGATCGCTTTCTAACATCTTCTGTATGTGGCCAGGGGAGAATGAAATGGCAAATGAGCGTGGTTAGGGCGTGGCCAAGAATTTTGCTGCGGTAAGCTGTCCCTCCTTTACCGCTTGGATAGTTGAGACGTACGTATGCTCACGGATGCTCTAGTCATTCTCTGTGGAGGTGCTGGAGTTAGCCAAATACAGTACTTGAGCATAGTTGTGATGGGACCCCAGCAAGTTACCACTTATCCTATGGAAAGCTTCAGGGCCCTAATGTAAAATCTATAACAGGATCCCTTAATTAACAAGTGCCATTTAAAATACTGGCTTAATAGGCACCAGTGTTGGCAACCTAGGGGGGTAGAGACCCTTTATAGATAAACACCGGTTTAGAATGGTGGATCAGTGGTTAGCAGTGCAACGCTGGGATCCTGGGTCCAAATCCCACCTTGGACAATATCTGCAAGGAGTTTGTATGTTCTCCCCGTGTTTGCGTTGCGTAGGTTTCCTCCAGGTTCTCCGGTTTCTTCCCACACTGTAGGGAATGTAGATTGTGAGCCCCAATGAAGACAGTTCCGATAATGTCTGCAAAGTGCAGTGGAATTCATGGAGCTATCTAGGCACGTAAAAAAATAAAAAAATAAACTCCCCTAGTAATCAATATTGATCTATATACAAAAGCTATATAAAAGATATTGCAATTCAACCGGCAGAGTGATCAAGATTTCTGCACAAGAAGCAATGTAAGCACTGCATAGATCCAACAAGCATAATGCACCACGGGAACAGTGGAAACACTTTATAACAAGCACTGACGCAGCTTTTTCCATTGAAACTTACACGTAGCCTTGAAGCATTTAACCATATCATATATGCTGATGCTGCACACTCACAGTCCTGACTTTTTTTTTTTTTTACAAGATATCTTCAAATGGAACATGCACTACAATAAATGTGTAATTACAATATATACAGTGGTTAAAAAAAAGAATTATGGATGCAAATTGACAGCGCTCCAATACTGTCGTCTAGCAATAAAAGTATAGCGATAAAAAAATCCGATTTAAATCAGCTGAATATACAGTAGTAAGGTAATAAAAAAAACATATAGCAAGATAACAAAAAAATGTTCTCATCTGTTCAACACATGACCATGGAAGACGTTCAGATTGACATGTCTTTATTGGCTGCGAGGGTAAAGATGATACCTAATCATTACCTTGAACGGTATGTTAGCCCAATCACAAGATAGATGATAAATGTGGGATTAGTGGAGGTCCAGCTACTGAGATCATCACCATTCCCAAGAATGGGAGACTCAAAGTCTCCTCACTAGCGAGCGGGTGCGTCCACCACTCATATGGAGCAGTGGTCGCACATGCTCACTACCATTCTGATAACACGGGGATTTAGTGACCCCTGTTCTCATTATCAGTGGAAATCCTAGCTTTTGATCTCGATGAAATTACATACTGCATGTATCACCCATCATGATATACTGTAAATTGTTTAAGGAAAAACATATTTTAGGCAAGTCAGCAAAGGACTTGGTGAAAAAGACTTTAAAAGCATCTCCAGATCTTTGCAACCCAAAGTAAGTCGATTTTTTAAATTGGTGGCTAGAGATGAGAGGATCCAGTTGCGCGACTCCAGTTCAACTTCCAGGGCAGTGATACCTAGCCGCTAGATGTGAGACCCTTGAATCTTTTAGCTTCTCATGTCCGGCATGTCTTTTTGTTTGTCAGGGCTGGTGTGACAGATGATGACCTGGCTAATCAAAAGCTGTACTTGGGATGCTGAAATCTAAGAGATCTAAGAGATTTGCAGGATTTCCTTCTAACCGCCACATACAGTTAGGTCCATATATATTTGGACAGAGACAAAATTGTATTAATTTTGATTATAGACATTACCACAATGAATTTTAAACAAAACAATTTAAATGCAGTTGAAGTTCAGACTTTCAGCTTTCATTTGAGGGTTTCCACATTAAAATTGGCTGAAGGGTTTAGGAGTTTCAGATCCTTAACATGTGCCACCCTGTTTTTAAAGGGACCAAAAGTAATTGGACAATTGACTCCAAGGCTATTTCATGGACAGGTGTGGGCTATCCCTTCGTTATATCATTCTCAATTAAGCAGATAAAAGGCCAGGAGTTGATTTGAGGTGTGGTGCTTGCATTTGGAAGGTTTTGCTGTGAAATAAACATGCGGTGAAAGGAGCTCTCCATGCAGGTGAAACAAGCCATCCTTAAAGGGAACCTGTCACCCCGTTTTTTGAGATTGAGCTATAAATACTGTTAAATAGGGCCTGCGCTGTGCGTTACTATAGTGTATGTAGTGTACCCTGATTCCCCATGTATGCTGAGAAATACATTACCAAAGTCGCCGTTTTCGCCTGTCAATCAGGCTGGTCTGGTCAGGTGGGCGTGTTCACAGCGCTCTTTTCTTCCCCAGCTTTCCGTTGGTGGCGTAGTGGTGTGCGCATGTCCAGAGTTCCGACTTCCCTGCGCCCACGTGAAGACACAGCGCGCGATCTGCGCTGTAATCCCTTGCATCGGTGGGGGCGGCCATCTTCCTGGGGCCGCGCGTGCGCAGATGGAGTGCTCTGCTGCACGGGGCTTCAGGAAAATGGCCGCGGGATGCCGCGCGTGCGCATTAGAGATCGCGGTGGCCATTTTCCCAAAGCCGAGATGCAAACTCGGCTTTGGGAAAATGGCCGCCGCGATCTCTAATGCGCACGCGCGGCATCCCGCGGCCATTTTCCTGAAGCCCCGTGCAGCAGAGCACTCCATCTGCGCACGCGCGGCCCCAGGAAGATGGCCGCCCCCACCGATGCAAGGGATTACAGCGCAGATCGCGCGCTGTGTCTTCACGTGGGCGCAGGGAAGTCGGAACTCTGGACATGCGCACACCACGCCACCAACGGAAAGCTGGGGAAGAAAAGAGCGCTGTGAACACGCCCACCTGACCAGACCAGCCTGATTGACAGGCGAAAACGGCGACTTTGGTAATGTATTTCTCAGCATACATGGGGAATCAGGGTACACTACATACACTATAGTAACGCACAGCGCAGGCCCTATTTAACAGTATTTATAGCTCAATCTCAAAAAACGGGGTGACAGGTTCCCTTTAAGCTGCGAAAACAGAAAAAACCCATCTGAGAAATTGCTACAATATTAGGAGTGGCAAAATCTACAGTTTGGTACATCCTGAGAAAGAAAGAAAGCACTGGTGAACTCATCAATGCAAAAAGACCTAAGCGCCCATGGAAGACAACAGTGGTGGATGATCGCAGAATAATCTCCATGGTGAAGAGAAACCCGTTCACAACAGCCAACCAAGTGAACAACACTCTCCAGGAGGTCGGCGTATCAATATCCAAATCTACCATAAAGAGAAGGCTGCATGAAAGAAAATACAGAGGGTTCACTGCACGGTGCAAGCCACTCATAAACATCAAGAATAAAAAGGCTAGACTGGACTTTACTGAAAAAACATCTAAAAAAGCCAGCACAGTTCTGGAAGAACATTCTTTAAACAGATGAAACCAAGATCAACCTCTACCAGAATGATGGAAAGAGAAAAGTATGGCGAAGGCGTGGTACAGCTCATGATCCAAAGCATATCACATTATCTGTAAAACACGGCGGAGGCAGTGTGATGGCGCGGGCATGCATGGCTGCCAGTGGCACTGGGTCACTAGTGTTTATTGATGATGTGACACAGGACAGAAGCAGCCGAATGAATTCTGAGGTATTCAGAGCCGCCATACTGTGTGTTCAGATCCAGCCAAATGCAGCCAAACTGATTGGTCGTCGTTTCATACTAAAGATGGACAATGACCCAAAACATAAAGCCAATGCAACCAAGGAGTTTATTAAAGCAAAGAAGTGGAATATTCTCGAATGGCCAAGTCAGTCACCTGATCTCAACCCAATTGAGAATGTATTTCATTTGTGAAAGACTAAACTTCAGACAGAAAGGCCCACAAACAAACAGCAACTGAAAACCACCACAGTGTAGGCCTGGCAGAGCATCAAAAAGGAAGTATCACAGCGTCTGGTGATGTCCATGAGTTCAGGACTTCAGGCAGTCATTGCCAACAAAGGGTTTTCAACCAAGTACTAAAAATGAACATTTTATTTAAAATTATTGAATCTGTCCAATTACTTTTGGTCCCTTTAAAAACAGGGTGGCACATGTTAAGGAGCTGAAACTCCTAAACCCTTCAGCCAATTTTAATGTGGACACCCTCAAATGAAATCTGATAGTCTGAACTTCAACTGCATCTGAGTTGTTTTGTTTAAAATTCATTGTGGTAATTTCTATAACCAAAATTAGAGAAATGTTGTCTCTGTCCAAATATATATGGACCTGACTGTACCAATGTCCTGGACCCTAAACCGGAGTCCCACAAATTGGTCTGCTCATTTCTGTCCTTGTCCTATCTTTTGAATACACTTTCAATGCTTTATTTCTCGAAAATCTCTTTAAGAGTTCAGTCCTGGAGCAGGTACACCAGATATCTGAAAGTGAAATGTCTAGGCAGGGTTCCTCTAAACAAAACATCTTGTATTTTGATAAAACAATAATATTTCAGAGATAGAAAGATAAACTAATATATTTCCAGTAAATCTAAGGTCAACCATATATTTACAATGAACAGAAACATGTTTAATGTGTCCCCTAAGGCCTGAGGAACCAGTTCAACAACTCTTGACATCTAGTTTCATCTTGTTCTCTACTGAAATCTCCTTTCCATCATCCAGGATTGGGTTTAGCAATTTGTTTTGGGGTATTTATTAGCTTTTAGAAAATATTGCTTTGTTTTCTGTCAATATGCAATCATTAAGTCAGTGAGTCAGAGGAGTTAGTCCTCTGTGGCCTGTAGATAATTATTTTCCTTAAAGCGGTTGCTCAGTTTAGAAAATCCATTCCCATAGAAGCTGGTCCTGCTTGAAGGATCTTGGTGGTGTCAAGCAGCAGGTTCAAGGTGCCGAATTTTGATTTTATGTATTGTGGCTCCATCCTCAACCACCAACTAATGATTGAATTAAACAAAAAATAAACATGAAAGGGGACAAGTTGAACAAATTGAGTAGGACAACAGATTTTATGGGGATTTTGCTGTTTGAAATCAAAAAGTGATCTCCTAAAAGATCCAAAAGCAGCTTGAAAATCGATTTTAACCCCATTTGAATTTCCATTTTTGTGCTTTTGTTTTCTCCTTCCCTTCCTCCACTTTTCTGTTCTGATATTTATTTGCAGGACAGGTTGTAGTTTTCAATTATGTTATACTGAAAAACAGGAAAAACATTCTACACGGGATAAAATGGTGAAAAAAAACAACCCGCAATTCCTTTGAAATTTTAGGGTCTCTGCGCCTATATTATGCTGTTCTCAGATTCCATAATTAAAAACCTGAATACGGACTTCCTTTTAATATTAGATAGGATCGGTAAATTTAACTTAATTTAATTCATTAACCATGATAATATGGAAAAAGCAAAGGGAAAAATCCAACTCACCAATCCGGCAATATATCCTCCGGAGCCGGGAACATAATAACCACTGCCGTGGACATCAAATAATTAAGGATATAGAGACGATTCAGCTAAAGATGCAGTAAAAATAAATCAGACTTTATTGAAATGCATTAAAATAGTGACATCAGAAAATATAGACCAGTCAGCGTGTAGCATCTAAACATTTCTGGTGCGTATAGCACCCTCGTATATGCACTAGAAACGCGTAGGTCCTCCATGCTGACCGGTGTATTTTTTCTGATGTTGTCACTATTTTAACACACTATCAGAATACTTTGTTCTGTTTAGCTGATCGTGGGGACCGTGGTTCGAGGAGGTACTATTGGCTTTACATGCAGTTCGCTGATTCTATGAGCATAAATAAATAATAATTATTTATTTATATAGCACCATTGATTCCATGGTGCTGTACATGAGAAGGGGTTACATCCAAAATACAGATATCAATTACAGTAAACAAATTAGTAATGATAGTCTGGTGCAGAGGCGAGAGGAACCTGCCCTTGTGGGCTTACATTCTACAGGATTATGGGGAAGGAGACAGCAGGTTGGAGGTTGCGATGGCTCCCGTGGTGTTGAGTTGGCAGTGTGGTCATTGGAGTTTGTAAGCTTTCTTGAAGAAATGGGTTTCCAGGTTCCGTTTGAAGAATCCAAATGTGGTGGATAATTGGACGTGTTGGGGCACAGAAATCCAGGGGATGGGGGATATTCGGGAGAAGTGTTGGAGGCGATTGGGTGAGGAGTGAATAAGTGTGAAGAGAAGGAGGTCTTAGGAGGACTGGAGATTACATGAGGGAAGATATCAGGAGATTAGTTTGGAGATGTAAGGAGGAGACAGGCTATGGATGGCTTTGTAGGTCAGTGTTAGTAGGTGGAACTGGATACAATGGGGAATTGGGAGACACTGAAGAGGTTTTCGGAGAGGAGAAGCTGAGGAGTAGTGAGGCGAGAGATGGATTAGTTGGGCAGCAGAGTTAAGGATGGACTGGAGAGGTGCGAGAGTGTAAGCAGGGAGGCCACAGAGGAGGATGTTGCAATTATTGAGGTGGGAGATGATGAGGGCATGCACAAGCATTTTAGTAGAGTGAGGGTTGAGGAAAGGACGGACTCTGGAAAGATTTTTGAGCTGGAGGCGACAGGAGGTGGCGAGAGCTTGGATGTGCAGTTTGAAGGATAAGGCAAAGTCAAGGGTTACTCCGAGGCAGTGGATTTCTGGTATGGGGGAAAGCGTGATGTCGTTTATTGTGATAGGTAGATCAGGTACCTCTATAACTAAGTGAAGCCCTGCATGTGTTCGATTAATTGCATCATATTGATATGTAATCACTGAACTGCTTCCATCATGTCAGCAAAAATTATAAATAGGTACAACGGAGGAAAAAAACAGGACATGAGGATAACAAAGATCAATTCTCAGCATATATGATCTATAAATAAAGCATGAAAAGCCGCTATAACTGTCCTAGCCTCCAGCTAAATAAAGAAGTCATTAATCACCATGCATGCTTTGGATTGGTGCAGATTCTTAAACTACAGGACATATAGGTACAGTTGTTCTGATTCATCTCTGAAGATCTCATTATTTGTATCTTGCACGTCTTCTTGAAAGTAAATAGCAAAAGTTATCGCACCGGTCGGATTTATCCTCGACTTGTTAGTATTATTGATGAAATAAAGCCTAGAAAATAACAATAAACCATGAAAGAGAGCACGGACAATGCAAACGAAGTACCTGCTGTCAGGTTCCTATAAAGGACAACTGTAAACTGTATGCTTTGGGACAGACGTTCATCCGTTGCTATGGTCGGATTGATTTTCAGAGCATTTTCATCGCAGTCTGTGGGCTGATCATTAAAGCAGGCGGAGGGCAGAACACACGAGCAGGTGGCTTTATTTATTTTGGCGTTTTGTACACATGGCGATAAAATAAAAAGTCTTTTAAGCAGCCTGACAGTAGCCGAGGAGCATTATATCTGCCACAATGGCCTGCCGCTTGATACTAAAGCCAGAAGGGAAAAAATAATAAGGGCTTTTGTCAGACTAATAGACAGGATTTACAATAAGAAATGAACTCACATGTTATAAACCGTCAATCACCATGAGAAATATGCGGTCAGGCTCGATGCTTTGGCATAATTATGACTCTTTGGGCAACCTAAGGTTAACCTCACCTTGGTAAACCATTTTTTTTTTTGCTCATTTACTTCGTAATATTTCTTTAAAACGATCGGATACTTTTTTTTTCCCAATAGCGAGCTCTAAATCTCCTGCAAAATATGGAAATCGAAATTAATAAAAATATTTTATCTATTAGAGATGAGCAAATAGATTTTAATCTCATCAAGTTTGTGTCTATTTCTTAGAAAAATATTTAGAATTGAGAGTCCTCAGTGGTTGATGCCTTTTAATGGCTAACTGAAAAGATGGTAACAAATTGCGAGCTTTCGAGACTACACAGGTCTCTTCATCAGGCAAAGACTAAAACAAATTCCTGCCTGATGAAGAGGCCTGTGTAGTTTCTATCTACTGGCTAACACGGTACCAAGATGTATTTCTTTCCTGTCTATTTCTTAGGAATTCGATGAATTAGAAAAGAGAAGATTCACTTTTGTGTCAATCGGTTAATATGGCCACCGCCATTATATACATTATAGAAGAATACATGTTCCAGAGAAGGGTCACATGACATCCGGGGAGCCAAGCAGGTGGACAACCCATTAATCACAAGGTGTAGCTTAGCCAATCAGGAGGCACTATGATAGCCTAGATAAAAGCAGAAGCAGGGAATGCAGCAGCCACTTTGAAATGAATCTGGATAGTTAGGGGACAACTGCTACTGAATAATGTTTAATGCAGAAATCTGATTGTGAAGAATAATAAATGGAAGGAGGGTAACAGAACTGGCATCAGATTAAGGAATATGATTGGCCTGTATGAAAATATATGTTTTAGAGAACACTTAAAGCTAGGAATTTGGGGAGGTAACCTGATTATGTGGGGCGACTCAATCCAAAGAACTGGTGCAGCACAAGAGAAGTCTTGGAAATATGAGTGGAAAGCTTGAGTTATGGAGGTTTGTCTTCGATCAGTGATAGAACGTAGAGCAGGTGGAAAATGAGAGAGAAATGAAAAAGGAATTGTAGAAATTCACAAGTCAATCAGGTTTTGCATCAGTAGGACTTTTTGGGGAGCTTTTTAAGTAGACTTGATCCCTTTTTTGTGCTTTGTACAAACAACATAGCTAATACTAGAGATGTATAACTATCAGTGGCGTAGGAAGTGGGGGGCGGGGGGGGCGGTCCACCCCGGGCGGCACAATGCGGGGGGCGGCCGGCGCTGCAGGAGAAGAAGAAGAAAAAAAAAAAAAAAAGACGCCCCTTTAAATCTTCGGGCGGCGCCGTCCGCCGCCACGACCAGGGCCAGCTCCCCCCACCACTGGGCCCCCCGCCCCCGCCCCCCGCTCTAATACTCACCCCTCCTGGTTCCTGCGGCTTCAGCGTCCTCTAACTCTGCGACGTCTCAGGGCAGAGGGCGCGATGACGTCACTACTGTGCGCGCCGCTCAGCCTCTCTGTCCTGAGCGTCGCAGAGCCGGAGAGACGCTGACTGGCTGCACCGGACCTGCGCTAGGAACGGGAGAGGTGAGGATTTTACTTTTTTTTTTTTTTCTTTATGTCTGACTGTCTGGGGCTGGGGCAATGCTGGACACACTGGGGCAATACTGGAGACCATGGGGCAGATTGCTAGACACACTGGGGCAGTACTGGAGACCATGGGGCAGAATACTGGACACACTGGGGCAGTACAGGAGACTATGGGGCAAATTGCTGGACACACTGGGGCAATACTGGAGACCATGGGGCAGATTGCTAGACACACTGGGGCAGTACTGGAGACCATGGGGCAGAATGCTGGACACACTGGGGCAGTACAGGAGACTATGGGGCAGATTGCTGGACACACTGGGGCAATACTGGAGACCATGGGGCAGATTGCTGGACACACCGGGGCAATACTGGAGACCATGGGGCAGATTGCTGGACACACCGGGGCAATACTGGAGACCATGGGGCAGAATGCTGGACACACTGGGGCAATACAGGAGACCATGGGGCAGATTGCTGGACACACTGGGGGCAGTGCTGGACATACTGGGGCAGATTGCTGGACACACTGGGGGTAATATGCTGGACACACTGGGGCAGATTGCTGGACAACATGGGGGTAATATGCTGGACACACTGGGGCAGATTGCTGGACAACATGGGGGTAATATGCTGGACACACTGGGGCAGATTGCTGGACAACATGGGGGTAATATGCTGGACACACTGGGGGCAGGACTTGAGGCATGGGCAGAATGTAGATATGGGGCATGATTGGAGACACGGGGCAGGATTGGATCATGGGGCAGGACGGATACGATGGAGGCTGGTGGGGCAGGATGGGGAGATCATATGGGGTAGAATGGATACTCATGAGGGCAGGATGCGAGAACATATGGCTGGAGCCAGGAATGAGATAAACGGGGCCAGGGTGGGGAATAGTGTTACCATAGGGGATAATTAAGGGATATTATTACTGCAGTGATGTATTTATTTTATTTTTTGAGTATACTGTTTTAAATGGGGGGCAGGCCTGTTACTGTGCAGAGTGACACTATATCACCTTTTTTTCTTCATGTGATGTAATGTAGAAGTTGTGAAAAATTAAGTAATGTGTTCTGCAAGCGGAGCTCGAGATAACTGTGTTATTTCCTGCAGAAACGAGTCCTGGCTGGAAGGAATGATGGCGGTCTGTGCTGGATGAAAGATGAAGGACTTCACCTAGAGACGTCACTGGTGAGTCAGTGTTACCTATACACTGACACTATACACTGTATACTATATAGAGGTCCTGTGTATAATGTCACCAGTGATCTCTGTATTACCTCTACACAGACACTGCATACTAAGCACAGATCTCCTGTGAATACTGGCACTTATGGTGATAGTATTGTGGTTTTTTTTTTAATTACTGATCAGTATTGTAGTATTCAGTCACTATGTGGTGGTAATATGTGGTCTGGAAATGGTGCAGTGGTATTTGTCCCTTGTATGTAGTATTATTCGGTCACTATGTGGCCTGGTCATGGTGCGGTGGTATTAAGTCACAGGTGTGGCATGTGGGGGTGACACCATTAGGCCCAGTTTAAGTTCTACAAAACAGGAAAACCATTTTTGGTAACCTTTGTGTGTATTGAGCCGGGGGGGGGGAGCGCCAAACTCGGGAATCACACCCTATTTAAACTCTCAGCATTAAGCTCGATGTTGCCAGTAATAAGTGTATACTGATCCTAGTTTGTTACTCCAGTTATTCCCTACTATTTGACCTCATTTGAGGTCAACATTGACACATGGTAAGGTTTTAATATTAGACAGTGTAGGACTGTCCTGATCAGAGTTACCGTGACGGGGTGGGATGACTTTTGTGCTATATTTTGATCAAAAAACAGTATTACTAAAAACTCTGTGTTATTTAAATGCACTTTTGCTTTTTTACTTAGTTACATCAGGGTTTTTGCTTACATTTTTTCTTGTAGGTTTTAATGTTTTGTGGCCAATGTGAACATGCGTTTAACCTCTGCATGTGTACCAACTCAAGTTAAACTCAATTTTTGTGGTTTTTTTTCTCTGTATTGTTTCATTCTGTGCAAGCCGGGGTGTGGCCTCCCTGTTTCTGAGCTAGAGACTATATAAGGCTTCCCCAGTCTGTTGTTTCACTGGTTGGGCCCAGTCCTTTTTGTCTGCCCTTATTCACACTGTGGTCAAAATTGACACATGGTAAGGTTTTAATATTAGACAGTGTAGGACTGTCCCGATCAGAGTTACCGTGACGCGGTGGGATGGCTTTTGTGCTATTTTTTTATCAAAAAACAGTATTACTAAAAACTCTGCTTTTTTACTTAGTTACATCAGGGTTTTCGCTTACTTTTTTCTCTTGTAGGTTTTAATTATTTGACCTGATTTGCTTGAAACCTGTTGTTGACCATGGACTGAGTTAATGCTTGCATCATAACATTGCCCAATTATGACCCCATTCGAATTTTGACCTTGGCAATCCTCCTGAAGTTGTCCCTACTTTATGATTTAGTTTAGTAACTACCCTCTCTGATTTTTGATTGGCTTGTTTACTTTCTTTTGCCATCTCGCTCCACCGGCCAGTTGGTACTTCATGGCCACAATCCAGAAAATGTTGTAGGTCGAAATTTCTGTATACCTCTGCTACCTCCGACTTGTACAAAGTCTGCCCATGGAAGCATTATTAAGAGCTGACAGATTTCCACCAAAAGTTCACTCATACTTTTATCTAACATGGGTTCTATCAGGAAATGTAAAATGGAAGGATGGGCAAGTTAATAATTGATAGGTAGACACACAAGCGTATGATGAACAAGTCATGGGAATACCATCCAGTATCTGGAACACTGTCAAACATTTCCTCGTAAGGTTGTGTGCTTTTTCACCAGAATTAAACAGAAAATGTCTTACTTAGGCTACTTTCACACATCAGTTTTTTGCTGTCAGGCAGGATCCGGCAAATTTTTGAAAAAACGGATCAGTTGCAAATTGTGAAAAACTGATGCAACGGATTTGTGCTTTTGCTGGATCCATTTTTTTTTAAATGAACCCCAGGGGATAGTGTTTAGACTTCCTGTTCCAGGGAAAAAACGTTCCTCTGTATGTTTTCTCCGTCCGCCGGAAACAGCTTTTTTGACAGATCCGGCAAAAAACGGATGAAACATGTGGCCATCAGGCGCAATCCGGTGCTAATACAACTCTATGAGAAAAAAACAGATCCTGTGGGAAAAAAAAGGATCTGTTTTTTTTCTAAACTCGCCAGATTGTGCCTGATGGCAAAAACTTGATGTGTGAAAGTAACCTTAAAGGGAATCTGTCACCTTTTTTGCATATAAGCTAAGGCCACCGCCATCAGGGGCTTATCTACAGCATTCTGTAATGCATTCTGTAATGCTGTAGATAAGCCCAAGATGTAACCTGAAAAATAAGAAAAACAGGTTATATTATACTCACCCAGGGGCGGTCCCGGTGCGGTCCGCTCCAATAGGCGTCACGGTCTGAGTCCAGCGCCTCCCATCTTCATATGATGACGTCCTCTTCTTTGCTTCCTGTCGCGGCTCCTGCGCAGGCATACTGATTTGCCCTGTTGAGGGCAGAGCAAAGTACTGCAGTGCGCAGGCGCCGGGCCTCTCTGACCTTTCCTGTCCGTTATGCACTGCAGTACTTTGCTCTGCCCCCAACAGGGCAGACAAAGAATGCCTGCACAGGAGCCACGACAGGAAGCAAGGAAGAAGACATCATCGTATGAAGATGGGAGGCGCCGGACCTGGACCGCGACACCCATCGGACCGCAGCAAGACTGCCCCTGGCTGAGTTTAATCTAACTTGTTTTTCTTATCTTTCAGGTCACATCGGGGAGGGGCTTATCTACAGCATTCCGGAATACTGTAGATAAACCCCTGATGGCGGTGGCCTTAGCTTATAGGAAAAAAATGAGGTAACAGATTCCCTTTAAGCAATTTGTACCAGAATCCACAAGGGGAACAAAGGTGTTTTACGTTCTCAGTAAGTGCATAATCTACAATATGTCCTTCAGCTAACGCTCTCCATTGTATGCTGATGTACTGTACCAACCCTCATTAGTCTCTTACTGTGACATTCTTATAATATTCATAGCCTCGAGTTGTTATAACACCAATCTGTCTGGATCAGTTAAACCTGATAATGTCCCTATCTTCTATATATATAATTGACTAAGGGTTTTTCCGTCTGTCTGTCTTTCTGTCTGTCTGTCTGTCTGTCCTGGAAATCCCACGTCTCTGAATGGTCGAGGCCGCCAGGCCTCGACCAATCAGAGACCGGCACAGCATCGACGTAGAAATCCCGCGTCTCTGATTGGTCGAGGCCGCTAGGCCTCGACCAATCAGCAACGGGCACAGCGACGATGATGTCATAAAGGACGTAGACATCCCGCGTCTCTGATTGGTCGAGGCCGCCAGGCCTCGACCAATCAGAGACCGGCACAGCATCGACGTAGAAATCCCGTGTCTCTGATCAGCAACGGGCACAGCGACGATGATGTCATAGAGGACGTAGACATCCCGCGTCTCTGATTGGTCGAGGCCGCCAGGCCTCGACCAATCAGCAACGGGCACAGCAACGATGATGTCATAATGGTTGCCATGGCGACGATGATGTCATAAAGGTTGCCTCGACCAATCAGCGACGGGCACAGTCTGCCGCGAATTCTGGAATCATCATTGTCCATATACTACGGGGACATGCATATTCTAGAATACCCGATGCGTTAGAATCGGGCCACAATCTAGTTTATTTATAATCTTCTGCATGACTAGTCAGGTTTTCAGCTTCATGCAACTTCTGTTTCTGCTTAATGCATTCAGACACCTTCCTACTGGACTTACATAGCCTAAAGAAAATGTTACACCAAGGCAAAAGACCCACACGCATCCTTTAATTAACGCTATTAACATGTGCTGTTTTGTGGCCCTGGATGCATAATAATGGTGGCAACCTGAATCCGACTGACTTTTCGAACCCCCACAGATTGCCAAAATTATGCATTTTTATTGAATCTTTGATCATCACTTCATTCATTCCCTATTGGACTGCTGGAAATTACAGTTCAGTACTCGACATAGCCATAATGAATGGAGCGTCAGTCTAGCATGCAGACTTCAGCTCCATTTTATGGGTTTAAAAGTGAGCCATTTGGGTGATTAGTGGGGATCCGCACAGCAAAGCCGGCACTCATCTTGAATTAGTTATCTACAAATAGGTGGTTACTTCTTTCTCTCAAAATATCACTGTAAAATATAGCAGAAATGTTGTTGGTTGCTGTGTAAGGTCAAGAACATGTCCAGAGCAAGGAACAGTTTAGCGGAGGGACCCCATATGAGATGGATGGGATGTGCAGATCCCAGAGAAGGTCTAAAGTGTATGAGTGTGTAGGATTAAGGTTAGGGAGAAGGAGGGTAAGAACATATGAGCATGTGAATAGTAAAGTAGGAGAGCAGAGAATTCAAGCACTTGATTTGTGGTGTGGTAGGATACAATTCCAGGATTAATAGGAAAGTCAGAAGGATAGGGCAAAAGTGTAGAGCAATGTCCCAACTGTCCAATTTTTTATTAAATTATTTGGCTTCCTTTCGATTGATCTTGTCACTGCTTTTGACTTTTCTGACTTTTTGAAAGATGATTAATTAGAGAATTGTTGGCAATAGGTCTTTAGGTGACATTTTTCAGGAAGGCTTTCGAACCAGCAAATTGTTACTGAGGGTAGAGTAGAGATTGCCAATGTTACAAACTATTGTTGGAGGATGTATAAAGACCCCTTAAGTTTGTTTATTTCTTACACATACACTACTCCCAGAAAGTTAGGGATATTAGGCTTTCCGGCAAAATTTATTGAAATGTAAAAAGTTCACACTACAGTGATATTTTATCATGAGAGTAGAAGCATGCAATTTAAATAAAAGCCAACAACAGTGCTAGGTATACCCCAACAAAAATGTAAATGTCTTAATAACCTTTCATGTGGCCTTGAGCATCAATTACAGCTTGACAATTATGTCTCATGCTGTTCACAAGTCGGACTATTGTCTGCTGAGGCATGGCATCACACTCTTCTTGAAGGGAGATCTTCAGGTCGTTGAAGTTCTGGGGTACAGAGTTACAAGCCTCTATACGGAGACTCAGTTGACCAGAAGTTTTCTATGGGATTCAAGTCTGAAGAAAGTGCAGACCACTCCATTTGAGGTACCCCAGTCTCCACCAGCCATTCCCTAATGGTGCGACCTTGCTGAGCTGTAGCATTATCGTCCATTAAGATGATATTAAGCCTGTGTTGTTCATACAAAGGCACAATGACTCAATTAATGTTGTTAATCAAGTAGTAGGGGCTTGTCACTGTACCTTTCACAAAAGTTAAGGCAGTTCTGTATTGACTAGACATGCCTGACCATACTGTAACAACAACACCACTAAAGGTTCATCTGGTGACAACAGTGGCTGAAGCAAAGCGTTCTCCTTGACGTCTCCAACATCATTGACGGCCATAATTTCTGCTCAGTGTGAATCAACTTTCATCAATGATCAGCACTGAGGCCCACTGGTCCCTCATCCAGCTAGATGCTCCCTGGCCCATGCGAGACAATGACGTCTGTGCCAGGTGGTGTGGTCAGGTACTCTTGCAGGACAACTAGCATGCAGACAACACTAACGTAAATGGTTTCAATTAGTCTGACATGACACATGGGTGCATCTAACCTCCCCTAAATGTGCTTGGAGTTGTGTGGCATTCATCATCCTTTTCCAAAGGTCATTGTTCACAATGAAGTGGTAATAGTGTGGGATGAGGTCAAAGGACATCCACTTCTCCCACCTTTCTGTGACTCTTCTAGTCACTCAGTATCTTTGTTACAACCTGCTGATGACACTCTGTGACACTCTAAGCTCAGTGGCCACTTCCATTTCAGAACATTCTGCTTGAAGACTCACAATGGCGAGGTACTGGTGATCAATTGGTTGATCAGATTTGTTTGGCAGATTTATGGATCAAACACCTGTTGTGAATTTTGCCAGTAAGCTCCTTGTGAGAGAACGTGAAGTTCTCTGCAAAAAGTACGGAAACATTGAACAGTTGGACAAGTGCATTAAAAAGTTTAGAGACGTTCACATTAAGTTCACGTGAAAAGGATAGAGTGCATTTTGCAATCATCCTGAAATTTCACCCAAAAACCAAAGATCTTGGGTGAGTATTGTAATTATACTGTATCTATTTAGTAGAGATGACCGAATCTGCCAAAATTTGATTATCCAGATTAGCTTGAATTCAGCAGGGTAATTTGATTTGAGTCAAATTCTTTTTGTCAAAAAATGTATTTGTAATAAAAGCTGTTTATGATGTCCTGTCATCTCACAAGACCTTAATAGACAGAGCGGTAAAAAATATATAAATATATTATAGTCACCTTGCTCTTCACATGTCCTGGAGCCACAGTTTCCTTCCCTTTCCTCTGAGGAAGTCTCACTTCCTCCATCTGGCTCCAGATTTTCGACACTTGCTAGGCCTCTTAGGCTACAGCTGATGTCATGGATCCAGTTGGATAAAATACGTTAGATGGTTTACGCTGCTGGAGTAATCAAATTCTTCAACAATGATGATAATAAAGTTTTGCTTTTTATTTGCAATTCGTTTCAACGCCGGATTAGTGCTCATGACATTTCCAAAGGCCTTTTAGGTATTCTATGCACCAATGAATGAAGATGTGAAAGAAGACAAGAGCCAGAGAGAAGAATAGAGCCAGCTAAGGACAAGGCAGGGAGTTTAGGCTCCAGAAAAAGAATAAAGCAAATCTCTGCCAATTTTGCTTGATTCGAGCAAATCGAGATTACAAAAATTTTTAGTTCTCATTAACCTGTTCCTATTATGAAATTTGAAGCAGATTTCATTTGATTCAGATCGATTTGCTCTGCTACATATATACAATATACAGTATATACTGCTATTTCCACAGTCATTAATTTAGTTTCTGTTCAGTTGACTATGTTGCCGCTTTTTGTCTTTTGTGCTATAATTCTTAAGTAATGGACTTATTACACTGAAGAATAGGAGAAATTTCCATAATGCAATAAAAAAACTGTATATACCTACAGGAGATACAATTTACAAATATATTTGCTACTCGGGTTATTTATTATGGGTTACACATTCAACTTTTGTTTTAAATAATGTCATTGAAAACACTTATAATCTAGAAACTTTCACTTTCCTCTTATCTTTATTGGTTCTCAGATAAGTGGCTCAGTAATAACATTAAAGTGTAAGGAGAGTAATCAGCCGATAAACACGGATCAGTATAAAACTTCAATATTATTTGCTTTGTTCTGCAATTATTTAGCCAATAGGCCGTCATTTTATGCCATAAGTGTAAGTGCAGCGGTCATGTGGGTCAGCAGGTTTCTCTCTCACTTTCTCACTTGTAGAGTGTAAGCTCTTATGGTCAATTGGATCTCTTCTTTCTTCTGTAGAGTGTAAGCTCTTATGGTCAGAGGAATCCTCTCTCTGTCCTGTGGCATTTAAGTTCTTAGGGTCACTGAGGTCCTCTCTCTCTCCTGTGGAGTGTAAGCTCTTATGGTCAGCGGGTCCTCTCTCTCCTGTAGAGTGTAAGCTCTTATGGTCACTGAGGTCCTCTCTCTCTCTCCTGTAGAGTGTAAGCTCTTATGGTCAGTGGGGTCCTCTCTCTCCTGTAGAGTGTAAGCTCTTATGGTCAGTGGGGTCCTCTCTCTCCTGTAGAGTGTAAGCTCTTATGGTCACTGAGGTCCTCTCTCTCTCTCCTGTGGAGTGTAAGCTCTTATGGTCAGTAGAATCCTCTTTCTCTCCTGTGGAGTGTAAGCTCTTATGATCAGTGGGGTCCTCTCTCTCCTTTAGAGTGTAAGCTCTTATGGTCAGTGGGGTCCTCTCTCTCTCTCCTGTGGAGTGTAAGCTCTTATGGTCAGTGGGGTCCTCTTTCCCTCCTGTGGAGTGTAAGCTCTTATGGTCAGTGGGGTCCTCTTTCTCTCCTGTAGAGTGTAAGCTCTTATGGTCAGTGGGGTCCTCTTTCTCTCCTGTAGAGTGTAAGCTCTTATGGTCAGTGGGGTTCTCTCTCTCCTGTAGAGTGTAAGCTCTTATGGTCAGTAGAATCCACTTTCTCTCCTGTGGAGTGTAAGCTCTTATGGTCAGTCAAGCCCCCTCTCTCTCTCTCCTGTGGAGTGTAAGCTCTCATGGTTAGCAGGATTCTCGCTCTCACCCTCCTTTCCCCAATATTTATTTTCCAAACACTTATGGGTATTCTAATTTTTAGATTTGTGCAAATCAATTTTTCGAAAATCTAATTTTGGGGGGAAAATTGGGCAAATTCGAATTTCAAAAGATCTGCTCATCTTTACCTAGACCACAATTAACAATAATTAATTCAACATTGATTTTAGGCATTCACTGAAAATCCATGTAAAAAAAAACAATAAAAACTTTAAGTCTACAGTTCTAAATAGTGTTGAGCGATACCTTCCGATATCGGAAAGTATCGGTATCGGTTTGGATCGGCCGATATTCAAAAAATATCGGATATCGCCGATACCGATACCCGATCCCAATGCAAGTCAATGGGACCAAAATATCGGAATTAAAATAAACCCTTTCTTTCCTTGTAGGTTCATTCTACATGAAGGAAAACAACTAAGAATAATGCCGGATGTATTTGGGGAGGTGGCGGAGACATTAAAGTCATAGAGGTTTATCCCAATCAAATAGAATAGCATGTTTTTTGTTTTTTTTTAAGACGTTCGGAGTGACAAAGATATTGACTATGTAAATTTTTTTTTTATTTTGTCAGATATTGATGTTTCACTATTCCACGCCCTTCCCCTTCTTTTTTTTCTTTTTTTTTTTCTTTTCCCACACTTTCATCTTCATCATCATCAGCATCTTTGACATCAACTTCTTCACCTTATTCATCTTCTTCTTCATCTTCTACCTATTTTTTTTTTTTTATTACATTCTTCATATTCATTTTATTCAACTATTATTATTCTTCTTATTCTACATATTCTTTTTATTCCACTGTTATTATTCTTCCTATTCTACTTCTTCATCATATTCTCATTTGTGACAGGCATTCCCGTAGTTGTTATCTATAAAAGTTGGAAGATTACACCTTCCGTTCTGCCAGTCACAAAAGTTACATTTGTCCGCGTTCAGTTTGGCCTGCAGCATCAGGCTTTATCCAGGGGCACCACGAGGAGGAACGGACTCACCCCCATACACTGCTTAGTCTTCTTCTGCATATAATTTAGATAATATCTTTTGCTCTGATATTAAGTCTTATGCTTAATGTTCTTCTGCTCTTTGTTCTGCAGCCTCTTGTTCTTCTGCTTCTCGGTCTTCCATGTTGTCGTCTCCAGGGTCGTCGTCTCCAGTGTCGTCATCTCCGCCGTCGTCGTCTCCGCCGTCGTCGTCATCGGGGTGGTCTTCCGTGTCGTCGTCATCGTGGTGGTCTTCCGGGTCGTCGACGTTAGGGTCTTCAACTTGGAAATGTAGCAGAAGGTACAAGAAGGCTGAGAAAATGCCAAGAACCAGCTGATGGAACTGGAACTCGGATGGCTACCCGAAGGTTCAAGAGCCTATGGAACTACCGAGGACCAGCTGACGTTACTGGAACCCGGTTACTAAGCAGGAGGTACCCGTGCTAAAAAGCACTACCAAGGACCGCCTGACGTTGACGGAACTCGGATACCCAGAAGGAGGCACCTAAGCCAAAGGCTCTGCCCGGAACCAGCTGACGTTACTGGAACCAGGATGGGGAGCAGAAGGTACAAGAGCAAAAGACACTGCCGAGAACCAGCTGACGGTACTGGAACCCGGATGGGTAGCCGAAGGTCCAAGAGCCAATGGAACTACCGAGGACCAGCTGACGTTACTGGAACCCGGTTACTAAGCAGGAGGTACCCGTGCCTGAAAGCACTACCAAGGACCACCTGACGTTGGTGGAACTTGGATACCCAGAAGGAGGCACCTAAGCCAAAGGCTCTGCCCGGAACCAGCTGACGGTACTGGAACCAGGATGGGGAGCAGAAGGTACAAGAGCAAAAGACACTGCCGAGAACCAGCTGACGGTGCTGGAACCAGGTGGTGGACCCGAAGGCCCACAGGAGAGGAGAGAACAGCTAGGCCGCGAGGCAGCCGCAGTTACCGAACCCCAACAGTCCTACAGGGGGAGCTGGGCCTACTGGCACTACAGAACCAGCCTTGACTACCAGTTCACGCAGCCCACATAGGAAGCTCCTAAACTGGAGGCACCCTGGAGTTGGCTAACCCGACCGCACCACGACGAGGCAAGCATAGGTGTCTCAGTGAGCTTGACACAACCCGGAAACAGCTGACGGTGCTGAAACCAGGCTTGGCACGAGGGAGTACCTGTGACAAAAACACTGCCGAGAACCAGCTGGCGGTGCTGGAACCCGGATGCGTTGCCCCAGTGTGCAAGAGCCAATGGCACGACCGAGGACCAGCTGACGGTGCTGGAACCCGGTTACTAAGCTGTAGGTGCCCGCGCTTAAAAGCACTACCAAGGACCGCCTGGCGTTGGCGGAACTCGGATACCCAGGAGGAGGCACCTAAGCCAAAGGCTCGGCCCGGAACCAGCTGACGGTGCTGGAACCAGGTGGTGGACCCCAAGGCCCACAGGAGAGGAGAGAACAGCTAGGCCGCGAGGCAGCCGCAGTTACCGAACCCCAACAGTCCTACAGGGGGAGCTGGGCCTACTGGCACTACAGAACCAGCCTTGACTACCAGTTCACGCAGCCCACATAGGAAGCTCCTAAACTGGAGGCACCCTGGAGTTGGCTAACCCGACCGCACCACGACGAGGCAAGCATAGGTGTCTCAGTGAGCTTGACACAACCCGGAAACAGCTGACGGTGCTGAAACCAGGCTTGGCACGAGGGAGTACCTGTGACAAAAACACTGCCGAGAACCAGCTGGCGGTGCTGGAACCCGGATGCGTTGCCCCAGTGTGCAAGAGCCAATGGCACGACCGAGGACCAGCTGACGGTGCTGGAACCCGGTTACCAAGCTGTAGGTGCCCGCGCTTAAAAGCACTACCAAGGACCGCCTGGCGTTGGCGGAACTCGGATACCCAGGAGGAGGCACCTAAGCCAAAGGCTCGGCCCGGAACCAGCTGACGGTGCTGGAACCAGGTGGTGGACCCGAAGGTCCACAGGAGAGGAGAGAACAGCTAGGCCGCGAGGCAGCCGCAGTTACCGAACCCCAACAGTCCTACAGGGGGAGCTGGGCCTACTGGCACTACAGAACCAGCCTTGACTACCAGTTCACGCAGCCCACATAGGAAGCTCCTAAACTGGAGGCACCCTGGAGTTGGCTAACCCGACCGCACCACGACGAGGCAAGCATAGGTGTCTCAGTGAGCTTGACACAACCCGGAAACAGCTGACGGTGCTGAAACCAGGCTTGGCACGAGGGAGTACCTGTGACAAAAACACTGCCGAGAACCAGCTGGCGGTGCTGGAACCCGGATGCGTTGCCCCAGTGTGCAAGAGCCAATGGCACGACCGAGGACCAGCTGACGGTGCTGGAACCCGGTTACCAAGCTGTAGGTGCCCGCGCTTAAAAGCACTACCAAGGACCGCCTGGCGTTGGCGGAACTCGGATACCCAGGAGGAGGCACCTAAGCCAAAGGCTCGGCCCGGAACCAGCTGACGGTGCTGGAACCAGGTGGTGGACCCGAAGGCCCACAGGAGAGGAGAGAACAGCTAGGCCGCGAGGCAGCCGCAGTTACCGAACCCCAACAGTCCTACAGGGGGAGCTGGGCCTACTGGCACTACAGAACCAGCCTTGACTACCAGTTCACGCAGCCCACATAGGAAGCTCCTAAACTGGAGGCACCCTGGAGTTGGCTAACCCGACCGCACCACGACGAGGCAAGCATAGGTGTCTCAGTGAGCTTGACACAACCCGGAAACAGCTGACGGTGCTGAAACCAGGCTTGGCACGAGGGAGTACCTGTGACAAAAACACTGCCGAGAACCAGCTGGCGGTGCTGGAACCCGGATGCGTTGCCCCAGTGTGCAAGAGCCAATGGCACGACCGAGGACCAGCTGACGGTGCTGGAACCCGGTTACTAAGCTGTAGGTGCCCGCGCTTAAAAGCACTACCAAGGACCGCCTGGCGTTGGCGGAACTCGGATACCCAGGAGGAGGCACCTAAGCCAAAGGCTCGGCCCGGAACCAGCTGACGGTGCTGGAACCAGGTGGTGGACCCCAAGGCCCACAGGAGAGGAGAGAACAGCTAGGCCGCGAGGCAGCCGCAGTTACCGAACCCCAACAGTCCTACAGGGGGAGCTGGGCCTACTGGCACTACAGAACCAGCCTTGACTACCAGTTCACGCAGCCCACATAGGAAGCTCCTAAACTGGAGGCACCCTGGAGTTGGCTAACCCGACCGCACCACGACGAGGCAAGCATAGGTGTCTCAGTGAGCTTGACACAACCCGGAAACAGCTGACGGTGCTGAAACCAGGCTTGGCACGAGGGAGTACCTGTGACAAAAACACTGCCGAGAACCAGCTGGCGGTGCTGGAACCCGGATGCGTTGCCCCAGTGTGCAAGAGCCAATGGCACGACCGAGGACCAGCTGACGGTGCTGGAACCCGGTTACCAAGCTGTAGGTGCCCGCGCTTAAAAGCACTACCAAGGACCGCCTGGCGTTGGCGGAACTCGGATACCCAGGAGGAGGCACCTAAGCCAAAGGCTCGGCCCGGAACCAGCTGACGGTGCTGGAACCAGGTGGTGGACCCGAAGGTCCACAGGAGAGGAGAGAACAGCTAGGCCGCGAGGCAGCCGCAGTTACCGAACCCCAACAGTCCTACAGGGGGAGCTGGGCCTACTGGCACTACAGAACCAGCCTTGACTACCAGTTCACGCAGCCCACATAGGAAGCTCCTAAACTGGAGGCACCCTGGAGTTGGCTAACCCGACCGCACCACGACGAGGCAAGCATAGGTGTCTCAGTGAGCTTGACACAACCCGGAAACAGCTGACGGTGCTGAAACCAGGCTTGGCACGAGGGAGTACCTGTGACAAAAACACTGCCGAGAACCAGCTGGCGGTGCTGGAACCCGGATGCGTTGCCCCAGTGTGCAAGAGCCAATGGCACGACCGAGGACCAGCTGACGGTGCTGGAACCCGGTTACTAAGCTGTAGGTGCCCGCGCTTAAAAGCACTACCAAGGACCGCCTGGCGTTGGCGGAACTCGGATACCCAGGAGGAGGCACCTAAGCCAAAGGCTCGGCCCGGAACCAGCTGACGGTGCTGGAACCAGGTGGTGGACCCGAAGGTCCACAGGAGAGGAGAGAACAGCTAGGCCGCGAGGCAGCCGCAGTTACCGAACCCCAACAGTCCTACAGGGGGAGCTGGGCCTACTGGCACTACAGAACCAGCCTTGACTACCAGTTCACGCAGCCCACATAGGAAGCTCCTAAACTGGAGGCACCCTGGAGTTGGCTAACCCGACCGCACCACGACGAGGCAAGCATAGGTGTCTCAGTGAGCTTGACACAACCCGGAAACAGCTGACGGTGCTGAAACCAGGCTTGGCACGAGGGAGTACCTGTGACAAAAACACTGCCGAGAACCAGCTGGCGGTGCTGGAACCCGGATGCGTTGCCCCAGTGTGCAAGAGCCAATGGCACGACCGAGGACCAGCTGACGGTGCTGGAACCCGGTTACCAAGCTGTAGGTGCCCGCGCTTAAAAGCACTACCAAGGACCGCCTGGCGTTGGCGGAACTCGGATACCCAGGAGGAGGCACCTAAGCCAAAGGCTCGGCCCGGAACCAGCTGACGGTGCTGGAACCAGGTGGTGGACCCGAAGGCCCACAGGAGAGGAGAGAACAGCTAGGCCGCGAGGCAGCCGCAGTTACCGAACCCCAACAGTCCTACAGGGGGAGCTGGGCCTACTGGCACTACAGAACCAGCCTTGACTACCAGTTCACGCAGCCCACATAGGAAGCTCCTAAACTGGAGGCACCCTGGAGTTGGCTAACCCGACCGCACCACGACGAGGCAAGCATAGGTGTCTCAGTGAGCTTGACACAACCCGGAAACAGCTGACGGTGCTGAAACCAGGCTTGGCACGAGGGAGTACCTGTGACAAAAACACTGCCGAGAACCAGCTGGCGGTGCTGGAACCCGGATGCGTTGCCCCAGTGTGCAAGAGCCAATGGCACGACCGAGGACCAGCTGACGGTGCTGGAACCCGGTTACCAAGCTGTAGGTGCCCGCGCTTAAAAGCACTACCAAGGACCGCCTGGCGTTGGCGGAACTCGGATACCCAGGAGGAGGCACCTAAGCCAAAGGCTCGGCCCGGAACCAGCTGACGGTGCTGGAACCAGGTGGTGGACCCGAAGGCCCACAGGAGAGGAGAGAACAGCTAGGCCGCGAGGCAGCCGCAGTTACCGAACCCCAACAGTCCTACAGGGGGAGCTGGGCCTACTGGCACTACAGAACCAGCCTTGACTACCAGTTCACGCAGCCCACATAGGAAGCTCCTAAACTGGAGGCACCCTGGAGTTGGCTAACCCGACCGCACCACGACGAGGCAAGCATAGGTGTCTCAGTGAGCTTGACACAACCCGGAAACAGCTGACGGTGCTGAAACCAGGCTTGGCACGAGGGAGTACCTGTGACAAAAACACTGCCGAGAACCAGCTGGCGGTGCTGGAACCCGGATGCGTTGCCCCAGTGTGCAAGAGCCAATGGCACGACCGAGGACCAGCTGACGGTGCTGGAACCCGGTTACTAAGCTGTAGGTGCCCGCGCTTAAAAGCACTACCAAGGACCGCCTGGCGTTGGCGGAACTCGGATACCCAGGAGGAGGCACCTAAGCCAAAGGCTCGGCCCGGAACCAGCTGACGGTGCTGGAACCAGGTGGTGGACCCCAAGGCCCACAGGAGAGGAGAGAACAGCTAGGCCGCGAGGCAGCCGCAGTTACCGAACCCCAACAGTCCTACAGGGGGAGCTGGGCCTACTGGCACTACAGAACCAGCCTTGACTACCAGTTCACGCAGCCCACATAGGAAGCTCCTAAACTGGAGGCACCCTGGAGTTGGCTAACCCGACCGCACCACGACGAGGCAAGCATAGGTGTCTCAGTGAGCTTGACACAACCCGGAAACAGCTGACGGTGCTGAAACCAGGCTTGGCACGAGGGAGTACCTGTGACAAAAACACTGCCGAGAACCAGCTGGCGGTGCTGGAACCCGGATGCGTTGCCTTGCCTATTAAAGATTGTCTTCCTAGAGCCCCAACTAGCGGTGTTGGAGCAAAGGGTAAGCAGGGGGAGATGAGTGTAGGCCGAAGCCTGCACTGGAGGCAGCTTTGTGTCTGCGTTGCGTTTGCAGGACACTTTGCCGGCTACACACTGGGGGAACAGCTGGCGTTGCTGAACCACACTAACACAATGGCGTGTGTTTTTCTCTGTGCAGCTAGCACTTGCGGGCAAAAACTAGCGATGTTAGAGCCCGTGTTGAAGCAGGAGGAGGAGGAGAGGAGCAGAGTGTAGGCCGAAGCTTAGTTGAACCAATTTCAAAGGAAACCTTTAACCCCCCCCTCAGGTGTTACAAAGTACAAGAGACACACCTTGTGCAGTATTAATGCTGCACAAGTGAAAGGTTGCTCTATTAATTTGTCTACTTGCACACGCTGAATGAAAGACATACACAATTTACCCCATTCTACAGTCAAACTGTAGTGGATGCGTGACTTGGTTTTTTGATGAGACGCAGCACAGGTGTCCAAAATAACGCCTTGGTGCTTGGAGCAGCTTCCTGAGCGTTGTTATTTGCTGTACAGGAGTCTGCGCTCTTGTGTTATCCCTTGGCAATGCCCTGTTAGCGCTGCCCATCTTATGACATCATTTCATGTTGGCCGGTGCGGTTAACGATGGCCATAAATCCCAGACCCACAGTGTCTTTTCATAAAGCCACACTGCGGTGCTGGGATTCGTGGCCTTGAGCAGTAAATATTTTGGCCGCTCACACACGTCCTTACACCTGCTTCAGACTGGGCGGCCTCTGCTGATCCCTTCTCGCATGCCGCGGCCATGAGGCTGCACAGTCTGAAGAAGGCTGAAGGAGATGAGTTAAGACAGGCGAAGATATGCACTGCTCGTGCCCATCAATCACACCCTCGCAGTCAAAATAATTAAGACAACGAGGAGCATTTTATTCAGGCAGGGCGGACGAACAGGCGCAAGTAGCCAACCAATGATGTCAGAAGACGGGAAGCGCTACCAAGGGGGGTGCTGCGTATCATTAGAAAGGAAAGTCACACCTCAGGGACAGTGGAATGGTCTCAAAGAGACACATTTTGTACGTGTTGAGTTCCACGTGGGCAAGGAGAAAACATCAGCCACCTTGTACAAATGCAGCAGTACTGCTGTACAAGGTGGCTGTTATACATAGAAACACCTGGGGGTGGGGGCCAGGCTCCCTTCAATTTCAGTTCATGTGCCTGCGTGGCGTTTGCAGGTCACGTTGCAAGCTGCACAGCAGGGGAACAGCTGGCGGTGCTGAACCCCACTAACACATTGGCTGGTGTTTTTCTCTGTGCAGCTAGCATTTCCGGGCAAAAACTAGCGGTGTTTGAGCCCAGGGTCAGCAGGAGGAGGAGGAGAGGAGCAAAGTGTAGGCCGAAGCCTGCACTGGTGGCAGCTTTTGGTCGGTTGTGCCAGCGTGGCTTGTGCTGGACACGATGCCGGCTACACAGCGGGGGAACAGCTGGCGTTGCTGAACCCCACTAACACATTGGCTGGTGTTTTTCTCTGTGCAGCTAGCATTTCCGGGCAAAAACTAGCGTTGTTAGAGCCCAGGGTCAGCAGGAGGAGGAGAGGAGCAAAGTGTAGGCCGAAGCCTGCACTGGTGGCAGCTTTTGGTCGGTTGTGCCAGCGTGGCTTGTGCTGGACACGATGCCGGCTACACAGCGGGGGAACAGCTGGCGGTGCTGAACCCCACTAACACATTGGCTGGTGTTTTTCTCTGTGCAGCTAGCATTTCCGGGCAAAAACTAGCGGTGTTTGAGCCCAGGGTCAGCAGGAGGAGTAGAGGAGCAGAGTGTAGGCCGAAGCCTAGTTGAACCAATTTCAAAGGTTACCTTTAACCCCCCCCCTCAGGTGTTGCAAGGTACAAGAGCCACACCTTGAACAGCATTAATGATGCACAAGTCAAAGGTTGCTCTATTTAATTTTGCTCCTTGCACACGCTGAATTAAACACGTACACTATTTAGCCCATTATACTGTCAAACAGTTGTGGAGGCGTGACTTGTCTTTTTAACGAGACGCAGCACAGGTGTCAAAATTTGCACCTAGGTACTGGGCGCAGATTCCTGAGCGTTGTTATTTGCTGTACAGGAGTCTGCGCTCTTGTGTTATCCCTTGGCAATACCCTGTTAGTGCAGGCCGTCTCATGACCTCATTTCATGTTGGCCGGTGCGGTTAACGATGGCCATAAATCCCAGACCCACAGTGGCTTTTCCTAAAGTCACACTGCGGTGCTGGGATTCGTGGCCTTGTGCAGTAAATATGTTCGCCGCTCACACATGTCCTTACACCTGCTTCAGACTGGGCGGCCTCAGCTGATCCCTTATCGCATGCCGCGGCCATGAGGCCGCACAGTCAGAAGAAGGCGGAAGGAGGGGAGTGAAAACAGGGGAACATATGCACTGCTCGTGCCCATCAATCACACCCTCGCAGTCAAAATATATGAGACAACGGGGGGCGTTGTGTCGGACAGGGGGGACGCACAGGCACAGCCAGCCAACCAATGATGTCAGGAGACGGGCAGCGCTAACAATGGGGGTGCTGCGTGTCATTAAAAAGGAAAGTCACACCTCAGGGACATTGTAATGGTCTGTAATGAGACACATTTTGTACTTGTTGAGTTCCACGTGTGCAAGGAGAAAAAGTCAGCCACCTTGTACAAATGCAGCAGTACTGCTGTACAAGGTGGCTGTTATACATAGAAACACCTGTGGGTGGGGGGCAGGCTCCCTTCAATTTCAGTTCATGTGCCTGCGTGGCGTTTGCAGGTCACGTTGCAAGCTACACAGCAGGGGAACAGCTGGCGTTGCTGAACCCCACTGACACATTGACTGGTGTTTTTCTCTGTGCAGATTGCATGTCCGGGCAAAAACTAGCGGTGTTAGAGCCCAGGGTCAGCAGGAGGAGGAGGAGAGGAGCAAAGTGTAGGCCGCAGCCTGCACTGGTGGCAGCTTTTGTTCTGTTGTGCCAGCGTGGCTTGTGCTGGACACGTTGCCGACTACACAGCAGGGGAACAGCTGGCGGTGCTGAACCCCACTAACACATTGGCTGGTGTTTTTCTCTGTGCAGCTAGCATTTCCGGGCAGAAACTGGCGTTGTTTGAGCCCAGGGTCAGCAGGAGGAGTAGAGGAGCAGAGTGTAGGCCGAAGCCTAGTTGAACCAATTTCAAAGGTTACCTTTAACCCCCCCCTCAGGTGTTGCAAGGTACAAGAGCCACACCTTGAACAGCATTAATGATGCACAAGTCAAAGGTTGCTCTATTTAATTTTGCTCCTTGCACACGCTGAATTAAACACGTACACTATTTAGCCCATTATACTGTCAAACAGTTGTGGAGGCGTGACTTGTCTTTTTAACGAGACGCAGCACAGGTGTCAAAATTTGCACCTAGGTACTGGGCGCAGATTCCTGAGCGTTGTTATTTGCTGTACAGGAGTCTGCGCTCTTGTGTTATCCCTTGGCAATACCCTGTTAGTGCAGGCCGTCTCATGACCTCATTTCATGTTGGCCGGTGCGGTTAACGATGGCCATAAATCCCAGACCCACAGTGGCTTTTCCTAAAGTCACACTGCGGTGCTGGGATTCGTGGCCTTGTGCAGTAAATATGTTCGCCGCTCACACATGTCCTTACACCTGCTTCAGACTGGGCGGCCTCAGCTGATCCCTTATCGCATGCCGCGGCCATGAGGCCGCACAGTCAGAAGAAGGCGGAAGGAGGGGAGTGAAAACAGGGGAACATATGCACTGCTCGTGCCCATCAATCACACCCTCGCAGTCAAAATATATGAGACAACGGGGGGCGTTGTGTCGGGCAGGGGGGACGCACAGGCACAGCCAGCCAACCAATGATGTCAGGAGACGGGCAGCGCTAACAATGGGGGTGCTGCGTGTCATTACAAAGGAAAGTCACACCTCAGGGACATTGTAATGGTCTCTAATGAGACACATTTTGTACGTGTTGAGTTCCACGTGGGCAAGGAGAAACAGTCAGCCACCTCGTACAAATGCAGCAGTACTGCTGTACAAGGTGGCTGATATACATAGAAACACCTGTGGGTGGGGGGCAGGCTCCCTTCAATTTCAGTTCATGTGCCTGCGTGGCGTTTGCAGGTCACGTTGCAAGCTACACAGCAGGGGAACAGCTGGCGTTGCTGAACCCCACTGACACATTGACTGGTGTTTTTCTCTGTGCAGATTGCATGTCCGGGCAAAAACTAGCGGTGTTAGAGCCCAGGGTCAGCAGGAGGAGGAGGAGAGGAGCAAAGTGTAGGCCGAAGCCTGCACTGGTGGCAGCTTTTGGTCGGTTGTGCCAGCGTGGCTTGTGCTGGACACGTTGCCGACTACACAGCAGGGGAACAGCTGGCGGTGCTGAACCCCACTAACACATTGGCTGGTGTTTTTCTCTGTGCAGCTAGCATTTCCGGGCAGAAACTGGCGTTGTTTGAGCCCAGGGTCAGCAGGAGGAGTAGAGGAGCAGAGTGTAGGCCGAAGCCTAGTTGAACCAATTTCAAAGGTTACCTTTAACCCCCCCCTCAGGTGTTGCAAGGTACAAGAGCCACACCTTGAACAGCATTAATGATGCACAAGTCAAAGGTTGCTCTATTTAATTTTGCTCCTTGCACACGCTGAATTAAACACGTACACTATTTAGCCCATTATACTGTCAAACAGTTGTGGAGGCGTGACTTGTCTTTTTAACGAGACGCAGCACAGGTGTCAAAATTTGCACCTAGGTACTGGGCGCAGATTCCTGAGCGTTGTTATTTGCTGTACAGGAGTCTGCGCTCTTGTGTTATCCCTTGGCAATACCCTGTTAGTGCAGGCCGTCTCATGACCTCATTTCATGTTGGCCGGTGCGGTTAACGATGGCCATAAATCCCAGACCCACAGTGGCTTTTCCTAAAGTCACACTGCGGTGCTGGGATTCGTGGCCTTGTGCAGTAAATATGTTCGCTGCTCACACATGTCCTTACACCTGCTTCAGACTGGGCGGCCTCAGCTGATCCCTTATCGCATGCCGCGGCCATGAGGCCGCACAGTCAGAAGAAGGCGGAAGGAGGGGAGTGAAAACAGGGGAACATATGCACTGCTCGTGCCCATCAATCACACCCTCGCAGTCAAAATATATGAGACAACGGGGGGCGTTGTGTCGGGCAGGGGGGACGCACAGGCACAGCCAGCCAACCAATGATGTCAGGAGACGGGCAGCGCTAACAATGGGGGTGCTGCGTGTCATTACAAAGGAAAGTCACACCTCAGGGACATTGTAATGGTCTCTAATGAGACACATTTTGTACGTGTTGAGTTCCACGTGGGCAAGGAGAAACAGTCAGCCACCTCGTACAAATGCAGCAGTACTGCTGTACAAGGTGGCTGATATACATAGAAACACCTGTGGGTGGGGGGCAGGCTCCCTTCAATTTCAGTTCATGTGCCTGCGTGGCGTTTGCAGGTCACGTTGCAAGCTACACAGCAGGGGAACAGCTGGCGTTGCTGAACCCCACTGACACATTGACTGGTGTTTTTCTCTGTGCAGATTGCATGTCCGGGCAAAAACTAGCGGTGTTAGAGCCCAGGGTCAGCAGGAGGAGGAGGAGAGGAGCAAAGTGTAGGCCGAAGCCTGCACTGGTGGCAGCTTTTGGTCGGTTGTGCCAGCGTGGCTTGTGCTGGACACGTTGCCGACTACACAGCAGGGGAACAGCTGGCGGTGCTGAACCCCACTAACACATTGGCTGGTGTTTTTCTCTGTGCAGCTAGCATTTCCGGGCAAAAACTAGCGGTGTTTGAGCCCAGGGTCAGCAGGAGGAGTAGAGGAGCAGAGTGTAGGCCGAAGCCTAGTTGAACCAATTTCAAAGGTTACCTTTAACCCCCCCCTCAGGTGTTGCAAGGTACAAGAGCCACACCTTGTGCAGCATTAATGCTGCACAAGTAAAAGGTTGCTCTATTTGTTTTGCTCCTTGCACACGCTGACTAAAACACGTACACTATTTAGCCCATTATACTGTCAAACAGTTGTGGAGGCGTGACTTGTCTTTTTAACGAGACGCAGCACAGGTGTCAAAATTTGCACCTAGGTACTGGGCGCAGATTCCTGAGCGTTGTTATTTGCTGTACAGGAGTCTGCGCTATTGTGATCCCTTGGCCATGCGCTGTGAGCGCTTCCTGTCTTCTGACCTCATTTCATGTCGGCCGTTGCGGTTAGCGATGGACATGAATCCCAGACCCACAGTGTGTTTTCAAAAAATCACACTGCGTGGCTGGGATTCGTGGCCTTGTGCAGTAAATAGGTTGGCCGCTTACACATGTCCTTACACCTGCTCCAGACTGGGCGGCCTCAGCTGATCCCTTATCGCCTACCACGGCCAGGAGGCCGCACAGTCTGAAGAAGGCGGAAGGAGATGAGTTAAGACAGGCGAACATATGCACTGCTCGTGCCCATAAACCACACCCTCGCTGACAAAATAAATATGACAACGAGGGGCGTTGTTTCTAGCAGGGCGGATGCACAGGCGCAGCCAGCTAACCATGATGACAAAAGACGGGAAACGCTACCAAGGGGGGTGCTGCGTATCATTACAAAGGAAAGTCACACCTCAGGGACAGTGGAATGGTCTCAATGAGACACATTTTGTACGTGTTGAGTTCCACGTGGGCAAGGAGAAAAAGTCAGCCACCTTGTACAAATGCAGCAGTACTGCTGTACTAGGTGGCTGTTATACATAGAAACACCTGGGGGGGTGGGGCCAGGTTCCCTTTTAATTTCAGTTCCTGTGCCTGCATGGCGTTTGCAGGTCACGTTGCCGGCTACACAGCAGGGGAACAGCTGGCGTTGCTGAACCCCACTAACACATTGGCTGGTGTTTTTCTCTGTGCAGCTAGCACTTCCGGGCAAAAACTAGCGGTGTTTGAGCCCAGGGTCAGCAGGAGGAGGAGAGGAGCAGAGTGTAGGCCGAAGCCTGCACTGGTGGCAGCTTTTGTTCTGTTGTGCCAGCGTGGCTTGTGCTGGACACGTTGCCGACTACACAGCAGGGGAACAGCTGGCGGTGCTGAACCCCACTGACACATCACCTAGTGTTTTTTTCTGTGTAGACAACACTTCCAGGTGGCAACTGACAGTGTTGAAACCCAGGGAATCAAAGAGGAGCAGAGTGTAGGCCGAAGCCTGCAGTGGAGCAAGTTGAAAGGGAACCTTTAACCCCCCCCCCCAGGCATTTGTTGCTGAAAGAGCCATCTTGTACAGCAGTAATACTGCACATGGAAAATGGTGGCTCCGAAAATTATGCTCCTTGCAAACGCTGAAGTACACACTCATATAATGTGTCCCCTCACACCGTCAAACCATCCCGGAAGTGGGACTTTCCTTTGTAATGTGACACAGCACAGCCGTCATTCCAACCCCCTTGGTGCCGGGCACCACCTCCTCAACGTTGTTTGGTTCTGTCACGGAGCCCGCACTGTAATGTTATCCCTTGGCCATGCACAGTTAGCGGTGCCCGTCTTCTGACATCATGTAGGTGTCAGGCTGGCAGTGCCTGTGCGTCCAAGCTGCCCGAGATCCAACCTTGCAGTGTCATCTAATGTAGTCCCACTGCGGGCCAGGGATCCATGGGCATGCGCAGTGCATATCATCGCCTCTCACTCACCTCCTTCCTGCTTCTTCAGACTGTGCGGCGTCACGGCCGTGGCATGCTATTAGGGATCAGCTGACGCCGCCTAGTCTGAAGAAGCGTGAAGAAGGGGAGTGAGAGGCTAGTATATGCACTGCGCATGGCCATGGATACCAGGCCCACTGTGGGATCACATTAGACGACACTGCGAGGTGTGATTTCGGGCAGCGTGGACGCACAGGCGCAGCCAGGACGACAACAAATGATGTCAGAGGACGGGCAGCGCAAACTGTGCATGGCCAAGGGATAACATAACAGCGCAGGGTCCATGACGGAATCAAACAACGCTAAGGAGGCAGCGCACGGTGCCAAGGGGGTAGCAATGACGGCTGTGCTGTGTCACATTACAAAGGAAAGTCCCACCTCCGGGACGGTTGGACGGTGTGAGGGGACACATTACATGAGTGTGTAGTTCAGCGTTTGCAAGGAGCATAATTTCAAGAGCGACCTTTCCCTTGTGCAGTATTAGTGCTGCACATGGTGGCTCTTTCAGTAACAAACGCCTAGGGGGGGGGGGGGACAGGTCCCCTTACATTTTAGTTGTGCCAGCGTGGCGGTCGCATGACACGTTGCCGGATACACAGCTGGGGATCAGCTGACGTTACTGAACCCCAATAACAGAGGAGCGACTGTTGACTGTGCACACAGCACTTCCAGGCACCAACTGGCGGTGTTAGAGCCCAGGGACAGCAGGAGGAGCAGATTGGAGGTATTGCCGCACACACAGCTGGGGATCAGCTGACGTTACTGAACCCCAATAACAGAGGAGCGACTGTTGACTGTGCACACAGCACTTCCAGGCACCAACTGGCGGTGTTAGAGCCCAGGGACAGCAGGAGGAGCAGAGGAACAGAGTGTAGGCCGAAGCCTGATTGGAGCAAGTTGAAAGGAAACCTTTAACCCCCCCCCCCAAGACGTTTGTAGCTGAAAGAGCCATGTTGTGCAGCACTAAGGATGCAAAAGGAAAAGGTTGCTCTTTTAATTATGCTCCTTGCAAACACCGAAGTAAACACTAAAAATGTGTCCCTTTATACCGTTAAACCGTTCCGGAGGTGCGAATTTCCTTCGTAATGGGACACAGCACAGCTGTCATTCCTATCCCCTTGATGCCGTGCGCTGCCTCCTCAGCGTTGTTTTAAGCTGCCACGGAGCCTGCGCTGTTCTGTTAGCCCTTGGCCATGCCCAATTAGCGCTGCCTGTCTTCTGACATAATTTGGTGTCAGGCTGTCAGTGCCTGTGCGTCCACGCTGCTCCAGATCCCACCTCGCAGTCTCATCTAACGTAATCCCACTGCGGGCCTTGGAACCATGGGCATGCACAGTGCATAACCTCGACTCTCACTCCCCTCCTTCCCTCTTCTTCAGACTGTGCGGTGTCACGGCCGTGGCATGCTAGGGATCAGCTGACGGCGCACAGTCTAAAGAAGGCGGAGGGAAATGAGCGAGAGCCCGAGGGGAAGATATGCACTGCGCATGCCCATGGATCCCAGGCCCGCAGTGTGACTCAATCAGAAGACACTGCGAGGCGGGATCTCGGGCAGCGCGGCCGCACAGGCGCAGCCAGCCTGACACCAAATTATGTCAGAAGACAGGCAGCGCAAATAGGGCATGCCCAAGGGATAACAGAACAGCGCAGGCTCCGTGACAGCTTAAAACAACGCTGAGGAGGCAGCGCATGGCACCAAGGGGGTAGGAATGACGGCTGTGCTGCGTCACATTACGAAGGAAAGTCCCAGCTCCGGGACGGTATAACGGTATCAGTGAACACATTTTATAAGTGTTAAGTTCTGCGTGTGCAAAGAGCTAAAAAAAAAGAGCTACCTTTTCCTTGTGCAGCATTACTGCTGCACAAGATGGCTCTTTCAGTAACAAACGACGGGGGGGGGGGGGACAGGTTCCCTTACATTTAGGTTGTTGTGCCAGCGTGGCGGTCGCAGGACACATTGCCGGCTACACAGCTGGGGATCAGCTGACGTTACTGAAACCCAATAACACTGGGTCGTATGTTTTTACTGTGCAGCCTGCACTTCTGAGCCGCAACTGGCGGTGTTGGAGCCCAGGAATAGCAGTTCAGGTGGTAGAAAGATGAACACAGCAGGAGACCTGGATGACACCCAATTACTTAATCAGGCAGAGGAGTGGCAAATTCCTGCGAGATCCAGGCCTGGTTCATTTTCAGGAAAGTAAGCCGGTCAACGTTATCGGAGGATAGTCGCATGCGACGGTCTGTTAGTACACCACCTGCGGCACTAAAGACACGTTCCGATAAGACACTAGCCGCAGGGCAAGCCAGCACCTCCAATGCATACTGGCTTAGCTCTGGCCATGTATCCAGCTTAGAGACCCAAAACTTGAACGGGGAAGAGCCGTCTGGGAGTACAGTAAGAGGGCAAGCCATGTAGTCTGTCACCATCTGACGGAACCGTTGCCTCCTGCTGACTGGAGCCGCCGGTGATGGTGTAGACATTTGGGGCGGGCACACAAAAGTGTGCCAGAGTTGTGCCATACTGGGCTTGCCTTGGGCAGAGGCACTGCTTCTGCTCCCTCTTTGGGCAGAGCCTCCCCCACTGCCTCGACGCACTGAGCTGCTTTGTAAAGCACTAGCAGCACTCCTCTCAGTTGGACAGGAGAAGATGATGGAATTCACCAGTGTGTCGTGGTACTCCCGCAATTTACGCTCCCGGGTCAACGCAGGGATGAGGTTTTGGACGTTGTCCCGGTAGCGAGGATCGAGGAGGGTGAACACCCAATAATCAGGCATGTTGAGAATGTGGTCGATGCGGCGGTCGTTTCTCAGGCACTGCAGCATGAAATCCACCATGTGCTGCAGAGTGCCAACCGGCCCAGAAACGCTGTCCCCTGCTTGAGACATGATCTCTGCCCGCTCGTCATCACCCCACCCTCGCTGTACACACTGACCACTGGACAATTGTGTCGCTCCCTCCTCTGGACGGAGCTCTTCCTCCTCCATTGACTCCTCCTCATCCTCCTCACAAATTGGCCCCTGCGTACCCCTTTGTGAGGAACCACGTGGCGCTGACTCTCCAGAAGCTGATGGAAAAGGTGACTCCTCATCCTCCACCTCTTCCACCACATCATCCCTTAACCCTTGCAAAGTTTGCTGAAGCAGGCAGATAAGGGGGACAGTCATGCTGACTAGTGCATCATCTGCACTTGCCATCCGCGTGGAATAATCAAAAGGACGCAAAACCTGGCAGACGTCCTTCATAGTGGCCCACTCTGTGGTTGTGAAGTCTGATCGGCGCTGACTGCGACTTCTTTGCGCCTGATGCAGCTGGTACTCCATAACTGCTTGCTGCTGCTCACACAACCGCTCCAACATATGTAACGTGGAATTCCACCGGGTAGGTAGGTCACATATGATGCGGTGTTCCGGAAGGCGGAATCGGCGCTGCAGAGCAGCAATGCGGGATCTGGCCAAGCTGGAACGCCGCAAGTGAGCACACTCTAGGCGGACCTTGTGCAGCAGGGCATCAAGATCCGGATAGTCCCTCAGAAAACTCTGCACAACCAAATTGAGCACATGTGCCAGACATGGGATGTGAGTGAGGTTGCCAAGGGCCAAAGCTGCCACCAGATTTCGGCCATTGTCACACACTACCATGCCTGGCTGGAGATTCGCTGGCAGTAACCACACATCGCTCTCCTGCTTTATGGCATTCCAGAGCTCCTGCGCTGTGTGGCTTCGATGCCCCAATGAAACTAGTTTCAAGACGGCCTGCTGACGTTTGGCCACGGCTGTGCTCATGTCGGTCATAGGTAAACGTTCACGGGTCCATGTGGGGGTGGACTGTGACGGATCCTGCAGAGAGGAATCAGAGGAACTGGTGTAAGAGGAGGAGTCGATGCGTACAGACTGGATTCCTGCAATCCTTGGAGTGGGCAGGACACGTCCTGCGCCACTCGCACGATCTGTACCTGGCTCAACAACATTAACCCAATGGGCAGTGAGGGAAACATATCGCCCCTGTCCATGCTGACTGGTCCACGCATCGGTGGTGAGGTGGACCTTGCTACTGACGGCGTTCAGTAGCGCATGTTTTATGTTTGCCTCAACATGCCTGTGCAGGGCAGGGACAGCCTGCCTGCTGAAGTAAAAGCGGCTGGGCACCTTGTACTGTGGGACTGCCAATGCCATCAAGTCACGGAAGCTGTCAGTCTCCACCAGCCTGAACGAGAGCATTTCCAGGGACAACAGTTTGGCAATGCCTGCATTCAGAGCCTGTGCTCGGGGGTGGTTGGCCGAGAATGCCCGCCTTTTCTCCCATGCCTGTACTACCGATGGCTGTAGAGTAGACTGGGAGTGTGAGGATGACTGGGAAGGTGGTGCTGTGGGTGGAATTACACAAGGTCTCTGGGAGGAAGCCAAACCAGCTGTGCGTGAGCTGGAGGAAGAGGCAACACGAGCTGAAGAGGTGGTAGCTGCCGCTGTTGGTTGGCCTACATCTTCAGTGTGTTTCTGTAACTCCACCGCGTGCCTGGTCCGCACATGTTTCCACATATTTGTGGTATTGAGGTTGCTGACATTTTTCCCTCTTTTTACTTTATGATGACACAGCTTGCATTTGACAAAACAAATGTCATCTGCAACTGTGTCAAAAAAGGACCAGGCACTGCAAGTCTTGGGAGCGCCCTTTTTGGCTTTGGAAAGAGACAGGCTCCTAACGGGTGCCAAAGTGGAGGCTACAGGCTCCGCAGTCTTCCCCCTCCCTCTCCCTCTTTGGCCCGTAAGAGGAAGCTCTTCCTCTGAGCTGCTCCCACCACCTTCCTGTTCCTCACGCCACGATGGGTCAAGGACCTCATCATCTCCACTACCCTCTGCCACCAACTGCTCCTCCTGGGTAGTCTCAGCAGCACAGTACGCACGAGAAAGCGGCACCTGAGTTTCATCATCAGATGCGTACTGCGCTGTGGTCACCGGAGGCACTGGCCCACCTGCCTCTTCAGAGTCAGAGAGATAAAGCTTTTGGGCATCACTGCACACTGCCTCTTCTTCCATTTCTCCAATGCTGCTTGGCTGGCCCCCTGTTTCCAAGCCAAGAGATTCAGAGAACAGAAGTAGAGACGGCTCCTGTCCTGGGCTCTCTGACTGCCTGGCCAATTTGGCAGGTGGTGAAGAGACAGATGGCTGCTCTCCAGTGCTCTGTGCCTGAGAGGATGTGGCACTAACTGAAGTCGATGCCGAGGCGTTAGCTGCCATCCACCCGACAACGGCTTCAATTTGGTCTTCACGCAGCAGCGGTGCACGGCGCTCTCCGACAAAGCTGCGCATGAAGGACTGTTCCCTGCTGAAACTGAGTGACGACGAGTCACCGGCGCCCGCAGCAGGCACAGAATCACCACGTCCTCTCCCTGCTCCTCTCCCTGCTCCGCGCCCACGCCCACGTGCCTTACTCCCTGCCCTCTTCATCTTGGTTGACAGATAAAGATAAGCAGAAAAGTACTAAGGCCTTAGTGTGCTTATTCCTGTAATGCTCCTCCTAACAGGTGTAAGAAACACTAATGTTGTAAATTGTGGACTAAACTTTATTATTTTTCAAATGTGGCCTACACAAGTGTAAGTTGTGTTTGGTGAACTTAACCTTTTTTTTGGTGCAGATCGGGCTACAGAGCTAGTTTAAATCACACGGAGACCGTGCAGACAGCCGTAAACGGCGCTGCAAGGCCAAGAAACCCTCCTCTAGGTTATCCTATATAGTGTTTTTCCACTATTTAGCTGGATACAAGTGGAAAGACACTAATAGGAATTTTTTTTTTCAAATTTTAAACTGGCTGCACTATTTGAAAAAAAGGAAATTGTTTTTCAAGGTATGAGGCAGTAACGCACCCTGAGCTGAATCCAACCGGCTATGGCTGCACACAGACTACAGGGCGAGCTGGGCTCACACGGAGACCGTGCAGACAGCCGTAAACGGCGCTGCAAGGCCAAAAAACCCTCCTCTAGGTTATCCTATATAGTGTTTTTCCACTATTTAGCTGGATACGAGTGGAAAGACACTAATAGGAATTTTTTTTTTCAAATTTTAAACAGGCTGCACTATTTGAAAAAAAGGAAAATTTTTCTCAAGGTATGAGCCAGTAACGAACCCTGAGCTGAATCCAACCGGCTATGGCTGCACACAGACTACAGGGCGAGCTGGGCTCACACGGAGACCGTGCAGACAGCCGTAAACGGCGCTGCAAGGCCAAAAAACCCTCCTCTAGGTTATCCTATATAGTGTTTTTCCACTATTTAGCTGGATACGAGTGGAAAGACACTAATAGGAATTTTTTTTTTCAAATTTTAAACAGGCTGCACTATTTGAAAAAAAGGAAAATTTTTCTCAAGGTATGAGCCAGTAACGAACCCTGAGCTGAATCCAACCGGCTATGGCTGCACACAGACTACAGGGCGAGCTGGGCTCACACGGAGACCGTGCAGACAGCCGTAAACGGCGCTGCAAGGCCAAAAAACCCTCCTCTAGGTTATCCTATATAGTGTTTTTCCACTATTTAGCTGGATACGAGTGGAAAGACACTAATAGGAATTTTTTTTTTCAAATTTTAAACAGGCTGCACTATTTGAAAAAAAGGAAAATTTTTCTCAAGGTATGAGCCAGTAACGAACCCTGAGCTGAATCCAACCGGCTATGGCTGCACACAGACTACAGGGCGAGCTGGGCTCACACGGAGACCGTGCAGACAGCCGTAAACGGCGCTGCAAGGCCCAAAAACCCCCCTCTAGGTTATCCTATGTAGTGTTTTTCCACAATAGAGCTGGAGACTGGTGGAAAAACACTAATAGGAAATTTGAGAAAAAATGTGCAGCTGGCTGCACTAAGAGCAAAAAAGAACAACTGTGTGAGGCAGTGTGAACCCCCCCTGAGCTGAATACAACCGGGTATATGGCTGCACACAGACTACAGAGTGAGCTGCACACACACACACACAGAGACCTTGCAGAACGCTGTTAAAACAGCGCTGCAAGGCAAGAGCAAGGTGAACAGTGAAGAACACACAGCGTTTTGCTAAATTAGCCTTTGGAAAGGAAAATAAAGCAATTAGCTAGCTCAACTGGCCCTCAGTTAGAACACAGCGTCCTGTCCCTAACTGAAATCACAGCAGAGTGAGCGCAAAATGGCGGCAGCGCTTTTTTATAGTGCAGAGTGACATCATTTCAGCAGCCAATCCAAGCCTTGCCAGTACTTACATGCCCACCATGCTAAACAGGATGTGCCCACACTTTCATTCATTCCTCATTGGCTGCTGCGTTCAATTTGAATTCTGGGAACTTCCGATTCCGGTATCCGATACGCGGGAAGTATCGGAATTCAGTATCGGAATTCCGATACCGCAAATATCGGCCGATACCCGATACTTGCGGTATCGGAATGCTCAACACTAGTTCTAAATATTGACCTTTCAAAACATACCCTGAAAATTCAATGTAAACTGTAAAATGAAATAAAAAAAAAAATACAATCTCAACAAACTGTAAATGCTTAAAACAAATCATGCAATCATTTTAAGGAAAGTGTAATACTGAAAAAGAAGGAAAAAGAAGGGCTCCCTGTGCGATTTCACTACCTGTTGGTGAGTACATACTGAGCGAAGAGTCGCTCACCTGATTATATTTGGCACAATTCCGTGAGAAAGTGTATTTTATTCCAATATAGAAGGGAGAGAGGAAGGACGATAGATCCCACTCACTACCACTGTAGAGAACAACTTTAAATCATGAGGATAAAAACTAATTTGTTCTTGCAATGCTTTTCGGAGCAGAGATGACTGTAGAAGGAGGAAGAAGTCCTGCTCCGAAACGCGTTGTAAAAATAAAACAGTTTTTCATCCTCACGATTTCGAGTCGTTCTCCACCCGGGATCCCCCACCTTTCTTCTCTTTCTTATTTGTATGGACTGTTCAGGAATTTCTAAACGGTTGACAACCCTGACTCAAAATTTTGCGTAGGGCAAACTTTACATTTTGCTTTTTTCCATAATGAAAAACTAACCAAATAAACAAGAATTGTACTTTACCGGTCATGTTAATGGTAAAACATTAGTAAACAAAACAAGAAACTTCAATTCTACCAGGAACTCTTCAATGTTAATATGACAGTTCTAGTGTCCATAATAAGGAAATCAGTGCATATCTGGGGATGGGAAGATGGCCAGGAGCGTCACGTCATGCAAATGAGTCTTTCCGTGTGTTTCAGAAATCAATAAATGTTATTCTGAAAGTTACAGGGAGAAATGATACTACAGTGCAGTATGATAAGACACACCTGCTGTCTATATATAGACTCTGGAAAGTTCATTTATTCCAATAGATATTTCTATGGAAACTTCAAAAAGAAAACATGATATTTTAAGTTGTATTGTTAGACAACACATATATCTATTTTCTTGTTTGATGACCCATGGATTTAATCATTCATTTGTAATATGGATGCACAAGAAAATATTGGGTGGTTGGTTGCACCTTGAAATAATCTTGACACCACTTGGTGGTAGAGTATTTTCCCATCCTGGGATGGCAGAAAGAGTGCAGGTGGTACAACAGAAGCTTTACTCACAAGGAGGCAACAAGCTTGAAGGTTACAAGTATCACCAACTCCAATATCATACACTCAACACCAAAAAAATCTTCAAACAGAAACTCTGAAGACATAAATCTATGAACAAAGAAGAAATTTGATGCTTCTGGACCCCAATTCAAAATACGTAACAGTTCCCGCACTTTCCCTGTGCCATTAACCCATTTGATTGCGCTTGTACGTCACATGTCAGGTGCAAGTGCAAGGAAAAGGCCAGGGTAACATGGCCGTTGATACTCTCATGCAAAAGAATCAGGCCGATTATGCTAATGCAACTTCGATCAGAGTTTGATCAGTATGCCACCATGGTGTGATCCGATTCTTTCGCATGATAGAATCGTATTACAGGTGTAGCGAAGACGAAGAACATAATTTCTTTACCTTCTCCATTCTCTGTGTCCATATAAATACAACTGCACCCAGATGATACCAAGTGCAGTCCTAAGTTTCACACACACCCAGAGACTTGTATGAGTGCGCGTGGTCCGATTTGCGAACTCAATTGCAGCATGCCCCATAGTATAACATTGGTCCGCTTGCTATCCAATAAGTCTCAAGAGTTGAACCTGATTCTTAGAGGAGAGATGCCAGCTGTGTTACCCGGCAAAGTACACAATGGAATGATGACTTATTGAAGTGGAATTGAATTCTACTTGAATTTTATAAAAATTGTTATTCTTCAGAATGCAGTTTTTTTGTCATTTGCTCTATGCGAATACAGCAAAATGGAAATCGGCTGACCACCAATTTACTTAACCACTGAGGGTCGGCAAAAGGTTAAAAAAAAATACTCACATTCCTGCTTACCACTCCACTACTTCCACTGCTCGTTCTTCTTGTATGGTTCATGTCATCTCTTCTTAACTGCTGAAACTTCAAGCATCGAGCTCTAAGCTGGGATTTCCGGCTGTGACTAGGCCAGGCACATACACATTGTAAGGTTGTGGCAACATGGTAATGTCCCTCTAGGATGTGACTTTTGGCTATGACTTGTTCTGAGACTTATATGTGCTGGGGTATCTCAGGCATAGCAATGGCTTAACGTATAGATGTCTGAGGTTTCAACACGCAGTGGCAGTATGAAGAGGCGCTGAGGAGCTACAGTGAAATGTGACCAGAAAAGGTGAGCGGTGAGTTGAGTATTGGTTGGTTTTTTTGTCAGTTCGGCTCATCTTTAGCCATTGCACCTCTTGACTTGCTGAAAGATCCCCTGTCTGCATGATAATATAATTATTAAGCCCTGCCTGTTCCATCAACAAAAATATAAACAATTGAATAGTTATGGGGTTCTGCATATGTTGGCAGAAAAAAATAAATTTTAGTGTGTGACGACACAACATTTATTCTTAATTATACCAGATGTATTTTCCAGTAGGTCAAGATACCTAAACCATTGTTTACTCTTGAATTGATACTTGTTACAAATTATTGTGCTACTATCCTTGGAATGCAGGGTAATTGAACAATCGATGTTTGGTAATATGCTGGTTACCCACTGTATTAGTCCATGCAGCTTGCTGACCTGCAAACAGTGAAGGACAAATTATGTAGATTGATTAAATACTTGCGTGGTGACAGTAAGCAAATGCTAGGAGAACTTTATTGGGGGATGAGGAACGGAGAGTTTGGAGCGGTAAGAAGTAAAGTGAATATAAATATATTTTTTAATTTTTAGCCTTTTGGTGGCCTTTTAATATTTAGCAAAATAGCATGCAACTGAGCAATTTTTTTTGCTGAATCCGCATGGAAACAAATTACAAAAAAAATTGAAATTTGGCGAATGTCAAATTTTGAAAAGTGCAGGTAGAATTCAATTCCACTGGAATGTATTTGTTCGTCTCTATGTTTTATGATAGTATAGAATAAAAATGGCCACTGTCTTCACTTTTCTATCGTGATAAGTTTCCGCCATTATCGACGGGGTATCCTTCCTTGGGTTACAGAGTGATCTCATTTGGTACCTTTTAGGTTGGCGCCATAGAGAGAATCTGGTCCATTATGCAGATCTAACTCTGATCAAACTGTGATCCAAGTGTCAACATATTGTGATCCGATTTTCTCGCATGAGAGAACCAGAGAACACTGTGAGAAGTTGGTGAGAAAAATGTCTCCATTCTATCAGGCTGTGGAAATCAAACAGCACTTAGATGTCGTCCAAGTGCAGTCCGATGATTTCCAAACAGTCATTGACTTGCACTGCTGAGTGTGATTTGAATATCATATCAAACTCGGGCATGCAGCAATTTTTTCCCATGGAGAGAGTCTTTTGGAGAAAAAAGCTGACGTTCAAGTGCATAGACTAACACTTGTCTGAGTGTGATCCTATGGTTTGTCGGACAGCAAAAGGACCGATATTACGGCCGTCTGAACAAGCCCTTTCTATCAGTACCACCGCTTTGGTCAAGGAGCTCTGGGCATAATTGGTTCCTAAACAGGAATAGCATCCAGAGCTCAATTCAGACTAATGCATAACGTATTTATATCCAGAACCTGGAGGAACAAACATTTGCATAGCTATTGGCAGCTAATAAACATCCACAATGGATAAATAACAGGATGTGAACTAGATATTGTAGCTGAGCGGCACACAACAGCTGGTGCACGGTTTCAGTCTGCCGGACCTCACGACCACCCTATATATAGTAAAAATGAAACAAATACTGTAAAACATGACACCTCAGTCAATTATTCAAGGATATAGATATCATCAACGGCATTTTGTTTTATTAAAACATTTGCATTTTGTTTTTATTAAAAAACGTTGCACTGTTTGGCTTTCACTGTTTTATTGTTTTCCTGAAAATTAGCTTTTTGCAGAACGAATCTACCAGTGATCTCATTCTGAAAGTGTTTGAAATCCCTTGATTTGTCTTTCTCTGAGCTCCTCTCAGACGACTTTTGACCAGATCAAAGTTCTCTTCAACTTTGATGTTGTCTGTTGTCATAAATCAGTACAGAGGAGTTCAGAAAAAGAGATACAAACTGTTAGGGTTGGCGGATTGCACTAAATAAAATATAAACTAAAGTGCAATCGCAACCCAGGTCCACAATGCAGAGATGAACCCTGCTGCTAGTGAACAATGACGGAACACAACAGCAAGCGTTACCTTGAACACACTGAGTTAACGCCACTCAGTGTGAACGGAACCCTGAGTACCAAGCTCAGTTACTTTACCGAGAGGTACGGCAAGAGTGTGCAAAGGGCTAATAGCACATGGATTGGGCTAGCTCTGCAACTAAAGGTGCTATGTGCACACACGAATGAAGAAGATGCAGAGCCAAGAGAGAGAGCTCTTTGACCCTAGATACTATACCCTGTCGCTTTCACCGAAAAGTATAGCAGAGGGGTTGAGCTTGCTTTGTAACTGTGCCAATCGCGCACATGTACGAAACAGATGCTAAGCCAAGCATCGTGTTACCCCAGTACAAACACTATTGAACCAGTACCTGACCGACACCCTAAGCATGTAGCAGGCTCAAGCGGTGAGCCAAGGGTACGAAACCGCAGATGCGTGCCACCTAACCTGCCAATGTGTACAGTCTCTGAGCAAAAAAGCCAACACAAATGTGCAGACAGAGTGGTAGAGTAGCCAGCCGCAAACACTAAACATAAATGACACTAGCACGCCCATGTGCGCTGCTGAGAGCCCTGTATACACTTAGCTCCACCCCCAGCACTCATGCTCAGTCAGCCGAGACATCACCCGCAGGCCAATCCGGGGCTGCCACATCATCAGAGCAGCTAATGTCCGACCACCAATGAGAAGCCGCCACATCACGGACATGCCCAGTAAGGTGATCTCTGGACTCCCGAGCGCAAGACTGCACCTGCATATCATTGGTTACCATAGACTTGGCTGGAGAGTCGGCAGTAACCAAACGTACACCTCAAGCCTGAGCAAGACGCTGGGACCATTGTCCATGCTGAGCAGCAATCGCAGCAGCTGGACCTGAATGGGAGACCGCACAAGCAGATAATGCTTGGGATCTATCTCGCACAGCAGGAGAATCCCCAACACGAACTCTGTCAGAATGAGCTCACTGATAGAGTCTCAATTAAGCCTCATAAAATTGTCCCATTTTACATACTGCATGTAAGCTCTTATGGTCATCAGTTAGCTCTCTTTCTCTCCTGTAGAGTGTAAACTCTTATGGTCAGTGGGGTCCTCTCTCTCCTGTAGAGTGTAAGCTCTTATGGTCAGTGGGGTCCTCTCTCTCCTGTAGAGTGTAAGCTCTTATGGTCAGCGGGGTCCTCTCTCTCCTGTAGAGTGTAAGCTCTTATGGTCATCAGTTAGCTCTCTTTCTCTCCTGTAGAGTGTAAGCTCTTATGGTCAGCGGGGTCCTCTCTCTCCTGTAGAGTGTAAGCTCTTATGGTCAGCGGGGTCCTCTCTCTCCTGTAGAGTGTAAGCTCTTATGGTCATCAGTTAGCTCTCTTTCTCTCCTGTAGAGTGTAAGCTCTTATGGTCAGTGGGGTCCTCTCTCTCCTGTAGAGTGTAAGCTCTTATGGTCATCAGTTAGCTCTCTTTCTCTCCTGTAGAGTGTAAGCTCTTATGGTCAGTGGGGTCCTCTCTCTCCTGTAGAGTGTAAGCTCTTATGATCAGTGGGGTCCTCTCTCTCCTGTAGAGTGTAAGCTCTTATGATCAGCAGGGTCCTCTCTCCTGTAGAGTGTAAGCTCTTATGGTCAGCGGGGTCCTCTCTCTCTCCTGTAGAGTGTAAGCTCTTATGGTCAGCGGGGTCCTCTCTCTCCTGTAGAGTGTAAGCTCTTATGGTCAGCGGGGTCCTCTCTCTCCTGTAGAGTGTAAGCTCTTATGATCAGCGGGGTCCTCTCTCTCCTGTAGAGTGTAAGCTCTTATAGTCAGCGGGGTCCTCTCTCTCTCCTGTAGAGTGTAAGCTCTTATGGTCAGCGGGGTCCTCTCTCTCCTGTAGAGTGTAAGCTCTTATGATCAGCGGGGTCCTCTCTCTCCTGTAGAGTGTAAGCTCTTATGGTCAGTGAGGTCCTCTCTCTCCTGTAGAGTGTAAGCTCTTATGGTCAGCGGGGTCCTCTCTCTCCTGTAGAGTGTAAGCTCTTATGATCAGCGGGGTCCTCTCTCTCCTGTAGAGTGTAAGCTCTTATAGTCAGCGGGGTCCTCTCTCTCCCCTGTAGAGTGTAAGCTCTTATGGTCAGCGGGGTCCTCTCTCTCCTGTAGAGTGTAAGCTCCTATAGTCAGCGGGGTCCTCTCTCTCCCCTGTAGAGTGTAAGCTCTAATGGTCAGCGGGGTCCTATCTCCCTCCTGTACAGTGTAAGCTCTTATCGTCAGCGGGGTCCTCTGTCTCCTGTAGTGTAAGCTCTAATGGTCAGCGGGTCCTATCTCTCTCCTGTAGAGAATAAGCTCTTATTGTCAGAGGGGTCCTCTCTCTCTCCTGTAGAGTGTAAGCTCTAATGATCAGCGGGGTCCTCTTTCTCTGTCTCTCTCCTGTAGAGTGTAAGCTTTTATGGTCAGCGGGGTCCTATCTCTCCTGTAAGAGTGTAAGCGCTAATGAGCAGCGGGATCCTCTCTTTCTCTCTCTCTCTTGTAGAGTGTAAGCTTTTATGATCAGCGGGGTCCTCTCTCTCTCCTGCAGAGTGTAAGCTCTAATGATCAGAGGGGTCCTCTCTTTCTTTCTTCTTTCCCCCACTACTATTTCCGAGTAATTACAAGCTTTCCAGTGTTAAGATTTGTTCAAATTTATTCGCCACAAAACAAATTTTATAGAAAATTCTTCAATGTTGTCGAATTCAAATTTTGAAGATCCGCTCATCTCTACATGCAACAAATGATTCTCTAATTTGGAGAAATTAATTATATTAGTAGTCTTGAGCTTCTTAACTTATTATTGTTTCACTGGTTATTGTGAGATCTTTTGGAACACCTGGAGTGGACCCACAGATCCATGACAACGAACCTCCCAAGGGTGAGCTGACCAGGTAGACCACCCCTATACAGGGAGCGTTAGGGGCAGACCCAAGGGAGACTATTGCCGCAGAAGCTGGAACCCGGAGACAGGTAGTAGAAGGTACAAAATAGAGAAGCTGGGCATAGGACAGATAGAGCGGGGTAAGAAGAAGTACAGTTTGGTAAGAGCCGAGTACAGGCGAGACCAAAGGAGCACTGGGAAGGCTGGACTGGACGAGGAGACAAGGAAGCCTGGGAGAGGCAGAGAAGCTGAACTGGCTGGACAGAGCAGAGACTCAGAACAGGCAGTGCAAAGACAAAGGTGGACCTGAGTCACAGAAGCACAAATGACAGACAGGCAAGGAGCAGAGGAAGGAATCTCCTTAAGTACATGGAGTGCTGAAGGACTTCCGGGTCACGGTCCTCCAGGATCACAGAGAGGAGATACAGAGCGCCTGTAAATTAGAAAGAGGAAGTGCTGGAGTGGGCGGTGCGCACGCGCACCTGATGAGAACCAGGGAGCGGAGAAGAATGAAGGAGATTATTATTATTGGTTTATTTCTGCAAACAAGAGAATCATCTGTTAAACTATCAAAATCCTTTGACATTTGGGGGCTAATAAGGTATAAAAAACCCAAACTCAGTTGCAGATTTAGGCACTGCTATAGGTAAAGTAATTGGTCCAGTCGCTCTGAACTGGATCCTTTAAATGGCGTCCGGTAGCAAACACATATATGGACAAGATAATATTCTTCTAGAGATACTGTTCTTCATCGAAAGTCATATTTCTTATTTATTTCTTTAATCATTTAAAGCTTTATGCATTTTATTGTCTATTTATTATATTAGAGTAAGCGTCCAAGGTTATAACATACTATATCATATCATCAAAATCTTATAGTTATACGTAAAACTTTTTTTTCTAGCCAATTTCCTGCATTCTGCTCACATTCAAGATAAACTTTCCTCCTATTGATAAATGAACATTAGTCATGAAGAAAAAGTGCACAGCAGAGACCTAACGTAAGAAAAAAGGTGAGATTCGGTATGTTCTTAGTTTTAGTATCTTCTTGTCAAAATCATTATTTGCATTGTTATTTCTCATATGGGTTGGGTTGGACTTTGTAGTGATGACGAATGATGGAAAATGATGTGTGACTGCAATGATAAGCCCTTCCCATATGGCCTTTATTCAAGGTTCTCGTAACAGAAGTTATCTTTTCTTTTTCATGGGCTGCATTATATAATAAGGGAGTGGAAGCATAGAGGCAATTACTCAGAGCTATGTATAGCTTCTTAGAACCCGTAAAGTCACCATGCAATAAGGGCGAGAGGTGACAGTGACTGCACCTTATGGAATTGACAGTGTTGCAAGCCAATATCTCATGATGACCTTCATGAAACTCTTCCTGTGTACTTTCTTATAAAACATTGCACAATTAACCTGTAATGACTGTGAAATTATGATGATGCCACTATTAAACAAGGAGCAGTAAAAGTAAGGCAAATGTTGCATAATATAGATAATATTGCTAAAAGCGTACCTGTCTATTCAGCACAAGCAGTCATGGTGAAAAACACTATTTCTATCTGTTATTTGATTTGTCTCTTGCATTTTTCATCTGTTTTCTATTTCTATATTGTTTTTAAAGGACACCAGAATTCAACCTTTTCTTGCCATTGACTCTGCAAAAACCCTAACTGTAGCTCTTATTGCTTCTTGTCTGGACAAATGGAACTCTCTACTGATCGGTCTCCCTCCTTTATAAACCCCCTCTCCAATCAGTCCTGAATGCAGCAGTCCAGGGGCAGACATATCATTGGTGCAACCTGTGCGGCCGCACGGGGCCCAAGAGGAAAGGGGACCCACCTCCACCTCCAAAGCATAGAATTGGGCATTATGATAGTCTATTGCACTGCAAAGGGCCCATATTCTGTTCCTGCATTGGAGCCCCCTTCTGTCTCTGCCCACCATTGCAGCAGTCAGAATAATATTCCTGTCCAACCACTACACCGATGCCGTCACCCTGTGCCAGACATTGCACTGGTTGCCCATCTACTACAGAATACAATATAGCCAACCTACATATTAACAGAAGTTTTGCCAGTTAAATAAAAATATCAATTTTATTGAGAAAAAAATCATTAATAAACGTTTCCTTAAAAAACAATCACAATCACATGGGGAAAATAGGTGCAGAAACAACACCTACAGGAAATGTTAACACTCTTAATATGCTGGTCTCTCATGAGAAAATGATAGTATATTTCCATGTACATCCTAATGCCTGTAGGTTAAAGCAGTTGAGTGAAGCAATTAATTCTCCCACATCACATTGACTCTGCATAATAGTAATATTCAGCCCATATGCAGCCTAAATGCAAGTAATCCATAACATACCACATACATTTAATTCATGTAAAGCCCATATAGCAGAAGGTAATTGTTTAAGCTGGTCCTAAAGCCTAAAGTGCATGGTGCTTGATATGGAGATAAAACATTGAACAAAGTGTGGAGATGAGACACAATGAAATACATAAGGGAGCATAAAGTCATAATATGTAGGTGTAGTCTGGGCCCCGACGCGCGTTTTGCTTTTAATCTTCTTCCTGGGGGGGTCTGTGCAAACAAATGTATAGTCAAAGGCAAAGTCCAGGGTCATGTAACTAGGCACAGACCCCCCCAGGAAGAAGCTTTACTCTCCCTCATGTGTTTCATAATGTGCTATATAGGCTTTACATGAATTAAATGTATGTGGTGTGGTATGAATTGAGTAAGATCATTTAGATCGAAACGCGTCGCATGTACTCTGCACTCACATTTCGCACTAAGGCAAGGATTGCTGTTTCGCATTTTAATGGAGAAATAAAGTTTTTGAAATTTTTAAAGGAGCTGGAACGCCTTTCTTCTATTCCTTCTGCTATTCACTCATCCTGGTCCGAGATGAAGTTCCGTGCACCTGCGTGGATCGGTGAGCTGGCTGTGGCTATTTAGTCTTATTTTTTTTTTCAGCATATGGTATGGATTATTTGCATTTAGGCTGCATATGGGCTGAATATTACTACTGTGTGGAGCTTGGTTCTGGAACCAGAAGTTACATGATACCTGAACTCAAACCCAAACCAGGACTCTATTCAGATGGATAGGGGACCCAAACATCCATTGTTTCCAGTGCTGTCATGCAGATGAAACACCGGCTCTGATTGGCGGTAAGATCGCTACTGCCGGTCAGCGGACTACAGTTCCCATGCTGGCAGATTACAGCATGGGAGCCAGCAGCTCTGACCAGCGGTAAAAAGTTTTCTGCCGGTCACAGGCTTAGGCTGATGAGAGTGCTACTCTCATCATCCTACACCTGCTTTCTCTGACAGCAGCGAGAGCAGAAGAGGTTGATAAGAGTATTCATCAGCCTGCTCTTGTGCAATAAATACAGAAGTTAAAAATATGGCATGGGCTTACCTCTATTCTTGATAACCAGCACAGGTAAAGCAGACAGATGTGGGCTACAACCCCCAGCTGTCAGCTGTATATTGGCTGGCTATCAAAACTGGAGGAGAGTCCCACAGGTGGATGATAACATGGAAATAGGGTTGACAAATTTGAGCAACTAACATTCCATTGACTAGTCAAAGCCCTCATTAGCATAGCAAATGGGGTAAATATGAATGCTATTATTTAAACTCATTTGTACAGAAAAACGTTATACTGGGCTAGGTAGTAAGGGAGTTTTCTGATAAATAAGTGAATGGTGCTGGGTTGTAGGGCATGGGGGATCTGACAGGTTCCCTTTAAATACTTACTAGAAACCAGCAAAAATATTTCTGTGTATCTTTCTGCCTTTCTTTCTCTCACCCTACTCACCCCACCTCCCTAACCCTTCTCTCTCAATAGGTTTCCCTAGGCAGCTTTAATCTGAGGACTCGTCACTCATCAAAAAATATTTTAGTATGTCTACATTCACAAGGCAGGGTGGAGGAGAAGCAGTTGTTCTAAGTTCAGAGTGAATCATATTTCTCTGATAAGATATAATACCAAGTTTCTTATATTTGTTTGTACTATATGTTTTCAGAAAGAACAGTGACCATTTAAATATCCATTAATAAAATAAATACCAATTATGGATTAAAATTGCCTACTGTGGTTTCCACCTTTTTACTTGAGTATTAAAGGGGTCTTCCAGTTTAAGCAAATATTACTTTTTTTGCATTTAAAAGTAATACATTTCTTAAGTTTATTTTCTGCACTAACAATTTCAAAATCTCTGTCTATTAACGGGAACTTTTATTATTCGTTCCAAGTATATAATATGTATGAACATCACATGACCACAACAAATTCTACAGTCATAGTACAATTATCCGAGAACTGAGGATGAGCGAATTTTTGTGATTGCAATTTATCGGTAATTCTGCTCAAATTTTACAAATATATGGATTCTGAAGAATACTAATACAGTCTGCACAAATTCAGCAAAATGATGGCCAATTGGGTTTGCCATCTACCTGAACAGTAGAGGGCCAGCAAAAGGTTATAAAAGAAACATGCCTTACAACTCACCTCTCCAGATGCCCGCACTTCTCCCTGTCTGCTGTCAGGTTCTCCACACCACTGTTAAGCCACATCTCCTACACGGTATTCACCCTAGGCCAGGAGTTTAAACCATGAGTAGGCAATGGCAGACACTGCGCATGTGCGTTTGGAACACGTGGCTGAAAGTCCTGGCTTGGTGTTCACTCTAGGCCGGGAATTTCAGCACTTTTGGCCAGAAATTTCGGCAGCAAACAGACCCCGAGAGGTCACTGTGCATGTCAATGACTGTGATGCTGATTCGCTTCTCATGGGCAAGCTATTAGGTGGGGAAGTCAAGGAGTCCGAGGTCAAAAGCCAGAAGGGTAAGTCAAGGACAAAGGGATAAGACAAATGGATAGTCAGAGGCAAAGTCCAGGGTCATGTAACTAAGGTCAGAGTGCGTCAAAGGCAAAAGGAGCAATACAAACAAGTAGTCAAAAGACAAATCCAAGGTCATGCAACAAAGTACATGAAATAAGAACATAGAGTACACATTAACACACTACTGGGCACAGCTATGACTGGCAATGGTTTGACTTATTCCAGCCTGCTAAGTCGCCAGGTAATCACCCTGAAGAGGTGACACCTGGAGAAAACTCAACAGGATCAGCCAGATAGGACAACTGGATTGTTATTCACAATACTGACAGCAAAGCATACCCCTGCCTCAGATTAGATGACTGGGCAGTCACTTACAATACGTTACAGACCAGCTCGCCCTTGATCCCATAGGGCAGCTGAGCTGTCACTCACAACATCATTAGGACAACAAGCCAATGTGGCATGACGGAGGTGCGGAAAATAGAAGAGCAGACAGCGGGCAGTTGGGGCAGCCGGAGGTGAGTAATGAGGTTAACATGTTATATTAATTAGAGAAACCCCAGAGAATAAAAGTGAACATTCAATTCAAGAAGAGTATCTTTTCTGTGTATTACATTTCCTGGGAAGATACTCACCAGTCACCACTTGTTGGATTCAAATTTTATCATATCTGCTCATCTCTACTGAGCACCTCAGTGTCCATAACATAAACTGTAGTCAATGAGATAGGTGATAATTGCAAGGTGAGTGGTGGTTTGACCCCTCTCAGTTACTATTAGGGGGGTCCTATGTGCCCCCTTTTAAATGGGGCTTCAGTCTTACCACTTCATTCAAAGTTTATGAGACTAAAAGATAAATCAGCTGTGCCAGCCATGTCTCTCTGTCACATGGAGATTGAATGGACTGGCAGGCTTTGCGGGATTGGGGTCGTTCTCAGCCTTTAGACTACCACTAATTCAGCAGTTGTCACCTATCCTGTTATTACCAAAATACCCTTTTGGAGTTACTATTGGTTCACAGAAAACAGAGATTTTCACTCTAAACTCTCCAGGATAGCACTGATTTGTGCTTCTAATTGATAAGGAAAAATAAATTAAAACATTCCCTGTACTATGAGTACTATGATTGTGATAAGAGTGAGGTGGATCCGAGTCCCATTTACTCTACATAGTAACCAAAAACAGATTAAACACGGAGAATTTACACAAGTTAAAAAAAAAAACATAGCAAAAAAGTGTTCAACTCAATTTTATGCAACTCATCAAAGTAAAGTAGTAAAGATAGTGGCGTCAGAAATGTATCACCCACACAGCCCTACGCATTGTAAAATGTAGGCACTGCTGGTTCCCACCCAGATAATTCAACTTTCTTACAACAGAGATACTGTAATTACTGCGGCACATTCATGTATATGATGGAAAGGATTAGAAAGATAGCAATAAACACTTTAAACAGGATCATTGCCAGATAGATCAATGCCACGTAAAAAATTCCCAATGTTGGACTGTTGGGCACCACTAATTACCTGGGCTATAAAACATAGGTGCAGAGTGCTGGCAAATTTCTGCATTTTTACTCTCTCATTTATAATCCTAAACTGTTAAGAAAACCATTTATCACTGCAAATAGCCATTTTATCAAAATCATCCAGCGTGTGACATTCCGACACCTATCCACATGGTGTACTCAAAAGATCCAAATAGCTAGGACTGTCCTGAACTGTTAGGCTGGTTTGGATAATCCATATCATAGATCTTCACCTGAAGTTTAAAGGAGTTATCCAGGACTATTACTTTTTTTTTACTATGGGTCTAAGAACTAATAGGCAGTTAGTTGCTATCTACCTACCTGTTATGCCCAGCACCCATCTCTGCAGACCAATCTAGTCAGTGATTTTGTGACTTTCTCTGAGGTCACATTGCTAGAGCAAGACTTCTCATTCACTCTGTTCTATTGATGGGGCATGACTGCTGACATCATGTTAATTGACAGTCAGCTCCCCGCTGCCTAACGGCGGGGAGCTGGCTGTCAATCAGCATAACATAGGCAGTCACGCCCCATCCACAGAGCATCCCAAAAGAAGTGTTGACTTGGAGCGGCTTGTTCGTCGGCAGGAGCACCAGGTAGAACAGGCAGAGAGAAGCCTCTGTTAGCAGCTACCTGCCTGTCTGTTTTTTAGATAAATTAAAAAAAAAAATACTGGACAATCCCTTTAAGCAGTCATAATCTTCTTCTTTATTTTTTTTCTATAGCGCTATCATATTACGCAGCGCTTTACATACATTTTCATCGCTGTCCCCAATGGTGCTCACAATCTACATTCCCTATCAGTATGTCTTTGGAATGTGGGAGGAAATCGGAGGAAACACACGCAAACACGGGGAGAACATTCAAACTCCTGGCAGATGTTGTCCTTGGTGGGATTTGAACCCAGGACTCCAGCGCTGCAAGGCTGCTGTGCTAACTACTGAGCCACCATGCTGCCATGTCACAAGCCAAAATGGCAACTTGGAGTGGTCAACAAGGCTTGACAACACAAGGACGTGAGGCAGGGCAGATTTCAGAGTGGTGCTCTACCTAAAAGCGTGTTCTTACCCACCCATACAATTATTAGGCTATCCGCCCAGGAGAAGTTTCATATTAGGTTAGGTTCCCAGCAAAGGAGGTCACCTAGTCGATGGCTGTTTGGTATATACGAATTGGCCAATTTATGCGCTAAGTATCTTTATTTTAATTTTTTTCTAGAGCAACAATGCAATTCCAATTTCATATATTCCATGTCTGCCTGCTATCGTGTTACAGAGTGCAGCTTTAATTTGTTAGTTACAACCTTGAACTGAGACAGTGTTCTTAACTAGTAAAGAGAAGAAGTTAGACAGCATCCAGGTCGATGATGGAAAAAATCAAAAATCTTTATTCCGACATAAAAATACAATGTTTTGACCTGTTATAGGTCATTTTCAAGCTTAACAAAGATCTATAACAGGTTAAAAAGTATTTGTATTTGAAACATTGAATCTGCATCGATCCTCTTTCAGGCTGCTCTGTTTCCTCAAGCTCTCGTTCTTCTGTCTCTTACTCTGTGGCATGCCCACTTCCTGACTGCTGTCTTGCCCCAAGCCAAGATTTGCTGTCTATGCCCTCTTAGATGGTCTTATTTGATGTTGTACAATATTGTTGAATCATCAAAGTGTGAGTGATTTGGGAAAAAAATTATCAGCTACGTAACTATAAAACAACAGTGCATTGCTCTTTATTTTATCTTTACGATTGCATTATTTTTTATTACCTTTACGAGCACTACGCATTTACAGTGAGGGTAGAAATTCTTCGAATATCTAAGAGTATCTCTATTGATAATAACCAAATGAACTACTGATTACAAAACAATAAAATGCCAAATATAGAAACCATTTATTACGCAAAAAAACAAAGACAATTTGTGTCTGACATTTCAAAAAGATCAGATAGTGCGGCCTACCGGTCGAATGACTCTCGCAAGATGTTCTTTCCAAAGATCGTCAAGAATGATCATGAATTAAAAAAAAGATTGGAAATAAATATTATTATCCAGAATGACAAAGCTTCAAGTAGAATAAAATATGATGCCCTTGAGGACAGGCCTTTCAGATGTAAGCCAAGGGTCTAAAGAGCAAGTCTGGGAGTAGAAAGAGAATGGTATCGATGACATGGTGGGTTGACGAGACTGATTTCTCCATATCCAAGAAAAAAGGTCCAATTATTCTGATCAGAGTGTCATCAGTTTTTCTCAAACATGTAGAGAAAAAAAAAGTATCTCTACCTTCTATATTTGGTCAGTTAGATTTTTTCACGGACCCATAGACAACGCATTAATTGCATTGCCGATTTTTATCCAAAACAGAGGTCAAAATTAGACATGTATCAATTTTTTTTCTAAGGAGCACTTGTTCTGAGGAAAAAATTGGACATATGCATAGCCCCATAAAATCACATAGATACGAGGGCTATCTGTAAAAACCATGGACAGTACTCGTATGAGAAAATTGGTCATGTGCGCGAGCCCTTAGGTTTATGACAGAGAGACTCGTGACTTGTGGTAGGAACTGTGATGAGGTGGGAGACTGCTCGGTGACGGTGTGAGTGCTGTCTTTGTGAAAAAAAAGCAGAAGGGCTTTTTTGGACCAGTTTGTTTGATCTGCAACTTTCAAGTACAATCCCTCATTTGAGAGCTGGAACTATAAAGCATGATATGCCTGTTAAAGCAACAGAACCATATTGCATTGTGTGCTTTTGTAATATTTCGAGAAGTGTCGAGATATCTAATCACTCGGCTGCGGTTGAAGTAGGCACAGGAAGCAGTTTTGTTGAATTGTCCAAGCAAGTTTATTAAAACGGCATGAACTGCTCTGGATAGAAAACAAACGAACAGCCTTTTCCGGCACAAAGTGTCACAAACAGAAAATAAACAGTCCAGTTAGTACTGCAGGTCTGCCCGGCTCATGTCAGTGTCATTAGCAACACACACTGGAGGTCTCCACACCTCCAGCCACAGACACTGAATGAGAGACTCGGCTTCCATTTTATCTGCCAAAACACGCCTCTGGGTTCGGATATATGAACAGTCGTTCCCACCCATCTCTTATGACTGCTCGTAAAACCCGGCCCTGGAATGGCCAAATAACTCTCTCAGCACTATAGGTGCTGGAGAAAACTTCCAAGCTCACGTTACCAAAACTAATAGCCGCAATGACACATATCTCCCCTCAAGGACTTGTCCGGCGGCCATCTTACAGACGGTAAACTCATAAAATGTACGTGTACTGCAATTGTCTTGTTTCTGAAAGGCAGAACATTCCTTCTGGTGTGTGTTATGTGGATACATGTTTATAGTAGAGTCATGTGAAATTACAGTCAACCCAATAAGAGTTTAGGCAAGCTAAGCAATTACTAATGAGTTTAAATAAACAAAAAGAATGGATAAATAAGCAGGAGGGCATAGTAGGTTATATTTACAGTTTCTCATACGTTTCTGCACATCTCTCATCCACATGTTGGGTAATTTTTCAGTACAGAAAGTGACCTACTTAGTGGGATCTATACCAGATATTGACTGATAACTTCACCTGCGAAGTTGTTCAATCGATTTGCAAAATGCCCAGGCAAACACAGTGCCTTGAGAAAGTATTCGTTCCCATGAACTTTTCCACATTTTTTCACTTTACAGCCATAAACATACAGTAAATGTATTTTATTGGGATTTTATGTGGTATACCAACTCAAGGAAGCAAGTATTTGTGAAGAGAGTAAAGGAAATGATAGATGGAGTACTCTCTCCTGTAGAGTGTAAGCTCTTATGGTCAGTGGGGTCCTCTCTCTCCTGTAGAGTGTAAGCTCTTATGGTCAGTGGGGTCCTCTCTCTCCTGTAGAGTGTAAGCTCTTATGGTCAGTGGGGCCCTCTCTCTCCTGTAGAGTGTAAGCTCTTATGGTCAGCAGAGTCCACTCTCTCCTGTAGAGTATAAGTTCTTATGGTCAGTGGGGTCCTCTCTCTCCTGTAGAGTGTAAGCTCTTATGGTCAGTGGGGTCCTCTCTCTCCTGTAGAGTGTAAGCTGTTATGGTCAGTGGAGTCCTCTCTCTCCTGTAGAGTGTAAGCTCTTATGGTCAGCAGGGTCCTCTCTCTCCTGAAGAGTGTAAGCTCTTATGGTCAGCGTGGTCCTCTCTCACCTGTAGAGTGTAAGCTCTTATGGTCAGCGGGGTCCTCTCTCACCTGTAGAGTGTAAGCTCTTATGGTCAGTGGGGTCCTCTCTCTCTCCTGTAGAGTGTAAGCTCTTATGGTCAGTGGAGTCCTCTCTCACCTGTAGAGTGTAAGCTCTTATGGTCAGCAGGGTCCTCTCTCTCCTGTAGAGTGTAAGCTCTTATGGTCAGTGGGGTCCTCTCTCTCCTTTAGTGTAAGCTTTTATGGTCAGTGAGGTCTTCTCTGCCCTGTAAAGAGTAAGCTCTTATGGTCAGCAGAGTCTACTCTCTCCTTTATTGTAAGCTCTTATGGTCAGTGGGGGTCCTCTCTCACCTGTAGAGTGTAAGCTCTTATGGTCAGTGGGGTCCTCTCTCTCCAGTAGAGTGTAAGCTCTTATGGTCAGCGGGGTCCTCTCTCTCCAGTAGAGTGTAAGCTCTTATGGTCAGCGGAGTCCTCTCTCTCCAGTAGAGTGTAAGCTCTTATGGTCAGCGGGGTCCTCTCTCACCTGTAGAGTGTAAGCTCTTATGGTCAGTGGGGTCCTTTCTCTCCTGTAGATTGTAAGCTCTTATGGTCAGTGGAGTCCTCTCTCTCCTGTAGAGTGTAATCTCTTATGGTCAGCGGGGTCCTCTTTCTCCTGTAGAGTGTAATCTGTAATGGCCAGTGGGGTCCACCCTCTCTCTCTCCAGTAGAGTTTAAGCTCTTATGATCAGCATGTCCTCTCTCTTTCCTGTAGACCGTAAGCTGTTATGATCAGCAGAATCCTGTCTCTCTTTCTTGTAGAGTGTAAGCTTTTAAGGTCAGCGGGGTCCTCTCTCTTTCCTGTAGAGTATCCAAGAAGTATTGTTTCTCCTTGCGGAGATTGACATGCTAAGCATGCTGAGATGATGAGACTTAAAGCCACCATGCTCCTCTGGGAAATATGCAGAGACAATTTGCATATTTCCCAGAGGAGCATTGCAGCTTTAAGTCTCCTCATCCTGGCATGCTTAGCATGTCACTCTCCACAAAGAGAAATAATACTTCTTGGATATCGGTCAGACGCCTCTCACTCAGCCAAACAAGAGCTTCACTTTACACTGACGAGGGGCAGTACCCCTAAACACAATTGAGATTCTGGTTTGGCTATTATCCTAAGTCATGTGACAAGGCTCGTTAAAGGGTCAACATTGACTTTTATGAATGCTACTTCCAATAGGTGGCATTAGAGTTCTAGTCCTCTTCCTCTCTGAAGAGACAATCTACATATTTCCTTTAGAGTGTAAGCTCTTATGGTCAGTGGGGCCCTCTCTCTCCCGTAGAGTGTAAGCTCTTATGGTCAGTGGGGTCCTCTCTCTCCTGTAGAGTGTAAGCTCTTATGGTCAGTGGGGTCCTCTCTCTCCTGTAGAGTGTAAGCTCTTATGGTCAGTGGGGTCCTCTCTCACCTGTAGAGTGTAAGCTCTTATGGTCAGTGGGGTCCTCTCTCTCCCGTAGAGTGTAAGCTCTTATGGTCAGCAGGGTTCTCTCTCTCCCATAGAGTGTAAGCTCTTATGGTCAGTGGGGTCTTCTCTTTCTCCTGTAGAGTGTAAGCTCTTATGGTCAGCGGGGTCCTCTCTCTCTCCTGTAGAGTGTAAGCTCTTATGGTCAGCGGGGTTCTCTCTCTCCTGTAGAGTGTAAGCTCCTATGGTCAGTGGGGTCCTCTCTCTCCTGTAGAGTGTAAGCTCTTATGGTCAGTGGGGTCCTCTCTCTCCTGTAGAGTGTAAGCTCTTATGGTCAGTGGTGTCCTCTCTCTCCTGTAGAGAGTAACCTCTTATGGTTAGTGGAGTCCTCTCTCGTTTTCCCCTGTAGAATGTAAGCTCTTATCATCATTAGGATCCTCTCTTTCTCTTTGTCTCTCTCTCTTCTCTTCCCAGGTGTATTTCCAGAACAATTACAAAACTATCTCGTATTGACGTTTCAGCAAATTTATTTGCCACAAATCAATTTTTTGGTTTGAAAATTTGGTGAAGTTTGTGAGTTTGGCTTTCAAAAGATCCGCTCATCTTCAGTCCCCTCTTCTTATAATTGTTCACTACTTCTTTTAATAGACTTTCTTAGTGATTCCACAGTTTTGCTTGCTGATGCTGATGCATTTTCTGAATATATTGTATAGCTGTGTGCTTCACCTGCCCGTAGATCCTCCTTGTTGTTTGCTTTTCGAGAAGTCACAGCTGGCTGATAATTTGCTCCCTGAGTACCTTTGGCAGCACAGAATAAGTAGACGTCAGGTGGCCGGCATCCAGGAAACTGTGGACAATATGTACATATCATTCTTGGTTCTTTATATCTGTAGATACATGGTTAATACGTAAATGGGGATTGTTAGGTTGCAGATTGTTATGGATTTTAGCTTGATAACATGTATGTTTTTGACAACCACAAGCAGTTAGTATGTATTAATGTCATCTTAAATTATATTTAACTTATTGAAATCCGGCAACTTGTTTGTAAACAGAGGCCTTCTCAAAAAATGGCCGTGCAAATAATAAATGAGCAGCGCAAACCTGCTGGAGATGAGTAGAGGCTGGATAGTCGATTGATGGACCCCCGACCATTTACCGCAACACAGCAAAGTAGCAGCGGTTGTCTTACGGACCAATATTGAAAGAGTTAAAAAAGAAAAACTTTAGACTAAGAGTTATAGCTGGTGGTTGGACTGATTGCATAACTACAGTGCTGTGTTCTTTCCCACGATCCTGCCTGTGGCACTAGGTGTTGTCTTCTCATTAACCCAGTAGCACTTTCCTTACTTTTTAGGCTTCTTTTACAAATACAGGGTTTTACGTGGCCCATTACTGTGGGCCTTTTTTGCAGGCTGTATCGCCGCAATTTTCACGCTCTGCCGCAATAACGGACCACAAAAAACTTCATTAAACTTCCCACCATTTTTCGGGTTTCCAATACTATGGAAATAATGTAGGAAAAAATAATGGCGTTCCGCAAAACCAGAAGTAACGGTGGTCCGCAGAAACAAGCTTCCATTGTTTTTGCGGCCCGATTGATTTTCAATGGGGGCCGTGTCCGCAAAAACAGCGGTATGTGTAAAAGAAATCTTAGAACACAAAACAGAGAAAAAAAATAAGACAAGCAAAAATATCCTAAAATAATTTTAATGGGCATCTTGAGCAAATTTTTACCTAAGGGTGCTTTTGCATTGCATTTAGTTATACACTCGGTGGTCCTGTGGCGGGCATATGTCCAATCCCGTCTCAAAATGGGTTACGGACATTTGTGCTGACGAGGCCATAGACTATAATGGTCCCAGAGAGCAATCGTGTGCTCTGCCAAGCGTCATTTTCGGGTATATACGACTACAGGAGGCGGACGCTCAGACATCGTAGACTGCGTATGGATGTCTGCCTCTAGTAGGCGTATACGTCAGAAAATGAGGGCGCTGAACGGGTACCTAAACGCAAGGTAAAAGCATCCTTACTAAGTAGTGACTAGAAGTGACTGCAACTATTAAGTTCACTGCCTCTCTAGGAATCTGCATGTAGGGTGCTGTGACATTTCCAGTGGGACATAGCTGCCTTCCACAACCAAACTCTGACAACTAACCAGGACAAATGGGATATTTGAAGGGGTTCTCCAGGCTTGGGGTACAAATCTGCAGTCAATCAGTCGGATTGTAGACTTGTGAATTATTATAGCACTGTGTCAGGATCATACGGTGCAGTCACCAGGAGCAGGTGGGCGCGTGACCGCAAGTATGTAATTTGCATATATGCAGTCACATGCCAACTAGATGTGTACGACCTCATTCAATGCAAGTGAAGTGATTGAGGCCAGGCACGACTAGTCTGAATGTGGCCGCACTTATGAAAACTGCGTACCTGTGGTCACTTTACAACCCGGTGCCAATACCAAAGAATCTGACAGATCGCAAAGTACGTGCTGTGAGGATTCACAAATCTGCAGTCGCATAGAGTGTCTGCAGATGTCTACCCCAAGCCTGTAAAACCCCTTTAACAACTAATCCTTCTGAAAGGCAAATGACCAATGCTATACCCATGAAGGCATAAATCGTAAACCTTTAAAAAATTTCAGGCACAAAGAAATCAAATTTAACCTGAGTCTAACACAGACTCCAGCGTCAGCAACAACTGCATTTCTCTGACTGTAGTGCATCGCTATGTTGAAGTCAAGAAGGTCAGACGCCATATACGTGAGGGAATTTACGAGGAAGTTGTACATTTTATATTTGCAGAATTTCCACATTTTAAAAGCTGGTTTCTGTAATAATTACTAGAGTTTTGCAATCTTTGCAGCTACATAGGTGAGTCCAGAACCAGTAGCATGTCATACATACTATAAACATACAGCGTATTAGCACCTGACCTCATAGTATTGTTCTTACCCATTATCGATCCTGACTGATCCAGGTGATATGTACATGAGGTCAGAGCCGGTATGTGCACAATGAGCTCAGCTGCAGACAGGAACAAGGGGAAATGGCATGAGAAAATGGTTTTGGTTAACATTTTAAAATTCAAATTAATTTTATAAATGTTCATTTTATTTTCCACAAAATTATCTTTGTTTGAAATAAAAGCTGAAATCTTCTAATTCTCTCAATTGCCACTAAACTTTCCACTAGATTCATATGTCCTGTTCTCTAGTGATGGCTATTCAGCGCCCTTATTATAATAACACACTGATATCACCTCTATATACAGTAGATAACACAGGATCCACCATTCACAATAGGTGATGTCATAGCTCACCTCCCCCTCCTGTACAATGACTGATAACACCTCTATATACAGTAGATAACACAGGATCCACCATTCACAATAGGTAATGTCACAGCTCACCTCCACCTCCTGTACAATGACTGATATCACCTCTATATACAGTAGATAACACAGGATCCACCATTCACAATAGGTGATGTCACAGCTCACCTCCTCCCCCTGTACAATGACTGATAACACCTCTATATACAGTAGATAACACAGGATCCACCATTCACTATAGGTGATGTCACAGCTCACCTCCACCTCCTGTATAATGACTGATATCACCTCTATATACAGTAGATAACACTGGATCCACCATTCACAATAGGTGATGTCACAGCTCACCTCCTCCTGTACAATGACTGATAACACCTCTATATACAGTATATAACACAGGATCCACCATTCACAATAGGTGATATCACAGCTCACCTCCTCCTCCTGTACAATGACTGATAACACCTCTATATACAGTAGATAACACAGGATCCACCATTCACAATAGGTGATATCACAGCTCACCTCCCCCTCCTGTATAATGACTGATAACACCTCTATATACAGTAGATCACACAGGATCCACCATTCACACTAGATGATGTCACAGCTCACCTCCTCATCCTGTACAATGACTGATAACACCTCTATATACAGTAGATAACACAGGATCCACCATTCACAATAGGTGATGTCACAGCTCACCTCCTCCTCCTGTACAATGACTGATAACACCTCTATATACAGTAGATAACACAGGATCCACCATTCACAATAGGTGATATCACAGCTCACCTCCTCCTGTACAATGACTGATAACACCTCTATATACAGTAAATAACACAGGATCCATCAATCCCAATAGATGATGTCACAGCTCACCTCCTCATCCTGTACAATGACTGATAACACCTCTATATACAGTAGATAACACATGACCCAACATTCACATTAGGTGATAACACAACTCACCTCCTCCTCCTGTACAATGACTGATAACACCTCTATATACAGTAGATAACACAGGATCCACCATTCACAATAGGTGATATCACAGTTGGATCGCCCCCAGACACAGGGCCACGGGTTCTCGGTACCGGGCCTCTCTCGTTCGGTTCTGAGGCTGTCACGGTTGCTAGACCCGGTCCGCGACCCTGCTAAGGGGCGTCCAATGAAGGTGGTGGTACAGTCTGTCAGGGGTTCGTGACGCCACTTGTGGTGTTCGGTCAGGGTGACCGACGCTGCTGTGGGGTCCGCTGGGGTGATGGAATGGCAGCTGGATGGTATACCTTCCCACAGGTGAAGTATGTCCCCAGGGCTTCCCAGTAAGGTGGATGGTGATGGTGTGAGGTGCAGGCAATAACGAGGACACAAGGTTGCAGTCTCTTTACTGAAGACTTCAGGATCCTCAATCCAGAGCACGCTTAACAGGGCTCTCAGAGACCGGCCGGTCTGATGGGCACATCCAGAGTTTCCTTTGCAGATGGAAATCGTTGCCTACCACTAGCGCCTGTGTGTTGTAGTGCTACCCTGCTGAGCATTCGGAATAGTCCTCACAACTGCTGTTCTCGTTCATTCGTTCTCTACAGCTTTCTCTCTCTCTCGTTCTTTGGTTCCAGATGTTGCTAGTTTGTAACGTCCCCCAGGTATGGTATGGCTAGGACGCCACCCGTTTGACGGGAAGGCTCAGAGCTCTTCCGGAACCCTAGAGACGCCCCTCTCCACGCGTTGCCCCCTATGTCTTCGTAGGTGTAGTAAGATAGACAGCCAACCTATGGCTAACTGTCCAGCGGAGTTTGAAGTAAGGCCTGAAGTCAGTTACTCCTACGGTGTTCTGGCCACCGACTACGCGCCTCAGTAAGATGTTGCCTCTCTCTCTCGGCACGACTCTTACTGGCTCTCCTTTGTGCTTGATCTCGTTTACACTGTTCCACAATATCCTTCCCTTCGTGTCTCTTTCTTAGGATACCGCCGCAGGATGTGCAGACGCGGTGCCGTAACGTTCTGTTCTGTTCGCTAGGCACCTGCCAGGTTCCCGCGCCTGATAGGGACCCCCCTGTGCCTTTTCCCTGCAACACCCCCTGCGACGGGATGCTGCCTGGTTCCAACCCAGTCATCTTCTGACTAACTTCCTCCCCAGCCCCTAGTTTTACCAGTGTGAGGAGTGGCCCAATAAATAAAGCCTTTTGCTCCCCCTAGTGGCCGGAGTGTGAAGTGTAAAGTGTTCTGGTGATACCTGGTCAGGAGAACTCCTTAGTGCCATCAGACGTACCATCACTCCCCTTAGCGGCAGAGTGCCATACTGCAACGACCAGGTCTCTGGGGCGCTGCAACAGCTCACGTCCTCATCCTGTACAATGACTGATAATATCTCTATATACAGTAGATAACACAGGATCCACCATTCACAATAGGTGATGTCACAGCTCACCTCCTCCTCCTGTACAATGACTGATAATATCTCTATATACAGTAGATAACACAGGATCCACCATTCACAATAGGTGATGTCACAGCTCACCTCCTCCTGTACAATGACTGATAACACCTTTATATACAGTAGATAACACAGGATCCACCATTCGCAATAGGTGACGTCACAGCTCACCTCCTCCTCCTGTACAATGACTGATAACACCTCTATATATAGTAGATAGCACAGGATCCACCATACACAATAGGTGATGTCACAGCTCACCTCCTCCTCCTGTACAATGACTGTTAGCACCTCTATATACAGTAGATAGCACAGGATCCACCATAAACAATAGGTGATGTCACAGCTCACCTCCTCCTCCTGTACAATGACTGATAACACCTTTATATACAGTAAATAACACAGGATCCACCATTCGCAATAGGTGACGTCACAGCTCACCTCCTCCTCCTGTACAATGACTGATAACACCTCTATATACAGTAGATAGCACAGGATCCACCATACACAATAGGTGATGTCACAGCTCACCTCCTCCTCATGTACAATGACTGATAACACCTCTATATACAGTAGATAACACAGGATCCACCATTCACAATAGGTGACTTCACAGTTCACCTCCTCCTCCTCCTGTACAATGACTGATAACACCTCTATATACAGTAGATAGCACAGGATAGACCATTCACAATAGGTGATGTCACAGCTCACCTCCTCCTCCTGTACAATCACTGCTAACACCTCTATATACAGTAGATAACACAGGATCCACCATTCACAATAGGTGATGTCACAGCTCACCTCCTCCTCATGTACAATGACTGATAACACCTCTATATACAGTAGATAACACAGGATCCACCATTCACAATAGGTGATATCACAGCTCACCTCCCCCTCCTGTATAATGACTGATAACACCTCTATATACAGTAGATAACACAGGATCCACCATTCACAATAGGTGATATCACAGCTCACCTCCTCCTGTACAATGACTGATAACACCTCTATATACAGTAGATAACACAGGATCCACCATTCACAATAGGTGATATCACAGCTCACCTCCTCCTGTACAATGACTGATAACACCTCTATATACAGTAGATAACACAGGATCCACCATTCACAATAGGTGATGTCACAGCTCACCTCCTCCTGTACAATGACTGCTAAAAACTATATATACAGTAGATAACACAGGATCCACTAATCACAATAGGTGATGTCACAGCTCACGTCCTCCTCCTGTACAATGACTGATAACACCTCTATATACAGTAAATAACACAGGATCCACCAATCCCAATAGATGATGTCACAGCTCACCTCCTCCTCCTGTACAATGACTGATAACACCTCTATATACAGTAGATAACACATGATACACCATTCACATTAGGTGATATCACAGCTCACCTTCTCCTCCTGTACAATGACTGATAACACCTCTATATACAGTAGATAGCACAGGATCCACCATACACAATAGGTGATGTCACAGCTCACCTCCTCCTCCTGTACAATGACTGCTAACACCTCTATATACAGTAGATAACATAGGATCCACCATTCACAATAGGTGATGTCACAGCTCACCTCCTCTTGCACAATGACTGATAACACCTCTATATACAGTAGATAACACAGGATCCACCTTTCACAATAGGTGATGTCACAGCTCACCTCCTCCTCATGTACAATGACTGATAACACCTCTATATACAGTAGATAACACAGGATCCACCATTCACAATAGGTGACTTCACAGTTCACCTCCTCCTCATGTACAATGACTGATAACACCTCTATATACAGTAGATAGCACAGGATAGACCATTCACAATAGGTGATGTCACAGCCCACCTCCTCCTCCTGTACAATGACTGCTAACATCTCTATATACAGTAGATAACATAGGATCCACCATTCACAATAGGTGATGTCACAGCTCACCTCCTCCTCTTGCACAATGACTGATAACACCTCTATATACAGTAGATAACACAGGATCCACCATTCACAATAGGTGATGTCACAGCTCACCTCCTCCTCATGTACAATGACTGATAACACCTCTATATACAGTAGATAACACAGGATCCACCATTCACAATAGGTGATATCACAGCTCACCTCCCCCTCCTGTATAATGACTGATAACACCTCTATATACAGTAGATAACACAGGATCCACCATTCACAATAGGTGATGTCACAGCTCACCTCCTCCTGTACAATGACTGCTAAAAACTATATATACAGTAGATAACACAGGATCCACTAATCACAATAGGTGATGTCACAGCTCACGTCCTCCTCCTGTACAATGACTGATAACACCTCTATATACAGTAGATAACACAGGATCCACCATTCACAATAGGTGATGTCACAGCTCACCTCCTCCTCATGTACAATGACTGATAACACCTCTATATACAGTAAATAACACAGGATCCACCAATCACAATAGGTGATATCACAGCTCACCTCCCCCTCCTGTATAATGACTGATAACACCTCTATATACAGTAGATAACACAGGATCCACCATTCACAATAGGTGATATCACAGCTCACCTCCTCCTGTACAATGACTGATAACACCTCTATATACAGTAGATAACACAGGATCCACCATTCACAATAGGTGATGTCACAGCTCACCTCCTCCTGTACAATGACTGCTAAAAACTATATATACAGTAGATAACACAGGATCCACTAATCACAATAGGTGATGTCACAGCTCACGTCCTCCTCCTGTACAATGACTGATAACACCTCTATATACAGTAAATAACACAGGATCCACCAATCCCAATAGATGATGTCACAGCTCACCTCCTCCTCCTGTACAATGACTGATAACACCTCTATATACAGTAGATAACACATGATCCACCATTCACATTAGGTGATATCACAGCTCACCTTCTCCTCCTGTACAATGACTGATAACACCTCTATATACAGTAGATAACACAGGATCCACCATTCACAATAGGTGATTTCACAGCACGCCTCCTCCTCCTCCTGTTCAATGACTGATAACACCTCTATATACAGTAGATAACGCAGGATCCAACATTCACAATAGGTGATGTCACAGCTCACCTGCTCCTCCTCCTGTACAATGACCGATAGCACCTCTATATACAGTAGATAGCACAGGATCCACCATTCACAATAGGTGATGTCACAACTCACCTCCCCCTGCTGTACAATGACTAATAACACCTCTATATACAGTTGATAACACAGGATCCACCATTCACAATATGTAATGTCACAGCTCGCCTCCTCTTCCTCCTGTACAATGACTGATAACACCTCTATATACAGTAGATAACACTAGATCCACCATTCACAATAGGTGATGTCATAGCTCACCTCCTCCTCCTGTTCAATCACTGATAACACCTCTATATATAGTAGATAACACAGGATCCACCATTCACAATAGGTGATGTCACAGCTCAACTCCTCCTCCTGTTCAATCACTGATAACACCTCTATATACAGTAGATAACACAGGATCCACCATGTGCATTAGGTGATGTCACAGCTCACCTCCCTACCTGTGTAATGACTGATAACACCTCTATATACAGTAGATAACACAGGATCCACCATTCACAATAGGTGATATCACAGCTCACCTCCTCCTCCTGTATAATGACTGATAAACCCTCTATATACAATAGATAACACAGGATCCACCATTCACAATAGGTCATGTCACAGCTCACCTCCCCTCCTTTATAATGACTGATAACACCTCTATATACAATAGATAACACGGGATCAACCATTCACAATAAGTGATATCACAGCTCACCTCCCCTCCTGTATAATGGCTGATAACACCTCTATATACAATAGATAACACAGGATCCACCATTTACAATAGGTGATATCACAGCTCACGCCCTCCTCCTGTACAATGACTGATAACACCTCTATATACAGTAGATAACACAGGATCCACCATTCACAATAGGAGATATCACAGCTCACCTCCTCCTCATGTACAATGACTGATAACACCTCTATATACAGTAGATAACACAGGATCCACCATTCACAATAGGTGATATCACAGCTCACCTCTTCCTCTTGTACAATGAATGATAACCCCTCTATATATAGTAGATAACACAGGATCCACCATTCACAATAGGTGATATCACAGCTCACCTCCTCCTCCTGTACAATGACTGATAATACCTCTATATACAGTAGATAGCACAGGATCCTCCATTCACAATAGATTTCACAGCTCACCTCCTCCTCCTGTACAATGACTGATAACACCTCTATATACAGTAGATAGCACAGGATCCTCCATTCACAATAGGTGATATCACAGCTCACCTCCTCCTCCTGTACAATGACTGATAACACCTCTATATACAGTAGATAACACAGGATCCACCATTCACAATAGGTGATATCACAGCTCACCTCCTCGTGTACAATGACTGATAACTAGGGTTGAGCGAAACGGGTCGTTCATTTTCAAAAGTCGCCGACTTTTGGCAAAGTCGGGTTTCATGAAACCCGATCCGACCCCTGTGCGGGGTCGGCCATGCGGTACGCGACTTTCGCGCCAAAGTCGCGTTTCAATGACGCGAAAAAGCGCCATTTCTCAGCCAATGAAGGTAAACGCAGAGTGTGGGCAGCGTGATGACATAGGTCCTGGTCCCCACCATCTTAGAGAAGGGCATTGCAGTGATTGGCTTGCTGTCTGCGGCGTCACAGGGGCTATAAAGGGGAGTTCCCGCCGACCGCCATGTTACTGCTGCTGATCTGAGCTTAGGGAGAGGTTGCTGCCGCTTCGTCAGAAGCAGGGATAGCGTTAGGCAGGGTCCATTAACCACAAAACCGCTTGTGCTGTAGCGATTTCCACTGCCCAACACCACCTTCGGTGTGCAGGGACAGTGGAAGCTACATTTTTTTTTTTTTCCCCCTCAGCGCTGTAGCTCATTGGGCTGCCCTAGAAGGCTCCCTGATAGCTGCATTGCTGTGTGTACGCCGCTGTGCAAACCAACTGCTTTTTTCAAAGCACAAATCCTCTTGTTCCTTCCTTTCTGCACAGCTATCTTTTTGGTTTGTCCACACTTTTTATTTAATTTGTGCATCAGTCCACTTCTTATTGCTGCCTGCCATACCTGGCTGAGATTACTGCAGGGAGATAGTAATTGAAGGACACTCCCTGTTTTTTGTTTTTTTTTTGTGGGAGATTAAGATTGACATTTCTGCTAGAGTGCCATCCCTGTCTGTGCCATCTCTCAGTCAGTGGGCCATAGAAAGCCTATTAATTTTTTTGCTTGATTTGGGTTATAAAATCTACCTGAAAAAATCACTACATCAATCAGTGGGAGAAAAATATTGGCCTCAGGGCTTGTGTGCCACTCCTGACTCCTGTGTGCATCATCACTCACTCAGTGGGCCATAGAAAGCCTATTTATTTTTTTGCTTGATTTTGGTTCTAAAATCTACCTGAAAAAATCACTACATCAATCAGTGGGAGAAAAATATTGGCCTCAGGGCTTGTGTGCCACTCCTGACTCCTGTGTGCATCATCACTCACTCAGTGGGCCATAGAAAGCCCATTTTTTTTTTTTTTGCTTTATTTGGGTTCTAAATTCTACCTGAAAAAATCAATAAATCAATCAGTGGGAGATTAATATTGGCCTTTGGGCTTGTGTGCCAGTCCTAAGCGTGCCATCTCTCTCAGATAGTGGGCCATAGAAAGCCTATTTATTTATTTTTTTTTTATTGGGTTTATAAATTTTCTCTGGAAAATAAAAAAAAAAGTGGGAGATTAATATTGGCCTCTGGGTTTGTGTGCCAGTCCTGAGCGTGCCATCTCTCTCACAAATAGTGGGCCATAGAAAGCCTATTTATTTATTTTTTTTTGGTTTTATAAATTCTCCCTTAAAAAAAAAAGGGAGATTAATATTGGCCTTTGGGCTTGTGTGCCAGTCCTAAGCGTGCCATCTCTCTCTGTCTCTCAGATAGTGGGCCATAGAAAGCCTATTTATTATTTTTTTTATTGGGTTTATAAATTTTCCCTGGAACAAAAAAAAAAAGTGGGAGATAAATATTGGCCTCTGGGCTTGTGTGCCACTCCTGACTCCTGTGTGCGTCATCTCTCACTCAGTGGGCCATAGAAAGCCTTTTTTTGTTTTATTTGTTTTCTAAATTCTCCCTGAAAAAATCATTTTATTTTCTTTGGTTTCTAAATTCTTCCTGAAAAAATCATTTTATTCTATTTTTTTTTTTTCCTAAAGTCTCCCTGAAAAAAAAAAAAAACAAAAACAAATCAGTGGGAGATTAATATTGCCCTTTCTGCTTGTGTGCCAGTCTTGACTCCTGGGTGTGCCATCTCTCTCTCTCTCTCCAATTGTGGGCCATAGAAAGCCTATTATTTTTTTAGCTTGATTTGGGTTCCAAAATCTACCTGAAAAAATCACTACATCAATCAGTGGGAGATAAATATTGGCCTCTGGGCTTGTGTGCCACTCCTGACTCCTGTGTGCGTCATCTCTCACTCAGTGGGCCATAGAAAGCCTTTTTTGTTTTATTTGTTTTCTAAATTCTCCCTGAAAAAATCATTTTATTTTATTTGGTTTCTAAATTCTTCCTGAATAAATCTTTTTATTCTATTTTTTTTTCCTAAAGTCTCCCTGAAAAAAAAAAAAAAAAAAAAAAAAAAATCAGTGGGAGATTAATATTGCCCTTTCTGCTTGTGTGCCAGTCTTGACTCCTGGGTGTGCCATCTCTCTCTCTCTCTCCAATTGTGGGCCATAGAAAGCCTATTATTTTTTTTAGCTTGATTTGGGTTCCAAAATCTACCTGAAAAAATCACTACATCAATCAGTGGGAGATAAATATTGGCCTCTGGGCTTGTGTGCCACTCCTGACTCCTGTGTGCGTCATCTCTCACTCAGTGGGCCATAGAAAGCCTTTTTTTGTTTTATTTGTTTTCTAAATTCTCCCTGAAAAAATCATTTTATTTTCTTTGGTTTCTAAATTCTTCCTGAAAAAATCATTTTATTCTATTTTTTTTTTTCCTAAAGTCTCCCTGAAAAAAAAAAAAAAAAATCAAATCAGTGGGAGATTAATATTTACATTTGTGCTTCAGTGACAGTCCTGCGTGTGTGGCATCTCTCTCATTTGTTGCCACCAACAACAGAGTGTGTAACATTGTGCCTGATTTTCGTTGTGGTCTCACTCACCTGTAAAGGGGTAGCTAAATCATACTGAAGTTATAGCTCACCGTGTAATTTGTGTGACAGCAACAAATACCGTTAGTTTGTTTATGTTTTTAAAACAATGAGGAAGTATGGTGGAAGAGGTCGTGGCCGGGGGCGTTCATTGTCAGCTGGTAATGAGGGTAGTAAGTCTGGAGCTGTGGAGCCAGGTTCGTCGTCTGGCTACACAAGGCCTCGAACGCTCCCTTTTCTGGGAGTAGGAAAACCGCTTTTAAAGCCGGAGCAGCAAGAGCAAGTTTTGGCTTATCTTGCTGACTCAGCCTCTAGCTCTTTTGCCTCCTCTCGTGAAACTGGTAAATGTCAAAGCAGCGCGTCGTTAGTGGATGTTCACGGTCAGGGACAAGTCGCTTCCTTGTCCTCTTCAGCAAAAACAACAACAGAGAAGAATGCAGCAGGCGACACAACGGGTTACTCCATGGAGCTCTTTACACATACCGTCCCTGGCTTAGAAAGTGAAGCAGTTAACAGTCCATGCCCATTACAAGTTGAATCTGACATGGAGTGCACTGATGCACAGCCACAGCCAGACTACTATGCTGGTCCTTTGACTCAGACCACAACATTGCCCTCGCAGGGTGCTGATCAAGAATCAGACCCTGATGAGACTATGTTGCCCCATCACGAACGCTATACCACCGACCGACACGGTGACAGAGACGAAGTTGCACACGAGCTACAAGAAGAGGTAATAGATGACCCAGTTCTTGACCCCGATTGGCAGCCATTGGGGGAACAGGGTGCAGGCGGCAGCAGTTCTGAAGCGGAGGAGGAGGGGCCGCAGCAGGCATCAACATCGCAACAGGTTCCATCTGCCGGGCCCGTATCTTGCCCAAAACGCGTGGCAAAGCCAAAACCTGATGGAGGACAGCGTGGCCATCCGGTTAAAGCTCAGTCTGCAATGCCTGAAAAGGTATCCGATGCTAGAAAGAGTGCAGTCTGGCATTTTTTTAAACAACATCCAATTGATCAGCGCAAAGTCATCTGTCAAAAATGTTCAACTACCTTAAGCAGAGGACAGAATCTGAAAAGTCTCAATACAAGTTGCATGCATAGACATTTAACCACCATGCATTTGCAAGCCTGGACTAACTACCAAACGTCCCTTAAGGTTGTAGCACCCTCGGCCAATGAAGCTAGTCAGCAACGCAACATCCCTTCCGGCAGTGTAGGGCCACCATTTTCCGCACCACCTGCAGTATCTGTGCAGGTTTCTTTGCCAGGCCAAAGCAGTCAGGGTCAGGGAATCACCAGTTTCGTAGTAGGAAACACTGCATCTAGGGCACCGGTGGCAACAATACCATCTCCCACCGTCTCTCAGTCTGCCATGTCCACCGGCACCCCCGCTAGTTCCACGATCTCCAGCTCTCCAGTCCAGCTCACCCTACATGAGACTATGGTTAGAAAAAGGAAGTACTTAGCCTCGCATCCGCGTACACAGGGTTTGAACGCACACATAGCTAGACTAATCTCGTTAGAGATGATGCCCTACCGGTTAGTTGAAAGCGAAGCTTTCAAAGCCCTGATGGACTACGCTGTACCACGCTACGAGCTACCCAGTCGACACTTTTTTTCCAGAAAAGCCATCCCAGCCCTCCACCAGCATGTTAAAGAGCGCATCGTCCATGCACTCAGGCAATCTGTGAGCACAAAGGTGCACCTGACAACAGATGCATGGACCAGTAGGCATGGCCAGGGACGTTACGTGTCCATCACGGCACACTGGGTAAATGTGGTGGATGCAGGGTCCACAGGGGACAGCAAGTTTGGGACAGTTCTGCCTAGCCCACGGTCTAGGAAACAATTGGCTGTAGCCGTTCGCACCCCCTCCTCCTCCTCTTCGTCCTCCTGCAGAAGCGAGAGCTCGTCCACAGACCGCAGTCGCACAACCACTCCATCTGCAGCTGCCACTGTTGCACACCAGGTCTCCCATTATGGGGCAGCTACTGGCAAACGTCAGCAGGCTGTATTGGCTATGAAGTGTTTGGGCGACAACAGACACACCGCGGAAGTTCTGTCCGAGTTCTTGCAGAAAGAAACGCAGTCGTGGCTGGGCACTGTAGATCTTGAGGCAGGCAAGGTAGTGAGTGATAACGGAAGGAATTTCATGGCTGCCATCTCCCTTTCCCAACTGAAACACATTCCTTGCCTGGCTCACACCTTAAACCTGGTGGTGCAGTGCTTCCTGAAAAGTTATCCGGGGTTATCCGACCTGCTCCTCAAAGTGCGTGGACTTTGCTCACATATCCGCCGTTCGCCCGTACACTCCAGCCGTATGCAGACCTATCAGCGTTCTTTGAACCTTCCCCAGCATCGCCTAATCATAGACGTTGCAACAAGGTGGAACTCAACACTGCACATGCTTCAGAGACTGTGTGAACAGAGGCGGGCTGTTATGTTTTTGTGGGAGGATACACATACACGGGCAGGCAGTAGGATGGCAGACATGCAGTTGTCAGGTGTGCAGTGGTCGAAGATTCAAGACATGTGCCAAGTCCTTCAGTGTTTTGAGGAATGCACACGGCTGGTTAGTGCAGACAACGCCATAATAAGCATGGGCATCCCCCTAATGCGTCTGCTGATGCAAAGTTTGACGCACATAAAGGATCAGGCGTCTGCAGCTGAGGAAGAGGAAAGCCTTGATGACAGTCAGCCATTGTCTGGCCAGGGCAGTGTACAGGACGAGGTAGCGGGCGAAGAGGAGGAGGAGGGCGAGGAGGATGATGGGGATGATTATATTTTTAATGAGGAAGCTTTTCCGGGGCCACTGGAAATTGGTGGCGCGGCAAGGCCGGGTTCTGGTTTTTTGAGGGACACAAGTGACGTGGATTTGCCTGAAACTGCCCCTCAACCAAGCACAACCGCAGATTTGAGAACTGGAACTTTGGCCCACATGGCGGATTATGCCTTACGTATCCTCAAAAGGGACACACGCATAACTAAAATGATGAATGATGACGATTACTGGTTGGCCTGCCTCCTTGATCCTCGCTATAAAGGCAAATTACAAAATATAATGCCACATGAGAACTTGGAACTAATATTAGCAACCAAACAATCAACTCTTGTTGACCGTTTGCTTCTGGCATTCCCTGCACACAGCGCCCGTGATCGTTCTCACACGAGCTGCAGGGGCCAGCAGACCAGAGGAGTTAGAGGGGCAGAAATCAGAAGTGGCGTTGGCCAGAGGGGTTTTCTGACCAGGTTGTGGAGTGATTTTGCTATGACCGCTGACAGGACAGGTACTGCAGCATCAATTCAAAGTGACAGGAGACAACATTTGTCCAGTATGGTTACAAACTATTTTTCATCCCTTATCGATGTTCTCCCTCAACCGTCATTCCCATTTGATTACTGGGCATCAAAATTAGACACCTGGCCAGAATTGGCAGAATATGCATTGCAGGAGCTTGCTTGCCCGGCAGCTAGTGTCCTATCAGAAAGAGTATTCAGTGCTGCAGGTTCAATACTAACAGAAAAAAGGACTCGTCTGGCTACCCAAAATGTAGATGATCTAACCTTCATTAAAATGAACCACAACTGGATTTCGAAATCTTTTGCCCCACCTTGCCCGGCTGACACCTAGCTTTCCTATGAAAAGGTCTTGCCTGTGGACTATTCTGAATGCCTTTTCCAATCTCGTAATTTTCTGCACGTGATTGTCCAGCATACGACATGTTTACACCTCACTAAATGGCCAAACTCCCCACACGGGGCCGTGGTATCGACACTTGGCGACAGCACCCGTGAGAGTGCAGTTTGTCTGAAGAGGTGGGTGAGCCCGCTTTTGGTCGACGGCACTGCCACTGGGTCCCTCCTAGTACAATAAAGTGTCTCTGGCGGTGGTGGTGCGCACCCAACGTCAGACACACCGTTGTAATATGAGGGGCCCTGGGCCTGTACCGCCGGCCACAAGACAGTTTCCCCCCACCCCAGCTCAAACAGTGCTCTACCACTTGCAAAATTATCTCACAGCTCCACCAATGTTTAGTCTATGCGCTGACATCCTTCAATGCCTGCCACTGACAATACCATTGTATTGACATTTTTGTTATGTTAGGCCTTCGATGCCTGTCTGTGGTCACTCCTTCCACTAGGCCTCCACTGACCACACCACTGCTGCCCGTGTACCCCTGTAACCAATTTAAAATTGCCTACAGCCATGTGTTATTATTTTAGGCCTTCGATGCCTGTCTGCGGTGACTCCTTCCACTAGGCCTCCACTGACCACACCACTGCTGCCCGTGTACCCCTGTAACCAATTTAAAATTGCCTACAGCCATGTGTTATTATTTTAGGCCTTCGATGCCTGTCTGCGGTGACTCCTTCCACTAGGCCTCCACTGACCACACCACTGCTGCCCGTGTACCCCTGGAACCAATTTAAAATTGCCTACAGCCATGTGTTATTATTTTAGGCCTTCGATGCCTGTCTGCAGTCACTCCTTCCACTAGGCCTCCACTGACCACACCACTGCTGCCCGTGTACCCCTGGAACCAATTTAAAATTGCCTACAGCCATGTGTTATTATTTTAGGCCTTCGATGCCTGTCTGCGGTCACTCCTTCCACTAGGCCTCCACTGACCACACCACTGCTGCCCGTGTACCCCTGGAACCAATTTAAAATTGCCTACAGCCATGTGTTATTATTTTAGGCCTTCGATGCCTGTCTGCGGTGACTCCTTCCACTAGGCCTCCACTGACCACACCACTGCTGCCCGTGTACCCCTGTAACCAATTTAAAATTGCCTACAGCCATGAGTTATTATTTTAGGCCTTCGATGCCTGTCTGCGGTCACTCCTTCCACTAGGCCTCCACTGACCACACCACTGCTGCCCGTGTACCCCTGGAACCAATTTAAAATTGCCTACAGCCATGTGTTATTATTTTAGGCCTTCGATGCCTGTCTGCGGTCACTCCTTCCACTATGCCTCCACTGACCACACCACTGCTGCCCGTGTACCCCTGGAACCAATTTAAAATTGCCTACAGCCATGTGTTATTATTTTAGGCCTTCGATGCCTGTCTGCGGTGACTCCTTCCACTAGGCCTCTACTGACCACACCACTGCTGCCCGTGTACCCCTGTAACCAATTTAAAATTGCCTACAGCCATGTGTTATTATTTTAGGCCTTCGATGCCTGTCTGCGGTCACTCCTTCCACTAGGCCTCCACTGACCACACCACTGCTGCCCGTGTACCCCTGGAACCAATTTAAAATTGCCTACAGCCATGTGTTATTATTTTAGGCCTTCGATGCCTGTCTGCGGTGACTCCTTCCACTAGGCCTCCACTGACCACACCACTGCTGCCCGTGTACCCCTGGAACCAATTTAAAATTGCCTACAGCCATGTGTTATTATTTTAGGCCTTCGATGCCTGTCTGCGGTCACTCCTTCCACTAGGCCTCCACTGACCACACCACTGCTGCCCGTGTACCCCTGGAACCAATTTAAAATTGCCTACAGCCATGTGTTATTATTTTAGGCCTTCGATGCCTGTCTGCGGTCACTCCTTCCACTAGGCCGCCACTGACCACACCACTGCTGCCCGTGTACCCCTGTAACCAATTTAAAATTGCCTACAGCCATGTGTTATTATTTTAGGCCTTCGATGCCTGTCTGTGGTCACTCCTTCCACTAGGCCTCCACTGACCACACCACTGCTGCCCGTGTACCCCTGGAACCAATTTAAAATTGCCTACAGCCATGTGTTATTATTTTAGGCCTTCGATGCCTGTCTGCGGTGACTCCTTCCACTAGGCCTCCACTGACCACACCACTGCTGCCCGTGTACCCCTGGAACCAATTTAAAATTGCCTACAGCCATGTGTTATTATTTTAGGCCTTCGATGCCTGTCTGCGGTCACTCCTTCCACTAGGCCTCCACTGACCACACCACTGCTGCCCGTGTACCCCTGGAACCAATTTAAAATTGCCTACAGCCATGTGTTATTATTTTAGGCCTTCGATGCCTGTCTGCGGTCACTCCTTCCACTAGGCCTCCACTGACCACACCACTGCTGCCCGTGTACCCCTGGAACCAATTTAAAATTGCCTACAGCCATGTGTTATTATTTTAGGCCTTCGATGCCTGTCTGCGGTCACTCCTTCCACTAGGCCTCCACTGACCACACCACTGCTGCCCGTGTACCCCTGGAACCAATTTAAAATTGCCTACAGCCATGTGTTATTATTTTAGGCCTTCGATGCCTGTCTGCGGTGACTCCTTCCACTAGGCCTCCACTGACCACACCACTGCTGCCCGTGTACCCCTGGAACCAATTTAAAATTGCCTACAGCCATGTGTTATTATTTTAGGCCTTCGATGCCTGTCTGCGGTGACTCCTTCCACTAGGCCTCCACTGACCACACCACTGCTGCCCGTGTACCCCTGGAACCAATTTAAAATTGCCTACAGCCATGTGTTATTATTTTAGGCCTTCGATGCCTGTCTGCGGTCACTCCTTCCACTAGGCCTCCACTGACCACACCACTGCTGCCCGTGTACCCCTGGAACCAATTTAAAATTGCCTACAGCCATGTGTTATTATTTTAGGCCTTCGATGCCTGTCTGCGGTGACTCCTTCCACTAGGCCTCCACTGACCACACCACTGCTGCCCGTGTGCCCCTGGAACCAATTTAAAATTGCCTACAGCCATGTGTTATTATTTTAGGCCTTTGATGCCTGTCTGCGGTCACTCCTTCCACTAGGCCTCCACTGACCACACCACTGCTGCCCGTGTACCCCTGGAACCAATTTAAAATTGCCTACAGCCATGTGTTATTATTTTAGGCCTTCGATGCCTGTCTGCGGTCACTCCTTCCACTAGGCCTCCACTGACCACACCACTGCTGCCCGTGTACCCCTGGAACCAACATCAGAAAATATAAAAATAAGTATTTTGCTTATAAAAAAGAAAATACTGGAGAGATATCAAATGCAGACATTTTAACATTAAAAACAAACACATACAACAAAAATCTGGTACAGTACTAAAAATGGCCACCAGCTACAATAACTTTCTCCTGCAAGTAGTTAACTGAAAGGTTTTTTCAATTTTAAACACAGATATGGCATCCACCGAGTGTTGTCCTGTCGCGTCTTCTTTATATTATTGCCAAGAAGATGCAAAACAATGAAAATAATAAAATCATTATTTACCAAAAAAATAGAGTAAGTCAAAACCACATTGCAAATAAACATTCATTACAAATAAAGAAGCAGGGCGCGTCCGAGGGTGAGTATATACCTAATAAGAATATAATCACCCTCGGACGCGCCCTGCTTCTTTCCGACAGCCTTCCTTCCTAAGAATCAGCCCTTCCGTGGTGTAGAGAGAGGGTTTGTTACACTCCAAGGTGTTCCCCAGGTTGCCTTTCCTGAGCTTCGATCTTCCGGCTCTCATTTAGTAGTTGTTGGAAACTATGCTGCATTGGGCCTACAAATTAGGTATGGGGTGTAGAGAGATGGTGTGTTCCACTCCAAGGTGTTCCCCAGGTTGCCTTTCCTGAGCTTCGATCTTCCGGCTCTCGTTTAGTAGTTGTTGGAAACTACGCTGCATTAGGCCTACAAATTGGGTATGGGGTGTAGAGAGATGGTGTGTTCCACTGTAGAGAGATGGTGTGTTCCACTCCAAGGTGTTCCCCAGGTTTCCTCTCCATTGCTTCGATCTTCCGGCTCTCGTTTAGTAGTTGTTGGAAACTACGCTGCATTAGGCCTACAAATTGGGTATGGGGTGTAGAGAGATGGTGTGTTACACTCCAAGGTGTTCCCCAGGTTTCCTCTCCATTGCTTCGATCTTCCGGCTCTCGTTTAGTAGTTGTTGGAAACTACGCTGCATTAGGCCTACAAATTGGGTATGGGGTGTAGAGAGATGGTGTGTTACACTCCAAGGTGTTCCCCAGGTTTCCTCTCCATTGCTTCGATCTTCCGGCTCTCGTTTAGTAGTTGTTGGAAACTACGCTGCATTAGGCCTACAAATTGGGTATGGGGTGTAGAAAGATGGTGTGTTACACTCCAAGGTGTTCCCCAGGTTTCCTCTCCATTGCTTCGATCTTCCGGCTCTCGTTTAGTAGTTGTTGGAAACTACGCTGCATTGGGCCTACAAATTGGGTATGGGGTGTAGAGAGATGGTGTGTTCCACTCCAAGGTGTTCTCCAGGTTGCCTTTCCTGAGCTTCGATCTTCCGGCTCTCGTTTAGTAGTTGGTGGAAACTACGCTGCATTAGGCCTACAAATTGGGTATGGGGTGTAGAGAGATGGTGTGTTCCACTGTAGAGAGATGGTGTGTTCCACTCCAAGGTGTTCCCCAGGTTTCCTCGCCAATGCTTCGATCATCATGCTCTCGTTTAGTAGTTGTTGGAAACTACGCTGCATTAGGCCTACAAATTGGGTATGGGGTGTAGAGAGATGGTGTGTTCCACTCCAAGGTGTTCTCCAGGTTGCCTTTCCTGAACTTCTATCTTCAGGCTCTCATTAAATTGTGGTTAAACGGAACAACTGCATTTGGCGTACTAGTTGGTTTGGGGCCTACTATCGGTGTCTGCCGCTCCTTGCTGTTCTCCTGGTTTCCTGTCCTGAAATTCCGTTTTCAGGCGCTCGTTAAGTAGTTGTTAATGTTAGACTGCATTTGGCCTACTAGTTGGGTTGGGGACTACTATCGGTGTCTGTCACTCCTTGCTGTTCTCCTCCACTGAACAAAGCTGTGCCGCCTGTTTACTACTGTTGCCAATTTTGAACTGCATTTCGACTACTTACTGATTTGGGCCTACTCTCTGTGTCAGCCTCTCATTCCAGTTGTCCTCCACTGCAATGCCCCCTGATTAGTCCTGTGTTACCAATTTTGAACTGCATTTAGCCCACTTTATTCTTTGGGCCTATATCTGTGTTTCCTCCTCATCCTGCCCATTGCCCAGCCAGTGATAGATGAGTCTGCTGGTACATTGACCCATAACGCAACATTTCCCGTGCACGCTACACTGCAAGATTGTGACCCTGCTGAAAGTCAGGTCCCCCTTCCCGCATACCATACCACCTTACACGGGGACAAACAGGAAGGTGCAGATGAAAGTGCAGGTTCCTTCATCAGGTGGGGGGAGGAATACTAGTTGGCGACGTCACTGGCACAGGGCCTCTCATGGTACGCAAAAGTGTTGCTGCCGGTGGGAGGCGCCCCCGCCGTGCAAACACACCGCTGTACTTTGAGGGGCCCTGTGCCAGTGCCAATGCCAACGAGTGGGCCCCCCCTGCTTGCTCAGGTTCACAGCACTTGCAAAGTTGAAATACTTAACTCTCCCTGCTCCACTGCCGTGACGTGGTCCAGATTTCCTGGGCCCACTAATTACTTGAACCAGCCCTACCCACCACAACTTTAGCCAAATGACCCCCAATTTCAAATGCCTTCCAATTATTATAAGGTAAATTACGCTTGACAAGCTTCATTAAGAAGAATGGATGGTTTTGACATTAAAATGGGCATTCTAGGTGTTTTCCTGGCCCCCACTCACTGCCGACTATGCTGCCCCATTGACTTGCATTGGGTTTCGTGTTTCGGTCGATCCCGACTTTACGTCATAATCGGCCGATTTCACTCGACCCGACTAGAGTTGAGCGACCTTGACCTTTTTAGAGTCGAGCCGGGTTTTGCGAAACCCGACTATGTCCAAAGTCGGGTCGAGTGAAATCGGCCGATTATGACGTAAAGTCGGGATCGACCGAAACACGAAACCCAATGCAAGTCAATGGGGCAGCATAGTCGGCAGTGAGTGGGGGCCAGGAAAACACCTAGAGTGCCCATTTTAATGTCAAAACCATCCATTCTTCTTAATGAAGCTTGTCAAGCGTAATTTACCTTAAAATAATTGGAAGGCATTTGAAATTGGGGGTCATTTGGCTAAAGTTGTGGGGGGTAGGGCTGGTTCAAGTAATTAGTGGGCCCAGTAAATCTGGACCACGTCACGGCAGTGGAGCAGGGAGAGGTAAGTATTTCAACTTTGCAAGTGCTGTGATCCTGAGCAAGCAGGGGGGGGCCCACTCGTTGGCATTGGCACTGGCACAGGGCCCCTCAAAGTACAGCGGTGTGTTTGCACGGCGGGGGCGCCTCCCACCGGCAGCAACACTTTTGCGTACTATGAGAGGCCCTGTGCCAGTGACGTCGCCAACTAGTATTCCTCCCCCCACCTGATGAAGGAACCTGCACTTTCATCTGCACCTTCCTCTTTGTCCCCGTGTAAGGTGGTATGGTATGCGGGAAGAGCAACCTGACTTTCAGCAGGGTCACAATGTTGTTGTGTAGCGTGCACGGGGAATGTTGCGTTATGGGTCAATGTACCAGCAGACTCATCTATCACTGGCTGGGCAATGGGCACGATGAAGTGGAAACACAGATATAGGCCCAAAGAAGAAAGTGGGCTAAATGCAGTTCAAAATTGGTAACACAGGAATAACCAGGGGGCATTGCAGTGGAGGACAACTGGAATGAGAGGCTGACACAGAGAGTAGGGCCAAATCAGTAAGTAGTCGAAATGCAGTTCAAAATTGGCAACCGTAGTAAACAGGCGGCACAGCTTTGTTCAGTGGAGGAGAACAGCAAGGAGTGGCAGACACCGATAGTAGGCCCCAACCCAACTAGTAGGCCAAATGCAGTCTAACATTAACAACTACTTAACGAGAGGCTGAAAATGGAATTTCAGGACAGGAAACCAGGAGAACAGCAAGGAGTGGCAGACACCGATAGTAGGCCCCAAACCAACTAGTACGCCAAATGCAGTTGTTCCATTTAACCACAATTTAATGAGAGCCTGAAGATAGAAGCTCAGGAAAGGCAACCTGGGGAACACCTTGGAGTGTAACACACCATCTCTCTCCACCCCATACCCATTTTTTAGGCCTAATGCAGTGTACTTTTCTACAACTACTAAACGAGAGTCGGAAGACCGAAGCAATGGCAAGGAAACCTGGGGAACACCTTGGAGTGTAACACACCATCTCTCTCCACCCCATTCCCCATTTTTTAGGCCTAATGCAGCCTACTTTCCGACACCTACTAAACGAGAGCATGAAGATCGAAGCTCAGGAAAGGCAACCTGGGGAACACCTTGGAGTGTAACACACCATCTCTCTCCACCCCATACCCATTTTGTAGGCCTAATGCTGTGTACTTTTCTACAACTACTAAACGAGAGTTGGAAGACCGAAGCAATGGCAAGGAAACCTGGGGAACACCTTGGAGTGTAACACACCATCTCTCTCCACCCCATACCCAATTTGTAGGCCTAATGCAGCCTACTTTCCGACACCTACTAAACGAGAGCATGAAGATCGAAGCTCAGGAAAGGCAACCTGGTGAAAACCTTGGAGTGTAACACAACCTGTCTCTACACCCCATACACAATTAGTAGGCCTAATGCAGCGTAGTTTCCAACAGCTACTAAACGAGAGCCGGAAGATCGAAGCTCAGGAAAGGCAACCTGGGGAACACCTTGGAGTGTAACACAACCTCTCTCTACACCACGGAAGGGCTGATTCTTAGGAAGGAAGGCTGTTGTAAATAAGCATTGCGCGTCCGAGGGTGATTATATTCTTATTCGGTATCTACTCACCCTCGGACGCGCCATGCTTCTTGATTTGTAATTAATGTTTATTTGCAATGTGCTTTTGACTTACTCAATTATTTTTTTAATTATTGATTTTATTAAATTAATAGTTTAACATCTTATTGGAAATAATTTAAAGGAGACGCGACAGGACAACACTCGGTGGATGCCATATCTGTGTTAACAACTCCAAAAAACTTTCAGTTAACTTCTTGCAGGAGAAAGAAATTGTAGCTGTTGGACCTTTGTAGTACAGTTCCAGATATTTGTTGTGTGTTTGTTTTGATTGTTAAAATGTCTGCATTTGAGATCTCAACACGATCTTATTTTTTATAATCAAATTAATTTTTTAAATATTTTATTAGGTTGGTTCAAGGGGTACACGGGCCGCAGTAGACAGGTCAGTGGAGGCCTAGTGGAAGGAGGGACCACAGACAGGCATCGAAGGCCTAAAATAATAACACATGGCTGTAGGCAATTTTAAATTGGTTCCAGGGGTACACGGGCAGCAGTGCCCTGGTCAGTGTAGTAGTAGTTGAAAGAATGGACCGCAGACAGGCATCGAAGGCCTAAAATAAAAAAATTGGGCTGGCTGTAGGCAATTTTAAATTGGTTCCAGGGGTACACGGGCAGCAGTGGTGTGGTCAGTGGAGGCCTAGTGGAAGGAGTGACCACAGACAGGCATCGAAGGCCTAAAATATTAACACATGGCTGTAGTCAATTTTAAATTGGTTCCAGGGGTACTTGGGCAGCAGTGCCCTGGTCAGTGTAGTAGTAGTTGAAAGAATGGACCGCAGACAGGCATCGAAGGCCTAAAATAAAAAAATTGGGCTGGCTGTAGGCAATTTTAAATTGGTTCCAGGGGTACACGGGCAGCAGTGGTGTGGTCAGTGGAGGCCTAGTGGAAGGAGTGACCGCAGACAGGCATCGAAGGCCTAAAATAATAAAACATGGCTGTAGGCAATTTTAAATTGGTTCCAGGGGTACACGGGCAGCAGTGGTCTGGTCAGTGGAAGTCTAGTGGAAGGAGTGACCGCAGACAGGCTTCGAAGGCCTAACATAACAAACTTGGGCTGGCTGTAGGCACTTTTAAATTGGTTCCAGGGGTACATGGGCAGCAGTGTATGGTCAGTGGAAGTCTAGTGGAAGGAGTGACCGCAGACAGGCTTCCAAGGCCTAACATAACAAACTTGGGCTGGCTGTAGGCACTTTTAAATTGGTTCCAGGGGTACACGGGCAGCAGTGGTCTGGTCAGTGGAAGTCTAGTGGAAGGAGTGACCGCAGACAGGCTTCCAAGGCCTAACATAACAAACTTGGGCTGGCTGTAGGCACTTTTAAATTGGTTCCAGGGGTACACGGGCAGCAGTGGTCTGGTCAGTGGAAGTCTAGTGGAAGGAGTGACCGCAGACAGGCTTCGAAGGCCTAACATAACAAACTTGGGCTGGCTGTAGGCACTTTTAAATTGGTTCCAGGGGTACATGGGCAGCAGTGTATGGTCAGTGGAAGTCTAGTGGAAGGAGTGACCGCAGACAGGCTTCCAAGGCCTAACATAACAAACTTGGGCTGGCTGTAGGCACTTTTAAATTGGTTCCAGGGGTACACGGGCAGCAGTGGTCTGGTCAGTGGAAGTCTAGTGGAAGGAGTGACCGCAGACAGGCTTCCAAGGCCTAACATAACAAACTTGGGCTGGCTGTAGGCACTTTTAAATTGGTTCCAGGGGTACACGGGCAGCAGTGGTCTGGTCAGTGGAAGTCTAGTGGAAGGAGTGACCGCAGACAGGCTTCGAAGGCCTAACATAACAAACTTGGGCTGGCTGTAGGCACTTTTAAATTGGTTCCAGGGGTACATGGGCAGCAGTGGTCTGGTCAGTGGAAGTCTAGTGGAAGGAGTGACCGCAGACAGGCTTCCAAGGCCTAACATAACAAACTTGGGCTGGCTGTAGGCACTTTTAAATTGGTTCCAGGGGTACACGGGCAGCAGTGGTCTGGTCAGTGGAAGTCTAGTGGAAGGAGTGACCGCAGACAGGCTTCGAAGGCCTAACATAACAAACTTGGGCTGGCTGTAGGCACTTTTAAATTGGTTCCAGGGGTACATGGGCAGCAGTGTATGGTCAGTGGAAGTCTAGTGGAAGGAGTGACCGCAGACAGGCTTCCAAGGCCTAACATAACAAACTTGGGCTGGCTGTAGGCACTTTTAAATTGGTTCCAGGGGTACACGGGCAGCAGTGGTCTGGTCAGTGGAAGTCTAGTGGAAGGAGTGACCGCAGACAGGCTTCCAAGGCCTAACATAACAAACTTGGGCTGGCTGTAGGCACTTTTAAATTGGTTCCAGGGGTACACGGGCAGCAGTGGTCTGGTCAGTGGAAGTCTAGTGGAAGGAGTGACCGCAGACAGGCTTCGAAGGCCTAACATAACAAACTTGGGCTGGCTGTAGGCACTTTTAAATTGGTTCCAGGGGTACATGGGCAGCAGTGGTCTGGTCAGTGGAAGTCTAGTGGAAGGAGTGACCGCAGACAGGCTTCCAAGGCCTAACATAACAAAATTGGGCTGGCTGTAGGCACTTTAAATTGGTTCCAGGGGTACATGGGCAGCAGTGTATGGTCAGTGGAAGTCTAGTGGAAGGAGTGACGGCAGACAGTCTTCGAAGGCCTAACATAACAAAATTGGGCTGACTATAGGCACTTTTAAATTGGTTCCAGGGTAACACGGCCAGCAGTGGCCTGGTCAGTGTAGTAGTTGTAGAAAGAAGGGACCGCAGACAGGCTTCGAAGGCCTAACATAACAAAAATGTCAAAACAATGGTATTGTCAGTGCCAGGCATTGAAGGATGTCAGCGCCTAGACTACACATTGGTGAAGCTGTGAGAGATAATTTTGCTAGTGGTAGAGCACTGTTTGAGCTGGGGGGGGAACTGGCTTGTGGCCGGCGGTACAGGCACAGGGCCCTTCATATTACAACGGTGTGTCTGACGTTGGGTGCGCACCACCACCGCCAGAGACACTTTATTGTACTATGAGGGACCCAGTGGCAGTGCCGTCGACCAAAAGCGGCCACACCCACCTCTTCAGACAAACAGCACTCTCAAGGGTCCAAGCGCAAAGTGGCGATAGCACGGCCCCGTGTGGGGAGTTTGGCCATTTCGTGAGGTGGAAACATGTCGTATGCTGGACAATCAGGTGAAGAAAATTACGAGATTGGAAAAGTCATTCAGAATAGTCCACAGGCAAGACCTTTTCATAGGAAAGCTAGGTGTCAGCCGGGCAGGGTGGGGCAAAAGATTTTGAAATCCAGTTGTGGTTCATTTTAATGAAGGTTAGATCATCTACATTTTGGGTAGCCAGACGAGTCCTTTTTTCTGTTAGTATTGAACCTGCAGCACTGAATACTCTTTCTGATAGGACACTAGCTGCCGGGCAAGCAAGCTCCTGCAATGCATATTCTGCCAATTCTGGCCAGGTGTCTAATTTGGATGCCCAGTAATCAAATGGGAATGACGGTTGAGGGAGAACGTCGATAAGGGATGAAAAATAGTTTGTAACCATACTGGACAAATGTTGTCTCCTGTCACTTTGAATTGATGCTGCAGTACCTGTCCTGTCTGCGGTCATAGAAAAATCACTCCACAACCTGGTCAGAAAACCCCTCTGGCCAACGCCACTTCTGATTTCTGCCCCTCTAACACCTCTGGTCTGCTGGCCCCTGGAGCTCGTGTGAGAACGATCACGGGCGCTGTGTGCAGGGAATGCCAGAAGCAAACGGTCAACAAGAGTTGATTGTTTTGTTGCTAATATTAGTTCCAAGTTCTCATGTGGCATAATATTTTGCAATTTGCCTTTATAGCGAGGATCAAGGAGGCAGGCCAACCAGTAATCGTCATCGTTCATCATTTTTGTAATGCGTGTGTCCCTTTTGAGGATACGCAAGGCATAATCCGCCATGTGGGCCAAAGTTCCCGTTGTCAAATCTGCGGTTGTGCTTGGTTGAGGGGCAGTTGCAGGCAAATCTACGTCACTTGTGTCCCTCAAAAAACCAGAACCCGGCCTTGCCACGCCACCAATTTCCCGTGCCCCCGGGAAAGCTTCCTCATTAAAAATATACTCATCCCCATCATCCTCCTCATCCTCCACCTCCTCTTCGCCCGGTACCTCGTCATGTACACTGCCCTGACCAGACAATCGCTGACTGTCATCAAGGCTTTCCTCTTCCTCTGGTGCAGACGCCTGATCCTTTATGTGCGTCAAACTTTGCATCAGCAGACGCATTAGGGGGATGCTCATGCTTATTATGGCGTTGTCTGCACTAACCAGCCGTGTGCATTCCTCAAAACACTGAAGGACTTGACACATGTCTTGAATCTTCGACCACTGCACACCTGACAACTCCATGTCTGCCATCCTACTGCCTGCCCGTGTATGTGTATCCTCCCACAAAAACATAACAGCCCGCCTCTGTTCGCACAGTCTCTGAAGCATGTGCAGTGTTGAGTTCCACCTTGTTGCAACGTCTATGATTAGGCGATGCTGGGGAAGGTTCAAAGAACGCTGATAGGTCTGCATACGGCTGGAGTGTACAGGCGAACGGCGGATATGTGCGCAAAGTCCACGCACTTTGAGGAGCAGGTCGGATAACCCCGGATAACTTTTCAGGAAGCACTGCACCACCAGGTTTAAGGTGTGAGCCAGGCAAGGAATGTGTTTCAGTTGGGAAAGGGAGATGGCAGCCATGAAATTCCTTCCGTTATCACTCACTACCTTGCCTGCCTCAAGATCTACAGTGCCCAGCCACGACTGCGTTTCTTGCTGCAAGAACTCGGACAGAACTTCCGCGGTGTGTCTATTGTCGCCCAAACACTTCATAGCCAATACAGCCTGCTGACGTATGCCAGTAGCTGCCCCATAATGGGAGACCTGGTGTGCAACAGTGGCAGGTGCGGATGGAGTGTTTGTGCGACTGCGGTCTGTGGACGAGCTCTTGCTTCTGCAGGAGGACGAGGAGGAGGAGGAGGAGGAGGGGGTGCGAACGGCTACAGACAACTGTTTACTAGACCGTGGGCTAGGCAGAACTGTCCCAAACTTGCTGTCCCCTGTGGACCCTGAATCCACCACATTTACCCAGTGTGCCGTGATGGACACGTAACGTCCCTGGCCATGCCTACTGGTCCATGCATCTGTTGTCAGGTGCACCTTTGTGCTCACAGATTGCCTGAGTGCATGGACGATGCGCTCTTTAACATGCTGGTGGAGGGCTGGGATGGCTTTTCTGGAAAAAAAGTGTCGACTGGGTAGCTCGTAGCGTGGTACAGCGTAGTCCATCAGGTCTTTGAAAGCTTCGCTTTCAACTAACCGGTAGGGCATCATCTCTAACGAGATTAGTCTAGCTATGTGGGCGTTCAAACCCTGTGTACGCGGATGCGAGGCTAAGTACTTCCTTTTTCTAACCATAGTCTCATGTAGGGTGAGCTGGACTGGAGAGATGGAGATCGTGGAACTAGCGGGGGTGCCGGTGGACATGGCAGACTGAGAGACGGTGGGAGATGGTATTGTTGCCGCCGGTGCCCTAGATGCAGTGTTTCCTACTACGAAACTGGTGATTCCCTGACCCTGACTGCTTTGGCCTGGCAAAGATACCTGCACAGATACAGCAGGTGGTGCGCTAAATGGTGGTCCTACACTGCCGGAAGGGATGTTGCGTTGATGACTAGCTTCATTGGCCGAGGGTGCAACAACCTTAAGGGACGTTTGGTAGTTAGTCCAAGCTTTCAAATGCATGGTGGTTAAATGTCTATGCATGCAACTAGTATTGAGACTTTTCAGATTCTGACCTCTGCTTAAGGAAGTAGAACATTTTTGACAGATGACTTTGCGCTGATCAATTGGATGTTGTTTAAAAAAATGCCAGACTGCACTCTTTCTAGCATCGGATACCTTTTCAGGCATTGCAGACTGAGCTTTAACCGGATGGCCACGCTGTCCTCCACCAGGTTTTGGCTTTGCCACGCGTTTTGGGCAAGATACGGGCCCGGCAGATGGAACCTGTGGCGATGTTGATGCCTGCTGCGGCCCCTCCTCCTCCTCTGCTTCAGAACTGCTGCCGCCTGCACCCTGTTCCCCCAATGGCTGCCAATCGGGGTCAAGAACTGGGTCATCTAATAACTCTTCTTGTACCTCCTGCGCAACTTCGTCTGTGTCACCGTGTCGTTCGGTGGTATAGCGTTCGTGATGGGGCAACATAGTCTCATCAGGGTCTGATTCTTGATCAGCACCCTGCGAGGGCAATGTTGTGGTCTGAGTCAAAGGACCAGCATAGTAGTCTGGCTGTGGCTGTGCGTCAGTGCACTCCATGTCAGATTCAATTTGTAATAGGCATGGACTGTTAACTGCTTCACTTTCTAAGCCAGGGACGGTATGTGTAAAGAGCTCCATGGAGTAACCCGTTGTGTCGCCTGCTGCATTCTTCTCTGTTGTTGTTTTTGCTGAAGAGGACAAGGAAGTGACTTGTCCCTGACCGTGAACATCCACTAACGACGCGCTGCTTTTACTTTTACCAGTTTCACGAGAGGAGGCAAAAGAGCTAGAGGCTGAGTCAGCAAGATAAGCCAAAACTTGCTCTTGCTGCTCCGGCTTTAAAAGCGGTTTTCCTAATCCCAGAAAAGGGAGCGTTCGAGGCCTTGTGTAGCCGGACGACGAACCTGGCTCCACAGCTCCAGACTTAGGTGCAATATTTTTTTCCCCACGACCACCTGATGCTCCACCACTACCACTACCCTCATTACCAGCTGACAATGAACGCCCCCGGCCACGACCTCTTCCACTAGACTTCCTCATTGTTTTAAAAACGTAACCAAACTAACGCTATTTGTTGCAGTCACACAACTTACACGGTGAGCTATAACTTCAGTATGATTTAGCTACCCCTTTACAGGTTGGTGAGACCACAGCGAAAATCAGGCCCAATGTTACACACTCTTTTTTTGGTGGCTGCAAATTAGAGAGATGCCCCACACGCAGGACTGTCACTGAAGCACAAATGTTAATATTAATGTCACACTATTATTTTTTTTTTATTTTTATTTTTTTCAGGAACACTTTAGAAACCCCCCCAAAAAAAAAACATTGATTTTTGCAGGGAGAATTTAGAAAACAAATGTAACAAACTATATGCTTTCTATGGGCCACTGAGTGAGAGATGACGCACACAGGAATCAGGAGTGGCACACAAGCCCAGAGGCCAATATTTTTCTACCAATGATTGATGGAGTTATTTTCTCTGGTAGATTTTGGAACCCAAATCAAGGAAAAAAAATATAGGCTTTCTATGGACCACAATTGGAGAGAGAGAGAGAGAGAGAGATGGCACACCCAGGAGTCAAGACTGGCACACAAGCAGAAAGGCCAATATTAATCTCCCACTGTTTTTTTTTTTTTTTTTTTTTTTTTCAGGGAGACTTTAGAAAAAAAAATAATAAAAAAAATATGATTTTATCAGGAAGAATTTAGAAACCAAATAAAATAAAATGATTTTTTCAGGGAGAATTTATAAAACAAATAAAACCAAAAATAGGCGTTCTATGGCCCACTGACTGAGAGATGACGCACACAGGAATCAGGAGTGGCACACAAGCCCAGAGGCCAATATTTTTCTACCAATGATTGATGGAGTTATTTTCTCTGGTAGATTTTGGAACCCAAATCAAGGAAAAAAAATATAGGCTTTCTATGGACCACAATTGGAGAGAGAGAGAGAGAGAGAGAGAGAGAGAGATGGCACACCCAGGAGTCAAGACTGGCACACAAGCAGAAAGGCCAATATTAATCTCCCACTGTTTTTTTTGGTTGTTTTTTTTTTTTTTTTTTCAGGGAGACTTTAGAAAAAAAAATAATAAAAAAAATATGATTTTATCAGGAAGGATTTAGAAACCAAATAAAATAAAATGATTTTTTCAGGGAGAATTTATAAAACAAATAAAACCAAAAATAGGCGTTCTATGGCCCACTGACTGAGAGATGACGCACCCAGGAGTCAAGACTGGCACACAAGCAGAAAGGCCAATATTAATCTCCCACTGTTTTTTTTTTTTTTTTTCAGGGAGACTTTAGAAAAAAAAATAATAAAAAAAATATGATTTTGTCAGGAAGAATTTAGAAACCAAATAAAATAAAATGATTTTTTCAGGGAGAATTTAGAAAACAAATAAAACCAAAAATAGGCGTTCTATGGCCCACTGACTAAGAGAGAGAGAGAGAGATGGAACGCTTAGTACTGGCACACAAGCCCAAAGGGCAATATTAATCTCCCTTTTTTTTTCCAGGGAGAATTTCTAAAACCCCCCCAAAAAAAAAAATAGGCTTTCTATGGCCCACTATTTGTGAGAGAGATGGGACGCTCAGGACTGGCACAGATGGCACGCTCAGGACTGGCACAGAAGCCCAGAGGCCAATATTAATCTCCCTTTTTTTCTGGGAGAATTTATAAAACCAAAAAAATATTTAAATAGGCTTTCTATGGCCCACTATTTGTGAGAGAGATGGCACGCTCAGGACTGGCACAGATGGCACGCTCACAACTGGCACACAAGCCCAGAGGCCAATATTAATCTCCCTTTTTTCAGGGAAAATTTATAAAACCAAAAAAAAAATTAAATAGGCTTTCTATGGCCCACTATTTGTGAGAGAGATGGCACGCTCAGGACTGGCACAGATGGCACGCTCACAACTGGCACACAAGCCCAGAGGCCAATATTAATCTCCCTTTTTTCAGGGAAAATTTATAAAACAAAAAAAAAAAATTAAATAGGCTTTCTATGGCCCACTATTTGTGAGAGAGATGGCACGCTCAGGACTGGCACAGATGGCACGCTCACAACTGGCACACAAGCCCAGAGGCCAATATTAATCTCCCTTTTTTTCAGGGAGAATTTATAAAACCAAAAAAAAAATTAAATAGGCTTTCTATGGCCCACTATTTGTGAGAGAGATGGCACGCTCAGGGCTGGCACAGATGGCACGCTCAGGACTGGCACACAAGCCCAGAGGCCAATATTAATCTCCCTTTTTTTCAGGGAGAATTTATAAAACCCCAAAAAAAATAAAATAGGCTTTCTATGGCCCACTATTTGTGAGAGAGATGGCACACTCAGGACTGGCACACAAGCCCAAAGGCCAATATTAATCTCCCACTGTATTTTTATCAGGGAGAATTTATACACCCCACAAAAAAAAATACAGAAAAATGAAAAGGCTTTCTATGGCCCACTATGTGAGAGAGATGGCACACACAGGGATGGCACTCTAGCAGAAATGCCAAATTGCCAATCTTAATCTCCCACCAAAAAAAAAAAAAAACACAGGGAATGTCCTACAATTACTATCTCCCTGCCTGCAGTAATCTCAGCCAGGTATGGCAGGCAGCTACTATCTCCCTGCCTGCAGTAATCTCAGCCAGGTATGGCAGGCAGCAATAAGGAGTGGACTGATGCACAAATGAAATAAAAAGTGTGGACAAACAAAAAAGATAGCTGTGCAGAAAGGAAGGAACAAGAGGATTTGTGCTTTGAAAAAAGCAGTTGGTTTGCACAGCGGCGTACACACAGCAATGCAGCTATCAGGGAGCCTTCTAGGGCAGCCCAATGAGCTACAGCGCTGAGGGGAAAAAAAAAAAAAAAAAACTTCCACTGTCCCTGCACACCGAGGGTGGTGTTGGACAGTGCAAATCGCTGCAGCACAAGCGGTTTTGTGGTTAATGGACCCTGCCTAACGCTATCCCTGCTTCTGACAAAGCGGCAGCAACCTCTCCCTAAGCTCAGATCAGCAGCAGTAAGATGGCGGTCGGCGGGAACGCCCCTTTATAGCCCCTGTGACGTCGCAGACAGCAAGCCAATCACTGCAATGCCCTTCTCTAAGATGGTGGGGACCAGGACCTATGTCATCACGCTGCCCACACTCTGCGTTTACCTTCATTGGCTGAGAAATGGCGCTTTTCGCGTCATTGAAACGCGACTTTGGCGCGAAAGTTGCGTACCGCATGGCCGACCCCGCACAGGGGTCGGATCGGGTTTCATGAAACCCCGACTTAGCCAAAAGTCGGCGACTTTTGAAAATGTTCGACCCGTTTCGCTCAACCCTAGACCCGACTTTTGAGATAGTCGGGTTTCGCGAAACCCGGCTCGACTCTAAAAAGGTCAAGGTCGCTCAACTCTACTGATAACATCTCTATATACAGTAGATAACACAGGATCCACCATTCACAATAGGTGATGTCACAGCTCACCTCCTCCTGTACAATGACTGACAACACCTCTATATACAGTAGATAACACAGGATCCACCATTCACAATAGGTGATATCACAGCTCACCTCCTCGTGTACAATGACTGATAACATCTCTATATACAGTAGATAACACAGGATCCACCATTCACAATAGATGATATCACAGCTCACCTCCTCCTGTACAATGACTGATAACTCCTCTATATACAGTAGATAACACAGGATCCACCATTCACAATAGGTGATATCACAGCTCACCTCCTCCTGTACAATGACTGATATCACCTCTATATACAGTAGATAACACAGGATCCACCATTCACAATAGGTGATGTCACAGCTCACCTCCTTCCCCTACAGTTGATGTCAACTAAAAGCCCCGTCTTTGAAACTTGCTGACCCCAGAGAATTGCCACCAGTGCTCTCGATATACAGGATTCTTACCAGTTATGGGAAACCTGTTTATCGAGGATTATGATCTTATGAAACCAGGAAACTAATATCGAAACTGCACTGTCTGGTTGGAGCTGCCATTATCCACACGCCATTGTTCTGTGAATGGAATTCTATACATTCAGTGTACGCTGCATCGCTGCTGTTCATAAACAATCAGATTCCTCAGATGCGCGAATCGCAGGGTCATGTGCTGGCGTTTTATCATTATTTTTTCTTCATATTTTTTTTTATTTTATGTCTTGACTTTAGACTTTTCTGCAGCCGGAGATATTTATGTATCTGTCCTACAGGAAACCAATGACTTTGACGTTTCAGATTTGCTCCTTTATCAATCGAAAGGAAACCTACGATGGCCGATTCTGTAATTGTTGCATTATTTGGGTTGTACGGAGCAAAAACAAAATAATAGGCAACTTTTCACTTTCTTACCGAAAACAGAAGTCTCTGGTCTACTAATCACCGTGTGGTTTCTCGGCTCTGCCCTCCGGTATCGGACCCTCGCTCTATTCCAGTGACTAACAATAGGGATAAATGCAAATCATAATAACTCCCTTGTCCTGGGCTCTAAATGTGTATTAACCAATATTTTCTGGAATTATAATAACAATAATGATATTGATTATTGAAAATAACCTGTAATATTTAATATGTTGTGTAGCAATTGATATAAATAAGATTATACATATTACACACTTTTTACGGCCTTTAATGTAAAAATATCCATCATAGAAGTTATAAAAATCAATTTATATGTCGGAAAATTTTTGCTACTGTGCAATTTGAGAACAAGGAGGATAAATGCTCAGTATTGTCCCTGATTTCCCCTTTATGGATACCGCTCTGCCGGTAAATTCGAGAACCTGCGGTGTTACCAGTAGGCCAGTCCTTTATTGTGCCACCACCTTGTGGTTTTGCAGAAAATTACAACTACAGTTCAACAGATTGTTAAGGGCAACCTCAACATTTTGCAAAAACAAATTCCACGTTTTTCCTCATCATTCATTGAAAACAGTAGCAGGTATCCAATTACTACTATTAATACTTTATTGTCACTTGCTACTGGTGCTGAGGTCGACACACCCTGCACGCGGGGCTTCAGCATGTAATAACGGATTTAGAGCCTTGCGTGCAACAGTGTAAACTTTAATTAAAGTGGTCCCCAAATGCTCTTAAACAGTTTCAGCACCGGACCCTGCTTTATTCTCATATGGACACCTAGAAGTGCTGTGGTCCACGTCATATTTCTTTAGTAGCCCAGCGAACACCTGAGCGATCATCACCCAAGGTCTTATAAGGCCGTCTCAGAAAGCTGTGTGCTATTCGACTATTCAGTAAGCTTTGTATTCAGTTGCCATGTCCTGGAGTTTGACTCACCATCTATTTCTCTTAGATGGCATCGATCTCTCCAGCAAATCTCTGTCAACCATTTACATTTACTTTATGGCCCAGACCTGCAGTTAACTACTTGCCTGCTGTAAGCAGAATAAACTCTTCTTCTGTTCTCACTACAGTACAGCTTCAACAGTGTGAATCTCCTCCATAAGCAAGTATTCGGTATGCCTGATCATCACTGCTACCTGCAGCTAACCATTTATATGCTGAATAATTATTTATCTCCTGTAAGTATAATATTTTTTTCTGATGCTGTTCACACTACAGCGCTGCTACAACAGAGTGTATCCTCTCTGTAAGCCAGCATTCATTTAGCCTGTTCCACACTCCTTCCAAAGAGAATGTGACTACAAATAACATACAGCTCTGCCTTCGACTATTTGTTTGCTGCAAGTACTGGACTGACAATACATCCTCCATTCCCATTTATATTTACACTATCATCTGGTGTTTCCTGCACAGCTGTCTTCCTGCCATCTTCCATACTCGACTTTTCTGATCTTCGTAGATCCACGTGCCATCTGGCAAGTCCTACCCACTGCACCATGGCCATAATTTATTTTTCTTACTCTGACCCATGGCTTAGAAAATCCATCTCACCTACTGAGCCCCTAACACCTGGTTACATTAAATATTTATTATGTTCATATAATATTCACTTTCACATTTACGATTTTAATACTACATATCATTTATTGGTATATTTTTCCTTATTTGTAATAATAATTTGTGATCGCTCATTTTATCCCCCTTTGCATTGATTTTTTTTACATTTTTAATTTGCTTCCTAACTATTTTACCATTTTTTTTGCTGTAGAGTCTGTGCAACTTTTATACATAGCTGGCTACGAAGTTGCTTCTGACATGAATCCAAAGGCAAACTGGCAAAAAAAAAAAAAAAAACCTGATCGTTCACCTGTCCTGCCCTCTCTAAAACCTCCATGCCTTCTTTTTCACCCATCCCCCATACTCTTTGGCCTCTTCAATCCAGTCCTTGGCTTCCAACTCGACTAGGCCTTTGCTGTCACTGCGTAACTTGCTGTCATGGCTTAACGATACGACGCGCATCGCCCGAGTGACAGGACTGCGCACTAGTCAGTCCGGAAGCCAATGCCTGGAGTGAAGAGCCCGAAAAGGATGTGCCCAATGGGAGAAGGGGAAAAAAAGAGGCGAGGACTACGGGAACGGCAGGACAGGTGAGGAGTCGGATGAGAATGTTTTTTTGTTTTGTTTTTTTACTTCAGTCATTTATTATGTTTTGGGGTCTGGAGAGACCCATAATATAATTAAATAGCTTTGCTGCAAATCAAATTTCCTTGCAGAATCCATGAAATTTGGTGAATTTGAAACTTGGCAAATCCAATCATCTCTAACTGGTCCATGAGATCAGCAGCCTCCTGGAGTCACAGACCTCACGTCTCCCACATATTACTGGGAAGGACACATCGACAAAAGAAAAGCCAGAAATTAAGACCCGGTAACCAACTTTACATGGCGGGGTCTAATAACGAATCAAGAAATGCACGGTGCAGCTCCATTCAATGTGCAGCGGCCGCTCCCGGGACCAGCAGAACGGCTCCTTTATCACAGAATTGGATCTGTTCTGCAGCACTCGGCAGCAGCCACTACACATTCATTAGAGTTCTGTTCAAAGTGTCTACAACCAGCTGCCGCTAGAGCAGGGACGCAGATCATTATCCCTTTAAGTTAAAGCATCTATGGGGGGCGTTAAGGTAAATGTCTCATATGGAGGTAATTCGATAGCTGGACAGAGAAACCACTTAAAGTGTATGGGACTTACTTAGGCTACGTTCACATTTGCGTTGTCGTCGACGCATACCGAGGCATGTGTCATGCGCCCCTATCTTTAACATGGGGCGCATGGACATGCGCCGGTATGCCTTGTATTGCATTTTATGACGCATGCGTCATATTGACGCACAGACAGGGCGCAGAGGACGCTACTTGTAGCATTTTCCCTGCGCCGAAATTCCTGCTCTGTACGATCTTATGACAACGCATGCGTCGCAAAACGCTGCATTGTGTACATGCGTTGTTGGTTGCGTCGCCGACCAACAACGCAAATGTGAACATTACCTTAGATTGTTACCTTGGAGTAAGTAATATATCCTATAGGTCTCTGCCCAGATAGAGACCCCCCAAGCTTAAAAGAATTAGAATTATTATTTTTTTACACTGTCGTTTACTGACTTTTCCCTTTTTGCTTTGCATGTGCCAGGCGGCGTGGGAGCACAAGTTACTTTTTCTACCTCACATCCTCTGAGTAGTTCAGTTGAGAAGCCACAAACCTCATATTCCGCAACGGACGCTATATATAAGGCTCGCGAAGACGATCTGCCAGAGATGGTCGCATCACCTTCCCCCTAAAAGTTCCTTCTGACATGCCGACAGCATCTGATATCATCAGCTAAATGAGGAAATAAAATCGTCAGTGTCTTGTAAGAATAATATGAAGGCGCGAGGGTAAAGCTGTGCATTTATTATTAAGATTCAAGAATGTAAAGTTCCTATTCAGAGGTTTTGCATTCCACAAATCATGGGCCACCATCTGAACTTCTGTTTTTTTTTTTCTTATCTGATGGCTCTAAGGCTACTTTCACACATCAGGTTTTTTTTGTTTCAGGCACAATCCGGCAAATTTTTGAAAAAACGGATCCATCGCAAATAGTGAAAAACTGATGCGATGGATCCGTTTTTCCGGTGGATCCGGTTTTTCTTTTTAACTCCTGTTCGAGAGAGAGAGCCGCAAGAACCGAAACTGTGCTTGATTTGTATGGAGAATGCATGAAAAACCAGATTCGGAGGCCGGATTCATCATTTCACATCTCAGTTTCATCCGTTTATCGCTGGAATTGAAGCTGGGCGTTTTTTCGCCGGACAGAAAAAATGTTCCTCTGTACGTTTTCTCCGTCCGCTGGAAATAGCTTTTTTGACTGATCCGGCAAAAAACTGATGAAACGTGTGGCCATCGGGTGCAATCCGGTGCTAATACAACTCTATGAGAAAAAAAACTGCATCCCCCGGAAAAAAAAGGATCCGTTTTTTGTTCAAAACTCGCCAGATTGTGCCTGACGGCAAAAACCTGATGTGTGAAAGTAACCTAAGAGGTTTATAATTGGCTTAGGAGGTTACAAAACACATTGCAGACCATCCCCTGAGGTTCTCCCTGTCTTCTAGTCATCCATATTGGTGGTTGAACACACCTCACAACCCCTTCCCTGAGGTTCTCCCTGTTTTCTAGTCATCCATATTGATGGTTGAACACACCTCACAACCCCTCCCCTGAGGTTCTCCCTCTTTTCTAGTCATCCATATTGATGGTTGAACACACCTCACAACCCCTCCCCTGAGGTTCTCCCTGTTTTCTAGTCATCCATATTGGTGGTTGAACACACATTACAACCCCTCCCCTGAGGTTCTCCCTGTTTTCTAGTCATCCATATTGGTGGTTGAACACACATTACAGCCCCTCCCCTGAGGTTCTCCCTGTTTTCTAGTCATCCATATTGGTGGTTGAACACACCTCACAACCCCTCCCCTGAGGTTCTCCCTCTTTTCTAGTCATCCATATTGATGGTTGAATACACATTACAACCCCTCCCCTGAGGTTCTCCCTGTTTTCTAGTCATCCATATTGATGGTTGAACACACCTCACAACCCCTCCCCTGAGGTTCTCCCTGTTTTCTAGTCATCCATATTGGTGGTTGAACACACCTCACAACCCCTTCCCTGAGGTTCTCCCTGTTTTCTAGTCATCCATATTGGTGGTTGAACACACCTCACAACCCCTCCCCTGAGATTCTCCCTGTTTTCTAGTCATCCATATTGGTGGTTGAACACACCTCACAACCCCTCCCCTGAGGTTCTCCCTGTTATCTAGTCATCCATATTGGTGGTTGATCACACCTCACAACCCCTCCCCTGAGGTTCTCCCTGTTTTCTAGTCATCCATATTGGTGGTTGAACACACATTACAGCCCCTCTCCCGAGGTTGTCCTTGATTTTAAGTCCTCTGCATTGGTGGTTGAACAGAGGTCCTTAGAAAAGGAATAGTGCTTCCCACAAGACTCCCTATAAGGAGCCATGCTGATGGGTGTCTGCTAGCTCCTAGAACATTGTTCCTGTACCTGGCTTCTATGTCACATGGTATGATACATGTCTGCAGAGGCGTAGCTAGAGCTTTTGCCGCCCGGGGCTGTTCCCGAGCTTGGCGCCCCCCCCCCCCCCCCAGCAGGAATAAGACCTCAGATGGAGAAGTTAAATTGTTTCGCCGGTGAATGTTACCATCACATGATCGGGACTGCAAAAAAAAACAAGTTCTGCTTACCTGCCGCGCTCCTGCTCTCTCCACGCAGCTGAAATGTGCACTCGCCGACATGCACACTGGGACTGACGTCAGCTGCCAGCCTCAGATTGGCTGGCGGCTGTTAACTATTGACGTGTGGGCGCGGGCCCGCACATCAATAAGGTTAAACAGCTGCAGCGCCGGCCGCGGCCCAGTGACCCACCCCCAGGGCTGGCTCCAGGTTTTTGAGGGCCCCGGGCAAAAGAGTCTCAGTGGGTCCCCCCTCCCCTTTAACACATACCACGATTCATGATGCCCAGATACGGCAGAGAAATCTAGGTATAGTCCAATGCCAGATTTCACTTCTAACATGAGTGACAGCTATTGCAAATTCTACAGTGTATATATACAGGATAGGTGTGGTACTGTGCAGTGTATATATACAGGATAGGTGTGGTACTGTGCAGTGTATATATACAGGGCAGTGGTACTGTGCGGTGTATATATACAGGGGAGTGGTACTGTGCAGTGTATATATACAGGACAGGAGAAGTGGTACGGTGCAGTGTATATATACAGGAGGAGTGGTACTGTGCAGTGTATATATACAGGAGGAGTGGTACTGTGCAGTGTATATATACAGGAGGAGTGGTACTGTGCAGTGTATATATACAGGAGGAGTGGTACTGTGCAGTGTATATATACAGGACAGGAGGAGTGGTACTGTGCAGTGTATATATACAGGAGGAGTGGTACTGTGCAGTGTATATATACAGGACAGGAGGAGTGGTACTGTGCAGTGTATATATACAGGAGGAGTGGTACTGTGCAGTGTATATATACAGGAGGAGTGGTACTGTGCAGTGTATATATACAGGAGGAGTGGTACTGTGCAGTGTATATATACAGGATAGGTGTGGTACTGTGCAGTGTATATATACAGGATAGGTGTGGTACTGTGCAGTGTATATATACAGGGCAGTGGTACTGTGCGGTGTATATATACAGGGGAGTGGTACTGTGCAGTGTATATATACAGGGGAGTGGTACTGTGCAGTATATATACAGGATAGGTGTGGTACTGTGCAGTGTATATATACAGGGCAGTGGTACTGTGCAGTGTATATATACAGGAGGAGTGGTACTGTGCAGTGTATATATACAGGAGGAGTGGTACTGTGCAGTGTATATATACAGGGGAGAGGTACTGTGCAGTGTATATATACAGGAGGAGTGGTACTGTGCAGTGTATATATACAGGACAGGAGGAGCGGTACTGTGCAGTGTATATATACAGGATAGGAGGAGTGGTACTGTGCAGTGTATATATACAGGAGGAGTGGTACTGTGCAGTGTATATATACAGGACAGGAGGAGTGGTACTGTGCAGTGTATATATACAGGAGGAGTGGTACTGTGCAGTGTATATATACAGGACAGGAGGAGTGGTACTGTGCAGTGTATATATACAGGACAGGAGGAGTGGTACTGTGCAGTGTATATATACAGGACAGGAGGAGTGGTGCTGTGCAGTGTATATATACAGGACAGGAGGAGTGGTACTGTGCAGTGTATATATACAGGAGGAGTGGTACTGTGCAGAGTATATATACAGGACAGGAGGAGTGGTACTGTGCAGTGTATATATACAGGACAGGAGGAGTGGTACTGTGCAGTGTATATATACAGGAGGAGCGGTACTGTGCAGTGTATATATACAGGACAGGAGGAGTGGTACTGTGCAGTGTATATATACAGGAGGAGTGGTACTGTGCAGAGTATATATACAGGACAGGAGGAGTGGTACTGTGCAGTGTATATATACAGGACAGGAGGAGTGGTACTGTGCAGTGTATATATACAGGAGGAGTGGTACTGTGCAGAGTATATATACAGGACAGGAGGAGTGGTACTGTGCAGTGTATATATACAGGACAGGAGGAGTGGTACTGTGCAGTGTATATATACAGGAGGAGCGGTACTGTGCAGTGTATATATACAGGACAGGAGGAGTGGTACTGTGCAGTGTATATACAGGACAGGAGGAGTGGTACTGTGCAGTGTATATATACAGGAGGAGTGGTACTGTGCAGTGTATATACAGGACAGGAGGAGTGGTACTGTGCAGTGTATATATACAGGAGGAGTGGTATGTGCAGTGTATATATACAGGAGGAGTGGTACTGTGCAGTGTATATATACAGGACAGGAGGAGCGGTACTGTGCAGTGTATATATACAGGATAGGAGGAGCGGTACTGTGCAGTGTATATATACAGGACAGGAGGAGCGGTACTGTGCAGTGTATATATACAGGATAGGAGGAGTGGTACTGTGCAGTGTATATATACAGGAGGAGTGGTATGTGCAGTGTATATATACAGGAGGAGTGGTACTGTGCAGTGTATATATACAGGACAGGAGGAGCGGTACTGTGCAGTGTATATATACAGGATAGGAGGAGTGGTACTGTGCAGTGTATATATACAGGAGGAGTGGTACTGTGCAGTGTATATACAGGACAGGAGGAGTGGTACTGTGCAGTGTATATATACAGGAGGAGTGGTATGTGCAGTGTATATATACAGGAGGAGCGGTACTGTGCAGTGTATATATACAGGACAGGAGGAGCGGTACTGTGCAGTGTATATATACAGGATAGGAGGAGCGGTACTGTGCAGTGTATATATACAGGACAGGGGGAGTGGTACTGTGCAGTGTATATATACAGGAGGAGCGGTACTGTGCAGTGTATATATACAGGAGGAGTGGTACTGTGCAGTGTATATATGCAGGAGGAGCGGTACTGTGCAGTGTATATATACAGGACAGGAGGAGAGGTACTGTGCAGTGTATATACAGGACAGGAGGAGTGGTATGGGCAGTGTATATATACAGGAGGAGCGGTACTGTGCAGTGTATATACAGGAGGAGTGGTACCGTGCAGTGTATATATACAGGATAGGAGGAGAGGTACTGTGCAGTGTATATATACAGGACAGGAGGAGAGCTACTGTGCAGTGTATATATACAGGATAGGAGGAGAGGTACTGTGCAGTGTATATATACAGGAGGAGTGGTACTGTGCAGTGTATATATACAGGATAGGAGGAGCGGTACTGTGCAGTGTATATATACAGGACAGGAGGAGAGCTACTGTGCAGTGTATATATACAGGAGGAGTGGTACTGTGCAGTGTATATATACAGGATAGGAGGAGAGGTACTGTGCAGTGTATATATACAGGACAGGAGGAGAGCTACTGTGCAGTGTATATATACAGGATAGGAGGAGAGGTACTGTGCAGTGTATATATACAGGAGGAGTGGTACTGTGCAGTGTATATATACAGGACAGGAGGAGAGGTACTGTGCAGTGTATATATACAGGACAGGAGGAGAGCTACTGTGCAGTGTATATATACAGGATAGGAGGAGAGGTACTGTGCAGTGTATATATACAGGAGGAGTGGTACTGTGCAGTGTATATATACAGGAGGAGTGGTGCTGTGCAGTGTATATACAGGACAGGAGGAGTGGTACTGTGCAGTGTATATATATTCAGGAGGAGTGGTACTGTGCAGTGTATATATACAGGAGGAGTGGTACTGTGCAGTGTATATATACAGGACAGGGGGAGTGGTACTGTGCAGTGTATATATACAGGAGGAGTGGTACTGTGCAGTGTATATATACAGGATAGGTGTGGTACTGTGCAGTGTATATATACAGGATAGGTGTGGTACTGTGCAGTGTATATATACAGGGCAGTGGTACTGTGCGGTGTATATATACAGGGGAGTGGTACTGTGCAGTGTATATATACAGGGGAGTGGTACTGTGCAGTGTATATATACAGGATAGGTGTGGTACTGTGCAGTGTATATATACAGGGCAGTGGTACTGTGCAGTGTATATATACAGGAGGAGTGGTACTGTGCAGTGTATATATACAGGAGGAGTGGTACTGTGCAGTGTATATATACAGGAGGAGTGGTACTGTGCAGTGTATATATACAGGACAGGAGGAGCGGTACTGTGCAGTGTATATATACAGGATAGGTGTGGTACTGTGCAGTGTATATATACAGGGCAGTGGTACTGTGCGGTGTATATATACAGGGGAGTGGTACTGTGCAGTGTATATATACAGGGGAGTGGTACTGTGCAGTGTATATATACAGGATAGGTGTGGTACTGTGCAGTGTATATATACAGGGCAGTGGTACTGTGCAGTGTATATATACAGGAGGAGTGGTACTGTGCAGTGTATATATACAGGGGAGAGGTACTGTGCAGTGTATATATACAGGAGGAGTGGTACTGTGCAGTGTATATATACAGGACAGGAGGAGCGGTACTGTGCAGTGTATATATACAGGATAGGAGGAGTGGTACTGTGCAGTGTATATATACAGGAGGAGTGGTACTGTGCAGTGTATATATACAGGACAGGAGGAGTGGTACTGTGCAGTGTATATATACAGGAGGAGTGGTACTGTGCAGTGTATATATACAGGACAGGAGGAGTGGTACTGTGCAGTGTATATATACAGGACAGGAGGAGTGGTACTGTGCAGTGTATATATACAGGACAGGAGGAGTGGTACTGTGCAGTGTATATATACAGGACAGGAGGAGTGGTACTGTGCAGTGTATATAAACAGGAGGAGTGGTACTGTGCAGTGTATATATACAGGACAGGAGGAGTGGTACTGTGCAGTGTATATATACAGGACAGGAGGAGTGGTACTGTGCAGTGTATATATACAGGAGGAGTGGTACTGTGCAGTGTATATATACAGGACAGGAGGAGTGGTACTGTGCAGTGTATATATACAGGACAGGAGGAGTGGTACTGTGCAGTGTATATATACAGGAGGAGCGGTACTGTGCAGTGTATATATACAGGACAGGAGGAGTGGTACTGTGCAGTGTATATACAGGACAGGAGGAGTGGTACTGTGCAGTGTATATATACAGGAGGAGTGGTACTGTGCAGTGTATATACAGGACAGGAGGAGTGGTACTGTGCAGGGTATATATACAGGAGGAGTGGTATGTGCAGTGTATATATACAGGAGGAGTGGTACTGTGCAGTGTATATATACAGGACAGGAGGAGCGGTACTGTGCAGTGTATATATACAGGATAGGAGGAGCGGTACTGTGCAGTGTATATATACAGGACAGGAGGAGCGGTACTGTGCAGTGTATATATACAGGATAGGAGGAGTGGTACTGTGCAGTGTATATATACAGGAGGAGTGGTATGTGCAGTGTATATATACAGGAGGAGTGGTACTGTGCAGTGTATATATACAGGACAGGAGGAGCGGTACTGTGCAGTGTATATATACAGGAGGAGTGGTACTGTGCAGTGTATATACAGGACAGGAGGAGTGGTACTGTGCAGTGTATATATACAGGAGGAGTGGTATGTGCAGTGTATATATACAGGAGGAGCGGTACTGTGCAGTGTATATATACAGGACAGGAGGAGCGGTACTGTGCAGTGTATATATACAGGATAGGAGGAGCGGTACTGTGCAGTGTATATATACAGGACAGGGGGAGTGGTACTGTGCAGTGTATATATACAGGAGGAGCGGTACTGTGCAGTGTATATATACAGGAGGAGTGGTACTGTGCAGTGTATATATGCAGGAGGAGCGGTACTGTGCAGTGTATATATACAGGACAGGAGGAGAGGTACTGTGCAGTGTATATACAGGACAGGAGGAGTGGTATGGGCAGTGTATATATACAGGAGGAGCGGTACTGTGCAGTGTATATATACAGGACAGGAGGAGAGCTACTGTGCAGTGTATATATACAGGATAGGAGGAGAGGTACTGTGCAGTGTATATATACAGGAGGAGTGGTACTGTGCAGTGTATATATACAGGACAGGAGGAGAGGTACTGTGCAGTGTATATATACAGGACAGGAGGAGAGCTACTGTGCAGTGTATATATACAGGATAGGAGGAGAGGTACTGTGCAGTGTATATATACAGGAGGAGTGGTACTGTGCAGTGTATATATACAGGAGGAGTGGTACTGTGCAGTGTATATATACAGGAGGAGTGGTACTGTGCAGTGTATATATACAGGAGGAGTGGTACTGTGCAGTGTATATATACAGGACAGGGGGAGTGGTACTGTGCAGTGTATATATACAGGAGGAGTGGTACTGTGCAGTGTATATATACAGGAGGAGTGGTGCTGTGCAGTGTATATATACAGAAGGAATGGTACTGTGCAGTGTATATATACAGGAGGAGTGGTACTGTGCAGTGTATATATACAGGAGGAGTGGTACTGTGCAGTGTATATATACAGGAGGAGTGGTACTGTGCAGTGTATATATACAGGAGGAGTGGTACTGTGCAGTGTATATATACAGGAGGAGTGGTGCTGTGCAGTGTATTTACAGGACAGGAGGAGTGGTACTGTGCAGTGTATATATATTCAGGAGGAGTGGTACTGTGCAGTGTATATATACAGGAGGAGTGGTACTGTGCAGTGTATATATACAGGAGGAGTGGTACTGTGCAGTGTATATATACAGGAGGAGTGGTACTGTGCAGTGTATATATACAGGAGGAGTGGTACTGTGCAGTGTATATATACAGGAGGAGTGGTACTGTGCAGTGTATATATATTCAGGAGGAGTGGTACTGTGCAGTGTATATATACAGGAGGAGTGGTACTCTGCAGTGTATATATACAGGACAGGAGGAGCGGTACTGTGCAGTGTATATATACAGGATAGGAGGAGCGGTACTGTGCAGTGTATATATACAGGACAGGGGGAGTGGTACTGTGCAGTGTATATATACAGGAGGAGCGGTACTGTGCAGTGTATATATACAGGAGGAGTGGTACTGTGCAGTGTATATATGCAGGAGGAGCGGTACTGTGCAGTGTATATATACAGGACAGGAGGAGAGGTACTGTGCAGTGTATATACAGGACAGGAGGAGTGGTATGGGCAGTGTATATATACAGGAGGAGCGGTACTGTGCAGTGTATATATACAGGACAGGAGGAGAGCTACTGTGCAGTGTATATATACAGGATAGGAGGAGAGGTACTGTGCAGTGTATATATACAGGAGGAGTGGTACTGTGCAGTGTATATATACAGGACAGGAGGAGAGGTACTGTGCAGTGTATATATACAGGACAGGAGGAGAGCTACTGTGCAGTGTATATATACAGGATAGGAGGAGAGGTACTGTGCAGTGTATATATACAGGAGGAGTGGTACTGTGCAGTGTATATATACAGGAGGAGTGGTACTGTGCAGTGTATATATACAGGAGGAGTGGTACTGTGCAGTGTATATATACAGGAGGAGTGGTACTGTGCAGTGTATCTATACAGGACAGGGGGAGTGGTACTGTGCAGTGTATATATACAGGAGGAGTGGTACTGTGCAGTGTATATATACAGGAGGAGTGGTGCTGTGCAGTGTATATATACAGAAGGAATGGTACTGTGCAGTGTATATATACAGGAGGAGTGGTACTGTGCAGTGTATATATACAGGAGGAGTGGTACTGTGCAGTGTATATATACAGGAGGAGTGGTACTGTGCAGTGTATATATACAGGAGGAGTGGTACTGTGCAGTGTATATATACAGGAGGAGTGGTGCTGTGCAGTGTATTTACAGGACAGGAGGAGTGGTACTGTGCAGTGTATATATATTCAGGAGGAGTGGTACTGTGCAGTGTATATATACAGGAGGAGTGGTACTGTGCAGTGTATATATACAGGAGGAGTGGTACTGTGCAGTGTATATATACAGGAGGAGTGGTACTGTGCAGTGTATATATACAGGAGGAGTGGTACTGTGCAGTGTATATATACAGGAGGAGTGGTACTGTGCAGTGTATATATATTCAGGAGGAGTGGTACTGTGCAGTGTATATATACAGGAGGAGTGGTACTGTGCAGTGTATATACAGGACAGGAGGAGCGGTACTGTGCAGTGTATATATACAGGATAGGAGGAGTGGTACTGTGCAGTGTATATATACAGGAGGAGTGGTATGTGCAGTGTATATATACAGGAGGAGTGGTACTGTGCAGTGTATATATACAGGACAGGAGGAGCGGTACTGTGCAGTGTATATATACAGGATAGGAGGAGTGGTACTGTGCAGTGTATATATACAGGAGGAGCGGTACTGTGCAGTGTATATATACAGGACAGGAGGAGAGGTACTGTGCAGTGTATATATACAGGATAGGAGGAGAGGTACTGTGCAGTGTATATATACAGGGGAGTGATAGTAATGTGCAGTGTATATATACAGGAGGAGTGGTACTGTGCAGTGTATATATACAGGAGGAGTGGTACTGTGCAGTGTATATATACAGGACAGGGGGAGTGGTACTGTGCAGTGTATATATACAGGAGGAGTGGTACTGTGCAGTGTATATATACAGGATAGGAGGAGAGGTACTGTGCAGTGTATAGATACAGGGGAGTGATGGTACTGTGCAGTGTATATATACAGGAGGAGTGGTACTGTGCAGTGTATATATACAGGACAGGGGGAGTGGTACTGTGCAGTGTATATATACAGGAGGAGTGGTACTGTGCAGTGTATATATACAGGAGGAGTGGTGCTGTGCAGTGTATATATACAGGAGTAGTGGTACTGTGCAGTGTATATATACAGGAGGAGTGGTACTGTGCAGTGTATATCTACAGGGGAGTGGTACTGTGCAGTGTGTATATATACAGGAGGAGTGGTACTGTGCAGTGTATATATACAGGGGAGTGATGGTACTGTGCAGTGTATATATACAGGAGGAGTGGCACTGTGCAGTGTATATATACAGGAGGAGAGGTACTGTGCAGTGTATATATACAGGACAGGAGGAGTGGTACTGTGCAGTGTATATATACAGGATAGGAGGAGTGGTACTGTGCAGTGTATATATACAGGAGGAGTGGTACTGTGCAGTGTATATATACAGGACAGGGGGAGTGGTACTGTGCAGTGTATATATACAGGAGGAGTGGTACTGTGCAGTGTATATATACAGGATAGGAGGAGAGGTACTGTGCAGTCTATATATATACAGGAGGAGTGGTACTGTGCAGTGTATATATACAGGATAGGAGGAGAGGTACTGTGCAGTGTATAGATACAGGGGAGTGATGGTACTGTGCAGTGTATATATACAGGAGGAGTGGTACTGTGCAGTGTATATATACAGGACAGGGGGAGTGGTACTGTGCAGTGTATATATACAGGAGGAGTGGTACTGTGCAGTGTATATATACAGGATAGGAGGAGAGGTACTGTGCAGTGTATAGATACAGGGGAGTGATGGTACTGTGCAGTGTATATATACAAGAGGAGTGGTACTGTGCAGTGTATATATACAGGACAGGGGGAGTGGTACTGTGCAGTGTATATATACAGGAGGAGTGGTACTGTGCAGTGTATATATACAGGAGGAGTGGTGCTGTGCAGTGTATATATACAGGAGGAGTGGTACTGTGCAGTGTATATATACAGGAGGAGTGGTACTGTGCAGTGTATATCTACAGGGGAGTGGTACTGTGCAGTGTGTATATATACAGGAGGAGTGGTACTGTGCAGTGTATATATACAGGGGAGTGATGGTACTGTGCAGTGTATATATACAGGAGGAGTGGTACTGTGCAGTGTATATATACAGGAGGAGAGGTACTGTGCAGTGTATATATACAGGACAGGAGGAGTGGTACTGTGCAGTGTATATATACAGGATAGGAGGAGTGGTACTGTGCAGTGTATATATACAGGACAGGAGGAGAGGTACTGTGCAGTGTATAGATACAGGGGAGTGATGGTACTGTGCAGTGTATATATACAGAAGGAGCAGTACTGTGCAGTGTATATATACAGAAGGAGCGGTACTGTGCAGTGTATATATACAGGAGGAGTGGTACTGTGCAGTGTATATATACAGGAGGAGTGGTACTGTGCAGTGTATATATACAGGAGGAGTGGTACTGTGCAGTGTATATATACAGGAGGAGTGGTACTGTGCAGTGTATATATACAGGAGGAGTGGTACTGTGCAGTGTATATATACAGGACAGGGGGAGTGGTACTGTGCAGTGTATATATACAGGAGGAGTGGTACTGTGCAGGGTATATATACAGGAGGAGTGGTACTGTGCAGTGTATATATACAGGAGGAGTGGTACTGTGCAGTGTATATATACAGGACAGGAGGAGCAGTACTGTGCAGTGTATATATACAGGAGGAGTGGTACTGTGCCGGGTATATATACAGGAGGAGTGGTACTGTGCAGTGTATATATACAGGAGGAGTGGTACTGTGCAGTGTATATATACAGGAGGAGTGGTACTGTGCAGTGTATATATACAGGAGGAGTGGTACTGTGTAGTGTATATATACAGGACAGGGGGAGTGGTACTGTGCAGTGTATATATACAGGAGGAGTGGTACTGTGCAGTGTATATATACAGGAGGAGTGGTATGTGCAGTGTATATATACAGGAGCAGTGGTACTGTGCAGTGTATATATACAGGACAGGAGGAGCGGTACTGTGCAGTGTATATATACAGAATAGGAGGAGTGGTACTGTGCAGTGTATATATACAGGACAGGAGGAGTGGTACTGTGCAGTGTATATATACAGGATAGGAGGAGAGGTACTGTGCAGTGTATATATACAGGAGGAGCGGTACTGTGCAGTGTATATACAGGACAGGAGGAGCAGTACTGTGCAGTGTATATACAGGAGGAGTGGTACTGTGCAGGGTATATATACAGGAGGAGTGGCACTGTGCAGTGTATATATACAGGGCAGAGGTACTGTGCAGTGTATATATACAGGAGGAGTGGCACTGTGCAGTGTATATATACAGGAGGAGTGGTACTGTGCAGTGTATATATACAGGAGGAGTGGTACTGTGCAGTGTATATATACAGGAGGAGTGGTACTGTGCAGTGTATATATACAGGAGGAGTGGTACTGTGCAGTGTATATATACAGGAGGAGTGGTACTGTGCAGTGTATATATACAGGAGGAGTGGTACTGTGCAGTGTATATATACAGGAGGAGTGGTACTGTGCAGTGTATATATACAGGACAGGAGGAGCAGTACTGTGCAGTGTATATATACAGGAGGAGTGGTACTGTGCAGTGTATATATACAGGAGGAGTGGTATGTGCAGTGTATATATACAGGAGGAGTGGTACTGTGCAGTGTATATATACAGGACAGGAGGAGCGCTACTGTGCAGTGTATATATACAGGATAGGAGGAGTGGTACTGTGCAGGGTATATATACAGGAGGAGTGGTACTGTGCAGTGTATATATACAGGAGGAGTGGTACTGTGCAGTGTATATATACAGGAGGAGTGGTTCTGTGCAGTGTATATATACAGGAGGAGTGGTACTGTGCAGTGTATATATACAGGACAGGGGGAGTGGTACTGTGCAGTGTATATATACAGGAGGAGTGGTACTGTGCAGTGTATATATACAGGATAGGAGGAGTGGTACTGTGCAGTGTATATATACAGGATAGGAGGAGAGGTACTGTGTAGTGTATAGATACAGGGGAGTGATGGTACTGTGCAGTGTATATATACAGGAGGAGTGGTACTGTGCAGTGTATATATACAATAGGAGTGGTACTGTGCAGTGTATATATACAGGAGGAGTGGTACTGTGCAGTGTATAGATACAGGGGAGTGATGGTACTGTGCAGTGTATATATACAGGAGGAGTGGTACTGTGCAGTGTATATATACAGGAGGAGTGGTACTGTGCAGTGTATATACACAGGAGGAGTGGTACTGTGCAGTGTATATATACAGGACAGGGGGAGTGGTACTGTGCAGTGTATTTATACAGGAGGAGTGGTACTGTGCAGTGTATATACAGGACAGGAGGAGTGGTACTGTGCAGGGTATATATACAGGAGGAGTGGTATGTGCAGTGTATATATACAGGAGGAGTGGTACTGTGCAGTGTATATATACAGGACAGGAGGAGCGGTACTGTGCAGTGTATATATACAGGATAGGAGGAGCGGTACTGTGCAGTGTATATATACAGGACAGGAGGAGCGGTACTGTGCAGTGTATATATACAGGATAGGAGGAGTGGTACTGTGCAGTGTATATATACAGGAGGAGTGGTATGTGCAGTGTATATATACAGGAGGAGTGGTACTGTGCAGTGTATATATACAGGACAGGAGGAGCGGTACTGTGCAGTGTATATATACAGGAGGAGTGGTACTGTGCAGTGTATATACAGGACAGGAGGAGTGGTACTGTGCAGTGTATATATACAGGAGGAGTGGTATGTGCAGTGTATATATACAGGAGGAGCGGTACTGTGCAGTGTATATATACAGGACAGGAGGAGCGGTACTGTGCAGTGTATATATACAGGATAGGAGGAGCGGTACTGTGCAGTGTATATATACAGGACAGGGGGAGTGGTACTGTGCAGTGTATATATACAGGAGGAGCGGTACTGTGCAGTGTATATATACAGGAGGAGTGGTACTGTGCAGTGTATATATGCAGGAGGAGCGGTACTGTGCAGTGTATATATACAGGACAGGAGGAGAGGTACTGTGCAGTGTATATACAGGACAGGAGGAGTGGTATGGGCAGTGTATATATACAGGAGGAGCGGTACTGTGCAGTGTATATATACAGGACAGGAGGAGAGCTACTGTGCAGTGTATATATACAGGATAGGAGGAGAGGTACTGTGCAGTGTATATATACAGGAGGAGTGGTACTGTGCAGTGTATATATACAGGACAGGAGGAGAGGTACTGTGCAGTGTATATATACAGGACAGGAGGAGAGCTACTGTGCAGTGTATATATACAGGATAGGAGGAGAGGTACTGTGCAGTGTATATATACAGGAGGAGTGGTACTGTGCAGTGTATATATACAGGAGGAGTGGTACTGTGCAGTGTATATATACAGGAGGAGTGGTACTGTGCAGTGTATATATACAGGAGGAGTGGTACTGTGCAGTGTATATATACAGGACAGGGGGAGTGGTACTGTGCAGTGTATATATACAGGAGGAGTGGTACTGTGCAGTGTATATATACAGGAGGAGTGGTACTGTGCAGTGTATATATACAGGAGGAGTGGTGCTGTGCAGTGTATATATACAGAAGGAATGGTACTGTGCAGTGTATATATACAGGAGGAGTGGTACTGTGCAGTGTATATATACAGGAGGAGTGGTACTGTGCAGTGTATATATACAGGAGGAGTGGTACTGTGCAGTGTATATATACAGGAGGAGTGGTACTGTGCAGTGTATATATACAGGAGGAGTGGTGCTGTGCAGTGTATTTACAGGACAGGAGGAGTGGTACTGTGCAGTGTATATATATTCAGGAGGAGTGGTACTGTGCAGTGTATATATACAGGAGGAGTGGTACTGTGCAGTGTATATATACAGGAGGAGTGGTACTGTGCAGTGTATATATACAGGAGGAGTGGTACTGTGCAGTGTATATATACAGGAGGAGTGGTACTGTGCAGTGTATATATACAGGAGGAGTGGTACTGTGCAGTGTACATATATTCAGGAGGAGTGGTACTGTGCAGTGTATATATACAGGAGGAGTGGTACTCTGCAGTGTATATATACAGGAGGAGTGGTACTGTGCAGTGTATATACAGGACAGGAGGAGTGGTACTGTGCAGTGTATATATACAGGAGGAGTGGTATGTGCAGTGTATATATACAGGAGGAGTGGTACTGTGCAGTGTATATATACAGGACAGGAGGAGCGGTACTGTGCAGTGTATATATACAGGATAGGAGGAGTGGTACTGTGCAGTGTATATATACAGGAGGAGCGGTACTGTGCAGTGTATATATACAGGACAGGAGGAGAGGTACTGTGCAGTGTATATATACAGGATAGGAGGAGAGGTACTGTGCAGTGTATATATACAGGGGAGTGATAGTAATGTGCAGTGTATATATACAGGAGGAGTGGTACTGTGCAGTGTATATATACAGGAGGAGTGGTACTGTGCAGTGTATATATACAGGACAGGGGGAGTGGTACTGTGCAGTGTATATATACAGGAGGAGTGGTACTGTGCAGTGTATATATACAGGATAGGAGGAGAGGTACTGTGCAGTGTATAGATACAGGGGAGTGATGGTACTGTGCAGTGTATATATACAGGAGGAGTGGTACTGTGCAGTGTATATATACAGGACAGGGGGAGTGGTACTGTGCAGTGTATATATACAGGAGGAGTGGTACTGTGCAGTGTATATATACAGGAGGAGTGGTGCTGTGCAGTGTATATATACAGGAGTAGTGGTACTGTGCAGTGTATATATACAGGAGGAGTGGTACTGTGCAGTGTATATCTACAGGGGAGTGGTACTGTGCAGTGTGTATATATACAGGAGAAGTGGTACTGTGCAGTGTATATATACAGGGGAGTGATGGTACTGTGCAGTGTATATATACAGGAGGAGTGGCACTGTGCAGTGTATATATACAGGAGGAGAGGTACTGTGCAGTGTATATATACAGGACAGGAGGAGTGGTACTGTGCAGTGTATATATACAGGATAGGAGGAGTGGTACTGTGCAGTGTATATATACAGGAGGAGTGGTACTGTGCAGTGTATATATACAGGATAGGAGGAGAGGTACTGTGCAGTCTATATATATACAGGAGGAGTGGTACTGTGCAGTGTATATATACAGGATAGGAGGAGAGGTACTGTGCAGTGTATAGATACAGGGGAGTGATGGTACTGTGCAGTGTATATATACAGGAGGAGTGGTACTGTGCAGTGTATATATACAGGACAGGGGGAGTGGTACTGTGCAGTGTATATATACAGGAGGAGTGGTACTGTGCAGTGTATATATACAGGATAGGAGGAGAGGTACTGTGCAGTGTATAGATACAGGGGAGTGATGGTACTGTGCAGTGTATATATACAAGAGGAGTGGTACTGTGCAGTGTATATATACAGGACAGGGGGAGTGGTACTGTGCAGTGTATATATACAGGAGGAGTGGTACTGTGCAGTGTATATATACAGGATGAGTGGTGCTGTGCAGTGTATATATACAGGAGGAGTGGTACTGTGCAGTGTATATATACAGGAGGAGTGGTACTGTGCAGTGTATATCTACAGGGGAGTGGTACTGTGCAGTGTGTATATATACAGGAGGAGTGGTACTGTGCAGTGTATATATACAGGGGAGTGATGGTACTGTGCAGTGTATATATACAGGAGGAGTGGTACTGTGCAGTGTATATATACAGGAGGAGAGGTACTGTGCAGTGTATATATACAGGACAGGAGGAGTGGTACTGTGCAGTGTATATATACAGGATAGGAGGAGTGGTACTGTGCAGTGTATATATACAGGACAGGAGGAGTGGTACTGTGCAGTGTATATATACAGGAGGAGTGGTACTGTGCAGTGTATATATACAGAAGGAGCAGTACTGTGCAGTGTATATATACAGAAGGAGCGGTACTGTGCAGTGTATATATACAGGAGGAGTGGTACTGTGCAGTGTATATATACAGGAGGAGTGGTACTGTGCAGTGTATATATACAGGAGGAGTGGTACTGTGCAGTGTATATATACAGGAGGAGTGGTACTGTGCAGTGTATATATACAGGAGGAGTGGTACTGTGCAGTGTTTATATACAGGACAGGGGGAGTGGTACTGTGCAGTGTATATATACAGGAGGAGTGGTACTGTGCAGGGTATATATACAGGAGGAGTGGTACTGTGCAGTGTATATATACAGGAGGAGTGGTACTGTGCAGTGTATATATACAGGACAGGAGGAGCAGTACTGTGCAGTGTATATATACAGGAGGAGTGGTACTGTGCCGGGTATATATACAGGAGGAGTGGTACTGTGCAGTGTATATATACAGGAGGAGTGGTACTGTGCAGTGTATATATACAGGAGGAGTGGTACTGTGCAGTGTATATATACAGGAGGAGTGGTACTGTGCAGTGTATATATACAGGACAGGGGGAGTGGTACTGTGCAGTGTATATATACAGGAGGAGTGGTACTGTGCAGTGTATATATACAGGAGGAGTGGTATGTGCAGTGTATATATACAGGAGGAGTGGTACTGTGCAGTGTATATATACAGGACAGGAGGAGCGGTACTGTGCAGTGTATATATACAGAATAGGAGGAGTGGTACTGTGCAGTGTATATATACAGGACAGGAGGAGTGGTACTGTGCAGTGTATATATACAGGATAGGAGGAGAGGTACTGTGCAGTGTATATATACAGGAGGAGCGGTACTGTGCAGTGTATATACAGGACAGGAGGAGCAGTACTGTGCAGTGTATATACAGGAGGAGTGGTACTGTGCAGGGTATATATACAGGAGGAGTGGCACTGTGCAGTGTATATATACAGGGCAGAGGTACTGTGCAGTGTATATATACAGGAGGAGTGGCACTGTGCAGTGTATATATACAGGAGGAGTGGTACTGTGCAGTGTATATATACAGGAGGAGTGGTACTGTGCAGTGTATATATACAGGAGGAGTGGTACTGTGCAGTGTATATATACAGGAGGAGTGGTACTGTGCAGTGTATATATACAGGAGGAGTGGTACTGTGCAGTGTATATATACAGGAGGAGTGGTACTGTGCAGTGTATATATACAGGAGGAGTGGTACTGTGCAGTGTATATATACAGGAGGAGTGGTACTGTGCAGTGTATATATACAAGACAGGAGGAGCAGTACTGTGCAGTGTATATATACAGGAGGAGTGGTACTGTGCAGTGTATATATACAGGAGGAGTGGTATGTGCAGTGTATATATACAGGAGGAGTGGTACTGTGCAGTGTATATATACAGGACAGGAGGAGCGCTACTGTGCAGTGTATATATACAGGATAGGAGGAGTGGTACTGTGCAGGGTATATATACAGGAGGAGTGGTACTGTGCAGTGTATATATACAGGAGGAGTGGTACTGTGCAGTGTATATATACAGGAGGAGTGGTTCTGTGCAGTGTATATATACAGGAGGAGTGGTACTGTGCAGTGTATATATACAGGACAGGGGGAGTGGTACTGTGCAGTGTATATATACAGGAGGAGTGGTACTGTGCAGTGTATATATACAGGATAGGAGGAGTGGTACTGTGCAGTGTATATATACAGGATAGGAGGAGAGGTACTGTGTAGTGTATAGATACAGGGGAGTGATGGTACTGTGCAGTGTATATATACAGGAGGAGTGGTACTGTGCAGTGTATATATACAATAGGAGTGGTACTGTGCAGTGTATATATACAGGAGGAGTGGTACTGTGCAGTGTATAGATACAGGGGAGTGATGGTACTGTGCAGTGTATATATACAGGAGGAGTGGTACTGTGCAGTGTATATATACAGGAGGAGTGGTACTGTGCAGTGTATATACACAGGAGGAGTGGTACTGTGCAGTGTATATATACAGGACAGGGGGAGTGGTACTGTGCAGTGTATTTATACAGGAGGAGTGGTACTGTGCAGTGTATATATAAAGGAGGAGTGGTACTATGCAGTGTATATATACAGGAGGAGTGGTACTGTGCAGTGTATATATACAGGAGGAGTGGTACTGTGCAGTGTATATATACAGGACAGGAGGATTGGTACAGTGCAGTGTATATATACAGGAGGAGTGGTACTGTGCAGTGTATATATACAGGAGGAGTGGTACTGTGCAGTGTATATATACAGGATAGGAGGAGAGGTACTGTGCAGTGTATATATACAGGAGGAGTGGTACTGTGCAGTGTATATATACAGGAGGAGTGGTACTGTGCAGTGTATATACAGGAGGAGTGGTACTGTGCAGTGTATATATACAGGAGGAGTGAAACTGTGCAGTGTATATATACAGGAGGAGTGGTACTGTGCAGTGTATATATACAGGAGGAGTGGTGCTGTGCAGTGTATATATACAGGACAGGAGGATTGGTACAGTGCAGTGTATATATACAGGAGGAGTGGTACTGTGCAGTGTATATATACAGGAGGAGTGGTACTGTGCAGTGTATATATACAGGAGGAGTGGTACTGTGCAGTGTATATATACAGGAGGAGTGGTACTGTGCAGTGTATATATACAGGAGGAGTGGTACTGTGCAGTGTATATATACAGGAGGAGTGGTACTGTGCAGTGTATATATACAGGAGGAGTGGTACTGTGCAGTGTATATATACAGGAGGAGTGGTACTGTGCAGTGTATATATACAGGACAGGAGGATTGGTACAGTGCAGTGTATATATACAGGAGGAGTGGTACTGTGCAGTGTATATATACAGGAGGAGTGGTACTGTGCAGTGTATATATACAGGATAGGAGGAGAGGTACTGTGCAGTGTATATATACAGGAGGAGTGGTACTGTGCAGTGTATATATACAGGAGGAGTGGTACTGTGCAGTGTATATATACAGGAGGAGTGGTACTGTGCAGTGTATATATACAGGAGGAGTGGTACTGTGCAGTGTATATATACAGGAGGAGTGGTGCTGTGCAGTGTATATATACAGGAGGAGTGGTGCTGTGCAGTGTATATATACAGGAGGGGTGGTACTGTGCAGTGTATATATACAGGAGGAGTGGTACTGTGCAGTGTATATATACAGGATAGGAGGAGAGGTACTGTGCAGTGTATATATACAGGAGGAGTGGTACTGTGCAGTGTATATATACAGGAGGAGTGGTACTGTGCAGTGTATATATACAGGAGGAGTGGTGCTGTGCAGTGTATATATACAGGAGGAGTGGTACTGTGCAGTGTATATATACAGGATAGGAGGAGAGGTACTGTGCAGTGTATATATACAGGAGGAGCGGTACTGTGCAGTGTATATACAGGACAGGAGGAGCAGTACTGTGCAGTGTATATATACAGGAGGAGTGGTACTGTGCAGTGTATATATACAGGACAGGAGGAGTGGTACTGTGCAGTGTATATATACAGGAGGAGTGGTACTGTGCAGTGTATATATACAGGATAGGAGGAGAGGTACTGTGCAGTGTATATATACAGGAGGAGTGGTACTGTGCAGTGTATATATACAGGACAGGAGGATTGGTACAGTGCAGTGTATATATACAGGAGGAGTGGTACTGTGCAGTGTATATATACAGGAGGAGTGGTACTGTGCAGTGTATATATACAGGAGGAGTGGTACTGTGCAGTGTATATATACAGGAGGAGTGGTACTGTGCAGTGTATATATACAGGAGGAGTGGTACTGTGCAGTGTATATATACAGGAGGAGTGGTACTGTGCAGTGTATATATACAGGAGGAGTGGTACTGTGCAGTGTATATATACAGGAGGAGTGGTACTGTGCAGTGTATATATACAGGAGGAGTGGTACTGTGCAGTGTATATATACAGGAGGAGTGGTACTGTGCAGTGTATATATACAGGAGGAGTGGTACTGTGCAGTGTATATATACAGGAGGAGTGGTGCTGTGCAGTGTATATATACAGGAGGAGTGGTGCTGTGCAGTGTATATATACTGGAGGAGTGGTACTGTGCAGTGTATATATACAGGAGGAGTGGTACTGTGCAGTGTATATCTACAGGATAGGAGGAGAGGTACTGTGCAGTGTATATATACAGGAGGAGTGGTACTGTGCAGTGTATATATACAGGAGGAGTGGTACTGTGCAGTGTATATATACAGGAGGAGTGGTACTGTGCAGTGTATATATACAGGAGGAGTGGTTCTGTGCAGTGTATATATACAGGAGGAGTGGTGCTGTGCAGTGTATATATACAGGAGGAGTGGTACTGTGCTGTGTATATATACAGGAGGAGTGGTACTGTGCAGTGTATATATACAGGATAGGAGGAGAGGTACTGTGCAGTGTATATATACAGGAGGAGTGGTGCTGTGCAGTGTATATATACAGGAGGAGTGGTACTGTGCAGTGTATATATACAGGAGGAGTGGTACTGTGCAGTGTATATATACAGGAGGAGTGGTGCTGTGCAGTGTATATATACAGGAGGAGTGGTACTGTGCAGTGTACATATACAGGATAGGAGGAGAGGTACTGTGCAGTGTATATATACAGGAGGAGCGGTACTGTGCAGTGTATATACAGGACAGGAGGAGCAGTACTGTGCAGTGTATATATACAGGAGGAGTGGTACTGTGCAGTGTATATATACAATAGGAGTGGTACTGTGCAGTGTATATATACAGGACAGGAGGATTGGTACAGTGCAGTGTATATATACAGGAGGAGTGGTACTGTGCAGTGTATATATACAGGATAGGAGGAGAGGTACTGTGCAGTGTATATATACAGGAGGAGTGGTACTGTGCAGTGTATATATACAGGAGGAGTGGTACTGTGCAGTGTATATATACAGGAGGAGTGGTACTGTGCAGTGTATATATACAGGAGGAGTGGTTCTGTGCAGTGTATATATACAGGAGGAGTGGTGCTGTGCAGTGTATATATACAGGAGGAGTGGTACTGTGCAGTGTATATATACAGGAGGAGTGGTACTGTGCAGTGTATATATACAGGATAGGAGGAGAGGTACTGTGCAGTGTATATATACAGGAGGAGTGGTACTGTGCAGTGTATATATACAGGAGGAGTGGTACTGTGCAGTGTATATATACAGGAGGAGTGGTGCTGTGCAGTGTATATATACAGGAGGAGTGGTACTGTGCAGTGTATATATACAGGAGGAGTGGTACTGTGCAGTGTATATATACAGGAGGAGCGGTACTGTGCAGTGTATATACAGGACAGGAGGAGCAGTACTGTGCAGTGTATATATACAGGAGGAGTGGTACTGTGCAGTGTATATATACAGGAGGAGTGGTACTGTGCAGTGTATATATACAGGACAGGAGGATTGGTACAGTGCAGTGTATATATACAGGAGGAGTGGTACTGTGCAGTGTATATATACAGGAGGAGTGGTACTGTGCAGTGTATATATACAGGAGGAGTGGTACTGTGCAGTGTATATATACAGGAGGAGTGGTACTGTGCAGTGTATATATACAGGAGGAGTGGTACTGTGCAGTGTATATATACAGGAGGAGTGGTACTGTGCAGTGTATATATACAGGAGGAGTGGTACTGTGCAGTGTATATATACAGGAGGAGTGGTACTGTGCAGTGTATATATACAGGAGGAGTGGTACTGTGCAGTGTATATATACAGGAGGAGTGGTGCTGTGCAGTGTATATATACAGGAGGAGTGGTACTGTGCAGTGTATATATACAGGAGGAGTGGTACTGTGCAGTGTATATATACAGGAGGAGTGGTACTGTGCAGTGTATATATACAGGAGGAGTGGTACTGTGCAGTGTATATATACAGGAGGAGTGGTACTGTGCAGTGTATATATACAGGAGGAGTGGTGCTGTGCAGTGTATATATACAGGAGGAGTGGTACTGTGCAGTGTATATATACAGGAGGAGTGGTACTGTGCAGTGTATATATACAGGAGGAGCAGTACTGTGCAGTGTATATATACAGGAGGAGTGGTACTGTGCAGTGTATATATACAGGAGAAGTTTTACTGTGCAGTGTATATATACAGGAGGAGTGGTACTGTGCAGTGTATATACAGGACAGGAGGAGCAGTACTGTGCAGTGTATATATGCAGGAGGAGCGGTACTGTGCAGTGTATATACAGGACAGGAGGAGCGGTACTGTGCAGTGTATATACAGGACAGGAGGAGCAGTACTGTGCAGTGTATATATACAGGAGGAGTGGTACTGTGCAGTGTATATATACAGGAGGAGTGGTACTGTGCAGTGTATATATACAGGAGGAGTGGTACTGTGCAGTGTATATATACAGGAGAAGTTTTACTGTGCAGTGTATATATACAGGAGGAGTGGTACTGTGCAGTGTATATACAGGACAGGAGGAGCAGTACTGTGCAGTGTATATATGCAGGAGGAGCGGTACTGTGCAGTGTATATACAGGACAGGAGGAGCGGTACTGTGCAGTGTATATACAGGACAGGAGGAGCAGTACTGTGCAGTGTATATATACAGGAGGAGTGGTACTGTGCAGTGTATATATACAGGAGGAGTGGTACTGTGCAGTGTATATATACAGGAGGAGTGGTACTGTGCAGTGTATATATACAGGAGGAGTGGTACTGTGCAGTGTATATATACAGGAGGAGTGGTACTGTGCAGTGTATATATACAGGAGGAGTGGTACTGTGCAGTGTATATATACAGGATAGGAGGAGAGGTACTGTGCAGTGTATATATACAGGAGGAGCGGTACTGTGCAGTGTATATACAGGACAGGAGGAGCAGTACTGTGCAGTGTATATATACAGGAGGAGTGGTACTGTGCAGTGTATATATACAGGAGGAGTGGTACTGTGCAGTGTATATATACAGGAGGAGTGGTACTGTGCAGTGTATATATACAGGAGGAGTGGTACAGTGCAGTGTATATATACAGGAGGAGTGGTACTGTGCAGTGTATATATACAGGAGGAGTGGTACTGTGCAGTGTATATATACAGGGGAGTGGTACTGTGCAGTGTGTATATATACAGGAGCAGTGGTACTGTGCAGTGTATATATACAGGAGGAGTGGTACTGTGCAGTGTATATATACAGGAGGAGAAGTACTGTGCAGTGTATATATACAGGACAGGAGGAGTGGTACTGTGCAGTGTATATATACAGGAGGAGTGGTTCTGTGCAGTGTATATATACAGGGGAGAGGTACTGTGCAGTGTATATATACAGGAGGAGTGGTACTGTGCAGTGTATATATACAGGGGAGTGGTACAGTGCAGTGTATATATACAGGACAGGAGGAGTGGTACTGTGCAGTGTATATATACAGGAGAAGTGGTTCTGTGCAGTGTATATATACAGGGGAGTGGTACAGTGCAGTGTATATATACAGGACAAGAGGAGTGGTACTGTGCAGTGTATATATACAGGAGGAGTGGTACTGTGCAGTGTATATATACAGGAGGAGTGGTACTGTGCAGTGTATATATACAGGAGGAGTGGTACTGTGCAGTGTATATATACAGGACAGGAGGAGAGGTACTGTGCAGTGTATATATACAGGAGGAGCGGTACAGTGCAGTGTATATATACAGGAGGAGTGGTACTGTGCAGTGTATATATACAGGACAGGAGGAGTGGTACTGTGCAGTGTATATATACAGGAGGAGTGGTACTGTGCAGTGTATATATACAGGAGGAGTGGTACTGTGCAGTGTATATATACAGGAGGAGTGGTACTGTGCAGTGTATATATACAGGGGAGTGGTACTGTGCAGTGTGTATATATACAGGAGGAGTGGTACTGTGCAGTGTATATATACAGGAGGAGCGGTACTGTGCAGTGTATATATACAGGAGGAGTGGTACTGTGCAGTGTATATATACAGGAGGAGTGGTACTGTGCAGTGTATAAATACAGGAGGAGCGGTACAGTGCAGTGTATATATACAGGACAGGAGGAGTGGTACTGTGCAGTGTATATATATACAGGAGGAGTGGTACTGTGCAGTGTATAAATATAGGAGGAGCGGTACAGTGCAGTGTATATATACAGGACAGGAGGAGTGGTACTGTGCAGTGTATATATACAGGAGGAGTGGTACTGTGCAGTGTATATATACAGGGGAGTGGTACTGTGCAGTGTGTATATATACAGGAGGAGTGGTACTGTGCAGTGTATATATACAGGAGGAGTGGTACTGTGCAGTGTATAAATACAGGAGGAGCGGTACAGTGCAGTGTATATATACAGGACAGGAGGAGTGGTACTGTGCAGTGTATATATACAGGAGGAGTGGTACTGTGCAGTGTATATATACAGGGGAGTGGTACTGTGCAGTGTGTATATATACAGGAGGAGTGGTACTGTGCAGTGTATATATACAGGAGGAGTGGTACTGTGCAGTGTATATATACAGGAGGAGCGGTACAGTGCAGTGTATATATACAGGACAGGAGGAGTGGTACTGTGCAGTGTATATATACAGGAGGAGTGGTACTGTGCAGTGTATATATACAGGGGAGTGATGGTACTGTGCAGTGTATATATACAGGAGGAGTGGTACTGTGCAGTGTATATATACAGGAGGAGTGGTACTGTGCAGTGTATATATACAGGAGGAGAGAAACTGTGCAGTGTATATATACAGGACAGGAGGAGTGGTACTGTGCAGTGTATATATACAGGGGAGTGGTACAGTGCAGTGTATATATACAGGACAGGAGGAGTGGTACTGTGCAGTGTATATATACAGGAGAAGTGGTACTGTGCAGTGTATATATACAGGAGGAGTGGTACTGTGCAGTGTATATATACAGGAGGAGTGGTACTGTGCAGTGTATATATACAGGACAGGAGGAGAGGTACTGTGCAGTGTATATATACAGGAGGAGTGGTACTGTGCAGTGTATATATACAGGGGAGTGGTACTGTGCAGTGTGTATATATACAGGAGGAGTGGTACTGTGCAGTGTATATATACAGGGCAGTGGTACTGTGCAGTGTATATATACAGGAGGAGTGGTACTGTGCAGTGTATATATACAGGAGGAGTGGTATTGTACAGTGTATATATACAGGACAGGAGGAGTGGTACTGTGCAGTGTATATATACAGGAGGAGTGGTACTGTGCAGTGTATTTATACAGGACAGGAGGAGCGGTACTGTGCAGTGTATATATACAGGAGGAGTGGTACTGTGCAGTGTATATATACAGGGCAGTGGTACTGTGCAGTGTATATATACAGGAGGAGTGGTACTGTGCAGTGTATATATACAGGGCAGTGGTACTGTGCAGTGTATATATACAGGGCAGTGGTACTGTGCAGTGTATATATACAGGGCAGTGGTACTGTGCGGTGTATATATACAGGGCAGTGGTGCTGTGCAGTGTATATATACAGGACAGTGGTACTGTGCAGTGTATATATAGAGGGGAGTGGTACTGTGCAGTGTATATATACAGGGCAGTGGTACTGTGCAGTGTATATATACAGGGCAGTGGTCCTGTGCAGTGTATATATACAGGGGAGTGATGGTACTGTGCAGTGTATATATTGCAGCAGCCGCCCAGGCCCCCAGCACCTGTCCTGTATATATATTATATATACTGTCATACAGGCTGTACAGATACAGTATATACATATACAGGACAGGTGCTGGGGGCCTGGGCGGCTGCTGAAGTATATAATATACAGTATATCAGCTGTGGCCGCCCCAGGTCACCCAGACTGTCAGAATACAGGGATACATCGCACTCACTCAGGCGGGTAGGAGCCCCTCCGGAATCTGCCTGTCCTGATAAGTTCAGCAGCCAGCGAGGGGCGGACAGGAGAGCAGAGCAGGAGAAGTACTCTCTCCGCCCACAAACAAAGTCACGCTGCGTTCTTAACCCCGATGTGCCTGCACTGCCTGCACTGACTGAAAAGATGCTTGTGCCAGCAGGGCTAGATGCCCGCCCCCCGCATTGTGCCGCCCGGGGCGGCCCGCACCCCCCTTCCTACGCCACTGCATGTCTGAAAAAAGGAGGAATAATTGAGTTGATACAACATTACTGTTACGATCTTGGATTCACATTAGTCTCAGATACCTATTGTGAATCCTTTCTAAAGTGGTTAAAATTTAAGGCTGCATTGAGAAATGTCCGATCTATCAAAATATAAAATAAATTAATCCGAACTGTTAATCGGCGTAACGAAGGCACAGTTCAAAACACCAGAATTATGTTTTTATTGGCCTCCGCAACATTGCAATAAAATGCAATACGAGGCGATCAAAACATTGTATGTACCCAAAATGGTATAAATAAATTCATAAGCTAAGGGTGCAAAAAATAAGCCCTCAGCAGTCCCAGATCCCGAAAAATGAAAACGCTATAAGCCTTGGAAAATGGCAACAGAAGCAAAAAATCTTTTTACACAAATGTCCGACTTTTTTTTTCACGACTTAAATAAAAAAAAAAACCTGTATATATTTGGTATCTGCTTAATTGTACAGGTCTGAAGAATAATATTGCCAGGTCAGTTTTACCATATAGTGAACCTGGTAAATGAAAAAAAAAATAAAATAAAAAACAATTGTGGAATTGCACTTTTTTTTCAATTCCATGCACTTATTTTTTTTTTTCCATTTTCCAGTAGACTATATGGTAAAATAAATGTATGTTACGATTCCTCCACTCGTGAGTGATTGCTATGCTGCCAATGGAAACTGTGTCTTGCTGAAGTGTCATTGTTTTGCTTGACAGCTTGGCTGTCCAATCCTGTGACAGACGTGCTGAGCTGTCGACGCTTTGATTAACAGCTCAGCTGTCCAATCTGTGACTGGGAGGTGCAGGACTTTCTCCAGGTGTTCCGTGTTCTGGAGATTGCCCAAACTATTTAACTGAGCTGTCTGCCCTGATCCCTGACAGATGTAGTTTGTGCTTCCTGGTGAGTGTTAGCCTGATTCTGTTGTTCTGATCTTCTGTTACCTGACTTGGACAGTGTCGTGACTATTCCTTTGTCTTGTTCTTTGGTTTTGATCTGCTGTCTCTTGATATTGACCCTGAACTGTGACCTGACTTAGTCTTTTCCCTTGATTATCTATGTGCTCTCTTGGTATTGACCCGGAAAGTCTGACTTTTCTGCTTCTCATTTTTTTCCAAGAGTAGTGACTAGCATCACAATGTAGTAATTGAAAAGTATAACTCATGCCATGAAGAAAAAGCCCTTATACAGCTATATTGATGGAAAAAGAAAAAAGTTATTGTCCTTGAAAGAAGGGGAGAAAAAAATGAAAAACTGGAAAATTGCTCAGTGGTTAATGGGAATTTGTCAAAAAATTTTGCTATTTAATCATAGATCAGCATGAAGTAGGGACAGAGTCTAATTCAGGTTGTGCTATTCACTGGACTACTTATTGTTTCAATAAAATCAGTGATTTATCAGCAGGAGATTATCACTAGAGGACTAGTTGTCTCGTGCCATGTAGTCCTCCTGCCCCAACACTGATTGGTAGCTTTCTGCCAATCAGTGTTGCGGGTGGGGTTAAAGAGAGCTCAGCATTCAGAAAACTACTAGATCTACAGCAAAGAAAACTGATTTTTATCAAAATTGCACCCATCAGCTCAGTAAGTGACACATCACAGGATACAAGGTCTCTTTCTATACATAATGCTGTTCTCGCATAGCAATAAAAACCTGGTGACTGATTCCCTTTAACGATGTAGAAATGCTTGATTTTTTTTTTTTTTCTACTCTTTAAGGAGAAATGTTGCTAAATTTTGGAAGAGTAAAGACAATGGTTTAAATTTTATCCGGATTATTACATGCAGCCAATTTTGACTGAGTTGTGTTCTAACATCAGGTATCAAAGTAATTGTGGAATTATTGCGAAAATGTCCAGATATGCTTGGCACGCTAGGTACATAGAAGAATAAATTAGGTGGCACGCCACTTTTATCACTTTGGTATAAACACAACATATTTCCCTTTATTGTGTCATTAGTAAAAGTATAGCGATCAAGCTTGGACTGGCCCATAGGAGAAGCGGGGAATCCTCCGGTGGGCCCTTGTGCCGAAGTGGGCAACACTTTATGAGCAGTAGTTGGCACAGTACACTTGATCCACTTTATACAAAGGCAACATCATTCATTTAACAATCTATCCAGGGTATTATAGAGAATAATTACATTTGTAAATGAGGCTAATGAAATATTTGCATGGAACTGAACAGCGGCCCCCCAGAGTCAAGGTTGTTGATGGGCTCTTGGCCCCTCAGCCTGACAATGATAGGGATATATCCTGTGCACACATCGCTGATCCGAAAATACCCTGGCAGAATAACTCCGACACTACATGGAAATCTGTTCTTCCTTTATGGCCACAAAACCCATAAGTGGTTATAGGTTTACAGAAATGGCTTAGCGGATGATTTCTTACTGGCAGCGATGGGTGGAATGAGCACATTGGTGGGCGATGAATGCTGGAGGACACACTGGGGGGGGCAATGCTGGAGGACACACTGGGGGGGCAATGCTGGAGGACACACTGGGGGGGGCAATGCTGGAGACACTGGGGCAGATGATTGCTGGACACACTGGGGCAATGCTGGAGACACTAGGCCAGATTGCTGGACACACTGGTGGTAATAGGCTGGACACACTGGGGCAGATTGCTGGAGACACTGGGGGTAATATGCTGGACACACTGGAGGCATGGGCAGAATGTAGACATGGGGCAGGATTGGATCATGGGGCAGGATGGGGGAGATCATATGGTGTAGAATGGATACTCATGAGTGCAGGATGGGAGAACATATGGCTGGAGCCAGGAATGAGATAAACGGGGCCAGCGTGGGGAATATTATTTGTTGTGAATACGGTTGTCGGGCTCCCTCCTGTGGTCATGAATGGTACTTCGGCTGGTTCTGTCCATGGACTTCCTCTGGTGGGTGTTTCTGAGTTTCACAGGTGACGAGGTTAATTTAACTCCACTTAGTTCTTTGCTCCATGCCACCTTTCAATGTTCCAGTATTGGTCTAGTTCACTCCTGGGTCGTTCTTGTGACCGGTCTTCCCATCAGAAGCTAAGTTCCAGCTTGTATTTCTTTGGTTTGCTATTTTTCTGTCCAGCTTGCTATTTAATTTGTTGTCTTGCTTGCTGGAAGCTCTGGGACGCAGAGGGAGCGCCTCCGCACCGTGAGTTGGTGCGGAGGGTCATTTTGCACCCTCTGCGTGGTCTTTTTGTAGGTTTTTGTGCTGACCGCAAAGTAACCTTTCCTATCCTCAGTCTGTTCAGTAAGTCGGGCCTCACTTTGCTAAATCTATTTCATCTGTTTGTATTTTCATCTTTACTCAGTCATTATATGTGGGGGGCTGCCGTTTCCTTTGGGGAATTTCTCTGCGGCAAGGTAGGCTTTATTTCTATCTTCAGGGCTAGCTAGTTTCTTAGGCTGTGCCGAGTTGCATAGGGAGCGTTGGGTGCAATCCACGGCTATTTCTAGTGTGGTTGATAGGTTTAGGGATTGTGGTCAGCAGAGTTCCCACGTCCCAGAGCTCGTCCTTATTATCAGTAACTATCAGGTCATTCCGTGTGCTCTTAACCACCAGGTCCATTATTGTCCTGACCACCAGGTCATAACAATTATTACCATAGGGGCTAATTAAGGGATATTATTACTGCAGTGATGTATTTATTTTATTTTTTGAGTATACTGTTTTAAATGGGAACAGTCCTGTTACTGTGCAGAGTGACACTATATCACCTTTTTTCTTCATGTGGTGTAATGTAGAAGTTGTGAAAAATTAAGTAATGTGTTCTGCAAGCGGAGCTCAAGATAACTGTGTTATTTTCTGCAGAAACGAGTCCTGGCTGGAAGGAATGATGGCGGTCTGTGCTGGATCAAAGATGAAGGACTTCACCTAGAGACGTCACTGGTGAGTCAGTGTTACCTATACACTGACACTATACATTGTATACTATATACAAAGGTCCTGTGTACAATGTCACCAGTGATCACTGTATTACCTATACATTATATACAGAGCTCCTGTGTATAATACCACCAGTGATCTCTGTATTACCTCTACACAGACACTGCATACTAATTACAGATCTCCTGTGAATACTGGCACTTATGGTGATAGTATTGTGTTTTGTTTTTTTCATTACTGATCAGTATTGTAGTATTCAGTCACTATGTGGTCTGGAAATGGTGTTGTGGTATTTGTCCCTTGTATGTGCTATTTGGTCACCAAGTGGTAATAAGTGGTCTTGACATGGTGCGGTTGTAGTTGTTCCTTGTATGTGATATTATTGGTCAAGATATACCTAAATTGTATTGCAGATTTTAACAAATATTTAATAGGTTACAGTAGAGTAGGGCCCGGCCATTTTTTCCCTTCACCATGACAGCGCCGCACGTGAGAGATGGCATCCGACCCCAGGAACAGGAAACCTGTAGCAGAGATATAAGAATGGGGCGGCCCCTCTCTCCTCAGTTTGGTTTCCTGTTCCTGCAGGTGGACGCCTGTCGCAGAGCTCCTACCTCCGGAGGGATACCCCCTCTGATGAGTCCGGTCCGGAGGCCGAGGTCCGCGGGGAAGCCAGCCGTAGTCGGCGGGATCGCGTGCGGTGCTGTCCGGTGTTGGGCTGCTGGGTCCGCGCCATCCCTTTCCTCGCTGGACTCCCCGGCGACCGCTCTGTGCAAGAGGCCGGTCCGGGGTTGCGGGGGCGTGTCCCTCACTGACGCTGGCACCGAAGTGAGGGATGACGACTTCCGGTCGCAGGAAGTGACGTCACACGCCGAGGGAGCCGGTGTGCTGGACACTTCCGGGCGGAAGCTGATCCAGTGGCGCGCACACCGCTCCTCTATAAAATACGGCAGCAAAGAGGAGTCGCTGGTCCTGCTCTTCAGACGGAGATGACCGAACCAGCGGTAGATCCGGAGCTGCTGATGCCTGCGCCTAAAATGTCGGAAGACACTCAAGCTGCAGGGGTACCCAGGGTCCTGGAGGGGTGAGTGCCTTTGTAAGGCAAGCTACGCACACACTGATACCTGTACACTGTGTTTTGTAGGAAGGGAAAGCCACCTCCAAGCAAAAGAATAGGGTCTGTCCACTATGTATAGCCTAGGGAGTTTTTCTTTACAACAAAAAGATCTGCCAGCCCTGTATTGACAGAACAGTTGCGGAGGAATCTTCTTCCCTATTACAAAACATTAAAACAATCATACGGGAGGAAGTTAAATCTACAGTTAAAGAACAGTTGAGACATCACACAAAGGAGACCCCCCCCCCCCCCCTCCCCCAACAAGTGAACAAGGGTCGGATGTAGATTCAGGGGATGAGCCGGGAGCCTTAACCCCCTCTGATGCCTCAGATTTAGACTCCTCAGATGAGGAGTATGGCCGCCCATGCTTTCAGTCGGAGGACATTGGAAAGCTGCTCAAACTTGTCAGAACGACTATGGGAGTAGAGAACCACGGACAATCCAAGACACCATGTTTAGCAACTTGGAGGAGAAGAAGCGAAAGTTTTTCCCCTTCCATGATAACATAATTAAATTAATAAAACGTGAGTGGAAAAAGCCTAATAAAAAGATGTCTGTCCCTCAGGCATTAAAACGCAAATACCCCTTTGATGAGGAGGTCTGTGAGAAGTGGGATAAGGCGCCTAAGTTAGATGCAGCCATCGCCAGCACTTCTAAGGGGGTTGCGTTACCATTTGAAGACATGGGAGCCCTAAGGGACCCCTTCAACAAAAAAGCAGATGCTTTTCTAAAGTCGGCTTGGGAAGCAGCGACATGGTCATTTAAACCCGGGGTTGCTGCCACTTGCACGGCACGTGCTATGGTCAAGTGGTTAGAGGAGTTAAGTGACCAAATCAAAAACAAATGCCCAAGAGAGAGGCTTCTGGAAGCATTGCCCTCTCTGCAAGGCGCCGCAAGATTCCTAGCAGACGCCTCGATAGATTCAGTTAGAAGTGCCGCACGCGTGTGTGCCTTATCTAATTCAGGAAGGAGAACATTATGGCTGAAAAATTGGACGGCTGACTTCCAATCAAAGGTCAAACTCTGCGGAGTACCCTGTGAAGGGCAATACCTTTTTGGCAAATCTCTAGACGAGATCCTTGAGAAAGCGTCGGACAAAAAGAAGCGGTTTCCACCCCCTTCCTTTCCCAGGCGCCGATGGGATACCTCTCGTTCGTCCTTTCGTGGTGGATATAGAGGGACCCGCGGCCGATCAGATGACAGGTCTAGTCGAGGCAGACCCTGGAGAGAGCAAAAGGAAAGGGGATTCCTTTTCAACAAACCTCCCCCCAAGCCTGATCCCAAAAATCAGTGACGCCAGCATTCCGGTGGGGGGAAGACTCCGGCGGTTTGTCCATCACTGGGCAGCACTGCCGGCTTCTCATTGGATAACAAATTTGTTGTCAGAAGGTCTAAAGTTCAAATTCTCCAACCTCCCACCAAATCGTGTAAAAATGACCCAGGTGGGGGGAAAAAATCAGGCCATATTAGAAAGAGAAATTTATCTCCTCATGCAAAAAGAAGTGTTAGAAGAAGTACCCCATCAAGAGATAGGGAAAGGGTTCTACAGCACTTTATTTCTAACACCAAAACCAGACGGCTCGCTAAGGGTAATATTCAACCTAAAAGCCCTAAACCATTACATTCAAATAGACAAGTTCAAGATGGAGACTTTAAAGACCGCAGTAAAAGTACTCGACCCAAACTGTTACATGGTGGTGATCGATCTTACAGACGCTTACTACCATGTGCCAATCGCCGTCCAACACCAACAATACCTAAGATTGGTGGTAAATCTGGGAAAAACCCCCGTCCATCTACAATATCAATGTCTTCCTTTTGGGGTAGCCATTGCGCCCCGTATATTCACAAAAATTATTTCCGAAGTAGCATCTTTCGTCAGGAAAGAAGACATAATGTTGGTACCCTATTTGGACGATTTTTTGATAATAGCAAAAAACAAAGAAAGTTGCAAAAGTGCGGCCGCAAGGGTGCTGGAGGTACTGACCAATTTAGGATGGATGATAAACCTGAAAAAATCAAGGCTTGTCCCAACTCAAACCCAAGAATTCCTCGGAATTGTGTTAGATTCAGTCAAGCAGGAGTGTGTCCTCCCACAGAGGAAAGTTCAATCTATCCAACAGAGGGTAGAGTCATTCCAATTACAACAGACTATCTCTCTGAGAAACGCAATGTCACTCCTAGGGGTCCTAACGGCAACGATTCCAGCAACGCGATGGGCACAAAGCCACACACGGGAGTTACAATGGCAGATACTAGCCGAACAAGAGAAAAATCCATACAATCTGAATCGGAAGATTCTTCTGTCACCAGAAGTTCAAAACTCACTAGAGTGGTGGCTGAAAACAGAAAATCTAACCAACGCAGTGCCATGGTCAGTACGAGATCCAGTAGTCATTACTACCGATGCGAGTCCGTGGGGTTGGGGGGCACATTTGGGAGATCAGGTCCTACAGGGTCAATGGGGAAACCCAATGACAACAGCGTCCTCCAATCTAAAAGAATTGTCTGCGGTGAGACTAGCACTTCTTCATATAGGGGAAAGGATTCTGGGAAGACATGTGGTAGTGTTATCCGACAACACAACAATAGCTTATATAAACCGCCAAGGGGGCACAAGATCAACATCCCTTATGGCAGAGGCCAAAGAACTTTTTATATGGGCCGAAAACAACCTTCTTTCGCTAACCGGAACATACTTGAAAGGATCAGAGAATCAAGTAGCCGACTACTTAAGCCGTCACACGTTACATCAGGGGGAGTGGTCCCTGAACCAGCAAGTATTTGGGAAAATATGTGCCAGCTGGGGCGTTCCAGACGTAGACCTGTTCGCCACAAAACAAAATCGGAAGGTGAAGAGGTTCTATTCTCTGAACCCAAGAGAGCACCCGGAGGGGGTAGACGCGTTCCTGTATCGGTGGAACTTCCATCTAGCATACGCATTCCCCCCAATACCATTAATCCCAGCAGTCCTCAGGAAAATTCGGGAGGACAAAGCACGAGTGATCCTCATAGCTCCCTTTTGGCCGAAGAGAGCGTGGTTCACGTGGCTCAGGCGCATGTCTATCTCGGACCCGTGGATCTTTCCGGATGCTCCGGATCTTCTATACCAAGGGCCAGTTCAACATCCCCAAGTTCACAGATTGCATCTCACCGCCTGGAACTTGAAAGGGGACTTCTGTTAGCAAAAGGATTCTCAAGCCCTTTGGTGACCACATTGCTTGCTAGCAGGAAAAAGGTCACCTCAGACAAATACCAAAAAATCTGGCAAAAATTCCTAGATTTTTCGGGACGACAGTTGTCTGACTCTGGTCAACAGGTCCCAGTAAAAGAAATTCTTGAATTTCTCCAAAAAGGGTTGGATAAAGGTCTGTCTACGAACACCTTAAAGGTGCAGGTCTCTGCCCTTGGTGCACTGTTCGATCAAAAACTTGCTGACCACCCTTGGATCTATAGGTTCATTCGAGCCTCCTTTACTTCCAGACCCTCAAAATTAATACCTAAGATAGCTCCCTGGGATTTGAATTTAGTTTTAAAGGCTCTTACCGTTTCCCCCTTTGAACCTCTGGATTCTATATCAATAAAATCCTTGACTCTAAAAACGGTTCTCCTAGTTGCCTTAACGTCTGCCCGCCGTACTTGTGAGTTACAAGCTATGTCGGTGAACCCTCCTTACACTAGTTTCCATGATGACAAAGTAGTTATTAAAACCGATCCTGCCTTTCTTCCGAAGGTCAATTCTAAATTTCATAGAGACCAGGAAATTATTCTGCCCTCTTTTTGTTCCCAACCAAAATCCCAGGGAGAGAAGACCTTCCATTGTCTCGATGTCAGACGCTGCCTCCTTCAATACTTAGAGGCCACAAATTCCTGGCGTCAGTCATCGGCCCTTTTTGTCACCTATCAGGGGACAAACAGGGGAAAAAAGGCCTCAAAGGCAACTATTGCACGGTGGTTGCGTACGGCTATTTCACTTTCGTATTCTTTTTCTGGTCAAGTTCCCCCACAGGGTGTTACGGCTCACTCCACGCGTGCTATAGCCACTTCTTGGGCGGAAAGGGCTAACGCCTCGATAGAACAGATTTGTAAAGCGGCAGTATGGTCATCACCCTCTACCTTCTTCCGACACTATAGGTTAGACTTAGGTCAATCAGACTTGTCTTTTGGGAGAAAGGTGTTGTCTGCTGTCGTCCCACCCTAGGAATCTTCTATTTTTTTCCTCTCACGTGCGGCGCTGTCATGGTGAAGGGAAAAATGATAATTACTTACGGGTAATTTGATTTTCCGGAACCATGACAGCGCCGCATTAATTCCCGCCCTATCTTGGTGATGGTTGTGTGATTCACAAAAAAAAAAAAAAAACTTATTGTATATGGATAAATGTATATATGCAAAGCATGTGTGTACACAAGAGCTAACGAAATAGCTATACAAATGTAAATGATACATAACTGTGTACTAACAAAGCGGTCATCTTCCATACTCTGCAAACAAACTGAGGAGAGAGGGGCCGCCCCATTCTTATATCTCTGCTACAGGTTTCCTGTTCCTGGGGGCGGATGCCATCTCTCACGTGCGGCGCTGTCATGGTTCCGGAAAATCAAATTACCCGTAAGTAATTATCATTTTCTGGAATAATCTGGTTCGGGTATATCATGACCCCCGTCACATGACCGGGGGTGCCCAGTGTGTGAACAGCCCGGGGCCCTGGCTACCCTTAATCCACCCCTGAATGCTGGAGACAGTAGGGCAGATTGGAGGACACACTGGGGGGCAATGCTGGGGGGCAATGCTGGAGGACACACTGGGGGGCAATGCTGGAGACAGTGGGGCAGATTGGAGGACACACTGGGGGCAATGCTGGAGACACTGGGGCAGATTGGAGGACACACTGGGGGGCAATGCTGGAGACACTGGGGCAGATTGGAGGACACACTGGGGGGCAATGCTGGAGACACTGGGGCAGATTGGAGGACACACAGGGGGCAATGCTGGAGACAGTGGGGCAATGCTGGAGACACTGGGGCAGATTGGAGGACACACAGGGGGCAATGCTGGAGACAGTGGGGCAGATTGCTGGACACACTGGGGCAATGCTGGAGACACTGGGGCAGATGATTGCTGGACACACTGGGGCAATGCTGGAGACACTGGGGCAGATGATTGCTGGACACACTGGGGCAATGCTGGAGACACTGGGGCACATTGCTGGACACAGTCTGGGGGCAATATGCTGGACACACTGGGGGTAATATGCTGGACACACTGGGGGCAGGACTGGAGGCATGGGCAGAATGTAGACACGGGGCATGATTGGATACATGGGGCAGGATTGTATCATGGGTCAGAATGGATACAATGGGGCAGGATGGGGAGATCATATGGTGTAGAATAGATACTCATGAGTGCAGGATGGGAGAACATATGGCTGGAGCCAGGAATGAGATAAACGGGGCCAGGGTGGGGAATATTATTACCATAGGGGCTAATTAAGGGATATTATTACTGCAGTGATGTATTTATTTTATTTTTTGAGTATACTGTTTTAAATGGGAACAGTCCTGTTACTGTGCAGAGTGACACTATATCACCTTTTTTCTTCATGTGGTGTAATGTAGAAGTTGTGAAAAATTAAGTAATGTGTTCTGCAAGCGGAGCTCAAGATAACTGTGTTATTTTCTGCAGAAACGAGTCCTGGCTGGAAGGAATGATGGCGGTCTGTGCTGGATCAAAGATGAAGGACTTCACCTAGAGACGTCACTGGTGAGTCAGTGTTACCTATACACTGACACTATACATTGTATACTATATGCAAAGGTCCTGTGTACAATGTCACCAGTGATCACTGTATTACCTATACATTATATACAGAGCTCCTGTGTATAATACCACCAGTGATCTCTGTATTACCTCTACACAGACACTGCATACTAATTACAGATCTCCTGTGAATACTGGCACTTATGGTGATAGTATTGTGTTTTGTTTTGCCTTTTTCATTACTGATCAGTATTGTAGTATTCAGTCACTATGTGGTGGTAATATGTGGTCTGGAAATGGTGGTGTGGTATTTGTCCCTTGTATGTGCTATTTGGTCACCAAGTGGTAATATGTGGTCTTGACATGGTGCGGTGGTATTTGTTTTTTGTATGTGATATTATTGGTCAAGATATACCTAAATTGTATTGCAGATTTAACAAATATTTAATAGGTTACAGTAGAGTAGGGCCCGGCCATTTTTCTGGAATAATCTGGTTCGGGTATATCATGACCCCCGTCACATGACCGGGGGGGCCCACAGTGTGTGAACAGCCCGGGGCCCTGGCTACCCTTAATCCACCCCTGTATGTGTCTGATGTCTCCAACCTTGTGGCACAGCATCTCACTGCAGGGACAACCCCTTCTTGTTCCTCATGTTTGGCTACGTTAAAATAAAAATACCTATACTCTCCTCCCGCGTCGGCACCGTTCCAGCAGTGTCGGAACTCGCGTTCCTGGGGCTCATGTGAGATTATTACGTCACACGATCTCTGCTTCCAATCTGCCTCGGCTTCAATTTAACCACCTTCAAGCCAGGGCTACGACTACTCTGACTGCCTCTTGATCGATTTGTCCAAAGGTGGGGACAGTGAAACCGGTGCTGATTGGGCTCTGAGCTAACGTGTTATAACAACCTCATGTGAGCCCCAGGAACACAAGTGCCAGCACTTCTAGAACAGCGCCGACATCAGAGGTGAATGTAATTGTATTCAATCTAACGGTACCAAACATGGGGGATGAGAAGGGCTTGTCTAAGTAGTTGACAACCCCTTGAAGATGAATTAATTGCTTAAATTGTTATGGGTTATGTGACAAAACACTCTGGGATCGCCTTTGCTGGGGTCAAAGGACACGTGGTTTGTGCATTGAATCTGAGGCGTACAGCAGGTTTCTGAGCAGGCTGACCTCAGGTCAGATTTATTAATGTGAAAGCAACACAAAAAACAAAACATAAAAATAAACCCTAGCCTGTCTGACACTAACTAAACAAATACGTTGCTATCTCAACAACTGGGGGGGCTTCTCCCACCCAGCTAACATCACACAGATGTTGAGCAGAGCTCTTCACTCACGTTTGTCTCACACAGGCAGGCAATCTGTGTGCCCCAGGCAGACACTGGAAACACCCAGCTGGTCATCTTTTATTCCTGCAATCATTAACCCATTAGCACCCTGAAGATACTGAGTGGCCTAATTCACATAGGACAAACACCTGGGCGAGATATACCTGCCTCCATCTACCACACCAACATGAGTCTTACATATTCCCCCCCCCTTGCTCAGACCACTTCGGTCGAGCAAGAACACTTTTGAAACAGTGCACTCGGGATAGGGCATCGGCGTTCCCCATCTGCACCCCAGGTCGGTGCTCCACCGTAAAAGAGTAAGCCTGCAGGGCAAGGAACCACCTGGTTACCCGACTATTACGGTCCTTGTGGAGGTGCATCCACTTGAGAGGGGCATGGTCTGTGACCAGCCTAAACTTCCTACCAGCCAGGTAATACTTGAGGGAGTCGAGAGCCCATTTAATGGCTAGGCACTCTTTTTCAACCACGGCATACCTCTGCTCATGTACATTCAGTTTCTGACTGAGATAGAGGACCGGGTGTTCGACTCCGTCCCTCACCTGGGAAAGTACAGCTCCGACACCAGTATCAGAGGCATCAGTTTGTACCACAAACTCGCTGCTGAAATCAGGAGTCACTAGTACGGGCTGAGAGCACAAAGCCCGTTTCAGGCTGTGGAAGGCCTCTTCAGCAGCTGAGGTCCATTTTACCATGACGGAACCCTTCCCCTTGGTAATATCCGTCAAGGGAGTAGCCATGGCTGCAAAATTGGGTATGAACCGGCGATAATAGCCGGCAATCCCCAGGAAAGCCTGCACTTGTTTCTTGTTCACTGGTTGTGGCCAGCCCTGAATTGCCTGTATTTTGTCGATCTGGGGTTTAACCACTCCTCGGCCAATCACGTAGCCCAAGTATCGGGCTTCTTCAAGCCCGATGTGGCATTTCTTGTGGTTTGCCGTTAAACCTGCATCTCGCAGGTCATCAATCATGGCTTGTACCTTCTGGAGATGAGTTTCCCAGTCCATGCTGTAAATTACGATGTCATCCAGGTAGGCAGAAGCGTACTGTCTGTGAGGCCTCAAGACTCGATCCATCAATCTCTGGAACGTTGCGGGAGCTCCGTGAAGTCCAAACGGCATATAGACATACTGGAACAGACCTTCCGGTGTAGCAAATGCCGTCTTCTCTCTGGCCGCCTCGGCCAGAGGAATCTGCCAGTACCCCTTTGTTAAATCCAGGGTCGTAATGTATCGGGCTTTACCAAGCCGGTCGATCAACTCATCGACCCGGGGCATAGGGTACGCATCAAATTTAGAAACTGCATTCAGTTTCCTAAAGTCATTACAAAACCGGATGGAGCCATCCGGTTTAGGTATCAACACAATTGGACTGGACCAGGCGCTGTGTGACTCCTCAATGACTCCTAAGTCCAACATTGCCATCACTTCCCGGGAGACGGCTTCACGGCGGGCTTCCGGAATCCGGTAGGGCTTCACATGAACAGTGACGCCAGGCTCTGTGACAATCTCATGTTTCACCAACTTCGTCCGGCCAGGTTTTTCGGAGAAAAACTGTCGGTTCTGTAACAAAAATTGCTTAACCTCAGATTTTTGTCGTTCTGAGAGAGTCTCAGCAACCTGCACCTCTGGTACAGTAGGTGAACAAACCGGACGGGGCAGATCCGCCGTTAGGGCAGAGCGGTCTTTCCAGGATTTTATCAGATTCACATGATAAATCTGTTCCGGTTTTCTCTTACCCGGCTGGTACACTTTATAGTTCACTTCACCAACTCTTTCTCGGACCTCAAATGGGCCCTGCCATTTCGCCAGGAATTTACTATCCACCGTAGGGATTAGGACCAACACCCTATCGCCGGGTGCAAATGTACGGACCTTAGCGCCTCTATCATAACTTTGCCTCTGGGCTCCCTGGGCCTGTAACATATGGTCCCTAACAATGGGCATGACAGCGGCAATACGATCCTGCATTTGTGTTACATGGTCGATCACCGTTTTAAAGGGAGTGACTTGACCTTCCCAGGTTTCTTTTGCGACGTCCAGCAGTCCCCGGGGACGACGGGCGTACAACAGTTCGAAAGGCGAAAATCCTGTGGAAGACTGGGGAACTTCCCTAATGGCAAACAGCAAATAGGGTAACAAGTAATCCCAGTTCTTCCCATCTTTGTCTATCGCCTTCCGGAGCATCTGTTTTAAGGTTTTGTTGAAGCGCTCAACCAGGCCATCTGTTTGAGGGTGATAGACAGACGTACGCAACGGGTCTATTTGTAAGAGCCTGCAGAGCTCCTTCATTACCCTCGACATAAAGGGAGTCCCCTGGTCGGTGAGTATCTGTTTTGGAATTCCCACCCGACTAAACACTTGTACCAATTCCTTGGCGATCGTCTTGGTAGCTGTGTTACGCAAAGGGACGGCTTCCGGGTAACGAGTGGCATAGTCCACGATGACGAGGATATGTTGGTGCCCACGTGCGGATCGGGGAAGGGGCCCAACCAAATCCATCCCAATTCTCTCAAAAGGGAACCCGATGATAGGAAGGGGTACCAAAGGGCTACGGAACTGAGATTTAGGGGCCGCGATTTGGCACTCTGGACAGGACTCACAATAGTTACGCACATCACAATGTATTCCAGGCCACACAAAACAATGCAATATCCTTTCTGTGGTTTTCTGTACCCCCAGATGTCCCCCCATTATATGTCCGTGGGCCAAATCCAGTACCTTCCGCCGATAAGGTTTGGGTACCACTAACCGTTGCACTGTGTCTTCCCCTTTTTTTTTTCTACCTGGTAGAGCAAATCATTTTCAAGAACCATATACGGGTACGCTAGCCTAGTGTCAGGTTCTACGGGTACCCCATCTATCATTTTTACATTTTTCCTAGCCGGAGTCAGGGTAGGATCTTTCATTTGCTCGCTGTGGAAGTAATCCACCTGGACTCCCAAATCTGGCAGGCAGGGTGCCGGATGGCTGTCTGCCTCCGCCTCTCGCTGAGGTTCCTCTGTTTCCCCCGCCATGACGGAGAAGGGGTACTGAAGGTTAGATTCACTAACCTCCCCAGCAACATCTTCCTGTGGGGTCTCCTCTAGGGACTCGGGACCTCCAGATGGCATGGGAGAAGATTCACGGGTACAGCTACCGTGAAGGAGTAACTGATTCTCCCACAACTGCCAGAAATAGGGAAAATCCCTGCCCAGGATTACATCATGTAACAATGCGGGAACGAGTCCCACTTTGTGCTGCACTGACCCATAGGGAGTAGAAATCCATATGACCGCTGTTAAGTACGAGCGGGTGTCACCATGCACACACGTCACAGAAAACTTGTCAGACGGACCAGACGGAAGTGCCACTAGACTAGCTTTCACCAGTCACCACACTTCCAGAGTCTAGTAATGCCACAACATTTTTCCCATTAACAGATAATTCACACAGGTGTTTCACTGTATCATTTTGACCCGCATTCACACTCACTAGCTGTGTAACCAAAGACATACGTTTTCTAGAGTCTATAACGTCGCACTGCATGGGTTCAGCGGTAACAGGACAGTTCGCAGAAACATGACCCTTCTCATGGCAGCGGAAACACCTAACAGGTCCCCTACTGAGACCACCGTCCAATACTCTTGGTCTCGGAGTGCGAGCAGTCCCGGACTCCTCCCCCACAGTTTTAAGCGATTTTCCTTCACCCGTGGTCCCTGGAACAGTCTTACCGGTTCCACGAGGAGGAGGCACAGTCCGGGGTTTGGCGGTGTCGTCGGGAAGTCCTTCTGCCACAGAATAACGCTCGACCAACTCCACAAGTTGATCCGCTGTCGTGGGATTTCCTTGGCTTACCCACCTTTTCTGCGCTGGGGGTAGTACTCTCAGGTACTTGTCCAGGACAACACGCTGGATTATTTCGGGTATTGTCAGTACCTCGGGTTGCAGCCATTTCTTTGTCAAGTAGATCAGGTCGAACATCTGAGACCGCGCTGGTTTATCTTGCTGGTATGTCCACTGATGTACCCTCTGTGCACGGACAGCCGTCGTCACACCCAGCCGGGCCAGGATCTCAGCTTTCAGCTTCTCAAAGTCCTGAGCGACCTCCGGGTCCAAATCATGGTAAGCTTTTTGGGCCTCGCCGGAGAGAAACGGGGCAATCAAATCGGCCCATCGTGCCTTCGGCCACTTCTCTCTCAATGCCGTCCGCTCAAAAGTTGTCAGATATGCCTCGACGTCATCTTCTGCAGTCAGCTTTTGCCAGTATCGACTCACATGGATCCTTCTGGACTCTGCTTCCGGGTCAGCGTCAGGCATGCTCACCAGGCGCTGCGCCACCTGTTGGAGAAGTTGGCGGTCTGCAACCGTCATGTCCAGTAACTCCTTCAGCTGTGCGGCCATCAAGCGATTAGCTTTGTGCTGTGCGGCAGTGGCCTGCTGCTGTACGGCAGTGGACTGTACTAAGGCTTTCACCACGTCTTCCATGCTGTCGCCTGTGCCACGGTATGCCCGCATTCTCCACCACAATGTGACAAAACACTCTGGGATCGCCTTTGCTGGGGTCAAAGGACACGTGGTTTGTGCATTGAATCTGAGGCGTACAGCAGGTTTCTGAGCAGGCTGACCTCAGGTCAGATTTATTACCGTGAAAGCAACACAAAAAACAAAACATAAAAATAAACCCTAGCCTGTCCGGCACTAACTAAACAAATACATTGCTATCTCAACAACTGGGGGGGCTTCTCCCACCCAGCTAACATCATACAGATCTTGAGCAGAGCTCTTCACTCACGTTTGTCTCACACAGGCAGGCAATCTGTGTGCCCCAGGCAGACACTGGAAACACCCAGCTGGTCATCTTTTATTCCTGCAATCATTAACCCATTAGCACCCTGAAGATACTGAATGGCCTAATTCACATAGGACAAACACCTGGGCGAGATATACCTGCCTCCATCTACCACACCAGCATGAGTCTTACAGTTAATTTAATAAGAGTTTGGTTAAAGAAGTCCTCCTCCTCCCTCTTAATATAAGGCAGTTATATTATATAGCACTGTGTACTTACAATTGCTCATTTTGCCTTTCTACCCAGTAAATTCTTCTCTTTTCTCTGCTCTATGTAGAAATAGGAAGTCTCTTTTCTCTGCGTGAGTAATCCCCCTCTTCAACTCCTGACCCAGCTATTCCGCATCTCCCCCCGCCTCGCCAGGGACTTTTGCAGTGATGACTCATGCAGGGAAAATTTACCTCCTGTTAATTATTAATCATGTGATGTATACTGTATACCTAATTGAAAAGAGAAGAAATAACGAGGTAGTTAAAATGAGCAATTGTAAGTACGCAGTGCCATATAATATGATGACTGCAATGCAAGAAGGTAAAAACTTTGATGGGCTTGACACGAGAATTTTGCCAGTGTGGACATGTCCACAGAGCTACATGTGAAAGGGGCTGGCCGACACCCCCATTTCAGAAGACCAGTCCCTTCTTTGTCTATGCATTTCCAGTAACAGAGGGGGCTGGACTACCTATTGAAGTCGGCCAGCCCTCTTCACACACAACATTGACGACATGTCCATCATGTGGCTTTTCCACAAACTGAAAGTGGTTTTGCTGGGTCTGGCTCCGTCATCTTGAGATCAGTGCATCTTTCATGACTAGCAAATATTCATTGCAAACACAACTAAAGATATTTTATCCTGCTGGACCATCCCATTCAAATACGTCAGCTCTGTCTTCTTTACACTCCCCTCTTCACAGCTATCAGTTCTCCATCAGAGTCAGAAGAAGATGAAGAACTGGATCCCGATTCATTATCATCGTCATCTTCCTCGTCGTCATATTCATTCTCTTCACCATCTTCACGGTCTTCTTCACTGCTGGAATCTGAAGAGTCTCCATCATCAGAAGAATCCTTTGTCCTCGTCATCATCATCTGATCTGCTTTGAGCGGACGGTTTTGGATTTGGGACTTGGCGATTTCAGCTTTGTTGTACTCTTGCGCTTATTAGATGTCTGCTCTCTGTAAGCTGCCCGGTCCTGAGATGATAAACCCTTCATCCATGTATCAAGTTGCACACGGTACACTCTCTGCTGATCTTCTGCCAGCTTCTTGTAAAACTCCTTCTGACTGGGGGAAATCCGTTGCCAGCGGCTGCCAATTTCTACCATGCGCTCTTTCAGTGGGAGATGATTTAGCTCGCCATTTGAGAGAAGCTCCTGTGAGAACTTCTGATAACCATTCATTGGAGCTTTTTTGGGTTCTCCCTGAAACTTAATTTTCTTCGCAGGAGCTGCAGTGGCTGGAGCAGATCTCATGTCACTTAGTTCTCTCTCATATCGTTTCTGGTCCTCTGCTGCTTTTTTTTTATCCACATTATTTTTTCCTTCTCCATATTCAACCAAGTGGACTCCATGCACTTTAAGGCTTTGGCTCGGTCATTCTTAAACCTGGCAAGTACGCAGTGCCATATAATATGATGACTGCAATGCAAGAAGGTAAAAACTTTGATGGGCTTGACACGAGAATTTTGCCAGTGTGGACATGTCCACAGAGCTACATGTGAAAAGGGCTGGCCGACACCCCCATTTCAGACCAGTCCCTTCTTTGTCTATGCATTTCCAGTAACAGAGAGGGGGCTGGACTACCTATTGAAGTAGTCGGCCAGCCCTCTTCACACACAACAAGGTAGTCCCCAATCACGCTCTGTTGCCAGATTTCTTCAGAGGTTTTCGGTGTTTCTGGGAGTTTCCCCCGCTCATCTGCAGCCTTCTTCTTAGGTTTGCTCTTTGTCTTGTTAGCATCCTGAGTAGTCACCTTCGATGCTGGATTGCTTTTCTTGCTAATGCCTACCATCTTTTCTTCTGTGAGGACCCTCTTCTGTTCCTCTTCAGGGAGGCTCTCAAGGAAACGCATCAACTCTACTTCATATTCTTTCTTTTTCTGTTCACACTTCTTGTGGTAAGCATCTTTTTCCTTCTGAGAGAGTAGTTTCCACCGTTGACTGCAAAGGACCATACGCTCCGTGCTGGGGACATCCTTCATATTGGCCATTAGTTCTGCACAGTACATGGCATAGCTGTTTGGAGGTGGTTTCGTTGGTCGGCCGTCAAACTTGTCTTTAAGCTGGCGTTCGGCCTTGGTAAGTGTGGAGCGGGTGATGCCCTCCTCAGTGAGGTTCATTTCTGGGTGTTTCTGGATGTATTCTCGCATTATGTTCTCGTATTGCTTGCGATGTTCCAGTGCTTTGTGGATCCATTTGAGACGTTTCTTATCTGACAGTTGAGACCACTGCTTTGACAGGGAGTCCTTCACATCCTTGGTCCTGGCATCAGGCTTAATTTTCAGGTAGACTTTCCTCTCGTGATTGTACCACAGTTGTTGAGGAGTCTTGGGTTTTTCAGGGACGTCAGATTTCTTGGTAGTCTGCATGAGGTCTGGATGTTCCTCTCTGAATTTTGCAAGGTTCCTCTCAAATTCTAGCTTCTCTTTGGAAATCCTGAACATACTTCATCTTCTTTTTCTCTGGTAATTCTTTATACTTTTTGGACAGGATTTTGGGTTAGGTCTAGGTTGCTCATCTCTGGATGTAGCTTGGCGTATTTGGCCCTCTTCTCCATGAAGAAGCGGAAATAGGGTGTGAGCGGCTTCTTGGGGAATTCAGGATGTTTCTTCAGCTTTTTTCCTTTGTATGGGTTCTTCACATGTTCCTCTGCGCTATTATTTTCAGATCTGGACACCATTCAAGTACTTTAAGTAGTATCTAAAGAATTTTTATTTCTGTTAGACAATCCTCTAAACGACACCTATCCCCTATAATCGAGTCAAACCTGAAACTCTCCACTTTACAAGGAAGCGGACTCTACGGAAACACAAAGTGAAGGCAGCCATTTCAGGCTTTGAAGGACTCTTCATGAAGCCCCCTCGATGAGCTGCATTGTGTCCAAAATGGCTGCTTTCTCTGTGCATGGGGTAAAAACTTCTTCAGGGCTTCAATAGCCTCATAGGGCAAGAGACTTGTCACCATTTATAGGTTATGCTGTACAGTCGGTATTAGCACCGTGAACCTTTACACCCACTTTTTGACCTGGAATGATATGCAGAGCTTTTCAATTGTTTCTTTCCTGGCCCTTTTTATTTGTATTTTTTTTTTTAAATATCTTTTGGTTTACTTTCCTATTATGTCTGCCCACTTGCTTTTCTACTGTACCCTGCCTGTCACTTACTTGACCCTATCACGTATACTTGGTTGTGTCGGTTGTAGTTTATCCTCCCTCCTCTTATGTATTTTTAACTTGCATCACTTGTGGTTTTTTTTTTTTTTTTTTTCTTTTCTGTGCCCATAAAACGGTAGGACATTCTAATGAAGACCATTTGCAAAGTGGCTTTATTTTCAATCCTAGTGCATTGGAAAACAATGGCAGTGAAGGTGGACATGTCCATTAAGTAATGTAAATTTTACTGGAGGCAGTGCATTCTTCGAAGTGAGGATTGTACCACCCAAACGCTATCATCAGTTGTGTTTTTTTTTTTTTTGTTTTTTTTTTGTTTTTTTTGCTTCTACTTAGACTTTCTTCTTCACTCGGACACCATATTAGAATTTAAGGTTGTGTTTTCATAGCACTCATTTCGACATGATGATTATCTTCTAGGTGCTGGGTCTATGCTAAAAACTCGAGTTGCCAAGAATGCATGGGTGGCTGTATCTATTCACTTCTGAGTGGTCCAAAAAATGGCCACGCATTTTTGGAACTTGTGTAGATGAGAATTGAGAGCCATGCAGTCATTTTTTTTTTAATTCTCATTACTGGGTCTGGTTTTCGTAAGTGGGAGCTGTCTCTATCAGTGTTGGCAATAACACTTAATAACCCTCCAGAGAATGGCGGTACAGCAGGAAAGCAAGAGGTTTTCATATGTCAAATACATGTTACATATGTGTGAGGTCAAGTGCCCCTATTGTTTACAGGAAATACAGCCATTTTGTTCCTCATTTCATTGAGGTGTCCTGAGAACAAAATGGCCGCCTCTGTTAACGATAACCAAGGCACAATCCAACTAAGAGTAGTAAATATAACAGTTTTGTTTTTGTTTTTTTAACATATCCAGCTTATTTTAGTGTGTTTATTGAATTAGCATTTCCCCTTCTAATTTTTTTTCTTTGTTTCTCGATCTGGGTGGGAGACCATTTTAAGAAACTTTTTTTTTTTCCCCTGTTTGATGGGAGGGGGGATTTAAATGTAGATTCTTACTTTGCTGGTTGAATGCATGGTGAGAGGAAAAAAAATGTTTCTATTCTTTTCCAGGTTTTCCTACTATAGACGACTATATCTGATTCGCCTGACTATTTGTGATCCATTTTATTAATAAAAGCAAGATAAATATTGGCAATGTTTGCTGCATTTCTCTTTCCTATGTATAGGTGTCATACATGCTGCTCATTCCATTGTTCTGCACACATTTTAATACATTTGGCAATCTGGAAATATTAGGCTAATAGAAAGAAAGGACTGTACTAAATATCAGTCTCCTGTCTCTATTGAATAAATGTCGAAACAGCAGCAGCATGGAAGATAATATACATCAATACTAAGCAGTGTTGCTATGAATCCAGCTCTGGGATGAGATAAACACTTACTAAAAGCAACAGCATTATCGTTGTTGTTTACTCTTTATTTGCTGTTTTGTTGAGATCAACTTTCAGATTATCGGTACTAGTGACTGTAATAATGATTCATTCCAAAACTTTCACTTTTTTTATTACTTGAAGCATGTTTTGGAAAGTAGTTTTTACATAATTTCTAACCTTTTTAGACATGCATGTTCCTGTATAAAAGAAAGCTAATTATCATTCAAAAATTGACAAACGCAAGACGGATTTCATCATCCAAGGTATCATGATAATAAGGATAACGGCGCCAACATGACAATATCTGTAGGTTATTCAGCACAATCCTGCTGACGGGTTCCCTTTAAAAAATAAAATACCCTAATAAAATGATTTATAAAAATAATCACGTTGTCAATTTTTGCATGATAATTAATTTTCTATTATATAGGGACTTGCATGTCTAAAAAGGTTAGAAATCATTTCAAAACTACTTTCCAAAACGCGCTTCAAGTAATAAACACTGGTGAAAAGTTTTGGAATGAGTCATCACTACAGTCACTAGTGCCGATAATCTGAAGGTTGATCTCATGCAGAACTGTCATATTACACTTGTAAGCTGCTTCAGCTTTCATCAGAACTTGGTGTATCGCTTTTTCCATTATTGTTCTTGCCAACCGTCCCAAATTTTTAGGTACAGACCTGGTAAAAATTCAAGTCATTTCCAGACCAAAAAAGGTGCAGTAAAATTAATCCTGCCCAAAAGTGGGTGTTCCGGCAGACTGGGGAGTTCTGGGGCGTGGCTTTGTGTGGAACTTAAAGGGACTGTGTCACCTGAATTTGGCGGGACTGGTTTTGGGTCATATGGGTGGAGTTTTCGGGTGTGTGATTCACCCTTTCCAGATTTTGTGCTCACTTGAAAAGAAAATACTATGTCCCTGAAATAGATTTGCTAATAATGTGTATGAGAAAATACGTCCTCTTTAAAGGGAACCTGTCACCTGAATTTGGCGGGACCAGTTTTTGGTCATATGGGCAGAGTTTTCGGGTGATTGATTCACCCTTTCCTTACCCGCTGGCTGCATGCTGGCTGTAATATTGGATTGAAGTTCATTCTCTGTCCTCTGTAGTACACACCTGCGCAAGGCAATCTTGCCTTGCGCATGCGCAGTATGCTTTGCCCAACTGCGAGCAAAGCCGAAAAGCATTAGTGCGCCGGCGCATGCGCACTAATGCTTTTCGGCTTTGCTCGCAGTTGGGCAAAGCATACTGCGCGTGCGAAAGGCAAGATTGCCTTGCGCAGGCGTGTACTATGGAGGACAGAGAATGAACTTCAATCCAATATTGCAGCCAGCATGCAGCCAGCGGGTAAGGAAAGGGTGAATCAATCACCCGAAAACTCTGCCCATATGACCAAAAACTGGTCCCGCCAAATTCAGGTGACAGGTTCCCTTTAAAGAGGACGTATTTTCTCATACACATTATTAGCAAATCTATTTCAGGGACATAGTATTTTCTTTTCAAGTGAGCACAAAATCTGGCATTAACTTTGAGGAGGGGGAGCTGATTCTTGTGCTGCCAATTGGAAGAAGCAAACCAAAAAGTCACTATCGACCCTCTAACATGCCTTGACATACAACTTCGTATAAAAGTCATATGACAAGGCTCGTTAAACGGTTGATATTTACTTTTAGGATTGCAACTTCCAACAGAAGTTCCATGCAATGTTCCAGAGGAACATTGCATGGCTAATAAGACTCCTGACTTTGACATGCCAGACCAGGGATGTCACTCTCCACAAGAAGAAACATTGCCCCTTAGATCTTGGTCCATTGATTAAATTGCGAAAATTGATTTTAATTTTTTTTTCTCGTAAATTTCCACCCAAAAATATGAAAACATGAACTCCCAATGAGCTGCTTCTAAAGAAATAGATTAATCCTTTAAAGCATCTATGTGGGAGGTACAGTCCCTTCAAACATTAAGCCAATTTTCTGATTGCATACAGTTTTCATCAGCCAAGCTAAGAAGTTGCAAAATAAGAAGTTTTACCTCTGTGAGCTCCTGTTACATGCTGCACACCATTCTCTCACACACAGTGGTATCTTTCAACTCATAGGCAGGAAGTCTCACAAAGCTGTCAAGTGAGACAGTGGAGAGCCCGACTGCAGCCAAATCTAGCTTCCCTCACAAATCGAGGTTTTATTACTAAATTAGAGGGTACATTGTTAAAATATATACTGCATATTAAAGAAAATGTTATAGATGTTAATCCACTTTTACGTAGTTTCCAGGGGAAAAAAATTGTAGTTTTAAAGAGGTTGATTAGTAACCTCAGCTATGAATTCTTCTGCTTGTTTAGTTTTCTCTGAAAGTCTCGTACACATAGGGTTTTTTCAGTCCCAAAAAAAGATGGTATGCTGTGGTGCATGTATGATAAAGTCATTGACGTTCTGGGACTCTGTCTTCACAATATATTGTAAGGTCAGTGATGTTAAGGCTACCCCAAAAATTGCATTGTTATCAGTCCTACCTGTTTGTTTCAGATGTGTTAAGCAGGATGTAGCGTGACACTTGTGGCAGCGAGAAACTGTAATTCCTAGGCACTGTAAAACGCAGCAGACAAGAAAGTGGGCTATAACTTTTAGTTCATATGCAAATGAGGATGCTTCAGTGCACCCCAGGTATGGCAGAGCATTTGGTGTACTGTAATGCCTCCTCATTGGCATATTGGGGTCTTTACTCCATTTTGGAATGACAGTGCTCGCTTCCTAAGGCGAACACTGTCTGAATACTGCATTTTCATCCCTGTCTCTTCTCTGCTGAGGCCTCACTGCACTTTCAGGTGTATTAGTGTAGCGAGCAGCGTAAGAAGAAAGGAGGCAGGGAGGAGCACACAAGCGGCCGCACACACAGACAGCATTCAGGCAGGGCTCACTCTGAGAAGAGTCCAGTCAATCAGAAGCAAGGGAAGGACCCCAATACGCAAATGAGGAGGTGTAACAGTGCAGCAAATTCTCAGCCTCGCCAAGGGTGAACTGAAGCCTCCTCATTTGCATATAGCTATTTTTTTCAGGCTCTGTACCAGTAAAAGGTAGAGTGCTAGTATGGTTGTTAGCGATACACTGCTGTATAGCCTCTTTAAAATACATTTTGGGGTCAAAGACTCCCTATAAATAGAACCTGTCACCAGGTTTGGTCCATACGAGTTACGGCCATTACCCTTCAAGACTAATCTACAGCATTCTATAATGCTGTAGATAAGCCCCTGATTCGACCTGGAAGAGAAAAAAATAACTTTAATTTATACTCACTTGGGGGTGGTCCAGTCCGATGGGTGTCGCAGATCCTGGTCAGGCGCCTCCCATCTTGTGACGCCGCCCAACTACTTGCTTCACAGGCTCCCCGGCATCGCACTTCTGCGCAGGCGTACTTATCTTCTCTGAGGGCACAGCAAAGTACTGCAGTGCGCAGGCGCTGGGCCTCTTACCTTTCCCGGTGCCTGCGCACTGCAGTACTTTGCTCTACCCTCAACAGGGCAGATAAGTAAGCCTGCACAGGAGCGTAATACTGGGGAGACTGTGTGGATGACGCATGGACACATCATCCACATGATGCAAGCAGGAGGAAGGGAATCATGAGAAGATGGGAGGTGCTGAACCAGGACCTGCCACACCCATTGTACCGGACCACCCCCAGGTGAGTATAATAAAAGTTCTTTTTCTTCTTTTGCAGGTCGGATTGGGGGCTTATCTACAGTAGTATAGAATGCTGTATATCAGCCCTGAAAGGTGGTGGCCGTAACTCGTATCAGCCAAACCTGGTGACTGGTTCCCTTTCATAATCTTTGTTTCCTATTGCTTATAATGCAGGCAGCCTTGGTTGGAGCCATATCTTGTTGCTGCTTCAGAAACTCTATGCGAAATGTCTATCTATGGGCCTTTTCATACTCCCTTTTTTTTTTTTTTTTTTTTTTTTTCCCCATTTTCATTGGTTCCGTCTGCCGAAACTCCATTTTGCATGGGGTTCGAACGTAAGCCCCGACGGGACCGATGAACATGGGACGAAGCGTGGTGTTGAAAGCTCTCTAAGATGTTCTCAGAGGTCCTAATGCAATTCTAATTTTTCTAATTATATTTTACTTGTATTTTCACAAAAAAAAATTGAAAATTGATTAAGCATAATTATGAATTCAGGAGTAGCAATCAGTGGAGTCGAAGGTTTTGGACTTTCCCCCAATGGTCACTATTTCTGGCGTAAGACTTACAAAAATAGAGGTTCTTATTAGAGGCCTAAGCACTACATGGTTTCAAGATTACGAGCTGCTGATCCCTGAACCGCGTGACACGTAGTTTCACATTACGACAAATTGTCTGCTTGTGCATTTTTAATATAAGAATATTGTGGTGAACCAATGTATGTGTCAGTCAGTTGGATTTATTCTCTGAAAATTTTATTCACACGGTGAGACTAGGTGAAGCGGCTGATGACCCTGCAAAAAAATAAATGAGTCATTATTTTAACAAGAAAAAGTATTTCTTTTGCAGCTGAGACAAATCTCTATCAAGTGTCAATAGGCAAGAGGTTATAATAATGTGTTTAGCTAGAAAACGGTTTTGTAGAGATATGTGAAAATGTTGACATTTTGGACATAAACCTCATTGATCGCTACTGTCTGACAGTATGGCTGTCTTTGTTGTCCATAGCAACCAATCAGAGTTCAGCTTTCATTTTCCAAAAGGTAGTTCAAGAAATGAAAACTGAGCTTTGATTGGTTGCAATGAAGGACAGACAGACATACTATTGGACAGTTTCGATAACTTAGGCCCTGAAGTGTCTTTGGATTTTGCATTCATGCTTCCCTATTTATGAAAGTATGTGGAGATCCATTATAATTTTTAAAGGGGATGCCTGGTGAAAGCAAGTTATCATCTACCCCAGGGGTGTCAAACTGCACTCCTCGAGGGCTGCAAACAGGTCATGTTTTCAGGATTTCCTTGTACTGCACAGGTGATAATTTAATAACCTACACAAATGAGTTGGTGATTAAATTATCACCTGTGCAGTATAAGGAAATCATAAAAACATGACCTGTTTGCAGCCCTAGAGGAATGCAGTTTGACACCCCTGATCTACCCAAAGGACAGATGATAACTTAGTGATCATGGGGGTCCAACCACTGGGACAGGCTCCGATTGGCAAATCTGGGCACATTTATCCCCACTGAAAAATGGATTGGCAGTGCACAACTCTATTTATTTTCAATGGAGCTGGCTGAAAAAGTTGAAACCAGCACTTGGCAGTCCCATAGTAAATTAATGGAATGGCGGTCAGTCATGAGCAGTGCCGTCTTTTGTAATGGGCCGAATAGTGTCACATTCTCGCAATTTGATGGGGTTCCCTGCAATCAGACTGCAAACCAATTAATAAGTTGTCACGTATCCTGTGGATTATGGATAACTTGTTTTCACCGGTCAACCCCTTTAAGTTGAGGTACTTCAGCCAGGCTCGTTGTAAACTCGTACATGAAATTAAGGACAGTTAGACAAACTCCATAGAAACACATCGACAGTGGTTCGGGTTGTACTCAAGAGTAAATGTTGAACCGTCATAGGATGCCTATGCAGTATGAATGGATTTGCTCCAACCAGGCATCATGTTGGTGGATTATTTTAAAGGCCAAGAAGAGGTTAAAAAAATGATACTCTCCTTTTCTTGCACCCCCTCTACCACCAGCACTGTTGCTGGGACATCTGCCTGGTCTTTTTCTTTTCTATCACTTGACTCGCTGCATTCTGGCATCAAGGCCAGTCTGAAGCCTATGACTTGCCAAACGTGGTCATGTTGACGAGGGACCCTGCACGTCAAGACGTATGTTGCCCCTTCACGTAACCACATTAGATCAAATTGATGCCTATGATTGGCTCCATATGGTCACATGAAGAAGGTGATTCACATCATGATGTGCGTCTCTCTCCCCATGTGTTCAAACTAGATCAATCTCAGACCTCTGATTGTCCTCACGTGGTCCCATGAGGAGGGAACGGATGTCATGACATGATCTTATGGTTCAATCACAAGCTTCAGATTGACCTGAATGCCAGAATCGAGTGAGCCAACTGATGGAAGACAACTGAACAGCTGGGAGAACTCGGTGCAAAAAAATTGCCTAATTTTGCTACATTGCTCACTGCAGAGTTTCACTTTGCCTCTGGAGATGGCATAAAAAAGAACTGGGCATCTGGATTTCATAAAATGGGTTTCCATGGTTGAGCAACTGCCCGCAAGATCACAATGAGTAATGCCAAGTGTCTACTGTGGAGAAGTCTACACATGCTCTCCACAATGATGAGTCGACTGCCTGGAAGTCTAATGGATGGATCTGCATTTTGGCTGATTGAGGAACCATGTCTTTCAGAAGGCATAGTGCCCAGTGTTAAATTCAGTAATGGGGGGACAATGGTTTGGGTGTGTTTATCAGATGTTCGGCTAGGTCTATCATGTCCCATGATGCATAATGTTATTTCTGCATCATAGAAAGACATACGATGCAGTTTTATGCATCCCACTTTGTGGCAACAGTTTGGCAAAGGCGCTTTCCTCTTCCAGGATGACCGTGTACCTGTGGATATTGCAAAATCCAAGAAACAATGGGATAAGAAATTGAGTGACTGCACTGACTTTAACCCCATTTAATTCCTTAGATAAAGTGGACAGCCGGATGCGGGAAAGAGCTTCTCATTCACCATCAATATCTGACCACAAAAATGCTCCTTTTGGACTAATAGGGACAATCCAAAATCTTATGAAAAACTTTCCTCAAGAGTGTTGAGCTGGGATAATTGTAATAAGATGCCCAACTTCATGTTTACACCTGTGGTTTCAGAATTAGATACCCAACAAGTTTCTATGAAGGGTGCCGTAACTGCTCCTATGTTTCCGGTAAGTGTTCCAATTTCTCATGATAGCAATGCTATCAGTGGCGTTATTAGAATCCGAAGGGCCTCAATGCAAGATTTGAACTGGGCACCCCCCGCTGCATGTTGGTCAGATGTATGGGCCCTTCTACTATTCGAAATCCTACAAGAACATGCAAGTTGCACCTCCTCCCCCATTGTGTAGTAATGTCCCCCATCTTGGGCTCCTTCCTGGTATATGTCTTTCTTATGCTGGTCACCATCCTGGTATACATATCTTGCATCATGGTATCATATTTTTCAGACTATAAGATGCACTTTTCCTCAAAAAATTTTTTGGGGAAAATGGGGGTGCATCTTATAATCAGAATATACTTATAATTACAGTGGTGGCGGTCCCAGTCTTACGCTGCAGCCTCCCTTCCCAGGCTGGTGTGGCTCTCTGTTGCAGCGGTGGCCTGTTGGGTGGTGGTACTCTGTACATACTCACATTCCTGTCACATCCCCCAGCGTCAGCTTCCCGCACTGACTGTGTAAGCGCCGGCCGTAAAGCAGAGCGGTGATTTCACAGCTGTGCTCTGCTTTACGGCCGGCGCTGACAGTCAGTGCGGGAAGCTGACGCCGGGGGACGTGACAGGAATGTGAGTATGTACTGTTTTTTTTTTTTTTTACTTTTACAATGGTAACCAGGGTAAATATCGGGTTACTAAGTGCGGTCCTGGTTACCAGTGAACACATCGCTGGATCGGTGTCACACACGCCGATCCAGCGATGACAGCGGGTGATCAGCGACCAAGGATCTCCCAGCAGGGGCCTGATCGTTGGTCGCTGTCACGCATAACAATTTCGTTAACGATATCGTTGCTACGTCATAAAAAGCAACGATATCGTTAACGAAATCGTTATGTGTGAAGGTACCTTAAGTGTATGAAGGTGACCCGACTCCATACGCAGGAGAAGCAGCAAGCGTGATATTTAAAACATACTTAAACAAAAATAATAAAAACTTACTTTTAATCTTTTCCCCAAATAAAAAACCAAAAATAAATATTAACATATTTGATGTTGCGACAGCAAAAAAGAAGCCATACCCATCAGATTTCACTTACATAAGCAAAAGAAGAAAAAAAAGCAAAATACCATTGACGGGGTTTTTGGCATTGCATGGTCTCCCAAAAACTACATTGAAAAAGCAATCAAAGCATATGCAAACCACAATAACAAAATAAAAACTGGTGATACAATCATCTTTTTTATTTTTACAAATTTCTCAAATTTTTTTTCACCACGTAAAACATAAAAGACACACATTTGGTAGCCCCACAATTATAACGGTCTGAACAATCGTGCAGTTGAGTCATTTTTACTGCACAGTGAATGGTTTTTTATGGAAAAATTAACAAGTTTTTGTACAAAAAAACAAGACCCCATATGGCCATAAAGAAGGAAAAATGGTAAAAAACAGACTACAAATGGTACAACTAAAAGGCTACGTTCCCACGATGAGGTTTTGGTGATTTTTTTTTAACCTGCATATTTTCGAAAAGATTCAAGTTTACTTAACTGGTGCCGAAATTCTGCAACATCAAAAATCACCAAAAACTTATTTTGGGAATATAGCCCTATAAGGATGCAATGAGCTCCAGAACTTTATTATAACTTTTTACTTTATCATCTACTTTACAACAATAAAATATTAAATAATTCTACTGTAGAAGCCATAAGTGTTCATGTGGTCTGAAGCAGGAGGAGTATGCTGTGGTTAAAGACTAAATGAATCGAATGTATATGTCTTTACAGCAAAAAAAACCCTCATGATTCAAGAAGGCACTCCTGACCTTTGGGAGCTAGCGTCTATGACATATGGTTTTATGAGGTGATCAAGTAGATAGTAAATCAACCTTTACATTTGTGTGAGATTTATCAGGTGTAAATCATAGACATATAGTGATACCACAAATATTATGCTGCATTTGCAGTAAAAAGGCAATAAAAGCAAAAGTATAACTTAACCTTATCCTGTAAACACAAAAAATGCTCAAAAGAATTAATAAAAAAAATTCCTTCCTTAATCTCTACCTTTTCTTCAATCCTATTTTATCTCGTATTGCAATTATAACTGAGAAATATTTACAGAGATCTTCTCTGTGTCTCAGAAGATCGGCTAATTCCGTCCTCCCTGGACCTCTATATGGGTAAAAGACAATTGGCTGCAGCAGGAGCCTCCCCCTTCTGCCCAGTCTGCAGTAGAACCAATGATTTCTAAGCCCTGACCAACGCGGTTGAGAAGGGTCGGGGCTTCAGTTGGTCACCCGTTTGGCTACAGCTCTGACATTCCAACCAATCAGCATCTTCTGATTGACTGCAGCACTCATGTTCCGCTCGTTGCCAATAGAAGAAACCAGGTGTTGCCAGCGGAGCATAGGAATGCTGTTGGTCCAGTAGGTGAGTATAATTGTTTCCTTTTCACTTTACCACCACCCTGGCCAAATTAATAAAGTATTTTAAGGGAATCTGTCAGCAGGTTTTCACTTTGTAATCCTAGAGCAGTATGATTCCTACGTTGTCATTTACTAGGCTTTTTTTGCTGTTTTAATGCAATCAGTATTTTATCAGCAAGATATTATCATGACAGGACTAGATGCCTTGAGTCTCCTAGCTCATCCAGCTCCCACCACTGATTAGTAGCTTAATGTCAATATACAATATACACAGAAAGCTGCCAATCAGTGGTGTGGGCAGGGTCATACACAGAAAACAGCCAATTAGTTGTGTGGGCGGGGTTATACACAGCTCAGAATTCTGAGCTCTGCTAGATCTGCAGCACAGAAAACTGTGATTCTATCACAACTGCTGCAAAGTGATACAATGCTGTAATCATGGTCTCTGTTTCTACATCATCATGATGTTGGATTACATGGCAAAATCTGCTGACAGATTCTCTTTAAGTGCATGGGATATCCCCTTTAGAATCACTTACAGCAGTTAAAATAAGTTCATAGGAGGAGCCAAGAGAACCTTCAGGGTTAGAAAAGTATTTGTGTAGAAAAATGGGCCAAAATCACACCTGAGCAATGCATGTGACTAGTTTCTCCATACACAAGGTTTCTTGTAGCTGTCATCACCAACAAAGGCTTTTGTGTAAAGTATTAAATTAATTTTAGTAAGCTTGTTCAAGTAGAGATTGTCAAACCCAAACAGTAAAGTTCAGGGTCTGTACCGAACACTTACTGATCGAGCACGGACAGGAAGTCTGTGTTTCTGTTTGGATTCGGCACCCCAAACGTCTGGTGTATCTGATGCTGCTATCTGCAGAGACAGTGCTAGAAACATCTGCGGCTCTGATCGGCAGCAAGATTGTTACCAACGGTCAGAAAGCTGCAGTTTTCATGCTGACAGATGACAGTGTGAGCCAGCAACTGTGTCCAGGGGTAAAACTTTACCACCGGTCACAGGAATCACCTGATGGGAGTACTCTCATCAGCCTACCCCTGCTGTCTCTGCTAACAACGAGAGCAGGAACCAGCTGATGGGAGTATGGGAAAATATATATATAATTTTTTTTAAATGTCATGGGTTCCCCTCTATTTTTAATAATCAGCATGGCAAAGCTGAGGGCTGCAACCCCAACAATTTTCACTCTGTTTTATTTTTTTTAGTTGGAATTGCTTCTTATCTAATGGGGTTTGCCTATTATAGATTTATGTAATTTTAAGATAAGGATTCAATAATATTTAAACTTTATTTTAATTTTGAAAGAAAAAAATGTTCTCTAATGGGAGGGGGGATTTAACGTCAACATATTATTGAGGTAAAGAGTGGTTTAGTCACACAAAGGGGATTTTATAACTGCTGGTCAATCAGACATAGTATTTACTGACAGAATGAAGTTCTCATATTAGTCATAATTTTATGGCTTTTAGCAGCCTGTGGTTTCTTCTTTTGCAGCTGCAGTGAAAATAATATTTAAAAAGGTGAATTTTTCATTGCCAGAAGTTAATAAAGTTCGTTGCTTGTGTAAAAAGTAGCATGACGAGTACAATTTGTAAGGCAAAATGGTCAAATGACCACAAGGACGTGAAGGGTTTGAGGTGTGGTAAGGATTATATTTATCGGTGCGCCCATAAAGTTACCAGATTGCCTTGTCCTGTGGAAGGGTGGAAGAACTTGCAAGACGATTAAAAACTGTTCCCTAAACACCCTCTTACAATAGACTTGGACATTCAACTCTTTGACCATCTTTTGTTCATGGACAGAATGGTGGCTCAGTGTTCAGCATGGTGGCTCAATATTTAGGACTGAAAAGGATGGTTCACTACTAAGACAACGCCTTCTTGATCACAATGTTTGATGCCCACAGGGCCGGCCTGGCCATTTGGCAATTCTGGTAAATGCCAGAAGGGCTGGTCTGGTCGTGGGCTGCCTTGTGTGCTATGTTGTTAACAGAATCAATGTTCTCAAGACACCCATACTGTTAACAGTTGTGACGGAGCACAAAGCCGGTCACTCCATCACGTACCCCAGCAGGCCATGGGTATAATTAGAAATATTGGTGTTGTAGTAAAACTTCCTTTCCTCCATCCAGGGTAATAGTAGTAATATATTTCCATCTGGTACTTGGGGACGGGGACAACATGGGCCTGTGTGATTTCAAATGCCAGGGCTGAATTTCATCCCCAGTCCGTACCTGGATGCCCATAAAATAATATAAGCTTATACTTAGCTCCCGTGCCGGCGCCGTTCTAGTGGTGCCAGCACTTGCTGTCCCCAGGGCTCTTGTGCAGTTGTTGTGACACGTGAGACCAGCGGCCATTCAGCATAGCAGGGTCAATACAGGAAGAAAAAAAAACAGTGGAGAAAGAAGAAAAATGAAAAGCTACAGCCTTTAGTACCAGCACCTAATGCTGCCAAGGAGAGACCTGCTACAAATTCCTTGGATCAAAGGGGAATTGAGCCAGGCTTCTTTCTTCTAATCCTTTTTAAAAGTTTTCTTGCCTGATTAAAAAAAAAGTATTTTATGAGTCCAGGTGAAGCTTCAGCTCTAGCTGGACTCCGAAATGCTCATTTTAATGTCAGATATTCTGACAATGATTTTCATAGTAAGTACACGTGTACAGGCCAGTATTCTGTTTGGAAGTGACGGTTATTCTTTTGTTGTTTTTATGTGTAGGTGCCCTGACTGAGCACTCCACCCATCAGCCCAGGAGAGGTATCACATTAGGCAGGTTCCCAGCATAAGAAGATCGCCTTGTGGTTGGCTGCTGGGCATGCATGAATTGGACAAATTATGTGCTAGGAATCTTCCCTTTTTCCTATTTTCTAGAGCAGTAACGCAATTAAAATTTAATATATTTCATGTTTACATGCTTTAGCGTTAAAAAAAATAAAGAGCACAATTTTCTTTGTTAGTAAGCTAAAAGAGCTATTGAATAATGTGTGCAGCTTGTATTGTAAAATGTGGTGACTTGTCCACTTTTAGGGGAGTAGGACAATGAGTTGATGATGAAAAAGTAGCCTTTTAATAGTAATACATATCAGCAGCGTAATAGTGTAACTATCAGGGTAGCAGTTATAACGGTTACTTTTGCATTGAGGGTCACAGATGAGGATCAGCAAGTAACCACTGTGAATGGAGGGATGTTAGGAATGTTTTATATCGTGTTCAGGTCCTATGCATGCACACCGGAAGAGTACAGACAAATATATTTTGCAAGCGCATGCAACTGAGCGTAGGAGTTGGTTGTGAGGATCGCTTTGGTTACTTACCTTGGTCTATTTATCCTCAACGAGTCATTATAAGGCCAATGTTTAGTTTCATTTGCATGGCAGAACTTCACAGGAGACCATCATTATACTGTGGTTTGAACTTGGGGTCTATTCCCCATAAGGGGGCTTAAAAATAAAATAAAAAACATAAATAAATGTTTATTAAAAAAAAGTCTATAACTTTGAATCACCATCCCTTTTTTCAGTTTAAAAATTAAAAAATAAACATATTTGGTAGCGTCTGAAAAAAACTCTTATCTATCAAGATATTTAAATGTAAAAATTGCCATTTTTCTCTTGTTGCATCTCCCTAAAAATGCAATAAAATGCCATCAAATCATCGTAAAAATAGAAACGTCAGCTTGCCACGCAAGAAAAAAATCCCTTGTACTGACCACAATTTTTATTCTTTTTTGGACTAAACCATATAAAACCTTTACAAGTTTGGTATCATCACAATTGCCCTGATTTGAAGAATTACATTGCCAGGTCATTTTTGATGCACAACGGATGCTGCAAAAAGCAAATCCAAAACCAATGGTAGAAATTTTTTTTTTCACCACCCTTGGATTTTTTTACTCTCTTTTAGTATAATTACATGATAAAAATTAATGGTATCATTCAAAGCTACAACTCTTCCTGCTAAAACGAGCTCTCATATAGCTATGTGGATGGAAAAACAAGAAAGTTATGTTTACTGGAAGGGGAGGAAAAACTATAATAATCGACCAGTCGCGATGAGTTTCGAGCAAGAAGATGGGAACTGAGATCTCTAAATTCCCAATTTAACACAGGCCATATGCACTTTGCCATATTTTCCAGCTTCTTACCGCACTGCCGTCCTTTACAAAACATTAGCCAATGTGATCAATGTGACTTAGATGAATTGTTAGGTTTGATGATAGACGTGATGCGCTATGTAAAGTGAAGTGAAATTGAAACTTACTGAGTCATTGTCTGGGTCTTCTGCACGTGGTCTCATTCATCAGCGTATAAAAAAAAAATAAGTCATGCAAACTGGGTTAAGTTAGATCTTGAGACTCCCTGATTTCTCGAGACCACAACGTCCAATTTCCTTCTGAAAACGCGTGCATGTTTACCCGTAATATACACATTGCGAGAGCAGTGGTTTATAAAAAAAAAAAAAAAAAGTGGAAGTGCCACGTGAAGGTGCATAGCTAAGGGTTAATCCCAAAAAATCAAGTCATACCTTATCCATAGAATAGGAGATAACTTGATGATCCCCAGCAATCTTAAAATTGGTGCTTTGGAGCCACGAGTGCAGTGCTCTGCTGTCCTGAATGGAATGGAGGTGCACATATTCGTCCTCCGCTCCATTAGTCGTTAACGTAGCTGCCGAAAAAAAAATTAGTAAAGCGCTCAGCTTTCACCGGCACTTCCATAGATTATGAATGGTGCAGAGGCCGAGCATGTGTACCTTTGCTCCATTCAAGATGAGGCTGTGAATAATAGGGAGATTCAATTGGTCAAGATAGAGATAAGAAAGGTGTCAGCAACAAAGCCAGACTGTCAAATGAGGGTACAAAGATGCCCAGAGATGATAAGGGAGAGGTGCGGAAAGAGGAAAAGGGGAGCTCTGACGACAGGGAGAGGGAGAACTTGGTGACCACCCCTAAAGACTCACTAATTCTGAACCCTAGGCTCCCTATCACCCCAGACAGGTTATTTCACCCCGTGCACCATCACATGCCTAAGCCCTGGCTTCCCCTGGATAGTATGATCGACTCCCCCTGACCGAAGGCACGCCAACGAAACGCGCGTAGAGGCAGTGGCACCATCATCAGGGTATTGGTAAGTTTCAATCCTCTTATGTGTTGATGTTTTCCCTTGTTCAGTGTTTAACATGTCGCCCTTGATTTGTGCCAGTATAATACGGGTACGCCACTATGGTTGGATAGAACTTAGGCTGATTGCATGATATCAATAGTGTCCTTTTACTTTAGTTGGAACTATTACTGCGATTAGGGAACATCTTGAGGTATAATTATTATATCATTATATTCTTAATATTACCAACCCTGTGATGGTGCCACTTTTATATCTGTTTAGATCAATTACAAGCATGTTTTGGCTACTGTTTTTTAATTATATATATATATATATATATATATATATATATATATATATATATATATAGTATGTGTGTTTTAAGTACAAATATTGTTATAGTGATTGTTCTATATACGCTGTTTTTTTTTATATGTTTACTTGTGAGTAGCGTAGAACAGGCGTTCCTACATATCTTACTTGGACTCAATAGTTTTCTGAATACTTTTTTCAGTTCTAACATTGTGCTAATTGTGCATCCTTTAAGCTAGAGGTAACCATCTGATGTTTGACATCCAGAAAGAGACAGACAGGGGAAAAACATACAAAAAAAATGGAAGTCCACAGGTGTCAATAAGGAACACAACTTCTCCATAAATACCTTCTCCAAAGAAGTAATGCGCAGGATAGAAACTCTATAACTGGCAAGGGAGGAATCTAGGAGAGGGTTTAAATAATGAAAGGGGAGTAGTCCCAATTAGTTGCAGCTGACACAGGGACCAGATTAAATAAGGAATTCTTAACCCCTTCCATACCACAGGAAATCATAGACCTGTTTAACTAATGAATGGCGGCACAGCAACCAAAGAGGACCTGTCATCAGATAACCCAGTGTTTCTCAACTCCAGTCCTCAAGACCCCACAACAGGTCACGCTTTCAGGATTTCCTTTGTATTGCACAGGTGATAATTTCATCACCTGCTCAAGCATTAATTCCATCACCTGTGCAATACTAAGAAAATCCTGAAAACATGACCTGTTGTGGGGTCTTGAGGACTGGAGTTGAGAAACACTGAGCTAACCGCTGTGATCTTCTAATGCCAGACACACCACAGGTCCCAGCAGGTTGTGGAACATTCATGACACAGACTCAGTGTGACTGATCAGTAATAAAGAGGATCTGTCATCTGCTGCATTTGAATTGCATGCACGCCTTTTTTTTCTTCATTCTAAATTTACTAGAAAGCAGCAGCAAGCCAGCACAAATATTTTTTACAGAAAAAAAATCTGAAATCCGTGTCAATCAGATATTGTGTGCTTGCTTGTCACAAGAGATTGTTTTTTTTTTATTTATTGTGAAAAAAGGGGAGGGGTAGGGAAGAATAATTATTATTTTAAAACACAAATCAAAATTCGCCAAAATGTAGACATTTAACAGTGACTGTATACCTCACAAAGTGTGCGTTTAACAAATATTTTTTTCCCCATCTGTTTTACTAGTTAAATTTTACATCCCTATCCAAAAAAGTGGAAAAGGTGGCACTCACCAGATAAAATCCATGCTTTATTAGACAAACTTGTAAAATTACATCTTCAGCTGGAGGGAGGGCAGCGGAGTGCGAGGATGAGGGGCCGTTTCACGCTGAATAGTGCTTCTACGAGTCAGTGCCCTGTGGAATCACTATTCAGCGTGAAACGGCCCATCGTCCTCGTACTCCACAGCCCTCCCTCCAGCTGAAGATGTAATTTTAAAAGTAAAACATGGATTTTATCTGGTGAGTGCCACCTTTTTCACTTTTTTGGATACAGCATCATTGTTTCTTCTATGGTGAGCACCCGAAGATTTCGGTAATTGAACCTAAGGCCCCTTTTGCACATCAGTTTTTTTGCCGTCAGTCACAACCTGTTGGCTTGACGGACCGACTGATACATCGCAGGTTGTGAAAAACTGATGCGACGGATTCGGTTTTTGACAGATCCAACTAGTAGATCTGGCTAATTGGATCCTAAATAAATTGGAGCATGCTCAGTTAAAAAACTTAACCCATTGCCGGATTCCGTCATTTGGCAGATCCGGCGCCCATAGGCTTCCATTCGAGCAAACGATGGATGGTGACGGATCCGTCGCTGTCCGATTTTTTTTTTTTTATTTTTTTTTTTTTTGAAGCACACAAAAAAACGTTACTTTGTCCATCGTCTCTGGCCACCGGACAAACAATTTTTGATGGATCCGGCGAACGACGGATGAAACGTGAGGCCATCCATTGCAATCTGTCGCTAATACAAGTCTATGAGAAAAAAACAGATCCGGTGGCATCAGTCACCGGATCCGTTTTTTTCAAAATTCGACGGATTGCGACTGATAGCAAAAAACTGATGTGTGAAAGGGGCCTAAGCGGTATTGTTTTCAGCATTGTTTATTTATTTCTGACAGCCAGCGGCGGTGCGCTGCTCTTTTGAACTTTGTGAGATTCAAATTTTACATCCGTATATGCCCTGCTGCACGTGCTGGCTTTTTGGATGTGTACCTACCTAGCATTTGTTATTGTCATTTTTGAGTAGAGGGTTAAATTTTGTTAAAATAGAAAAAAAAATTAAAGTTGACATTTACCTGTGCATGCTTACTTTTGCACACCTGTTTCACAAGTCCAATTTCTTCCCACACTTATACTGTGGTCTGCTGACACATTTTACTTTCTGTACGTGTACTTATCTAACATTTGTTATTACTTCCTTTTTGTCAAGGGTTGAATGATTAGGACTGAAAAGACTATTAAACATTAATTATAATGTTGTACAAAATGTATGGTGAAAGAGAAAGTGGCACTAGCAAGTGGCACTAGCAATGGAAAGGGTAGCGTAAAAGAAAAAAAAAGCTACCCTAAGAATGTGACAGCAGGAGAAGCACTACCACCACTCTCACCAGCTGTCAGGGCAGTAGTACTGCCACAATTGGTCTCCTTTGCTTCGGGCGAGCATATTAGCTACTGCATCCCAAATATTCATAATCGCATACATGTCATGGAAGAGAACCCAAAGATGGGCAGAGTAAAGTACTGCAGTGAGCGCATTCGCACTGCAGGACTTTGCCCTGCCCTCAACATGGCAGAGAAGTCTACCTGCACAGGAGCGCGATGTCGAGGATGTCCATGCAGGGATGCATTATCCACACAAAGCAAGAAAGATTGGAGGCGCCAGGACCAAAACCAACGACACCCCTCGGACCAGACCACCCAGCAGGAGAGTATAGTAAAAGTCATTTTTCTTCTCTTACAGGTTGGGTTGGGGGCTTATATGCAGCATTATGGAATACTGTATATCAGCCATGAAAGGTGGTGGCCATATATCATATCGGCCAAACCTGGCAACAGGTTTGCTTTAAGAATATCAGAATTTAGAAACCCAAGAACTGGATGGTTCCTTGCTCTTCAGACAATGCTATGTCATTCATCTCACTCTATTCTCTTAATCATTCAAAGGGGAGTTTTACCCTCTAAGTGCAATAACTCTGCTCCAGTTGCCTCAAAAGTTCTCACGAACTTGGTATGCCACCTCTTCTGGGCATGGCTTCCAGTAGTGTTTGTTGCCGGGCACCATGCACTTTTCCAGCTTGAAGGCAATCTCATTACAGACCACCAAACTCCGCTCTAGCTGCTGGCCGTGCATTGACGTATCACAACTCACATGGTCATTCTCTCTGCCAGGCAATACCATGGGGGCTTTTCTTGCTCACTCTCAAGGGAGGCAATACTTTGGCTCTCTTCTGGTCACTCTCTGTGCTTGCCATCTTGCTGCTTTCAGCTCCTTTCTGTTGTGGCTTCCTCCTTGCGAACACAGGAAATTTGTCTGACTCTTAAAGCTTCCTCCCACCGTGAGGATGTATAAAAGACTGACATTTGCCGTATATCTTCCATCAGTGATTCAGTGAGTGATTCTGAACTGTGCGTTGAGTCATGAAAATGGGTCTTACTTGGAGGATGGGTTCATTGATGGCGCTGTGGTGTGTGATACTCATGGAAGGCATTACTACACGTGCTGCTGAGAAATGCCCTGAGGATAATTACAGGGTGGTCATGAACGGACGTTCATTATGCTGCCAGCCATGTGAACAAAGTAAGTATCATCTAGATGTCAAGATTTACATTGCCATAAATTGAATGTTATTTTGCTTCCATCTTACATTTCAATGTAAATTTTTACATGTATAGTAGAATTGGATCTCACCAATCTGACCTGAATGAACCTTAAGAATGGGTTCCTTGAAGCATACGGCTGTCAGGGGACAAGTACCTGGAATTCCTACTCATTTGTATGGGAATTCCGACAACACGTGAAGGAGACCCATTCTCAAGGAAGAGCGTAGAATCATAGAATGTTAGAGTAATAGAATGTTAGAGTCAAATAAGCTTAGAGTTGGAATGTGACCTCAAGGCTCATCGTGTCATCGTGAAGACCAATGATGGTCCCATTGGTTGCATTTACTCTACATTTTTTACATAGACAGTAGATATGCCACAAATGTTTAAGATTGATTACCCCTCTAAGGAAATTTGTGAAATACTTGAATTTATCACAATTTTCAGTCTCTGTCATAGCTTATTAGCAATTCACCTGCATTCGTACCTGAAATCTCCAGTGTCTATGGATCTTATTTTTTTAAGAAAAACTTACTGAGTCATGTTGTTATTGAAGCTCATCTAAAAAAAAATCCATTTCCAGTGGCAATTTCTAGAAACATGAATAATGCATTTTTTTTATTTTTCAATTCATTTTATTTTTCATTGCGCCCCACATAAGATGATATTTCCCATGTAACTGGTGCTGGTATATTACCCCAGTTGCAGGGGAAATGCGGCTTACTGGATTCCTAATAGAACTGTCTTGGTCTCTTTTGACCCAGCATCTCCTGCTCCCTCCCTATAAACAACGATCACATGACCACTGTGCAAGTAGGATGAAGGGTAATCCATGCTTCTTATTACGGCATACACAGTGCTTGTTCAGTGCTGTGTTTACAGCAATCGAGAAGGCAGAGATGGTAATAAACCATCTCTGCCTTCTCTATTGAGAATTCTGCTGTATCGGACAACCGGATCCCTGCTCCCTCAGCTGCATGTGAAGCTGCACTACTATGCAGTGACATTTTAGAATGTCATTGCAGAATAACTCCTTGAAAAGAAAAATCAATAGTTTCATATGCATCATTGATTTTAAATATACATTTAAAAAAATTAAATGATGGTTACTCTTTAAACATTTCGGGGGGGGGGGGGGGCAAAGGGCCACCTTTTGCTATGCATCATCTCTATTATCTTGAGGTCCATAGTTATACTCCTGCACATATGATATAGTGAGCATAGTATGAGCCTAGGTAATATGCACATTATTGCGGTAATTTACATGATATGCCTAAACCATTGACCTCATTCCTTTGTGGTAAACCACTAGGAAATAATGCGTTTTATAAAGGGGACAGTAAAATGTGAAAACTTCTACTTTTTATTGTATACATTTTAATAATAACTTTCTAGAGGTTTTCGAGTGACTTTGCTGCCGCGTCATTCACTTCCAACTATTTGTGGTACAGTCTCAAGTCTATTTGTTTACCTGGAATCATGCGCAGCGATTCTAAGCTTGATGGTCTGTAATTCAGAATTAGTGGGTGGGGGAATTTTCTTACCAGTCTGTGTTAGAACAGAAAAAGTACGGCTGGTCATAGACGTAAAATAACCTTTCAGAAAAAAAAAAAATCACCAATGTCTGATTCACCCAACGACATGGACGATTGAAAAGAGTGTTGGACTGGAAGAGCGTGACTGTTCTGATCTCTTTTATTAGAATACGTACATCCAACCTCCACAGTAGGACTGTCATCACATATTCCTGGACATTCAAGAGCAGCTATATATTCTATTACGTGTCTTCGTTTGATGCCTCCAAACCACTGGACTCCAGCTGGAGTAGGAGGAACATTTTCAACATATCTCACCCAACATTTCTGTCAACAGGGTATGAAATTCCAGACATGGACCCAAACTTTCTATACTGATTTTTGCTACATATGACGATTATTCTACCATTTTGGTAATATACACCGAAAGAATTGTAGCCCAATAACAACCAATCAGGCAATCTTAAAAGCATAATTAGTTTCAAATGTTTTCATGATCTTAATACAGACCTCTGTATGTCAACTACTAATAACCAAGAAGGAAGATCATTGATCCAGTAACAGAGGTTCATTAGTGTGATGTTCTTCTTTAAAGTCTACAGTTGATGCAGAAACAGCCAATCCCAGCAGTAAAGTGATTACCCAACATTAAAATGGTTATCGGGGACTTTGCTTGTCTTTACCTATGGATCTAAGAACATATAAACTGGTAGTTGATAACTACCTGCCTGTGTTGCCCCGTGACGATCTCTGCCAGATCAGAGCCATTGCGGACCACTTCTGGCAGTGATTTTGCATCTTCCCCTGATGTCCCACCTAAGGAGGGAAAGAAATATGTGCTCCATGTTTGATATTGTTATTATTTAGTGGAAGAGATCTGACAGAGAACCGCTCACCTAGATGGGTTGTGTGCGATACAGTATGTACAATAGTAGATCCAAATGAAGGCTTCTGCTTTGACCGCTGAGCTCACACTGGATGGGTGGTGAACAAGTGAAGGTACAAAAAAGTGGAGTCAAATCAACTCCAAAACGCATTGCATGTACCCATGAATAAACTTGTTACATTCTCAAAATTCGTGATACCTTTAGCCGTGCCCAGGATATACCACTCCACTCTTTTTCGTCCATGATGTCACATCAACAGAGGAGCTTCTTCTGATCTGCTCTGCTGATCTGATATCTCAGTTGCCTAAGTGCGGACAACCAGCTGTCAATCAGCATGACAGAGCAGAGCGTAAGACCAAGAGCTTCTCTGTTGATGTGAGGTCAAACGAATCCTCAGAATCTGATGGCTAACCCCTTTAATAAACAGGGAAGGCGTACACAAATAGTATAAAATAGCCAAAGACTCTATGGTCACCTTGCCAAATGTTTGTCTTCTGTACCTTGTCTGATGTTTCTTACCTCTAAACTACACGAATATCCTAGCATGTAGGTGCAGGCACAATGTGCATTTTTAGGTATTTTAAACTACTATGGTGGAGTTTGATTTATTGACATCTTGGCCACCCATTTTCTTTTATTTTAAAAAAGTGGCCCATGGTCATCTAATAATAAAAGAAAAATTTGTACTCGCCTACCGGAACTCTGCTGTCCTTTGGCACGGCTGCGTGTGCCCCAGTGGTCTCCTCGCTTCCGCTTAATGTAAGGTCATCCAGTGATGGCTACAGCCAATCAATTCATCAGCGAGAGGAGAAAGCAAACAGATGAACAACTTCCCTAAGTGGGGACTAAAAATCTGGTCATGATACAAAAAAAGAACCTCAAAAATTCTATTCTGCCATTTCTTCTTAGCTATATTGTCTTTGGAGAAACGGTGAGTCAGCCAAGAGAGCCACCGCTATGGCTGGCACTCAAACGTTATCATGTAATTTTAGATTCCTGAACAGCAAATCCATCTAGTACTGGAGAAATTAAAATATACATTGTTGTTTTTTTCATTTGCAGGTGAAGAATCCCTTGCTTGTCGAAATTCAGACCAACTATTAGAAGAGTGTCGCTGCAGACAAGGCTTTGGCTGTAATTCTAAAAGTTGCAATTCATGTGTCAAGTTGCCAGACTGTAAAAAGAAATCTCAACTCAGGAGATCGGGTAATGTTTCTTCCTTTACTATTTTAGAATATTGAAAACAGAAAATGGAGCTATTATAGTTTCTATAGAGGCGGACACCAGAATTCCCTAAATATACCTTGTTGGGCGGGGGTTGAGGGGCAGGCAGAGTATGGAAGCACCTAGTGCGTCTCTGAAAGGGGCAGATTTATCGATGGCCAACACTTATGCTGTCAGTTCTCTCCAAATTCTCTTTCTTGCTGTATTGGCGCAAACTGAGCCTCCAATTATTCAAATCAGAACTAGAACACAAATTTTGGGGGAAATTTGTGGCCAATTCAATTAGTTAATAATAGAATGATTCTCTATCCGAGACATATAAGAAACTTTGTAATATACCTTAACAGAAAACCGTGAGATTCTATGAGCTGTCCCAGGCCAAAGGTGTAAATGGAGAAGAGCAGGGGCCCAAGGACTGAACCTTGTGGGACTCCGACAGATAGGGGGCGAGGTGAGGAGGTGGTGTGTGTGAGTGGGAGACGCTGAATGTCCGGTCAGTTAGGTATGACGAGATCCAGGATAGGGCCAAGTCTATGATGACAAGGGATTAGAGGGTCTGTAGTAATAGGGTCTGTAGTAATAACTGTGTCAAAGGCAGCCGACAGGTCGAGGAGGAGGAGGAAGGAGTTGTGTCACTTGATATTGACGGTTAATAGATCATTGGTGACCTTAGCTAGGGCAGTTTCAGTGGAGTGGTGTGACCGGAAGCCAGAATGTAAGCGGTCAGAGGGAGCAAGAAGAGAGATGGGAGGACAGTTCAAGGTAGACGTGTTGTTCCAGTAGTTTGGAGGCATAGGGGAGAAGTGATATAGGGCGATAGCTAGATACAGAGGATGGGTCAAGAGAGGGCTTTTTGAGAATAGGTGTGATATATAAGGAGAGCCCATACTAAACAGCCAGCCTCTTCCTGTAAGAGTTGCCACACATTCCTTAAAAAATGCAGTAAAAAGTGTTCAAAGCAGGAAATGCTCTTCAAAATGGTATCAATAAAAACATCAGCTCACTATGCAAAAATGCAATCACTCGCATAGCTACATTAACAGAAAAATAAAAATGTATGAGTCTCTGCAAATGAAGACACAAATGAATTTTTTGGGTTTTCACAAATATCCAACTTTTCTTTTCCACTTAAAAAATAAAAAAAACTTTACAAGTTCAGTATCATTGTAATTGTAGTGGCCTGTAGAGTTATTAATCATAATAAGCATAATGGACATCGTAAAATCCCCAAAAATGGTGGAATTTAGTTTTATTTTTCACCCCACTTGGATTTTTTTTCTATTATATGAATGGTATTATTCCAAGGTACAACTGTGGAAACAAATCCTCATACAGATATTTTGGCAGAAAAAAAGACTCTTGGAAGAAGGGGATAAAAAAAATAGCATGAAAACGAAAAATTGCCCAATCAGGATGGAGTGAAAAGTTTTGCTTAACAGAGTAGAGTCTTATTCTAGCATATGAGAAGTTTAGTACGGTTCCATGCTTAACCATGGAAATTGTGTCTCATCTCTTGAAAAAAACGATGAGACAAATTTAAGCCTAAAGGGGTTTTCCCACAGACAAAGCTCATTTTAATCAATAAATTCCACAATTGGATATGTTTAAATAAAATGTTCCTGTGCCGAGATAATCTTATAAATGTGCACCTGCTGTGTACTATATAATAGCTGTGTCTGACCGTACAGGAACATGGTCTAATCATACCACATCTCCTGGGCAGGGGAGGAAGCAAAAGAGTATACAGACAGGACAGCATGGGGTAGCAGCTTATTCTTTCTGTTTGGTAAAACTTGTTTTTAAACTGGCAAGGAAATGTTTTATCTCACAAAAAAAATGAGCTGCTATACCCGACTGTATTGACTTTATACTCTTATTTGTTTCCTCCCCTGGCCAGGAGCTGTGGTATGTGCCGACCATGAACTGGAGCAGCTCTGCGTGGTCAGACACAGCCATTACACAGTACACAGCAGGAGCACATCTATAAGATTTTCTCAGCACAGGAACATTATTTTTTAACATGTTCACTTGTGGAATTGAATATCATTCAAGGATCTATTGATTAAAATGTATTTTGATTGTAGGAAAACCCTTTAAGTTACACAGGAAATATTGGTTGATTTTCCCCAAAAGTGTGAAATCTTATTCTAGCGACAATTTGAGACTTACGATGTAAACTGAAACGTTTCTATGTTTATGTTTAAAAAAAAAAACAGCAGTTCATGTGATGTGATCATTTTATGTCTGACTATTGATAATCAAACCCATGATTATGGATACAATTCCAATATTCATCATGTCTATTCATTTCTAGAGAAGGAGAGCACAGTGTATGAGTATTATTGTGAAGAGAGTTCGCCTAGGTCGCCTATTAATGAAGAAACTGGAATCTACAAGCCTGGTGAAGGGTGAGTGAATATCATAAGTTCTGATCACCGTATTTTGAATATGGAACATGTAAGATTACTTCTGAATTTGGTAAACGAAATTTCTGGGATTTTGAGAAAGTTGCCTTTGAGCACCAATTGGTGTAAAATAACTCCATCCGGCAATGCCCGTGCTCTGGCGGTCTTTGCCACTTCTGCATGACAACATGTCCATCATTCGTGTGATTACTGCAGCTAATCACTGTCCTTAGTGATGATGCACATTCATTCTGATGTCAGTGAGTGGCTGCAGTAGTCCCATGAATGATGGAGGTGCCATCATCGCTGCAAAATCGGTGAGGACCACCAGAGCTGTGATGAATGATGATTTTTTTTTCTACCGTTTGCTGTTCTTAGGGAAATAAAAAATAAAAAACCCAGACTACTCTTTAACCATTATGATTTTCTCGGCACCTTTTGGAGTCAGATGCTCCTGATTTATTAAGAGGTGCAATTAGGAGCATCTAAGAAGTAGACTGGAGTAAGATTTCTGGCGTTAGTAAGACCAAAGCTCATCATGAATTAGATGAGCTGTGGCATGACACCCAAACCTGCCCCACCACCACCAAACTGGCATGAAAACTCCAAAAGTATCAAACTTTTTGAGAAACCTGAAGTTGAGAAAGTTTTCGCAACTTTTCAAATTGATATACGCCAGAATTCTACCCATATTGCTCCAATGAATCATATGGATTTCTAACTGTCCCCAACTTCTTGCCGATTTTTATCCATTAAATTAGCGAGAGATAGGACACTGAATTATTGGAGCAAAAATAATGCTTTTCTACACAATATTATGACTACGTTTCAGAAACTTATTGGGCAACATACTCTGCCGCAATCAGAGCTACGGTCAACCAGTTGCACTAGTATTTGATGTAAAATAAATGACTGTATTCTTATCAGAAACGTTCAGAGATATGTAGTTAGTCTTTGTTTTCTTATCTACAGTCAAATCTCCATTACAGAACGTAGCAGAAATTACTCCTCCATGTCTTCAACCCAGAAAGCTGAGAGTAAATCGGGCACACCACTTGTCGAAGGCAACAAAGGTAAATGTGACAATGGATCATTCAAGATCTATTTTCGATTCTTTGGTCATGCACATTAGGTAGCTACAGTATTGGCCAAACAATTGTTCAGCCAACGGCTATCTCACCAGACTCTATAATGCACAATAACGGCAGAACACAATGTGTTCTCTATGAAAGAGCCACCGCTAGGATTATTGGGCAGTGGCTTATTTCCTCTCCAAACTTAGGGATCAGGCGTTTGAGTTTAAACCACCCAATCCTTACATTCTCCAACGTAATCTGTCTGAGGACGTTCAGGAGGCTCCGTGTACATAATAAGAAGGTAGGTTAGGCTGACTTTTAGCTAATTTGCATAGATGCTTTTATAAGAAAATTATACACAATAATGGGAATAAACCAAAAGAAACCAATCACGTTGGTCATGTTGCATCTACTGAGACTCATATTTACTGTCATTTTGTTCAAAAAGGTTCAGAATATCTTGAAATATATTGGGCTAAATTAACACTTCAGCTAATTTGAACATAAAGGTTGAGCTCAGCAATTGTGTATTATGTTTTATCCCAGTTCAGATGCATCTACTGTATATATTTTGCACCCCTCATTTTGAGCAACTCTGTCTCTGTTCTAACCACTAATTCAGTAAATGCTCTACTGCAAAGACAAGAGGTCAGCCTCTGTATCCCCCTTAACTGTTCAAAGCCAATCTGACAAATCTCTAATGCTTCCCCACCCTGCAGTTCTTGTTTCTATAGATGTTTAACAGATAGTTGAAAATATAATTTCTGTCTTTAGTAAGAAAACAGAAATACAGTGAGGGAATCTATACAAGGATTGGCTGCAGTGTAAACTCCCATCACTCACACTGTCGGTCTATAGTATCTGAAAGTGTTATGTAGAGTTTATAGTAGTCTATAAGATGCAGCTTTACACAGCTTCCTCTGCCTCCTGCTTGTCAGATCTGTCAGGGAGAAACCTATCAAGAGCAGGAGCCAAAGGAGATGGACTGAATAGCATCACATAGAGTATATTACAATTTTAAAGATTGCAGTTCTTGTCTTCAAGCTAAAGATTAGAGTTTATGGTGTGTTTGGGTAATGTGAGGTGGTCTTACAATGCTGAGATGGGTGGTAAGGAAAATAGTGTTTAGGAAAGCGCTATGGAGTGTGTCTTAATTATTTTTTTTCATCTAGGGGTATGCTCAGTCCTACTGTATAATTGGGACAAATATGAATTTAATGTTTATTGTGTATACATATATATATATATTGTAAGGAGGCAGCTTGACAAGTCATGGATGGGAGGTATGTGTTCCCGAGATGCCAAGTCTCAGTGATGTAGGATCCGGAGAAGTAGGCTCCAGCATATTTAGTGCTGAGAGGTGTTTTTATGTGCCCCGTATATGGGTCTGGATTTTACGAGCAGCTAAAAGAGCTGAGTGGGATCAGCAGCTCACTTACCGCCAGTCCAGGTCTTTGATGGTCTAATTTATGGTAGCTGTGGCTGTCTCACTTGGTCTGTGTGTTTTGCAAGGTGAGGAAGCCTTGCATGTGCTGCTCACACCCTGCTGGAGTCTGAGAGGAAAAGACTCAAATTGAACGCCTGAGTCGTGTGTTATATGGACTGGTTATTTTTCTGTTTTGTTCTGTGATACCTTTGTTTGCCTGGAAGAACCTGTGTTATTTTTGTTACTACTGATAGTCTATGAGCTCAAACTCTTAATATACCACGTGATATACCACTTGTGTGTGAACCAGCACCTATCACAGAGTCGATCCCTCACTATATATATATATAGCAATAATTTATTGTTTAGGCCTGCAAATAAATTTGCAAAGGGCTGAAAAATCTTGATCGTAAACTTAGTCTATCATTGCTGCCCCCAAAGTTCCCAAAAATGATCAGTTCTTGAAAATAAACACCTTTTCTCTAGAAGCTCAGCTTGTGGTAAGCAGAAATGACAAGTTAACTCTCCGGAAGTTACAGACGCAGTGATTAAGAAGTCTTTGAATCTCTTCTCTTCCTCTGTGGAAAAATTTTACCCAGCGCAGCCAACATACTGTATATGAAATGTGTCACTCTCATCTCTATATATTTTCTTTGCATGTTTTTACATAATATCAAACACTAAAAAAAAAACGCTTATTATTTCACAAAGCAAATACTGCCAATATTATATATGTATGTGTGTGTATATGTATATATATATATATATATATATATACTGAAGAGCCCGGTGTTGCCTGGGCATAGTAAATATCTGTGGTTAGTTAAAGCACCTCACATCTTATTTTCCCATCACGCCTCTCATTTTCCCAATCACATCTCTCAGTTTCTCCCTCACTCCTCTCATTCCCCCCCTAACACTTGTCTTTTCGACCTCACATCTGTCATTTTCCGATCACTCCACTATTTTCCCTCACTCCTCTCAGTTTGCACTCACACCTTTTCATTTTCACCTCACACCCCTCATTTTCACCTCAGTATATACATGTTTGTCATCTCCCTTATAAATAGTATACACCTGTATGTCATCTCCTGTATATAGTATATACCTGTATGTCATCTCCCCTGTATATAGTATATACCTGCTGTGTCATCTCCCCTGTATATAGTATATATCTGTGTCTCCTCCTGTATATAGTATATACCTGTATGTCATCTCCTGTATATAGCATATACCTGTAGGTCATCTGCTTCTGTATATAGTATATACCTGTGTGTCATCTCCTTCTGTATATAGTATATACCTGTATGTCATCTCCTCCTCTATATAGTATATACCTGTGTCATCTCTCCTGTATATAGTATATACCTGTGTCATCTCCCCTGTGTATAGTATATGTCATCTCCCCTGTATATAGTATATACCTGTGTCATCTCCCCTGTGTATAGTGTATATATATATGTGTGTCATCTCCCCTGTATATAGTATATATCTGTATGTCCTTTCCTCCTGTATTAGACCTCATTCACACGTTATTTGCCCAGTATTTTTACCTCAGTATTTGTAAGCTAAATTGGCAGCCTGATAAATCCCCAGCCAACAGCAAGCCCTCCCCCTGGCAGTATATATTAGCTCACACATACACATAATAGACAGGTCATGTGACTGACAGCTGCCGTATTTCCTATATGGTACATTTGTTGCTCTTGTAGTTTGTCTGCTTATTAATCAGATTTTTATTTTTGAAGGATAATACCAGACTTGTGTGTGTTTTAGGGCGAGTTTCGTTTGTCAAGTTGTGTGTTGAGTTGCGTGTGGCGACATACATATAGCGACTTTTGTGAGATGAGTTTTGTGTGGCGACATGTGTGTAGCAACTTTTTGTGTCGAGTTGCATGTGACAGGTGTTAAGGACTGGCGGAACGCACCAAGTATAGATGGTAAGAAACTAGGTGCGTTCGCAGTCCGAGGTCCACCGTGCAGGTAAAAGACCCTGCAGCTAGCAAGACGGACAATATGGCGGTACACTAAAGGATACACGCGTGGGTTAAACCTCACCCAGCGTGAAGAAAGCGATCCTGTTAATTCACAGGACCGCAGTACCGCACTAGTGCGCGAGCAAGTGGTCAGCGGACTTAACCCCAGAAGGGATTGGAGCCCGATTAGACCCTTGCTGGCGTAACACCGCAACTGGGTGTGTAGAGAACCTTAAGAAATATAAGTGCACAAGAGTGCGAGCGATGCCGCACTAACGGACGCCACTAACCACCCAGACTCGGGTATGGAAAGCGCAAGGCAGGCGCATGGCGCCGTACTGGCAGGCACAGCTACAGGACGCTGAGATGTGTGTTTAGTGCTGTAGGATAAGTCGGGCGCTAGGTAGCAGCCATACACCTTCCGCGAACAGACATTCAATAGGGTAGGGGTTTCCAAGGACGACTTGCACTCACAACATACACACATTAGCAATTGTTTGACAATACTAGCGCATGGCCGTGCGGTCATGCGCAGTTTATATAGCAGCAGCACAGGAAGTGGCCACAGCACTTTTGCCCTTCTAGGACCTGCCAAGAGGACCAATGGAATGTGCTGCAGAGCCTGAGCACATGACCCTCGATCTCCAACGGGAGACCTTACGCTGGGCATGCTCAGTACATGCAGACAAGGACTTAGTCCCAGAGAAGTCCGCTCGCTGCTGACCAGCACTGACTTTAATGGCAGAGACTGGAGAAGCAGCACTAACTCTCAGAACAGAGTGAGAATGAGCAAGACGCTGGGACCGACGTCCTTGCTGAGCAGGCTCCACTGCGGCTGGACAAGAATGGGAGACCGCAGCGGAAGTGGCTCGAGATTCCCCCTGTGCAGAAGCGGGAACTCGACCCCTAACAACAGGTTAGTGTAGCAAGTTGTGTGCAGCAAGTTTTGCGCATGGTGAGTTTTGCGCGTGGCGAGTTTTATGTATGGTGCCTTTTGAGTATGTGCAAGTTTTATGTGAGGCAACTTTTGCATGTGTTGCAACTTTTGTGCATGTGGCAATTTTTCCGCGTGTGCAAGTTTTGCGTGTGGCGAGTTTTCCATGAGGTGAGTTTTGCACTTGTGGCGAGTTTTGCGTGAGCCTAGTTTTTGCATGTGGTGAGTTTTGCGCGTGGCGAGTTTTGAGCGGCGACTTTTGTGTTTCGACTTTTATGTGGCGAGGTTGGTGTATGTGTGGTGACATGTGTGCTGAGGGTAATGTGTTCAAGCACGTGGTAGTGTGTGGCGCATTTTGTGTGTGTGTTCATATCCCCGTGTGTGGTGAGTATCCCATGTCGGGGCCCCACCTTAGCAACTGTACGGTATATACTCTTTGGCTCCATCGCTCTCATTCTTTAAGTCCCCCTTGTTCACATCTCAATTTGCCTCCAACACTTTTCCTTATGTAGATAGGGGCAAAATTGTTTGGTGAATTGGAAAGCGCGAGGTTAAAATTTCACCTCACAACATAGCCTATGACGCTCTCGGGGTCCAGACGTGTGACTGCAAAATTTTGTGGCTGTAGCTGCGACGCCTCCAACACTTTTCCTTTCACTTTTTCCCCATTATGTAGATAGGGGCAAAATTGTTTGGTGAATTGGAAAGCGCGGGGTTAAAATTTTGCCTCACAACATAGCCTATGACGCTCTCGGGGTCCAGACATGTGACTGTGCAAAATTTTGTGGCTGTAGCTGCGACGGTACAGATGTCAATCTCGGACATACACACATACACACATACACACACACATTCAGCTTTATATATTAGATATATATATATTTATAATGTATGAGAGAGAGAGTAAAAAATTGGAACAGCACCAAAAAACTACCTCAGTTAACGTGCAAAGCTTTTCAAACCAACAATTCAATGGTTCCATAGAATATAGTAAGAAAAGAAACATAGCACAAAAAATTGAAAAAAGTGGACCTTATTTCCCATTGGCATGGTGACGTTTCAGATATAGTATCCTTTCTCAAGCTCATTACCATCGTTAGGAAAGGCCAGGTGAAGCAAATTTCCCAGCTTTATAAAAACCCAGCCTCATCTAACCTTGTGCCAAAAAACAGCAGCCATGGGTTTTTCTAAGCAGCTGCCCAGGACTATGAAAATGGTGGAAGCCCACAAAGCAGGAGAAGGCTATAGGAAGATAGCAAAGTGTTTTCAAGTTGCCCTTTCCTCAGTTTGAAATGTAGTTAAGAAATGGCAGTTATCTTGACCTCAACTGTTCCTGTTAAGGCCTGGAAGACCAATCTAAATTTTAGTCACAGCAGCTCGTAGGATTGCTAGAGAGGCAAATCAGAACCCCCACTTGACTGCAAAAGACCTTCAGAAAGATTTAAGATTCTGGAGTTGTAGTACATTGTTCTACTTTTCAGAGGCACCTGCACAAATACACTTCATGAAAAAGTCATCAGAAGAGAACCTCTCCTGCACCATCACCATAAAATTCAGTATCAGAAGTATGCAAAGGAACATCTAAATAAGCTTGATGCATTTTGTAAACAAGTCCTGAGAACCAAAGAGGTTAAAATATAACTCTTTGGCCCCAATGATCAAAGGTATGCATGGGGGAAAAAAGGAACAGAATTTCAGGTGAAGAACATCTTGTCACCCATTAAGCATGGGGGTGGATCAGTCATGCTTTGGGGTTGTGTTGCAGCCAATGGAATGGGGGAACATTTCACAGGTAAAGGGAAAGAATGGATTCAATGAAATTTCAACCATTTCTAGATGCAAACATAACACCATCTGTAAAAAGCTGAAGATGAAAAGAGGATAGCTTCTACAAATAGATAATGATCCTAAACACACAATAGACAACCTCAAAAGGCACAAGCTGAAGGTTTTACAATGGCCCTCACAGTCCCATGATCATTGAAAATCTGTGGCTAGGCCTCAAAATAGCAGAGGATGCAAGTCGGCCCAGGAATCTCACAGAATTGGAAGAATTTTCCAAGGAAGAATGGGTGAAAATCCCTCAAACAAGAATTGAAAGACTCTTGGCTGGTTACAAAAAAGTTTGTGATGGTTTCAAAAGGGGGTGCTGCTAGGTACTAACCATGCAGGGTGCTCATACTTTTGCATTGGCCCATTTAACTTTTTGTAATTTTTTAAATGTAAAATATGAATATGTGTCTATTTGCCTAAAGTACAATATGGCATTCCTATCATTAGTTTCCACGTACTGTATCTTTGATATCCTCTCTCTTATTTTCCCCAGGAACTGTTTTCACCAGCTGGACTTCTCTGGCGCTATACTTGGCTTTAGCGGTGTTTATTATCGTGTTAATAACAGTTACCATTCACCTTCTCATATGGAAAATGAAGGCAGTGCAAATATTGAAAATTGCAGGTGTGTATTATAATGTACAGTAAATAACGCCATAAAGCAGAATTAAACTTATAAAATCAATGCAAAGTTAAAAGGAAACTATCAGGTCCCTTGACTGTCATCAAGCGTTACAAAGTGGTGACAATTTTTGGGGAAATTTTTTACAAAAATTTAATTTGCTTTTGTTGTCTTTTTCCAAGACTTGTAACATTTTAATTTTTCATGATCTGGGGCTGGGTGATGGCTTATCTTTTTAGACCCTGACCTGACTATTTACTGATACCATTTTGATGTAGATACGATGTTTTGATGGCCTGTTATTGCAGTTTATTGTGGCGGCCAAAAAACATAATTCTGGCATTTTGAATTTATTCTCGTTATGCCGTTTATCGATCGGATTAATTTACTTTATATTTTGATAAGTCAGGCTTTTACTAATACAGCAGTACCGAATACATGTATTTTTTATTTTTCACAGAAAGATTATAATGATAGGCACAGGGATCATCAGCAGACCCTCTGCTGTCATGACAACCCATCATTGCCTCGAAATCGCGTCACTGGCGCCAATGAGAGCATGGATCAACGTCCCAGCTGCCGGTGCTTGTTAAATGCCGCTGTCAGATCCATCCATGGCTGTTAAAGTCACATGGTGGCTGTTTAAATTAGCCATCATATGTAGCGATAGATGTAGGCTCAGCATCCGAGCCCGCATGGACACAACTTTTGACGTACATGTATGAAATAATTAATGATAATTCATGCTGAGGGTGAAACTGGTGAAAAATGCAGCCTACAAGTCCTGGAAAAGCCAAAATTAGTGTTGCACACATATCATAGCCTTTTCCGAAAAGTCACCTGAAACTACAGATAAAATCTTTACAATTTCTGGTTCAAAATTTACTAAGATTACAATTATTGAATATAAATTAGTAAGATTATGAAATGACAACAAAAAGCTCAAAACTACTTTGTGCTGTTTGGATGTAAATGTCGAAGTTGATTTTTTTTTAATTTCTTTTAGCTTTTTCAATGTTTTGTCTCTATCGTAAATAAATGTTAATTTCTTTAGGAGATCAATTCCCACCTCACATCATCGTTAATAAGAATGCTAAGGAAGACACAGATTCCTGGAGCTGTCAATATCCTGAAGAAGAACATGGAGAAGAACATGGAAACGGCCTAGTACATAAGCTCGATGTCTAGTGAATCAACCAAGAGGGCTTCAGAGCGAGAAACAACGACAAACTGACCTTGTTTCTTCGAACTGATTCTTTGCATGTGATGTAATGCCTACTGGACAGTCTTTAGGAAAATGGGCAAATGGCAAAATACTCAATGTTCGAGAACAGCAAACGGTTCTAGTGGAATATTGTGGTTGCATAGGTTTATTTCAAGTGAAGAAGATGAAATGGAAACTACGTTTCCACTTGACATTTTCTCACCAAAAGTTTCAATTTTTTATATCCGCAATGGGTGAAAACTACTCACCAACTAGTTGTAGACTAAAGTATTATCATAGTGCAAATATGACAGTGTTGTTAGCTACTTGTTTGTCCCTGTTTTGTGTCTACACAGAGTGCATACCCCTTAAAATACTGCTTCATGGTTCACACTTGGACATCTCCAGTGAAAAAACAACATTTCACAGATCTCTTACAGACCCATGTCCATTATTATGTATGCAAAGGCATCCCATTCGAAGGATCTTCAATCTTCATATTCTACTTTTTACTAATTCACTAACAGAACGCTGTCTGGCTTATTACAGATATAGTTGAGCTGTACATTCTACATTCTCTGTATCTTAGCGGGGAGAAAGTAAAGGGCTGCAATAAGTCAAATCTCCTAGTATTCCTCAGACTGAAATGAAAGGAACGAGCAGCATGAAAGTGAATATAACGAACCAGGAACAAAGTATAGACCACTCCACTGGAAACAAAAAAATTTCACAGCGCTCTTAGATACCCATATACAGTTTATATAAAAAAAACTATCCTTCAAAAGTCTGTCTTCATGCTGTGGTCTTCATGCTTCTTCATCCTGAAAGATGTCTGATTTGTTACAGATGCATGTAGAAAAGCCGCTGAGACACCATCACGTGTTTCTCAACGCAAGCAATAAATAGCCAGGTCTTTCACCGGGAATGAACAACCACGGGAAGGGCAGCATCCAAAAAGGAAAACCACCTATGCCAAAACATGGTATCCATCCACGGACAGCTGTTTCGGGGTATTTGCCCCTCATCAGTGTGGAGTAGGAAACTTGCTATTAGGAGCAGTGCCTGGTAAAAGGACTATAAACATAGGTGGTTTTCCTTTTGGGATGCTGCCCTTCCTGTGGTTGTTCCTTCCCGGTGAAAGACCTGGCTATTTATTGCTTGCATTGAGAAACACGTGATGGTGTCTCCGCGGCTTTTCTACATGCATTTGCATATTTCCCATAAGGGATGGGGGCAGTGTTCTGGATCACTGCGTTGAGAAACACGTGATGGTGTCTCCACGGTGTTGGATGTTTTGATCTCCCCGAGGTCATTCATCCTTATGATTTGTTACAGATACAGTTGAGCTGTAGTCCGGTCTCGGTCACAGTTTCTACATTATTTGTACCTTAGCGGGGAGAAAGTAAAGGGCTACAATAAGACAAATCCAAATGGAAGAAGTCAGCAACGTGCAAGTGGAAATGACTAACTTAAAGCATAGCATAGAAAATTCCAGTAAAAAATTGAATATTTCACAGCGTTTTTAGATGCCCATATGCAGTAGATATAGAAAAATGTCCTCTTCAGAGCTCAGTCTTCATGCTGTGGTCTTCATGCTTCTTCTTTAATCCTATAATACAGTTGAGTCCGATCTCGGTCACCGTTTCTACATTATCTGTATCTTAGCAGGGAGAAAGTAAAGGGCTGCCATAACTCAAATCTCCTCCTACTATGCCTTATGCTGAAATAGAAGGAGTGAGAAGTATGCAAGTGGATATGAATAACCTAACGAACAGCATAGACCACTCCAGTGAAAGTTTTCATAGTGCTCTTAGATATCCACATACTGTATACATGCAAACACTTACCCTTCGAAAGCTTTGGTTTTGGTGGGCTGTGATCTTCACGATTCTTCTCCTTCTTCCTGATGATGTTGGATTTGTTAGAGATGATGTTGAGCTATAGTCCTGTCTCAGGTACTGTTTCTACATCTTTTGTATCTTAGCAGGGAGAAAGTAAAGTGCTGCAATAAGTCAAATCTCCTCCTACTAGGACTCGCAGTGAAGTGAAAGGAGTGAGCAGCTCCCAAGTGGGTATTACCAACCTAATGCATAGCCTAGACCCGGGGTGTCAAACTGCATTCCTCGAGGGCTGCAAACAGGTCATGTTTTCAGGATTTCCTTGTACTGCACCGGTGATAATTTAATCACCAACTCATTATTTGTGTAGGTGATTAAATTATCACCTGTGCAGTACAAGGAAATCCTGAAAACATGACCTGTTTGCAGCCCTCGAGGAATGCAGTTTGACACCCCTGGCCTAGACTAGTCCACTGAAAATTGAAAATTTCACAGTGCACTTACGTACCCATACACAGTATATATTTTGGTTCTGGATACCCTTATATTCAGGACATATAGCAAAATTAGAGGGATCCTTTAATCATGATTCACTTTTTGAGTCTTGCACATGACTTTATTGGCCTTAACTTTTTTTTGTTTTATGTTCTAAATAATTATTTTGTATGTCATTTGTTTTTCAGTTTTTTCAACTTTAGGTTTTTGGAAATTTTATACTAAAATATAAAAAGTAAACTGCCGAACTATTTTGTCATATTGATAAATTAATTCATAGTATCGGGAAAAAAAAAGGTAGACGATGGGTGTTTGTTGGGTTAAGGCAAAGTGTTTTATTGTGTTTTGTATTTTTTTTTGTAACTTGTGTATTACTTTTTCTTTTTTATGTATATAAAATGTCATAAAAAGAAATCTGGTAACATTCAATCTTTGTGCCTACTGTTTTCATATTCTGCTACACCTTGAAGAGTCCCTGTTAATCCTTGGCTAAAATATTATCATAGCTGATCTACGGCTACAAAGAACTAAGAGCTCCGCCATAGTGAGGGCATACGCACACTGAATTCAGGAAAAGTAGTCACATTGTGGGCAAGTTAAAGGGAAGGACAGCCTCTATTTCTTATATGGATAAATGGTATGTTGTCGAAGAAAAGCTTTAAAGGGATGACTGCCTGAAAGCCCTGAAAGACAACCCATAGCTCCAGTCCTGAGAAATAGAAACATACACATAAGGGTATATGATGATAAAAGCACAATAGGAAGCTGACAGTTCATTGAGGTACAAGGCCAGGTGGCCGGAGGGTCACAAATTGTCTTCTCCGAACATCTCCATGGTGCCAGATGACCAGTGGATACCAATCCTGGCTTTCCCAAATGTATCCATCGGGCTCAAGTGACCGATGGGTCCAAATACTGACTACCCCAAACATATCCATGGTTTTATTGGTGGTCAATGAAGCAGATTGACGGACTACACCTCAACAAACCTGGGAAACACACATTCGCCAGAAGACTCGCTACACTCATCAGGAGGGCGTTAAACTAGAAGAAGAGGGGACGGGAAGAAAAACATTAGACTCGAACAAAGACGACCCAGGAAAACATACTCAGAAGGGAGGTAAGAACATTTCTAAAACAATCCACAGTGAGGAGATTGGAACAAAACAAAATCCTCTAAACTGCATGCTCGCAAACGCCAGAAGCCTGACAAACAAGATGGAAGAACTAGAAGCAGAAATATCTACAGGTAACTTTGACATAGTGGGAATAACCGAGACATGGTTAGATGAAAGCTATGACTGGGCAGTTAACTTACAGGGTTACAGTCTGTTTAGAAAGGATCGTAAAAATCGGAGAGGAGGAGGGGTTTGTCTCTATGTAAAGTCTTGTCTAAAGTCCACTTTAAGGGAGGATATTAGCGAAGGGAATGAGGATGTCGAGTCCATATGGGTTGAAATTCATGGAGGGAAAAATGGTAACAAAATTCTCATTGGGGTCTGTTACAAACCCCCAAATATAACAGAAAGCATGGAAAGTCTACTTCTAAAGCAGATAGATGAAGCTGCAACCCATAATGAGGTCCTGGTTATGGGGGACTTTAACTACCCGGATATTAACTGGGAAACAGAAACCTGTGAAACCCATAAAGGCAACAGGTTTCTGCTAATAACCAAGAAAAATTATCTTTCACAATTGGTGCAGAATCCAACCAGAGGAGCAGCACTTTTAGACCTAATACTATCTAATAGACCTGACAGAATAACAAATCTGCAGGTGGTTGGGCATTTAGGAAATAGCGACCACAATATTGTGCAGTTTCACCTGTCTTTCACTAGGGGGACTTGTCAGGGAGTCACAAAAACATTGAACTTTAGGAAGGCAAAGTTTGAACAGCTTAGAGATGCCCTTAATCTGGTAGACTGGGACAATATCCTCAGAAATGAGAATACAGATAATAAATGGGAAATGTTTAAGAACATCCTAAATAGGCAGTGTAAGCGGTTTATACCTTGTGGGAATAAAAGGACTAGAAATAGGAAAAACCCAATGTGGCTAAACAAAGAAGTAAGACAGGCAATTAACAGTAAAAAGAAAGCATTTGCACTACTAAAGCAGGATGGCACCATTGAAGCTCTAAAAAACTATAGGGAGAAAAATACTTTATCTAAAAAACTAATTAAAGCTGCCAAAAAGGAAACAGAGAAGCACATTGCTAAGGAGAGTAAAACTAATCCCAAACTGTTCTTCAACTATATCAATAGTAAAAGAATAAAAACTGAAAATGTAGGCCCCTTAAAAAATAGTGAGGAAAGAATGGTTGTAGATGACGAGGAAAAAGCTAACATATTAAACACCTTCTTCTCCACGGTATTCACGGTGGAAAATGAAATGCTAGGTGAAATCCCAAGAAACAATGAAAACCCTATATTAAGGGTCACCAATCTAACCCAAGAAGAGGTGCGAAACCGGCTAAATAAGATTAAAATAGATAAATCTCCGGGTCCGGATGGCATACACCCACGAGTACTAAGAGAACTAAGTAATGTAATAGATAAACCATTATTTCTTATTTTTAGTGACTCTATAGCGACAGGGTCTGTTCCGCAGGACTGGCGCATAGCAAATGTGGTGCCAATATTCAAAAAGGGCTCTAAAAGTGAACCTGGAAATTATAGGCCAGTAAGTCTAACCTCTATTGTTGGTAAAATATTTGAAGGGTTTCTGAGGGATGTTATTCTGGATTATCTCAATGAGAATAACTGTTTAACTCCATATCAGCATGGGTTTATGAGAAATCGCTCCTGTCAAACCAATCTAATCAGTTTTTATGAAGAGGTAAGCTATAGACTGGACCACGGTGAGTCATTGGACGTGGTATATCTCGATTTTTTCCAAAGCGTTTGATACCGTGCCGCACAAGAGGTTGGTACACAAAATGAGAATGCTTGGTCTGGGGGAAAATGTGTGTAAATGGGTTAGTAACTGGCTTAGTGATAGAAAGCAGAGGGTGGTTATAAATGGTATAGTCTCTAACTGGGTCGCTGTGACCAGTGGGGTACCGCAGGGGTCAGTATTGGGACCTGTTCTCTTCAACATATTCATTAATGATCTGGTAGAAGGTTTACACAGTAAAATATCGATATTTGCAGATGATACAAAACTATGTAAAGCAGTTAATACAAGAGAAGATAGTATTCTGCTACAGATGGATCTGGATAAGTTGGAAACTTGGGCTGAAAGGTGGCAGATGAGGTTTAACAATGATAAATGTAAGGTTATACACATGGGAAGAGGGAATCAATATCACCATTACACACTGAACGGGAAACCACTGGGTAAATCTGACAGGGAGAAGGACTTGGGGATCCTAGTTAATGATAAACTTACCTGGAGCAGCCAGTGCCAGGCAGCAGCTGCCAAGGCAAACAGGATCATGGGGTGCATTAAAAGAGGTCTGGATACACATGATGAGAGCATTATACTGCCTCTGTACAAATCCCTAGTTAGACCGCACATGGAGTACTGTGTCCAGTTTTGGGCACCGGTGCTCAGGAAGGATATAATGGAACTAGAGAGAGTACAAAGGAGGGCAACAAAATTAATAAAGGGGATGGGAGAACTACAATACCCAGATAGATTAGCGAAATTAGGATTATTTAGTCTAGAAAAAAGACGACTGAGGGGCGATCTAATAACCATGTATAAGTATATAAGGGGACAATACAAATATCTCGCTGAGGATCTGTTTATACCAAGGAAGGTGACGGGCACAAGGGGGCATTCTTTGCGTCTGGAGGAGAGAAGGTTTTTCCACCAACATAGAAGAGGATTCTTTACTGTTAGGGCAGTGAGAATCTGGAATTGCTTGCCTGAGGAGGTGGTGATGGCGAACTCAGTCGAGGGGTTCAAGAGAGGCCTGGATGTCTTCCTGGAGCAGAACAATATTGTATCATACAATTATTAGGTTCTGTAGAAGGACGTAGATCTGGGTATTTATTATGATGGAATATAGGCTGAACTGGATGGACAAATGTCTTTTTTCGGCCTTACTAACTATGTTACTATGTTACTATGTAATTAGGTTCTGTAGAAGGACGTAGATCTGGGGATTTATTATGATGGAATATAGGCTGAACTGGATGGACAAATGTCTTTTTTCGGCCTTACTAACTATGTTACTATGTTACTATGTAATTAGGTTCTGTAGAAGGACGTAGATCTGGGTATTTATTATGATGGAATATAGGCTGAACTGGATGGACAAATGTCTTTTTTCGGCCTTACTAACTATGTTACTATGTTACTATTTGTATTCTTTCAGCCAGGGCTGTGGTCTTCTAAGCTGGCATCCTATGTCTCTCGTGATGAAGCCATGATCTGGCAGCTATCCTGCAGAATGTTCCTGGTTGTGGTTTTTTAAAGAGTCTATGGTTCTTTGAATCTCCCGATCTCTTGGATGTCTGGATGTATCTTGTTACAGAGGCATATCCCCTTTTCTTAGTTCACAACTGTTCTTCAAGCAATTATTCACAGGTAAAGGGGAAGGGGTGAAGAGAGAAACTCATATTGTTTATTTAGTTTTATCCTTCAATGTTTTCAAGTCAACAAACTGCATGGCCTAGTATAATGTGCAATCAACATATCAGCAAATATCATTAAGTGACCCGGCATCACTGTTTTGCAAAGATAACAGTACAATAAAGTGTAGCAGCTGATATAAGAGGTAAAACAACAACCATTCATCAATTTAAAAATAATTCAACCTACAAGAAGAGTCAACATAAAGATAAGTCTATGACTCCTGGCTTACTGAAAATAGACATCTGGATAATTAAAATAAGATACTGTCTTGTCACATTGCTCCCCCATCTTAACTAGCCAGATGTTTCTGTCCATCAGCATGTTTTTAAGCACAGACACAAATGTAAGACGTCTCACCTTCATGAGAACAAAACTTTCTATCATCCAGTTTCCTCAGAGCATATTTCATGTATTCCTTGCAAATAAACTCCACATGTAGTTGATGAGAACTGATCGTATCAATTGCCACATATGGAGTACTACGCACCCTGTGGTTCGTGGATTAAATTAGATTAGTGGCCCGGTATTCAATTTGAAGCTGGCACAGCTCCTTTCGTTTCCGTTTCTTGTTGCAATTATACATTCAGTCTGGTCCTCTCCCCAAGGCATAGCTCGTGGAGTTGGACATAGTGGTGTCCGAAATCTACTCTGTATGCCTCACCTATGGTCTGCTGGGACTGTCTGTATGCCTCCCTGGTTGTAGAGCTGGGCTGAGTAGTACCTCACTGCTGTTGCAGAGTGCGTCTTCTTGCAGTCACCGCTGTACTTAAGATATCTTGCTGATTGAAGCTCTCCTGAGTAAACAGTATTTACTTCATACTGGATAAACATGAGATACAATTCAGTGTCACACAGTCTGTGCACTGAAGACAACACATTCATGAAGAAGAGCAAAACCGAAAGTAAGAAAACAACCAACCACTGAGAGCTTCCCTCCCCACATTACAGCAAGTATATAACTTTACACACTATCGCCATCTGCTGTCTGGTTAGTATAAAGTCCTCCTTTCACTTATAATAAGTCCCAATCTGTTGCATATGCCAACACCCTTTCTCAACAGTAAGGACTTATTCAATCAAACCCAACTTTTTTATTAGTCTCTGATGTTTATCAGCATTCAACGCCTTTGTGAAAATGTCTGCTGTCATTTCTTCAGTAGGACAGTACTCTAACTTCAAGACTCCGTGTTCCTGATGATCTCTCAAGAAATGATATTTCACATCAATATGCTTGGTTCTTGGATTGACTCTTTCCATCTGAGCAAGAACAAGACATCCTTGATTGTCCTCTTTTAGTTTTGTTGGTGCCAACTGTGGTTGTCCTAATTCTGTCAACAATTGTCTTAACCACAGTACTTCTTGACTCGCGTGTGCTGCGGCAACATACTCTGCTTCTGTTGAAGATAGTGTGTTTGACAACTGGAGCAAATGTCTCATCATAGTCTTCTCCAACAGGCAGTTTAGATATTTCTTCCCAAGAAGTAGGCTCATAGATTTTTCTTGTGCTTGTCTTGTATGAGAGACGTTTTGGTGGTTTTCCTTTGTTCTCTCTCATTGAACGTCCTGGTTCTGTGTCTGTTTGTAGTTGTGATTCTTCACTTTCAGTATTTTGTTCTTCATTAACTTCTACTTCTTTCTCATCAGATATTTCTTCAGTTGTGTTATTATTGGTTTTCTCATTTTTTGTTTCAACTGAAATCATAATATCTTCATTTAAATCTTCAATGAATGTCACACTGTTACTCACCGTAACTCTGTCTGTTTTGGGATCTAGGATTCTGTATCCTTTGCAATTTTCACTATATCCAACAAATATTCCTTCCATGGATCTGTTTTGAAGTTTGGAACGTTTTTCTGTTGGAATGAATATGAAAACTTTACATCCAAAAACTTTTAAATGATTGACACTTGGTTTCATACCTTGCCACAGTTCATATGGAGTTTTCGTCAGTTTTCTGGAAAAAAAGTCTGTTCTGTAGATAAGTAGCTGTCATTGCTGCCTCACCCCAATATTTCTCTGGTAGTTTGGAATCCGTCAGCATACATCTTATCATCTCTGTTAGAGTTCTGTTTTTCCTTTCTGCTACTCCATTTTGTTCAGGTGTGTATGGAACCGTTTTTTGGTGTTCTATCCCATTTTGTCTTAAGCAGTCTTCTATTCTGTGACCTGTAAATTCACCTCCATTATCACTTCTGATGACAATTGGCTTCCTTTGAAATTTGTTACTTGATCTTGTTACATAGTCTACAAGTTTATCAAAAACTTCACTTTTGTTTTTAATTAAGTATGTGACTGTGTATCTTGAGTAATCGTCTATAAAAGTCAACATGTATCTATTGCCTCCTGATGTAGTCACTTTCATGGGTCCACATACGTCAGTATGCACCAAATCAAGTGGTCTTTCGCTTTTCATCTCACTTTCTTTTGGAATAGATATCCTTGTGGCTTTGGATTTTATACAACAATCACATCTTATGGTAATTGAGCAATCTGATATTTTTAAATCTTTTGTCAATTCTTTTCTCTGTAGTTCCCTTATACTGTCAGGGTGTCTATGTCCTAGACGTCTATGCCACATGTGAATACAGTTTTTGTGATCAAAGGAACAGATGAAGGTATGTACACATGGTGTGTCAAAATGATATAATTGTTCATCTGCCTTGACTTTGGTTATCACCTTGTTTCCTGCAATAATTGCACACTCATTGTCTTTGAATTTCACTGTAAGTCCTTTTGCTGTTAAACGTTTCACAGATAATAATCCGCCTTCCAATTTTGGAACATACAACACATCTTGTACAAGTATCTTTGAATCTTGCCCGAACTTGTTTGAACAATTTAGCATACCTTGTCCGATACCTTCTGCGGTTATTTTGCTTCCATCTGCGAGATAAATGGCTTCTTTCTTATCTAAATCAAGATCAGTAAAGAAATTCTTGTCACTTGTCATATGACTCGTTGCTCCTGAATCAATAAACCAACCAAGTGATGATTTCTTGTCTGTTACTTTAAATGTGCCATTCCAATTATACTCACAGGAATCGGAAATTGTGTTTTTTACTTTCTCTGTATGCTTTTTATGTTGTAATTTTTGTTGTTCTGCTTTCCATATGGTACAGTCTTTCTTTAAATGACCTTTTTTCTTACATGTGAAGCATTCTCTTGTCTCTTTATTATAGGGTTTTTGGAATTCTGTAGCTTTAAGAGCGTTTTTCACTGTCCTTTTCAGTAGAAGAATCATTTCTTTGTTCTTTTCTTCTCTGATATTCATCTATTAGTCTTGTTTTCACAAAATGTAATGTCAGTTTCAGGTCTTGTCTCAAGGGCATTTATCAAGGCTGTATACGAATCTGGTAAACTGCACAACAATATAGCTGCTACATGACTTTCTTTAATATCTTCACCAATAGATCTTAGCTGTGATATCACTTCCATCATTGAGAATATGTGCTTCTGCATATCATCATTTGCACTCAATCTCATACTGTACAGCTTTCTTAATAAAAACAACTTGTGATTCAAGCTAGGTCTTTCATACAGTTTTCTTAATGCTTCCCACATTCCCTTAGCTGTTTCTTCATTTCTTATATGTATTAATTGAGCATCATCCACTAATAAGCTAATGGTGGCTCTCGCTTTTATATCCTTCTTATCCCATGTCTGATTATCTTGATCTGGTCTTGCTGTAACAATTACTTCCCATAGATCATACTTAGATAACAACATCTCTACTTTGAATTTCCATAACTGATAATTTTCACTATTCAGTTTAGCTACTGTAAATTTCAGTTCTGTGTTACTCATCATCTTTATATAGTCTTACTTGTTTAGAGAGTTGTACTGAAGATATTCTCCTGTATGTCCTGTGAATTCTCTGCAATTATATCCAGCTCCTGGGATGCTAAATTCCTCTGTCACTCTGTATCTGGATTTAGTTCCTTCTGTTTACAGAGCTTATCTGTGTGCTCCGTTATCTGGGCTATAACCCAGGATCCTTCTGCCTGAGCTTGTAGTGCAGACCTGTAGTGTCTGGGGTGCCTGGGTTGCCTGGAGTTATCTGGGGTGCCTGGGCCCATAACCTGTTGCAGAGTGCGTCTTCTTGCAGTCACCGCTGTACTTAGGAGAGCTTCAATCAGCAAGATATCTTGAGTAAACAGTATTTACTTCATACTGGATAAACATGAGATACAATTCAGTGTCACACAGTCCGTGCACTGAAGACAACACATTCATGAAGAAAAGCAAAACCGAAAGTAAGAAAACAACCAACCACTGAGAGCTTCCCTCCCCACATTACAGCACGTATATAACTTTACACACTATCGCCATCTGCTGTCTGGTTAGTATAAAGTCCTCCTTTCACTTATAATAAGTCCCAATCTGTTGCATATGCCAACAACTGCTGCCACCAATTTGTGGAGACGTGGATCAGTGGGTACTTTAGGACGCTAGCTGGTGGAAACCTCATGGACCAGGGCTCTCCTTTACCATGGGCGTTAATACTACCCAGACAACACTGTTTGGTAATGGTATAACTGTATTATTATGGGTTGTATTGCATTAAAATACATAGATTAGTCCATATGTGGAGGTGAACTGTCTTTATATGATACAGATGAACAGCAGAGGATTCCAACTAGTGTTGGCAGAATCAATATTCTCAGAATATAGTTATCTTATCAGAATGGAGAGATTCTAATAAAATATAACCTTCAATGTATGATTTAGAAACAGGGAATTCCCAAACAAAGCACATTATACCTAGACAATAAGACCATAGGTGTGGGTGTCTATCACTTCAAGGCAACTTGGTTTACTTACCGTAGTTGGATCCACTTACTTCTCTGCCTTGGTGACTAGTATGATAAGGGCCGGCAATCTGGATTAGTATATTATCTAAGCCAGTCTACAACTCTATTACAGCTGATACAGACACAGAGAAGGAGCTTGCCATTAGCTTGCCTAAAAGACTGAGAAAGGTATTCAGCACCCTTCATCACTTGTCAGGTGCCAACATAGATAAGAAGCTTTTAGTTTCAAACACATCTAAAATACTTTACATTTTGCTTAGAACTAGAGATGAAGGAATCGATGGGCAAAATCCTGACCACATGGATAGTCCGTAACTACTGGATGAAAGCCCTTCAAACTACCTCCTACCTGCCGTAATTCCAAGCATACTTCATGATTGTAGGCCCGGTCAAGCACGTTTATGATGTTGTGCCGGGTCTACTAATCAGATGGCGCAAGTGAAGGAATTCGGTAGTTGAGTAAAAGCTCAATAGTTCATGACATGTCTAAGGACATTTAAAGCTCAATGAATGCGTCAGTATTTCAAACTTCCCACCAATCCTTGTTTTTAATTTGATTGCAAATAAAGGACTACTGAGTTTTACATTACCAAGTGGAAGTGCTGAATTTCTTCACTTGCTCCTAATTTTTGCTGTGCTTGTGCCGGCACCCATCAGTTCAAGATTTCCCTGCTATTGTGTGGATCCGGCATGGTGAGCTCCATCTCCTCGTTTATTTACTAATCAGAAGGGGCTTCAAGTTTGCCAGCAGAAGCAGACCACTCACGTGGTCACTGGATCAGGGTCATACTTATCGATTAGGTCATCACTACTTACAGCTCCTCCTCAGACTCTATCGTTGGCCATACGTAGTCCATTCATAGGACTCACTGAATTAAAATATTTAACTTTACAGAGTAAATTCTAGCACTTCATAGTTTCCAATGAGTAGCAAACATGAGAAAAATATACATTTTATCAAACACGAAGAGTAAAATAATGGCTACAGAAAACAGTGAAAACTAGTTATTATAAACAAAGTTGCAAAAAAAACAAAAAGTCAGTAAATAAATATTTTTATAAAACGAACAAGAAACAACAAAAAACATTTTCACTGTTCTACAAGATGGCTGATGTTGACCATAGATATGTAACCTAACACCTGAAACCTTTGCATTCTTGACCTTAACGAGCTTGAACATTGGCGGTCATACAATCCAGTAGCTACTAAACTTGGATTTGACCAATGCCAAAAAATAAAAGCTGACGTAATATTGTTGCTCACTATGACAGAGAACATATATTGTGGTAAGTAAGATCTATGACTCTATTGATCATACAGAAAGCTATTATTTTATTCCCTGAGTCTTTTTATTTCATGCTTTAGCTTAATCATTTACTTTGGAAAAATATTAAAATTCAATCTGGTCCATAAAAAATCGTCACTGGATGATCTGAGATGGTAATCTGGCCACTGTGATGGCTTGGTTCTTGGCATGTATATGGGCAAATTCCTTATTTAATCATGTATCTCCTCTCCAGATATCACCCTAGTAATGTAAGACGTGTAGGCTGGGAATTGCTCAATAACTCATGCACATTAAAAATGTTTGTTTTGAAATCAATATGTATCTCCCATGCAATGCAAAAAAGCATTAGCTAGATAAGTATGAATGTGATCTACATTCCAACTGAGAAGATGGAGATGACATTCAAGACCAAATTATCTTATTGGTTGGACATGTGGAAAATACAGTAAACTGCACTGATTACATTCTGAGAAAATTACTTTTTTTCTATGGCAAATACCTTCAAGCTTTCGTAATGGCTCTGGACCTATACCATACACCTTCAAGCCTTGGTAATGACGTTGGATCTTTAGTGTACACCTTCAAGCCTTCACAATGACTCTGAACCCATTGCACACACCTTCAAGCCTTTGTAATGACTCTGGGCCTATATCATGCACCTTCAAGCCTTGGTAATGGGTCTTTAACTATAGCATACACATTCAAGCCTTCATAATGACTCTGGGCCTATAGCATACTCCTCCAAGCCTTCATAATGACTCTGGACCTATGGCATGCACCTTCAAGCCTTGTTGATGACTCTGTACCTATAGCATACACCTTCAAGCCTTGGTAATGACGTTGGATCTTTAGTGAACACCTTCAAGCCTTCATAATGACTCTGAACCCATTGCACACACCTTCAAGCCTTTGTAATGACTCTGGGCCTATAGCATACTCCTCCAAGCCTTCATAATGACTCTGGACCTATGGCATGCACCTTCAAGCCTTGTTGATGACTCTGTACCTATAGCATACACCTTCAAGCCTTGGTAATGACGTTGGATCTTTAGTGAACACCTTCAAGCCTTCATAATGACTCTGAACCCATTGCACACACCTTCAAGCCTTTGTAATGACTCTGGGCCTATAGCATACTCCTCCAAGCCTTCATAATGACTCTGGACCTATGGCATGCACCTTCAAGCCTTTGTAATGACTCTGGACCTATATCATGCACCTTCAAGCCTTGGTAATGGCTCTTTAACTATAGCATACACATTCAAGCCTTCATAATGACTCTGGGCCTATAGCATACTCCTCCAAGCCTTCGTAATGACTCTGGACCTATGGCATGCACCTTCAAGCCTTGTTGATGACTCTGTACCTATAGCATACACCTTCAAGCCTTCATAATTACTATCGAGCTATAGATTACACCTTCAAGTCCTTGTAATTCCCCCGGACTTATAGAATACACCTTCAAGCCTTCATAATGACTATGGAGCTATAGCATGTGCCTTCATCCTTTGAAATTACTCTGGACCAATAGCGTGGACCTTCAAGCCTTTATAATGACTGTGCAGCTATAGAATACACCTCTAACCTTTGTAATGACTCCGGACATATAACATACATCCTCAAGCTTTAGTAATGACTTTGGACTAATATTTCGTTAAAAACCCTTGAGGTATAGGACCTATGAAATTGATCTCATGCCTTCATAATGATTTTGAGAAGACAAGTAAATGTTCCTATACACTTCTGAACACTCTCATCCAACCAACAGCTATTCCTCCAGACTTTTCCAGTTTAGTTTGGCTGAGTGTCTATATGTTCCCAACAGGACAGAGGTGAAGAAGTTGCTGCCAGACATCGGTGGCAGCACCTCTTCTCTAGGGGTAACAAAAAGATCTGATGTCAAATTTCATTATGTTCGATTCTTCTTTCAAATCATCACCTGGAGTAGAGTCATGAGGTCTCGATACATATGAGATAGTCATTCGGTTCAGAAAAAATTGGCAGGTTTGGATGACTTCTCTTTACTGTTTATATATGGGGACCTTAAGAATTGAATTTTTTACAATATGATCTCCATCTAGTGAGTCAAAATGTCTCATATAAGCACATTTCTATTACTTGTTCTTCAGAAACCTAAGTCATGTTTGGTGAAGAACACAAATGCAGTCTCGGCTCATATGTTCCAAAGACTTCTTTGGGTATTTTTGCTACAAATATGCTTTCATGCCTCATTGTGTCTTGCCTTTTTTGACTTGTCCTTTTTGCTTATGTTTTACTCAGGATTCTTGATCAATTAAAAATAGACAACGCTCCACCAAATCGTTCAGTATCCAGATGGCTCGTGGATGACGGGAAAGTTATGGGTTCCTCATCCTGTAGTCTTAGCAACGCGCTGACATTTAAGGGCAAAAATCGGTTCGTGATGACTGGATGTCCTCGAATCTTTCCTTATCTTCTATATTTAGGTGGCACAGAAGGAAGTGGGTGCAGGGCGACACGGCAATGGATATGACGAGGCTGCGAGACAACAGTGGTTAATTTAGTGTTGCCACAATATATTAAAACATTTAAGATTAAAATTGTGATTACAGCTGATAAAATGTACATTCTACATAAATAGTAAAGTGAATGTGGGACGTAGAACTCCTGGAGCCCCGATACTGTCTTTGTGTCCCGAAACTCTGTTAATTCTCATTAAAACCCAGTGAGTTGTCATACGAGAGTAACTAACTTTAGGAAATTATCAAATGTATTGAGAAAAGTTCAATAAGTACCTTCTGTAAATGGAAAATCCATTGGGTGTAATCTTCAGGAGTAATACAGGAAATTAATATGGGTTCCATAAGATCACCTAAAAAAATGTATTTCACATCTTTAGACTTTTTTGCTGTTACTATGAATCTTTTTTTAATAAATGGTTCGTCCGTATTGTGTAACCACGGTCTTGTCTACAGGGTGGGCCATGTATATGGATACACCTGGGTGCGCCATTTATAAAGTTGCATTCAAAAATGGCTGACTTCAAAATGGCCGCCATGGTCACCACTCATCATGAAATGGCTTAGAACCCATATACTAATATGCCTTAAACAGGAAGTTGATATCACCAACCATTCCCATTTGATTTAGGTGTATCCATATACATGGCCCACCCAGGTGTATCCATATAAATGGCCCACCCTGTACAAAATGAAGTTTCCAACAAGTAGTTTTTAGAACTGGCGGAAGAAAGATGGTGCCAACATTTTGACTGTGGCCGATGGGCAATTTTCTTACGGTAGAGCTATATTTATTTCCTACTTATAAAGCCCCAAATCCTATATTAGGGATCTGCTTTAACCTCTTTATCGCCTTCATCCATTATAGTATATCCTGGTGAGCAGGTAGTTCATGCATCATGCCATACTATAATGGCTGAAGGCGATAAAGAGGTTAAAGCAGATCCCTAATATAGGACCAAGATTCCACAATTTGGCCTCACTGGTGATCTGTCATCTGACATTGGGTCAGAACGAAAACAGCTAGGACACCAATATGGTAAGAGTGTAGTGTGGGCTCAAGAGTTGTGTCCTGACCATATGCAGCAGGTGTCATCTGTAACACCCCATTGCAATGGCTGAGACCAGAGCCCCTAAGTGGTTAGAAAGGGGGAGGATTCACCCGCTGTCAGCCTATCAGTGCATCTGCCATATGAAAGTGAGGGGTCTATGGGGTGACAGAAGATCCAGGGGACCAAACATGGCCAACTAGGAACGCCATGCACATAATAACAAAAGCCCAAAATGGAAAATAAACATCTAAATTTCTCAACCATGCTCACAACCCAGTGGGAGAGCCTCAAAGAGAGAAATTATCAAAGAAGTATAAATAAGACACTCCCACAACCTAGATCCATATCATAAAAAGACACACCGTAGCCCCAACGCGCGTTTCGCGTCGGCTTCGTCAGGGGACCGACGCGAAACGTGCGTTGGGGCTACGGTGTGGATCCTCCTTGATGCCATGTTATGGGTAAGAACTCGGGGTGGGAATGATTGGTTTACTTTAGTTTTTTGAGCCTTTGTATAGGGCCAAGTGATTTTTCATACGGACTAATATATCCCGTGTTTTTGTCTGCCCATATATGCACTATGCACTTTGTTATTTGGTTACGGCATCAAGAGTGACTCACACTGTTTTTGGTCTGTCCTACCTTCGTTTCCCTTGCTGAATTAGCTCGTTACCTTCTGTTTTGTATGATTTCAATTTGTATATATTAATGTTTTGTGAACCATGATACAATAAAATGTACAACTTGTTTGAATATGGACATATACTCCAGTGCCACCGTGCACATAAGTCTGTTAGGCACCACCTCTAAGAAGCTGCAAGATACAATGCAAATCTATATAACTCAGAAGTTTCCAAATATGTTATAGAAGAATCTAAGAATATTCTGGGAATAAAAAAAAAAAAAAGTAGAAATAAAATAACAAAAAAATAAAAAAAGTTGCTATCAATGTATTCGTAATGAATATAGTCGCCAAATGATTTATTCAGGAATTGCTTCAAAAAAACTAAACCCCCAAACAACAATGGTGAAATTACCGGGGGGGGGGAGGTTCCATCCCATCCCTTCCAAATTATACAATTTAGTCCAAAATGGTGCTTGTAAAAAAAAAAACTCAACATGTCCAACAATGTCCATTATACAGCTACATCAAAATCATCGAAAAAAAGGAATAAAAATGATTGCATTTGCCAAAAATATTGCATTGGTCTATATTAGGAAATGTGCTTGTTTGTTCACATCTACCCCCAATGGATTCAAGAGTTTATTGACGATGACCTAAATAAATAGATATATTAATCTGAGGCCTGTCTCGTTGGGACAACGCATAAGTATCTGAAACCGGTTTTTTTTTGTAACGATGACATGGAGGACCACTGCTAGGTGAAGACCCCACACCCCATAAAGTAACACTCCTTGTGACTATTTGTAATGATAGCTTTCTATAATCCTCGTAGTTTACTCTCCTTCATGGTGCCATCATGGATATTTCTCATGAAAGTCCCCGTCGGCTTACCCGCAATCAGGAACTCCAGCCGCCCGTCCCAAACTAGGCTTTCCTCAATGTGAATGGCGTTCAGTGGCAGAGTACCCTGTGACAGAAGGAGACGTCATCTCACCATTTACCCATGAAAAGTCCTTCATGATCCAGACAATGGCGGCCAGTACCGGGTACTCTAGGGATAGGCAAGGACGAATTCAGAAGATGATGAGTCCCAAAGAGAAGGCACTCCATTGAAGTGATACCAGAAGAGACCCTTCAGTCTCCCCATCTCCAACTTCTTACCCTCGTCTTCTATCTTTAGAGTTCTGTAATGGGTCACACCGCCAAGTAGTCATGGATGGGCCCCAAAGTCCATTTCTAGGGTTCAAATGCCCATTAAAAGGAATCTGTCACCAGATTTTTACCACCTAATCTGAAAGCAGTATAATGTAGCGAAAAAGATCTCGATTCCAGCGATGTGTCACTTACTGGGTTGCTTAGTGAAGTTTTGATAAAATCAGTGTTTTATCAGCAAGATATTATCACTAGAGGATTAGTAAACCTACGGCCAGGTAGGCATATTCATGAGCTCTGAATAACTCCACCTTCACTACTGATTGGCAGCCTTCTGCCCATGTACAGAAAGCTACCAATCAGTGGTGTGGGCGGGGCTATTCACAGCTCAGCACTTAGAGAACTGCTAGATCTGCAGCAGATAAAACAGGGATTGTATCAGAACTACAGCAAGCAGCTCAGTAAGTGATATATCTCTGGAATCAGCATCTTTTCCCCTACATTATGCTCCCGTTAAGAATATTTCTGTTCGACTCCTATACAATATTTCAACTGGATCCAATAAATGCGACTATATCATTGAATTATAGTTATATTTTATTGCTGAAATAACATTTACAAGGCCTAAAGTTACAGATGACACATCTCCTCTGTATATTGGCCATCTTCTTACAGCCTTCTCCTGCTTTGTGGGCCTCCACCATTTTCATTTTCAAAGTGCCAGGCAACTTCTTGTAATTTTTAAAATGTAGAAGATGATTTTTTATATATATATTGTACAGACCAAAAGTTTGGACACACCTTCTCATTTAAAGATTTTTCTGTATTTTCATGACTATGAACATTCACACTGAAGGCATCAAAACTATGAATTAACACATGTGGAATTATATACTTAACAAAAAAGTGTGAAACAACTGAAATTATGTCTTATATTCTAGGTTCTTCAAAGTAGCCACCTTTTGCTTTGATGACTGCTTTGTGCACTCTTGGCATTCTCTTGAGGAGCTTCAAGTGGTAGTCATGAAAATACAGAAAAATCTTTAAATTAGAAGGTGTGTCCAAACTTTTGGTCTGTACTGTGTATATATAGTTTTTTTCCGCAACTTTTTTCTTCACTTTATTTTTGCTTCCCGCTCACAACAACAGTAATTTTGATCGGGGTGCCCAAAATTTTACATGCCACTGTATCTATGTATACATACAGTATATATTTTTTGTTTATAATTGTAGCATGTCGAGATTTGTTCTCCAGCAGCCATATGGACCATAAAAAACAATAGTCTGAAAATGTACATTGTTTTTTATGGGAAAATGTTGGGGAAATATCCTGTGAAAAGGTTGTTGGGCTAGAAGGGTGTGCAGGTGAGCTGTGACATCACCTATTGTGAATGGTGGATCCTGTGTTATCTACTGTATATAGAGGTGTTATCAGTCACTGTACAGGAGGGGGAGGTGAGCTGTGACATCACCTATTGTGAATGGTGGATCCTGTGTTATCTACTGTATATAGAGGTGTTATCAGTCACTGTACAGGAGGGGGAGGTGAGCTGTGACATCACCTATTGTGAATGGTGGATCCTGTTTTATCTACTGTATGTAGAGGTGTTATCAGTCATTGTACAGGAGGAGGAGGTGAGCTGTGACATCACCTATTGTGGATGGTGGATCCTGTGTTATCTACTGTATATATAGGTGTTATCAGTCATTGTACAGGAGGAGGAGGTGAGCTGTGACATCACCTATTGTGGATGGTGGATCCTGTGTTATCTACTGTATATAGAGGTGTTATCAGTCATTGTACAGGAGGAGGAGGTGAGCTGTGACATCACCTATTGTGGATGGTGGATACTGTGTTATCTACTGTATATACAGGTGTTATCAGTCATTGTACAGGAGGAGGAGGTGAGCTGTGACATCACCTATTGTGGATGGTGGATACTGTGTTATCTACTGTATATAGAGGTGTTATCAGTCACTGTACAGGAGGGGGAGGTGAGCTGTGACATCACCTATTGTGAATGGTGGATCCTGTTTTATCTACTGTATGTAGAGGTGTTATCAGTCATTGTACAGGAGGAGGAGGTGAGCTGTGACATCACCTATTGTGGATGGTGGATCCTGTGTTATCTACTGTATATATAGGTGTTATCAGTCATTGTACAGGAGGAGGAGGTGAGCTGTGACATCACCTATTGTGGATGGTGGATCCTGTGTTATCTACTGTATATAGAGGTGTTATCAGTCATTGTACAGGAGGAGGAGGTGAGCTGTGACATCACCTATTGTGGATGGTGGATACTGTGTTATCTACTGTATATACAGGTGTTATCAGTCATTGTACAGGAGGAGGAGGTGAGCTGTGACATCACCTATTGTGGATGGTGGATCCTGTGTTATCTACTGTATATAGAGGTGTTATCAGTCACTGTACAGGAGGGGGAGGTGAGCTGTGACATCACCTATTGTGAATGGTGGATCCTGTGTTATCTACTGTATGTAGAGGTGTTATCAGTCATTGTACAGGAGGAGGAGGTGAGCTGTGACATCACCTATTGTGGATGGTGGATCCTGTGTTATCTACTGTATATAGAGGTGTTATCAGTCATTGTACAGGAGGAGGAGGTGAGCTGTGACATCACCTATTGTGAAGGGTGGATCCTGTGTTATCTACTGTATATAGAGGTGTTATCAGTCATTGTACAGGAGGAGGAGGTGAGCTGTGACATCACCTATTGTGGATGGTGGATCCTGTGTTATCTACTGTATATAGAGGTGTTATCAGTCATTGTACAGGAGGAGGAACAGGTGAGCTGTGACATCACCTACTGTGAATGGTGGATCCTGTGTTATCTACTGTATATAGAGGTGTTATCAGTCAAAGTACAGGAGGAGGAGGAGGAGGTGAGCTGTGACATCACCTACTGTGAATGGTGGATCCTGTGTTATCTACTGTATATAGAGGTGTTATCAGTCATTGTACAGGAGGAGGAGGCGAGCTGTGACATCACCTATTGTGGATGGTGGATCCTGTGTTATCTACTGTATATAGAGATGTTATCAGTCATTGCACAGGAGGAGGAGGTGAGCTGTGACATCACCTACTATGAATGGTGGATCCTGTGTTATCTACTGTATAGAGAGGTGTTATCAGTCATTGTGTAGGAGGAGGAGGTGAGCTGTGTCATCACCTACTGTGAATGGTGGATCCTGTGTTATCTACTGTATATAGAGGTGTTATCAGTCATTGTACAGGAGGGGGAGGTGAGCTGTGACATCACCTATTGTGAATGATGATCCTGTGTTATCTACTGTATATAGAGGTGTTATCAGTCATTGTACAGGAGGAGGAGGTGAGCTGTGACATCACCTATTGTGAATGGTGGATCCTGTGTTATCTACTGTATATAGAGGTGTTATCAGTCATTGTACAGGAGGAGGAGGTGAGCTGTGACATCTCCTATTGTGAATGGTGGATCCTGTGTTATCTACTGTATATAGAGGTGTTATCCGTTATTGTACAGGAGGAGGAGGTGAGCTGTGACATCACCTATTGTGGATGGTGGATCCTGTGTTATCTACTGTATATAGAGGTGTTATCAGTCATTGTACAGGAGGAGGAGGTGAGCTGTGACATCACCTATTGTGAATGGTGGATCCTGTGACCTACTGTATATAGAGGTGTTATCAGTCATTGTACAGGAGGAGGAGGTGAGCTGTGACATCACCTATTGTGAATGGTGGATCCTGTGACATCTACTGTATATAAAGGTGTTATCAGTCATTGTACAGGAAGAGGAGGTGAGCTGTGACATCACCTATTGTGAATGGTGGATCCTGTGTTATCTACTGTATATAGAGGTGTTATCAGTCATTGTACAGGAGGAGGAGGTGAGCTGTGACATCGCCTATTGTGAAAGATGGATCCTTTGTTATCTACTCTATATAGAGGTGTTATCAGTCATTGTACAGGAAGAGGAGGTGAGCTGTGACATCACCTATTGTGAATGGTGGATCCTGTGTTATCTACTGTATATAGAGGTGTTATTAGTCATTGTACAGGAGGAGGAGGTGAGCTGTGACATCACCTATTGTGAATGGTGGATCCTGTGATATCTACTGTATATTGAGGTGTTATCAGTCATTGTACAGGAGGGGGAGGTGAGCTGTGACATCACCTATTGTGAATGGTGGATCCTGTGTTATCTACTGTATATAGAGATGTTATCAGTCATTATACAGGAGGAGGTGAGCTGTGACATCACCTATTGTGAATGGTGGATCCTGTGTTATCTACTGTATATAGAGGTGTTATCATTCATTGTACAGGAGGAGGTGGTGAGCTGTGACATCACCTATTGTGAAAGGTGGATCCTGTGTTATCTACTGTATATAGAGGTGTTATCAATCATTGTACAGGAGGAGGTGGTGAGCTGTGACATCACCTATTGTGAATGGTGGATCCTGTGTTATCTACTGTATATAGAGGTGATATCAGTCATTGTACAGGAGGAGGAGGTGAGCTGTGACATCACCTATTGTGAATGGTGGATCCTGTGATATCTACTGTATATAGAGGTGTTATCAGTCATTGTACAGGAGGAGGAGGTGAGCTGTGACATCACCTATTGTGAATGGTGGATCTTGTGTTATCTACTGTATATAGAGGTGATATCAGTCATTGTACAGGAGGAGGAGGTGAGCTGTGACATCACCTATTGTGAATGGTGGATCCTGTGATATCTACTGTATATAGAGGTGTTATCAGTCATTGTACAGGAGGAGGAGGTGAGCTGTGACATCACCTATTGTGAATGGTGGATCCTGTGTTATCTACTGTATATAGAGGTGTTATCAGTCATTGTACAGGAGGAGGAGGTGAGCTGTGACATCACCTATTGTGAATGGTGGATCCTGTGTTATCTACTGTATATAGAGGTGTTATCAGTCATTGTACAGGAGGAGGAGGTGAGCTGTGACATCACCTATTGTGAATGGTGGATCCTGTGTTATCTACTGTATATAGAGGTGTTATCAGTCATTGTACAGGAGGAGGAGGTGAGCTGTGACATCACCTATTGTGAATGGTGGATCCTGTGTTATCTACTGTATATAGAGGTGTTATCAGTCATTGTACAGGAGGAGGAGGTGAGCTGTGACATCACCTATTGTGAATTGTGGATTCCGTGTTACCAACAGTATATAGAAATGGTTTTAGTTTCAGCAGATTATTTGGCATAATCACCATAGTGAAAACTGCATGATTTCGAGATTATTTTTAACCTAGATAGTAATTTGAAAAATAAGAAAAAGAAACAAGTCTAAACATTTTTTTTTTAAATGTTTAACATAAAATAGTTTTCATGTGGATTCTCTATTAGCTGAACAGTACAAAACAACAATAAACAGAGTGAAGGTATATAGTATATAATGGAGGACGCAGGAGAGCAGAAGACAAGACATTACCTGATGTGTCACTGATGTTTTATGGAGATCAACAGAGAGGAACACTAAGTCTTCAGGGAACAGCGCCAGGATGCGATCTTCAAAGTCCTGGGGATATGTTATCAATTATTAGTAACAATTTATTGTTCAGTGTTCAAAATGAAACAAAGAGGGAAAACATCCACCAAATACAAAGGAGAAAGCAGAAAGGTTGGCATGCACCGATATACTTCAGTCGTGACGTTTCGGCAACAAGATGCCTTTCTCAAGCCAAATCTGTGTAGGGAGATTTTGCGATGTAGAAATCGCCATGGCTGTAAAGCCAGTAACAGATCTGTGCCCTGGTGCTGACACTTTTATCATTGGCTCCTTTTTCTGATATTATACGCTATTATTTTATTTTTTTTTTTCAAACCAATACTTTAATCATTTATTTAAATCACTCTGCTGTACGATCTTCTCAAGAGGTTTCGCAGTTATAAAAGGCTTCTTCAGGGGGTTAATTACGGATCTAGTGTGTAAAGTTGTACCTACTCCATCTATCGTGTGCGCCGCGTGCACCGTGGATAGGAAAATCACCGGTCCCATGTGGTGGATGGCTTTCCCTTCCCATTTCTGGATGGGGCATGACGTCAAATGCTTGATCAATTCTCTCTTCTGCCATAACTGGTCGCAGGGAATCTTATAGAAGGATCAAAAAAAAAATGTTCATAATTGTGTAACTATATGATAAATAGAATTCTTACATCAGATATTAAAAGTTTGTCTGGCTTGGAAAATATATTTCCAAATGACCTTGTAATCCTAAGGTTAATACTTGGCGATCCACTGTTAATGATCTATTAGCCAGGATGACTAGCGGTTTTGTGTAATTCCAAATTTGGCCTGTAGGAGTGCTGCATGCAAATGAAATCCCCAGTTCCCCCAAGGGATCTCTCTTGTCTCATAGACTTAGTCACGTCCAGGTTATTATACATTTCCCATTGATGTCTATAGGAATTTGCTGATAGTACATGAGAAGGTCCATAAGCACAACATCATTGATCATGAGTAATACTAAGCCCTAATATTATGCCGGAACACATTTCTACATGAACATTTATAACTGGTTCAGTACATACCAAGGTGTAATCATATACAGGAAAAAAAATGTACTGCATGATGATGACCAAAGATTTTATTAATATATCAAAATACAAAAACGTACAATATTGAAAGGTTAAAAAGTGGGAAACCACAAGGTGGCGCCACAGTCCCATGTACTGTATGTACCAAAGTGGTAACTATATGCAGGTGCAGGCAAAGGGCTTAATCACATACATAAAAGCTAAGACCGATATAGATATATATATATATATATATAATTTTATTTATATAGCGCTATATATATATATATATATATATATATATATATATATATACACTAGATTGTGGCCCGATTCTAACCATCGGGTATTCTAGAATATGCATGTCCCCGTAGTATATGGACAATGATGATTCCAGAATTCGAGGCAGACTGTGCCTGTCGCTGATTAATCGAGGCAACCTTTATGACATCATCGTCGCCATGGCAACCATTATGACATCTACGTCGATACTGTGCCCGACGCTGAAACAGAAACGTGGGATTTCTACGTCCTTTATGACATCATCGTCGCTGTGCCCGTTGCTGATTGGTCGAGGCCTGGCAGCCTCGACCAATCAGACGCGGGATATCTACGTCCTTTATGACATCATCGTCGCCATGGCAACCATTATGACATCTACGTCGATACTGTGCCCGTCGCTGAATCAGAAACATGGGATTTCTACGTCCTTTATGACATCATCGCCGCTGTGCCCGTCGCTGATTGGTCGAGGCCTGGCGGCCTCGACCAATCAGAGACGCGGGATTTCTACGTCGATCCTGTGCCCGTCTCTGATTGGTCGAGGCCTGGCGGCCTCGACCAATCAGAGACGTGGGATTTCCAGGACAGACAGACAGACAGAAAGACAGACAGACGGAAAAACCCTTAGACAATTATATATATAGATAGTATATACAGTATATACACAGATAAAGGGTTACTGGCTCACAGAGAAATCCTGGGTAGTACTGGGAAATCTATACCCCTTAACCAATCCTACATAGAGCACTCTAAGGAAAGGTAATAGAAATGCAACCTGTAGTAAGGTCGCGGCGCACACCAGACAGCCCGACGTACGTTTCGCCGATTAGCCTTCTTCCGGGGGTGCTGTCACTCTCACACACACAACTATCTAAACTAGCAGTATACCAGTCACCGTCCACACACCAGATCTTTAATTTATCAGAGTAAGGTCCTATACTTGAATACACGCCGCTTTTATGCACCTCTACGAATGGTCATGACCCCATCTTCCACCCTGACCGGATTCACCAATGGGATCTGCCATGAGTAGCCACCTGTCCACATCCAAGATGATGCACGTTGCCCCGCTAATCCAGACGGGCCACAGGACCTGGGAAACGACGCCCGATCACATGACCAGAGTCGCCCTCAAATGACCCATGTGGGCGATGTTTTCCCAGGTCCTGTGGCCGGAGCGGTACTTTGATGGGGTCCCACGATACGCATTTCTATTACCTTTTCTTAGAGTGCTTTATGTAGGATTGGCTAAGGGGTATAGCTTTCCCAGCACTACACAGAATTTCTCTGAGAGCCGGTAAACTTTTAGGCATCTGTGTATGTGTAGTAGGTGTAATAATAGAAATATTAGCAAATATCTCCAATTAGAAATGTAGCATAGTTCTTCTGATTTTCGCCATGTCTCTTTTCTCATGTGCAGGCATTGCAGGACCTCATGTATCCATGCTTACGGCCACTGATATAGTGACAGCTAGTTGCTAGAGGTCGTGACCATGGATACCTAAGGTTCTGCAATGCCTGCACATGAGGAAAAAGACATAGCGAATCAGAAGAACTGTACTATATTTCTAACTGGAGATATTTGCTAATATTATTATTATTACACCTACTACATATTGGGATAGGATCTTGGAGATGGGAATACCCCTAATGCTGTAATTATATAGGCCCCTTATTTTTACTCATTGTGAACTCACCAGATATGATAAAACGCTGATTGCTGGAGAAACTGGAGAGTGATGGCTGTTCGCTTCTTGTATGTGCTTTTGCAAAGCTGAAATCCAAAGACTCTTCTCCCTTGAGCTCAGACAGGACACTTGGCGCGGCTCAATCATCGGACCTCAACAGAGATTAATGGAAGATACAAAAGTGTTAGGCCGTATTCACACATCAGTATTTTTTGGCATATTATTGCGGATCTGTGAATCTGGCCGTAAAGGACATTTTCCGGTAAACGTATTTATTCCGTTCCATCATCACCTTCCATATTTTTGTGGGAGAGGACCCTCTTTATGTGGACAAGGGCATAGGTGGCAGCTCGTGGGCTCTAGGTGCCACCATGACATTATGCCTTGGCCATTGTATACAGATAAGGCAGTGAACTGAAAAAAATGGTTAAATTACTTACCGCTGACTTCAAAGTTATAGCCAGTTTTGGACGGTTCACAGACTACACGCATTCCCGATAGAGGGAGTAGTCCCTGAAAATCAAATAAAGTCGGACGGTCAGGAAATGTTCAAGAAATGTATTTATTGCTTAAGTGACTACTTCAATTATTACAGCAGAATGTAAATTATGACTGTACAATTCATGCTGGGAGATGAGAACAGTCCCAGCTCCTATAGTGCTGGCAGAATGCTGATAGCGAGGAACCACCCATTCAACAATACTGGATGTCAAGTTACAGAACATGGGAATCAGGATATGTTAGACTGATATGTTCAGCAAATACAGTTTTAACTTGACGTGGAGGATTAGGGCTTTTTTTAACAGATTTTGTGTGAAATGACAGGTGTCCTTTAAATTTTTTTGGAGTTGCACTTTTTTTTTTGTATTGCGATCACTCTATAAGTTTATATGTGAAAAAAATATGGTTTGTGATCAGAAAAATTCCCAAGATAGCGCGTTATCCCCGATCCACAGGATAGGAGATAACTTGCCAATCACAGGAGTCCAAGTGCTGGTACCAGCGATCTCCAGAATGGGGGTCTCGAAACCAGGGACCATGCTCTAACCCCATCTTAAAAAGAGAAGAGGTGTGCACGCTCAATGTGTCAGGTTACTGAGCCCCGTCCTCGCTGAGATAATGGGGACTTAAAAGGGAAAAGCATTTTATTACAAGCATTTATCGTTCCTTACCTGATATATAAATCTCCTCTCCCGATGATCCATGGAAAGAATTAACAAGTGCAGAGGAAACAGTACCATGAAGCACTCCGACATCTCCTGCAGAGAAAATACAAAGGTGTCAGATACTGGAAGATCAGTAGGTAATTGGTCAGGACCAGTTTACCGATGAAGCTCATTGTACGGCTGTACAAGTTCTCTCCTCGTACAATAAAAAATGTGATATCTGTAAAGTGCTAGTGCTGAGAAATAAAGCCCTGACGCCGCATGCAAATTACACTAGACATACATCAGGGGCATGTTTATTCTATGTCAGTGCAAACACTCTACATGAGTACATGGACACTCCCCCCCAGATTCTATAAGAGTACATGGACACTCCCCCAGATTCTATAAGAGTACATGGACACTCCCCCAGATTCTACATGAGTACATGGACACTCCCCCAGATTCTATAAGAGTACATGGACACACCCACAGATTGTACATGAGTACATGGACACTCCCCCAGATTCTACATGAGTACATGGACACTCCCCCAGATTCTATAAGAGTACATGGACACTCCCCCAGATTCTACATGAGTACATGGGGTAAAGTTTCTCCTTATGGAGAGTGACATACCATCTCTGGCTTGTCAAGGTAAGGAGGCTTATTCGCCGTGCAATGCTCCTCTGGGAAATATAATATGCAAATTGCCTCTTCTGAGAAAAAGAGGACTTAAACTCTATAACACCACCTGTTGGAAGTAGCGATCCTACAAGTCACAATCAACCCTTTTAACGAGTCGTGCAATATGACGTAGGATAAAAGCCAAATCAGTATCTCAATTCGCAGACACGGTGTTTCGGGCTGTTGGCCCTCGTCAGTGCGAAGCATGAGAACTAATTTGGCTAGGTGAGAGGCTCTGGACTGGGGTCTAAGGGGTATCGTTTCTCCTTATGGAGAGTGACATACCATCTCTGGCTTGTCAAGGTAAGGAGGCTTATTCGCCGTGCAATGCTCCTCTGGGAAATATAATATGCAAGCCCGAAACACCGTGTCTGCGAGTTGAGATACTGATTTGGCTTTTATCCTAAGTCATATTGTACGACTCGTTAAAAGGGTTGATTGTGACTTGTAGGATCGCTATTTCCAACAGGTGGCGCTATAGAGTTTGAGTCCTCTTTTTCTCAAAAGAGGCAATTTGCACATGAGTACATGGACACTCCCCCAGGTTCTATATGAGTACATGGACACTTCCCCAGATTCTACATGAGCACATGGACACTCCCCCTGATTCTATGTGAGTACATGGACACTCCCCATATTCTATATGAGTACTCGGACACTCCCCCAGATTCTACATGAGTACATGGACACTCCCTCAGATTCTATATGAGTACATGGACACTCCCCCCGATTCTAGATGAGTACATGGACACTCCCCCAGATTCTATTTAAGAACACTGACACTCTTTTAAATTCTACTTGACTACATGAACACTATTCCAGATTTTATTTAAGTACATGAACACTACTCCAGATCCTATAAGAGTGCATGGACACCCCCCCAGATTCTACATGAGTACATGGACACACCCACAGATTCTACATGAGTACATGGACACTCCCCCAGATTCTATATAACTTCATGAACACTACGCCATATTCTATAAGAGTGCATGGATAGTTCCCCAGATTTTAGGTACATGGACACTCCCCCATATCCTGTAAGAGTGCATGGATAGTCCTCCAGATTTTAAGTATATGGACACAGATTCTATTTTAGTACATGGGCAATCTCACAAATTCTACATGACTACATTGACACTCTCTCAAATTCCATTTGAGTACATGGACACTACCCTAGATGTTATTTATGTTCATGGACACTCCCCCAGATTCTACATGAGTGCACGGACACTCCCTCACATTCTACATGAGTACATAGACACTCCACTAGACTTTATTTAAGTGCATAAATACTCCCCAGATTCGATTTGAGTACATGCACGTGGAGCGCCCCCAGACACAGGGCCACAGGTTCTCGGTACCGGTCCTCTCTGTCTCGGTGCTGGAGTTGTCACGGTGGCTAGACCCGGTCCGTGACCCTGCTAAGGGGCGTCCAATGAAAGGTGATGGTGCGTGGTGCAAGGTGCGAGGAATAACGAGGACATAGGATTGTAGTCTCTTTACCTTTACTGAAAGCTTCGGGGTCCGCAGTCCAGAGCATGGCTAACGGGGCTGGCTGAGACCGGCCAGTCCGAAGGCACATCCAGAGTTCCCTTTGCAGGTGGGAATCAGTGTCTACCTTCTAGCACCTGTGTGTTGTAGTCCTTTCCTGCTGAGCACCACGGAATAGTCCTCACAACTGTCAAATCTGTTCCTTCTCTCTCTCTCCGTCCCCCAGATTATATGGCTTGGACGCACCTTTATGACAGGTAGGCCTGGAGTTATTCTGGGACCCTAGAGACGCCCCTCTCCCACGATTGCCTCCTATGTCTTCTTAGGTGATGTATGGTAGACAGCCAACCTGTAATTAACTGTCCTGCCGCTGTTTGAAGTAATGCGTAAGTAAGTCTGTTACTTCCTCGGTGCTCCGGCCACTGGCTACGCGCCTCAGAAGAATGTTGCCAATCTCGGGGCACGACTCCTTCTGGTTATATCTCCTTCGTACAATGATCCCACTTCTCACTTCTCCACAATATCCTTCTCTTCGTATCCTTCCTTGAGATACCGCCGCAAGGTAGTGCAGGCGCGGTCCCGTAACAATCTGTCCTTTCTGCTAGGTACCTGCCAGATTCCCAGTTCTGACAGGTCCTCCCTGGAGCTCTCCCAGGCTGCGTTCTGACCTAACTTCCTATCCAACCCCCAGTTTTACCAGTGTGAGGAGTGGCCTAGCACATAGTGCCTTTTGCTCCCCCTGGTGGCCGGAGTGTGAAGTGTAGTGTGTGATTGTGATACCTGGTCAAGTGAACTCCTTTAGTGCAATCAGACATAACATCACTCCCCTTAGCGGCAGAGCGACATTACTGCAATGACCAGGACTCTGGGGCGCTGCACACGCTCCCCTAGATTCTATTTGACACATGGACACTACCCCAGATTCTACATGAGTAGATAATAATAATCTTTATTTTTATATAGCGCTAACATATTCTGCAGCGCTTTACAGGTTGCACACATTATCATCACTGTCCCTGATGGGGCTCACAATCTAAATTTCCTATCAGTATGTCTTTGGAATGTGGGAGGAAACCGGAGAACCCGCAGGAAACCCACGCAAACACGGAGAGAACATACAAATTCTTTGCAGATGTTGTCCTTGGTGGGGTTTGAAACCAGGACTCCAGCGCTGCAAGGCTGCTGTGCTAACCACTGCACTACCGTGCTGCAGATGTAGATGGACAATCCCCTAGATTTTATTTAAGTACATGGACACTCCCCCAAATTCTACATGTGTACATGGACACCCTCCCTGAATCTATTTGAGTACATGCACACTGGTCTAGATGTTATTTAAATACATGGACACTCCCTCAAATTCTAAATGAATGCCTGGACACTCCCCCAGATTCTATGTGAGTACATGGACACTGCTCCAGATTCTATGTGAGGACATGGATAATCTCACAAATCTCATGAGAACATTGACACTCTCCCAAATTCCATTTGAGAACGTAGACACCACCCTAGATGTTATTTAAGCACATGGACACTCCCTCAAATTCTACATGAGTACATGGACATTCCCCTACATTTCATGTAAGGACAAGGATACTCCCCAAGATTCTATTTGAGTACATGCACTCTTCCCTAGATTTTATCTAAGTACATAGACACTCCCCCAAATTCTACATGAGTACATGGACACTCCCCCAGATTGTATTTGAGCACATGGACACTGTTATGTTTGCTAATGACAGATGTTATGAAGGCAATCCAGAAACACAGTGTGCTTAGCGATCAGAGCGCACACAGTGATCTGACAAATACCCAAAAATACAAGAACGAGCTCTGAGACGTGGAAACTCTGTAGACTGCACACCTGATCCTATCCTAAACACAACTAAAAGCGGCTGTGGATTGCGCCTAACAACTACCTAGGCAACTCGGCACAGCCTAAGAAACTAGCTAGCCTGAAGATAGAAAAATAGGCCTGACTTGCCCCAGAGAAATTCCCCAAAGGAAAAGGCAGCCCCCCACATATAATGACTGTGAGTAAGATGAAAAGACAAAACGTAGGGATGAAATAGATTCAGCAAAGTGGGGCCCGATATTCTAGGACAGAGCGAGGACAGTAAAGCGAACTTTGCAGTCTACAAAAAACCCTAAAGCAAAACCATGCAAAGGGGGCAAAAAAAACCCACCGTGCCGAACTAACGGCACGGCGGTACACCCTTTGCGTCTCAGAGCTTCCAGCAAAACAAAAGACAAGCTGGACAGAAAAAAAGCAACAAAAAAGCAAAAAGCACTTAGCTATACAGAGCAGCAGGTCACAGGAACAATCAGGAGAAGCTCAGATCCAACACTGAAACATAGACAAGGAGCAAGGATAGCAGCATCAGGCGGAGTTAAGTAATGAAGCAGTTAACGAGCTCACCAGAACACCTGAGGGAGGAAGCTCAGAAGCTGCAGTACCACTTGTGACCACAGGAGTGAATTCAGCCACAGAATTCACAACAGTACCCCCCCCTTGAGGAGGGGTCACCAAACCCTCACCAGAGCCCCCAGGCCGACCAGGATGAGCCGCATGAAAGGCACGAACAAGATCGGAAGCATGAACATCAGAGGCAAAAACCCAGGAATTATCTTCCTGAGCATAACCCTTCCATTTAACCAGATACTGGAGTTAACGTCTAGAAACACGAGAATCCAAAATCTTCTCCACAATATACTCCAATTCCCCCTCCACCAAAACCGGGGCAGGAGGCTCAACAGATGGAACCATAGGTGCCACGTATCTCCGCAACAACGACCTATGGAATACATTATGTATGGAAAAGGAGTCTGGGAGGGTCAAACGAAAAGACACAGGATTGAGAACCTCAGAAATCCTATACGGACCAATAAAACGAGGTTTAAATTTAGGAGAGGAAACCTTCATAGGAATATGACGAGAAGATAACCAAACCAGATCCCCAACACGAAGTCGGGGACCCACACGGCGTCTGCGATTAGCGAAAAGTTGAGCTTTCTCCTGGGACAAGATCAAATTGTCCACTACCTGAGTCCAGATCTGCTGCAACCTATCCACCACAGAATCCACACCAGGACAGTTCGAAGACTCAACCTGTCCTGAAGAGAAACGAGGATGGAACCCAGAATTGCAAAAAAATGGAGAAACCAAGGTAGCCGAGCTGGCCCGATTATTAAGGGCGAACTCAGCCAACGGCAAAAAGGACACCCAATCATCCTGGTCTGCAGAAACAAAACATCTCAGATATGTTTCCAAGGTCTGATTAGTTCGTTCGGTCTGGCCATTAGTCTGAGGATGGAAAGCCGAGGAAAAGGATAGGTCAATGCCCATCCTACCACAAAAGGCTCGCCAAAACCTTGAAACAAACTGGGAACCTCTGTCAGAAACAATATTCTCAGGAATGCCATGCAACCGATCCACATGCTGAAAGAACAAAGGTACCAAATCAGAGGAGGAAGGCAATTTAGCCAAGGGCACCAGATGGACCATTTTAGAAAAGCGATCACAGACCACCCAAATGACTGACATCTTTTGAGAAACGGGAAGGTCAGAAATGAAATCCATCGAAATACAGTGGGGCAAAAAAGTATTTAGTCAGTCAGCAATAGTGCAAGTTCCACCACTTAAAAAGATGAGAGGCGTCTGTAATTTACATCATAGGTAGACCTCAACTATGGGAGACAAACTGAGAAAAAATATCCAGAAAATCACATTGTCTGTTTTTTTAACATTTTATTTGCATATTATGGTGGAAAATAAGTATTTGGTCAGAAACAAAATTTCATCTCAATACTTTGTAATATATCCTTTGTTGGCAATGACAGAGGTCAAACGTTTTCTGTAAGTCTTCACAAGGTTGCCACACACTGTTGTTGGTATGTTGGCCCATTCCTCCATGCAGATCTCCTCTAGAGCAGTGATGTTTTTGGCTTTTCGCTTGGCAACACGGACTTTCAACTCCCTCCAAAGGTTTTCTATAGGGTTGAGATCTGGAGACTGGCTAGGCCACTCCAGGACCTTGAAATGCTTCTTACGAAGCCACTCCTTCGTTGCCCTGGCGGTGTGCTTTGGATCATTGTCATGTTGAAAGACCCAGCCACGTTTCATCTTCAATGCCCTTGCTGATGGAAGGAGGTTTGCACTCAAAATCTCACGATACATGGCCCCATTCATTCTTTCATGTACCCGGATCAGTCGTCCTGGCCCCTTTGCAGAGAAACAGCCCCGAAGCATGATGTTTCCACCACCATGCTTTACAGTAGGTATGGTGTTTGATGGATGCAACTCAGTATTCTTTTTCCTCCAAACACGACAAGTTGTGTTTCTACCAAACAGTTCCAGTTTGGTTTCATCAGACCATAGGACATTCTCCCAAAACTCCTTTGCATCATCCAAATGCTCTCTAGCAAACTTCAGACGGGTCCGGACATGTACTGGCTTAAGCAGTGGGACACGTCTGGCACTGCAGGATCTGAGTCCATGGTGGCGTAGTGTGTTACTTATGGTAGGCCTTGTTACATCGGTCCCAGCTCTCTGCAGTTCATTCACTAGGTCCCCCCGCGTGGTTCTGGGATTTTTGCTCACCGTTCTTGTGATCATTCTGACCCCACGGGGTGGGATTTTGCGTGGAGCCCCAGATCGAGGGAGATTATCAGTGGTCTTGTATGTCTTCCATTTTCTAATTATTGCTCCCACTGTTGATTTCTTCACTCCAAGCTGGTTGGCTATTGCAGATTCAGCCTTCCCAGCCTGGTGCAGGGCTACAATTTTGTTTCTGGTGTCCTTTGACAGCTCTTTGGTCTTCACCATAGTGGAGTTTGGAGTCAGACTGTTTGAGGGTGTGCACAGGTGTCTTTTTATACTGATAACAAGTTTAAACAGGTGCCATTACTACAGGTAATGAGTGGAGGAAAGAGGAGACTCTTAAAGAAGAAGTTACTGGTCTGTGAGAGCCAGAAATCTTGATTGTTTGTTTCTGACCAAATACTTATTTTCCACCATAATATGCAAATAAATTGTTAAAAAAAACAGACAATGCGATTTTCTGGATTTTTTTTTCTCAGTTTGTCTCCCATAGTTGAGGTCTACCTATGATGTAAATTACAGACGCCTCTCATCTTTTTAAGTGGTGGAACTTGCACTATTGCTGACTGACTAAATACTTTTTTGCCCCACTGTATGTGTCCAAGGCCTCTTTGGGACCGGCAAGGGCAAAAGCAACCCACTGGCACGAGAACAGCAGGGCTTAGCCCTAGCACAAATCCCACAGGACTGCACAAAAGTACGTACATCCCGTGACAGAGATGGCCACCAGAAGGATCTAGCCACTAACTCTCTGGTACCAAAGATTCCAGGATGACCAGCCAACACCGAACAATGAAGTTCAGAGATAAGTTTATTAGTCCACCTATCAGGGACGAACAGTTTCTCTGCTGGACAACGATCAGGTTTATTCGCCTGAAATTTTTGCAGCATCCGCCGCAAATCAGGGGAGATGGGAGACACAATGACTCCTTCCTTGAGGATACCCGCTGGCTCAGATAAACCCGGAGAGTCGGGCACAAAACTCCTAGACAGAGCATCCGCCTTGACATTTTTAGAGCCCGGAAGGTACGAAATCACAAAGTCGAAGCGGGCAAAAAATAACGACCAACGGGCCTGTCTAGGATTCAAGCGCTTGGCAGACTCGAGATAAGTCAAGTTCTTATGATCAGTCAATACCACCACGCGATGCTTAGCTCCTTCAAGCCAATGACGCCACTCCTCGAATGCCCACTTCATGGCCAGCAACTCTCGATTGCCCACATCATAATTACGCTCAGCGGGCGAAAACTTCCTGGAAAAGAAAGCACATGGTTTCATCACTGAGCAATCAGAACCTCTCTGTGACAAAACCGCCCCTGCTCCAATCTCAGAAGCATCAACCTCGACCTGGAACGGAAGAGAAACATCTGGCTGACACAACACAGGGGCAGAATAAAAACGACGCTTCAACTCCTGAAAAGCTTCCACAGCAGCAGAAGACCAATTAACCAAATCAGCACCTTTCTTGGTCAAATCGGTCAATGGTTTGGCAATGCTAGAAAAATTACAGATGAAGCGACGATAAAAATTAGCAAAGCCCAGGAACTTTTGCAGACTTTTCAGAGATGTCGGCTGAATCCAATCCTGGATGGCTTGGACCTTAACTGGATCCATCTCGATAGTAGAAGGGGTAAAGATGAACCCCAAAAATGAAACTTTCTGCACACCGAAGAGACACTTTGATCCCTTCACAAACAAAGAGTTAGCACGCAGGACCTGAAAAACCATTCTGACCTGCTTCACATGAGACTCCCAATCATCTGAGAAGATCAAAATGTCATCCAAGTAAACAATCAGGAATTTATCCAGATACTCACGGAAGATGTCATGCATAAAAGACTGAAACACAGATGGAGCATTGGCAAGTCCGAACGGCATCACTAGATACTCAAAATGACCCTCGGGCGTATTGAATGCAGTTTTCCATTCATCTCCTTGCCTGATTCTCACCAGATTATACGCACCACGAAGATCTATCTTAGTGAACCAACTAGCCCCCTTAATCCGAGCAAACAAGTCAGATAACAATGGCAAGGGATACTGAAATTTAACAGTGATCTTATTAAGAAGGCGGTAATCAATACACGGTCTCAGCGAACCATCCTTCTTGGCTACAAAGAAGAACCCTGCTCCCAGTGGTGATGACGATGGGCGAATATGTCCCTTCTCCAGGGATTCCTTCACATAACTGCGCATAGCGGCGTGTTCGGGCACGGATAAATTAAATAATCGACCTTTAGGGAATTTACTACCAGGAATCAAATTGATAGCACAATCACAATCCCTATGCGGAGGTAGAGCATCGGACTTGGGCTCTTCAAATACATCCTGATAATCAGACAAGAACTCTGGGACCTCAGAAGGGGTGGATGACGAAATCGACAAAAATGGAACATCACCATGTACCCCCTGACAACTCCAGCTGGATACCGACATGGAATTCCAATCCAATACTGGATTATGGGTTTGTAGCCATGACAACCCCAACACGACCACATCATGCAGATTATGCAACACCAGAAAGCGAATAACTTCCTGATGTGCAGGAGCCATGCACATGGTCAGCTGGGCCCAGTATTGAGGTTTATTCTTGGCCAAAGGTGTAGCATCAATTCCTCTCAATGGAATAGGACACCGCAAAGGCTCCAAGAAAAACCCACAACGTTTAGCATAATCCAAATCCATCAGATTCAGGGCAGCGCCCGAATCCACAAACGCCATGACAGAAAACGACGACAAAGAGCATATCAAGGTAATGGACAGAAGGAATTTGGACTGTACAGTACCAATGACGGCAGACCTAGCGGACCGCTTAGTGCGCTTAGGACAATCAGAGATAGCATGAGTGGAATCACCACAGTAGAAACACAGACCATTCAGACGTCTGTATTCCTGCCGTTCAACTCTAGTCATAGTCCTATCGCACTGCATAGGCTCAGGTTTAACCTCAGGCAGTACCGCCAAATGGTGCACAGATTTACGCTCGCGCAAGCGTCGACCGATCTGAATGGCCAAAGACAAAGACTCATTCAAACCAGCAGGCATAGGAAATCCCACCATGACATCCTTAAGAGCCTCAGAGAGACCCTTTCTGAACAAAGCTGCCAGCGCAGATTCATTCCACTGAGTGAGTACTGACCATTTCCTAAATTTCTGACAATATACTTCTATATCATCCTGACCCTGGCACAAAGCCAGCAAATTTTTCTCAGCCTGATCCACTGAATTAGGCTCATCGTACAGCAATCCGAGCGCCAGGAAAAACGCATCGACACTACTCAATGCAGGGTCTCCTGGCGCAAGAGAAAATGCCCAGTCTTGAGGGTCGCCGCGCAAAAAAGAAATAATAATCAAAACCTGTTGAATAGGATTACCAGAAGAATGAGGTTTCAAGGCCAGAAATAGCTTACAATTATTTTTGAAACTTAGAAACTTAGTTCTATCTCCAAAAAACAAATCAGGAATAGGAATTCTTGGTTCTAACATAGATTTCTGATCAATAGTATCTTGAATTTTTTGTACATTTATAACGAGATTATCTATTGAAGAGCACAGACCCTGAATATCCATGTCCACACCTGTGTCCAGAATCACCCAAATGTCTAGGGGGAAAAAAAAAAGTGAACACAGAGCAGAAAAAAAAAAAAAAAATGATGTCAGAACTTTTTCTTTCCCTCTATTGAGAATCATTAGTTAGGCTCCTTGTACTGTTATGTTTGCTAATGACAGATGTTATGAAGGCAATCCAGAAACACAGTGTGCTTAGCGATCAGAGCGCACACAGTGATCTGACAAATACCCAAAAATACAAGAACGAGCTCTGAGACGTGGAAACTCTGTAGACTGCACACCTGATCCTATCCTAAACACAACTAAAAGCGGCTGTGGATTGCGCCTAACAACTACCTAGGCAACTCGGCACAGCCTAAGAAACTAGCTAGCCTGAAGATAGAAAAATAGGCCTGACTTGCCCCAGAGAAATTCCCCAAAGGAAAAGGCAGCCCCCCACATATAATGACTGTGAGTAAGATGAAAAGACAAAACGTAGGGATGAAATAGATTCAGCAAAGTGGGGCCCGATATTCGAGGACAGAGCGAGGACAGTAAAGCGAACTTTGCAGTCTACAAAAAACCCTAAAGCAAAACCATGCAAAGGGGGCAAAAAAAAACCACCGTGCCGAACTAACGGCACGGCGGTACACCCTTTGCGTCTCAGAGCTTCCAGCAAAACAAAAGACAAGCTGGACAGAAAAAAAGCAACAAAAAAGCAAAAAGCACTTAGCTATACAGAGCAGCAGGTCACAGGAACAATCAGGAGAAGCTCAGATCCAACACTGAAACATAGACAAGGAGCAAGGATAGCAGCATCAGGCGGAGTTAAGTAATGAAGCAGTTAACGAGCTCACCAGAACACCTGAGGGAGGAAGCTCAGAAGCTGCAGTACCACTTGTGACCACAGGAGTGAATTCAGCCACAGAATTCACAACAGGACACTTCCCCAGATTATATTTGACTATATGGCTGCTTCCCTAGCTTCATGTGAGTACATGGATAGTCCACCAAATTCCGGCTGGTACAGGTGAGAGGCAAGGTGTTTTTGAACAATAAATGATCTTTGGCGATAATTTAAGAATTTTGAGAAATCCATTTGGAATCAATTTGTCAATCTCTAAAATATGTGCCCTGTAAAGTCTGTTTTCCTGCTGGTCTAGGATAATTTAGAAGTTAATTATTAGTTTCCTAGTAGTCTAGGGTGACAGGCAAGTGTATTCTATATTTCCTAGTAATCTACGGTAGTGTAGTGTGGAGTTAACATTTGTATTGAGGCATTATAGCTCAGTTCTCTGGTCACTAAGGGTGGTGGAGGAATAATTCTTTGAGGGTTAATGTAGTTGATGCTAATGATCTACTTTCCCGGTGGTCTAAGATAGGGTGGAAAGGAATGCCAGAGTCCTTAGTGGCCGAGTGTGATAGAGAGGTTAATGCCTGCATTCCTTGTGGGGTAAAGGCATTAAGAAGGTTAATACTACCCTATTTGGTGGTTTAGGATAGTAGAAGTATTAATGTTAGCTTTTCTGTTGGGCTTGTATAATTGGGGGATTAATGACTCCTCTCCTGTTGGTCTAAGGTAATGGAGAAGTTCATATGTAGTTCCTTGTTGGACTAGAATAGTGAAGCTGTTCATTCTAGCTTCCATGGTGGTCTAGGGAAGTTGAGATGTCAATGTTTCTTATCTTTGGTAGTCCAAAATAATTGAGATGTTATTGCTCAGTGCTAGGTCAATGGAGGGGTATGCCTTTTTCCAGGGTGGTCTAGGGTAGATGACAAATTAACACTTGACCAGTGGTTTTCACACATCTTCAAGCTCCAGTGATGTCCCCTGTGTCCTGAAAGCCTGACAGAAAGCTCAACGCCATGCGATCTTCATGTTCAGCTTCATCTTCTTGCCCTGCACTGATTTTACACAAAGTGGAGGATTCCTATCACCTTTGCAATGGTTGTGTTTGCTGCCCTATTTGTGCGCTAAAAAGCTTGGGCAGGTTAATTTGTTTCCCTGGTAGTCCAGTGCTAGCAACACGCCTGCTTTTTGGGGTATAAAACTAAGCACATTCATTCAGGTCAAATAAAAAAACATCCATAAAAAAATACAAAATACCTCCGTGTGACTGATCTGCATGACAGCCAGCGACGACATGACAACATCTCCATACGATCTGATTCCCTGACCTTCCCAACCTTGGATTGGCTCTATTAAAATCATCTGATTTAGTTCTTCTCGTGTTCTCCCCCAAAATAGAATAGGCTGCAACAAATCAAAGACAAATACAATGTAAAGAAATTATTAAACATGGCACCCACCAGTCTGATTGCCCAACAGGCACCACATGTTAAGGGCTGAAGACTAATATTGGCTCACAAGTACCGTGGAGCTGAGACCATCTGGTCAGGAGCTGCTGTACTTAGCCTACTTTAGGCTTAATTATATTGGAGAACCTCTTGTATCAGTAGGGTATCAGTGCGAAGGAGCCTGGCTGAGATCTCATTTCAGTAGCTAAACCACCCACCTTCTCTACTATGCATCAACAGCAACTGAGCTCCATAATGGAGCAGCTGGAATCAGTAACCAGCAATGATGTGAAGATCATTTCTAACCAAAAGAAGATGGTAGACTTTCCCATTGGGGCCATGTATATTCCTTTAAGTTGCTTTCCTCTTGGATGACCCACATTACCAGGAATTTTATGACCCTTAGAGCAGAAGGAATAAAATCTATGGAAAGTTCTCAGGGTCTTTTCTGTTTATCTGATAAAGGAGAGAGTCTTCATTGGATATCCTAGGATGGAAGGAGTTCTGAGATGTTTACGTCAATGTCCAACTCGAAAGAACAGTAATGGAAGTTCTATAGTCTAGACAAGGATGAAGGTTGAGATTTAGCCCTTGAGTCAATGCATTAGGCCTGCTTGGGTTGAGCTGGATTTGAAACCAGAATTGTTTGTGAATTTACCCATTTTATGACCCTTAAGAGAGAAAGGTCATAGAGAGAAATCTATAGAAAGTTTTCAGGTCTTTTCCAGTTATCTAACAAAGGGGAGAGTCGTCGTTGGGTATTTTAGATTGGAAGGAGGTCTGAGATGTTTAGGTCTGGGATGACCCATGTCCAACCCAAAAGTAGAGTTATGGTAGTTTTTTAGTTTAGGCAAGGATGAAGGTTGAGATTTAGCTATTGGAGTTTGCTGGTAATTTTAGGGCCACACGGTATCTCATTCTTTAGCCAAAAGGGTGGGAACATTATTTTAAGCTTATGACTTGTTGATGAGTAAAACGGGAAAGGATAGAGCAGAAGATGTGTCTTGAAATTTATGAAGAACATAAATAACATTTACATACATGTAGATAACTACACTTTGAAAAGCTAAACTATGTGCGATCCAGGGGTCCAATACCAGTGAAATTGTGTCTCCATACTGCTACCCTATGTGGTCCAAGGATAGATGCTTCTGGATCTGACACTCGCTAACTCAGTCACTAGCTAGAACCATCCAGAACGATCTTAGGATATAAAATTTGCCAAAATGAAACCAACAAAATAGTGACCCTTGTCAACTCCATTTATGGACCCCATTGGTTCAAGAAATGGAATATTGTAAGAGAAATTGGTCACATTTTTTAACGGAAGCTTTAATCATAAAATGACCTACTGTTTAAATAAGGTTTTGGTGTTTCAGGGTTTTTTTTTTTTTATTTTGACAATGTTTTTTTTTTCATATCACAATTTTTATTTAAAAAAAATTGTAATTAATCTTGAAATTTTCACAATGGTCACAGGGGTATTTTAGACTCATGCTTCCAGTCCTTTCAAGAAGAGCTCACAGCAGTTTCCTTATCATCAGAGGCTGAATTACAATAAGTGATGACACAGGATCCACCAATCCCAATTGTCACTGCTCCTCCCCCTCCCTACATAGTGAACTTTGCATATACTCATTAGATGCCTCACTACAAGAGATAGGGATAAAGTCTGTTCATTGTGGCTAATGTAAATAATAAATAAATAAATGATGTGCATGTGTTGTTTCCTGAAACAAAAGGAAGTATGAGTCTAAGAAAGCTCCAGTGGCCAGTGTGAGAATTTCAAGATGTTTATGTTTTTTCTTTTTAATACAGATTGTCAAATGGAATAAAAACATTGCTGATTATTTTTTAAATAATACGTTTAATACAAAAACATGATTGATACAATAAGTCATTTTTTATAATGACTTCACTTTAAACCTGGTCACTGGGGCTTTTTCCATCCTCTCCGGCATGTCTTGGGCTGTCAATTGCCTCTTTCAAGGATTTCCACTACAACTGCATAGTCTAGTAAATCCCATAATTTGAGATTTGTAACAATGTTTGTAAGTTTTAATAACATACAAACTCTTAATTATAATTTCTTGCAGTGATTGATAGTTCTACAAATGATTATTACCGACCTTAGACACATACTGTGTGTGTATTGTGCGGATATCAGCTTTGCCAGGGGACAGGATCTGCGGAAAGATAAACATCTTGGTTGGGGACTTTATCTAATATCGGTCATTAAATACATTAGTCATTAGTGTGACAATTACACAAATCTCAGAAAGAAATAGGTTTAAGATGAGAGCTGTCCATGACTGTCCTCCACGCCCCCGGTAAAATACAAGCAGTACAAGATCTTGAAGCTCCCACCTAGCATCTCCATTGCAGACCTCCCGCAGCAGAACAATATCCCTTTGAGCTGCAAATTTAGAAATTCATGGCCACCAGAATAAATTGGCTTCCTGCCTATCTGAAACCGGAAGCTGTTGTCAATTTAAGTTGCGGATATATTTCGCAGCATGTCTATGAGATTCTTAAAATCTCATGCCAATGTTGTCACCGTGAAACGCGTTGATTTCTGCAAGTGAGTAGGCGGCAGAGAATTTGCTGTGTTTTCCCACCGCAGGAACTTAAGATGAGAGCTGTCCATGACTGTCCTCCACGCCCCCGGTAAAATACAAGCAGTACAAGATCTTGAAGCTCCCACCTAGCATCTCCATTGCAGACCTCCCGCAGCAGAACAATATCCCTTTGAGCTGCAAATTTAGAAATTCATGGCCACCAGAATAAATTGGCTTCCTGCCTATCTGAAACCGGAAGCTGTTGTCAATTTAAGTTGCGGATATATTTCGCAGCATGTCTATGAGATTCTTAAAATCTCATGCCAATGTTGTCACCGTGAAACGCGTTGATTTCTGCAAGTGAGTAGGCGGCAGAGAATTTGCTGTGTTTTCCCACCGCAGGAACTTAAGATGAGAGATGTCCATGACTGTCCTCCACGCCCCCGGTAAAATACAAGCAGTACAAGATCTTGAAGCTCCCACCTAGCATCTCCATTGCAGACCTCCTGCAGCAGAACAATATCCCTTTGCGCTGCAAATTTAGAAATTCATGGCCACCAGAATAAAATGGCTTCCTGCCTATCTGAAACCGGAAGCTGTTGTCAATTTAAGTTGCGGATATATTTCGCAGCATGTCTATGAGATTCTTAAAATCTCATGCCAATGTTGTCACCGTGAAACGCGTTGGTTTCTGCAAGTGAGTATGCGGCAGAGAATCCGCTGTGTTTTTCCCACCGCAGGAACTTAACCTTTTATGTTGGAGTTGACGTTTTAGGAAGTAGAGTAACGGTATGTGCACACTGAGGGTTTTTTTTTATTACAAACGCCTAAAAAATTGCTAAACAAAATGCTTGAAAGAAACGTCTATTCATTTATGTTTTGAAACCACTTTGTTGCCTGCAGGAAAAGACAAGGTGAGTGTCAGTTCTTTGAAGCATCTCCTGATGGAAAACACTAAAAAATCAAAAGATCTGACATAAAAAAATTCTTCTGGAAGAAAAAAACTTCTAAAATGGGGTCTTTTTGCAAAGTTTTTGGAGCAGAAGCTGAGCAAAGCTACAAAGTCGTTGAGGAGTTTTCGAGAAGGATTTGGAGAGTTTCCGCTCATTGGCTATGCGCGCAGGTTGCCGGCACAACTGGTGGTTTTGCCATAGTTTTTAACCCCTTTACCCCCAAGGGTGGTTTGCACGTTAATGACCAGGCCAATTTTTACAATTCTGACCACTGTCCCTTTATGAGGTTATAACTCCGAAACGCTTCAACGGATCCTGGTGATTCTGACATCGTTTTCTCGTGACATATTGTACTTCATGATAGTGGTAAAATTTCTTTGATAGTACCTGCGTTTATTTGTGAAAAAAACGGAAATTTGGCGAAAATTTTGAAAATTTCGCAATTTTCAAACTTTGAATTTTTATGCAATTAAATCACAGAGATATGTCACACAAAATACTTAATAAGTAACATTTCCCACATGTCTCCTTTACATCAGCATAATTTTGGAACCAATTTTTTTTTTTGTTAGGGAGTTATAAGGGTTAAAAGTTGACCAGCAATTTCTCATTTTTACAACACCATTTTTTTTTAGGGACCACGTCTCATTTGAAGTCATTTTGAGGGGTCTATATGATAGAAAATGCCCAAGTGTGACACCATTCTAAAAACTGCACCCCTCAAGGTGCTCAAAACCACATTCAAGAAGTTTATTAACCCTTCAGGTGTTTAATAGGAATTTTTGGAATGTTTAAATAAAAATGAACATTTAACTTTTTTACACAAAAAATTTACTTCAGCTCCAATTTGTTTTATTTTACCAAGGGTAACAGGAGAAATTGGACCCAAAAAGTTGTTGTCTAATTTGTCCTGAGTACGCTGATACCCCATATGTGGCAGTAAACCACTGTTTGGGCGCATGGGAGAGCTTGGAAGGGAAGGAGCGCTATTTGACTTTTCAATGCAAAATTGACAGGAATTGAGATGGGACGCCATGTTGCGTTTGGAGAGCCACTGATGTGCCTAAACATTGAAACCCCCCACAAGTGACACCATTTTGGAAAGTAGACCCCCTAAGGAACTTATCTGGATGTGTGGTGAGCACTTTGACCCACCAAGTGCTTCACAGAAGTTTATAATGCAGAACCGTAAAAATAAAAAATCATATTTTTTCACAAAAATTATATTTTTTGCCCCCAATTTTTTATTTTTCCAAGGGTAAGAGAAGAAATTGGACCTCAAAAGTTGTTGTCCAATTTGTCCTGAGTACGCTGATACCCCATATGTGGCAGTAAACCACTGTTTGGGCGCATGGGAGAGCTCGGAAGGGAAGGAGCGCAGTTTGACTTTTCAATGCAAAATTGACAGAAATTGAGATGGGACGCCATGTTGCGTTTGGAGAGCCACTGATGTGCCTAAACATTGAAACCCCCCACAAGTGTCACCATTTTGGAAAGTAGACCCCCTAAGGAACTTATCTAGAGGTGTGGTGAGCACTTTGACCCACCAAGTGCTTCACAGAAGTTTATAATGCAGAACCGTAAAAATAAAAAATCATATTTTTTCACAAAAATTATATTTTTGCCCCCAATTTTTTATTTTTCCAAGGGTAAGAGAAGAAATTGGACCTCAAAAGTTGTTGTCCAATTTGTCCCGAGTACGCTGATACCCCATATGTGGCAGTAAACCACTGTTTGGGCGCATGGGAGAGCTCGGAAGGGAAGGAGCGCCGTTTGACTTTTCAATGCAAAATTGACAGGAATTGAGATGGGACGCCATGTTGCGTTTGGAGAGCCACTGATGTGCCTAAACATTGAAACCCCCCACAAGTGACACCATTTTGGAAAGTAGACCTCCTAAGGAACTTATCTGGATGTGTGGTGAGCACTTTGACCCACCAAGGGCTTCACAGAAGTTTATAATGCAGAGCCATAAAAATAAAACAAAATTTTTTTCCCACAAAAATTATTTTTTAGCCCCCAGTTTTGTATTTTCCCTAGGGTAACAGGAGAAATTGGACCCCAAAAGTTGTTGTCCAATTTGTCCTGAGTACGCTGATACCCCATATGTGGGGGGGAACCACCGTTTGGGCGCATGGGAGGGTTCGGAAGGGAAGGAGCGCCATTTGGAATGCAGATTTAGATGGAATGGTCTGCAGGCGTCACATTGCGTTTGCAGAGCCCCTAATGTACCTAAACAGTAGAAACCCCCCACAAGTGACACCATTTTGGAAAGTAGACCCCCTAAGGAACTCATCTTGATGTGTTGTGAGAGCTTTGAAGCCCCAAGTATTTCACTACAGTTTATAACGCAGAGCCATGCAAATAAAAAATATTTTTTTTCCACAAAAATTATATTTTAGCCCCCAGTTTTGTATTTTTCCAAGGTTAGCAGGAGAAATTGGACCCTAAATGTTGTTGTCCAATTTGTCCTGAGTACGCTGATACCCGATATGTGGGCGGGAACCACCGTTTGGGCGCATGGGAGGGCTCGGAAGGGAAGGAGCATCATTTGGAATGCAGACTTAGATGGATTGGTCTGCAGGCGTCACATTGCGTTTGCAGAGCCCCTAATGTACCTAAACAGTAGAAACCCCCCACAAGTGACCCCATATTGGAAACTAGACCCCTCAATGAACTTATCTAGATGTGTTGTGAGAACTTTGAACCCCCAAGTGTTTCACTACAGTTTATAACGCAGAGCCGTGAAAATAAAAAATCTTTTTGTTTTCCCACAAAAATTATTTTTTAGCCCCCAGTTTTGTATTTTCCCAAGGGTAACAGGAGAAATTGGTCCACAAAAGTTGTTGTCCAATTTGTCCTGAGTACGCTGATACCCCATATGTTGGGGTAAACCCCTGTTTGGGCACACAGGAGAGCTCGGAAGGGAAGGAGCACTGTTTTACTTTTTCAACGCAGAATTGGCTGGAATTGAGATCGGACGCCATGTCGTGTTTGGAGAGCCCCTGATGTGCCGAAACAGTGGAAACCCCCCAATTATAACTGAAACCCTAATCTAAACACACCCCTAACCCTAATTCCAACGGTAACCCTAACCACACCTCTAACCCTGACACACCCCTAACCCTAATCCCAACCCTATTCCCAACTGTAAATGTAATCTAAACCCTAACCCTAACTTTAGCCCCAACCCTAACTGTAGCCCCAACCCTAACCCTAACCCTAGCCCTAACCCTAGCCCTAACCCTAACCCTAACCCTAACCCTAGCCCTAACCCTAGCCCTAACCCTAGCCCTAACCCTAGCCCTAACCCTAACCCTAACCCTAACCCTAGCCCTAACCCTAGCCCTAACCCTAGCCCTAACCCTAACCCTAGCCCTAACCCTAGCCCTAACCCTAACCCTAACCCTAGCCCTAACCCTAGCCCTAGCCCTAACCCTAACCCTAGCCCTAACCCTAGCCCTAACCCTAGCCCTAGCCCTAACCCTAGCCCTAACCCTAGCCCTAACCCTAGCCCTAGCCCTAACCCTAGCCCTAATGGGAAAATGGAAATAAATACATTTTTTTTTATTTTTCCCTAACTAAGGGGGTGATGAAGGGGGGTTTGATTTACTTTTATAGCGAGTTTTTTAGCGGATTTTTATGATTGGCAGCCGTCACACACTGAAAGACCCTTTTTATTGCAAAAAATATTTTTTGCAATACCACATTTTGAGAGCTATAATTTTTCCATATTTTGGTCCACAGAGTCATGTGAGGTCTTGTTTTTTGCGGGACGAGTTGACGTTTTTATTGAAAACATTTTTGGGCACGTGACATTTTTTTATCGCTTTTTATTCCGATTTTTGTGAGGAAGAATGACCAAAAGCCAGCTATTCATGAATTTCTATTGGGGGAGGCGTTTATACCGTTCCGCGTTTGGTAAAATTGATAAATCAGTTTTATTCTTCGGGTCAGTACGATTACAGCGATACCTCATTTATATCATTTTTTTATGGTTTGGTGCTTTTATGCGATAAAAACTATTTTACAGAAAAAATAATTATTTTTGCATCGCTTTATTCTCAGGACTATAACTTTTTTATTTTTTTGCTGATGATGCTGTATGGCGGCTCTTTTTTTGCGGGACAATATGACGCTTTCAGCGGTACCATGGTTATTTATATCTGTCCTTTTGATCGCGTGTTATTCCACTTTTTGTTCGGCGGTATGATAATAAAGTGTTGTTTTTTGCCTCGTTTTTTTTTTTTTTTTCTTACGGTGTTTACTGAAGGGGTTAACTAGTGGGACAGTTTTATAGGTCGGGTCATTACGGACGCGGCGATACTAAATATGTGTACTTTTATTGGTTTTTTTTTTTTATTTAGATGAAGAAATGTATTTATGGGAATAATATTTTTTTTTTTTTCATTATTTTGGAATATTTTTTTTTATTTTTTTTACACATTTGGAAAAAATTTTTTTTACTTTTTTACTTTGTCCCAGGGGGGGACATCACAGATCAGTGATCTGACAGTTTGCACAGCACTCTGTCAGATCACTGATCTGACTTGCAGCGCTGCAGGCTTCACAGTGCCTGCTCTGAGCAGGCTCTGTGAAGCCACCTCCCTCCCTGCAGGACCCGGATCCGCGGCCATCTTGGATCCGGGGCTCGAGCAGGGAGGGAGGTGAGGAGACCCTCGCAGCAACGCGATCACATCGCGTTGCTGCGGGGGGCTCAGGGAAGCCCGCAGGGAGCCCCCTCCCTGCGCGGTGCTTCCCTGCACCGCCGGCACATCGCGATCATCTTTGATCGCGGTGTGCCAGGGGTTAATGTGCCGGGGGCGGTCCGTGACCGCTCCTGGCACATAGTGCCGGATGTCAGCTGCGATAAGCAGCTGACACCCGGCCGCGATCGGCCGCGCTCCCCCCGTGAGCGCGGCCGATCGGCTATGACGTACTATCCCGTCCAGGGTCAGATAAGCCCAGGGCACCTCGACGGGATAGTACGTCTAAGGTCACAGAGGGGTTAAACTTTTTTTTAAGAATTTTTTTTTTGAGAATGAGAGCTTCCTGAAATGGTTTCCACTAGAAATCCCATCATTTTTGACACACCGTATAACTCCCCAAGGGATAAAGATCCTAAACTAAGGATTCACTCTGAATTCCCTGGTAGGGTGCGTGATGCAAATAGGGTTTCTAAATCATTCTGCCTCTTTAATTAGAAAAAAAATAATATCAGCCCGTACTGTCAGAATTTCAACATTTCCATGGGGAAGTTTCTTAATGTTTTGCCAATGAGTCAGCCTGAATACAAGATTTAATCAGAAATTATATTTTTCTTTAGAAACAATGTGGCAATGGGTGCGATAACCACGTGGTACATTGCTCAAAGTGGTATTCTCGTTTTCATAAATAATAGATACTTTTGGATGATGCACTTTTGCAATTTACTGCTCTTTAAAATTTTCATCCCTTCTTGAGATATTAACACTTTTCTTTTGTTTACAGCACGTTGCCATGGTTACTGACCACCGTTGGTGTCTAGCTTGTAAACACTGCGTTGAAGCTGGCCCGGTTCAGGAGATAACGGCGCACCTTCAAAATACCGGTCAGAAGCTCAATAGAAAAGAGTTTGTAAGCAATGAGCATGTTTTGCCGTCTAGAAGTGGTGGTCGGTCTCCAAGGCAACGAGATGTAAAAACGAGAGAAAAGTGCTAATATTTCTAGAACGGATAAATATTTTAACAAGCGGTAAATTGCAAACTGTATATCCATTTTTACCCTCAGTGAGTCATCCATGTGTTATACGGATGGATTCATTAATAGATACAGTACAAAGCCTCTCCTATACTTTGCAGTGCTAGATACACACAGATGCCATCCAAGTGCTGTACGTGATTTTCACCGACCCATAGACTCACAGACATAGAGAAAACAGAGATTGTATCACCCTGTAAACTAAATGATATATTGCTGGAATCAGGGTCTCTGTCCCTACATCATGCTGCTCTCAGATTACTTTGGAAAAAAAAAACCTGCTGACAGATTCCATTTAAAGGCCAAATAAACTGATGCAGATCAGACAGAAGAAAGAATGAAATCTCACATATTGACATATTGCTTTGGAATCAGAATGAATGGATGGTTTTATTTCTTTCTATTTCGACGATCATTTCAGCTACCGCTCGCTCGCCCTTTTCTTCACTAAAAGTTTTCTGTGTCCGGGAAAACTTTACATAAAGGCCTTTATGAAGTTTAGGCTTTAGGCGGCTTAGATAAATATTTGCTCGGATGTAGGACAGACACAGCATTGTTATCCTCCCAGGGCTTGTCACTTTGGGGATGAGGAAGTTTTACATTGTGCCGTACGTTATACCATCCTAGTTATATTTCCTGAACAGAAATAAAAGAGGAAGACTGAGAAGACTGAGGAGCTCAAGATGATCAAAAGCCCATTGTAGGTTATTCTAGTATATTATAGGGTTCACTTATTTTTGAAAAATCAGAGAACTTAATCTCGCTGGACCCTGAATACACATTGGGCCGGATATGCTCTATAAGTCTCCATGCTGAGTTCGAGAGCTCTTATCCCCCCTATAACATGTCTTTCAGCCAATCAGTTCCTTGCTCTGTACTGATGAGCGGCAAGAACCCCCAAACAGTCCTCTCTACAGCTGGGGCTCTGGTTTCATTGGAACCTAGAATGTTAGAGTTGGAAGGGACCTCCTGGGTCAACTGGTCCAACCCCCTGCTCAATGCAGGACTCACTAAATCATCTCACACAGATCTCTGTTTGAAGACTTCCATTGAAGGAGAACTCACCACCTCTCGTGGCCGCCTGTTCCACCTATTGTTCGCCCTCACTGCCAAAAAGTTTTTTCTAATATCTAATCTGTATCTTCTCCCGTTCCGTTTCATTCCATTGCTTCCCGTCTTTCCATGTCCAGATGAGAATAATGATGATCCTTCTACACTGTGACGGCCTTTCAGATGTTTGTAGATAGTTGCTTTGGCTGATATGAGCTACTTTTCGACTTGAAAATAAGTCTCCAATAGAGATGAACTGATCAGGCAAAAATTGAATTCCAAGGAAATTTGATTAGTAGAGAAGTTATTTGCCAAAAATGTAATATCCCTTATTAGACTTTGGGGTCTCCTAAGACCCAAGAGCATAATAAACACAAAACGTGAAAAATAAAAGAATAGTCAAACCTCACCGCTCACCTCTGCAGCCCTTTTGCTCCTCACTGTTGTTACCCTTCTAGTACTTGTGATAACTTCTGATCTCTACCGCTCGAGCTGAAGTCCTTGGACTTCTAGCTCTAATGAGACTCAGGACTGTTCTGTGCAAGGATGAGGAAGGTCACCGCATCATTCATGATGTCAAGACATGCGCCGTGAACGCAGGACAGCTCTGGAGGAAATAACCAAGGAGATGCGGGGTACCATGTTCCTACCATTGTCATGTTGACGATCTTTCCTATAGATAAGTCATCAATATATCTTGACCAGACAACAACTTTAATATTAAAAGACTTTTTTTTAACGACAAATGTTTAGTTTACTCACAGCCAGCTCTTGAGGTATGCAGCAAGGACCTCCGTTAGAAGACGGCCCGCATGGTGTGCTGACTGCTGATGGTTTCCTATAAAAGAAAGAAATAAGGTAAGATCCAGATTAACGCTTCTGATCATTAACGCGTCCATGGCCAAGTTATTTTCCTTTTGTTTTTTCCTCCCCTTCTCCCAAGAGCCATAACTTTTTTAAATATTCCATCCACGCAGCCATATGAGGGCTTGTTTTTTCTGCGGGATAAGTTGTACTTTTGAATGACACCATTCATTTTATCTTGTAACGCATTGGAAAGTGGGGGGAAAAAAATTCCAAGCGTTTTGAAATTGTAATAAAAAAGTGAAATTTCACATTTTTTATTTTTTTATTTACCATGTTCACTATATGTTAAAACTGACCTGGGAATATGATCCTTCAGGCGAGTATGAGTACACAGACACCAACCATGCATTTTTATGTAATTTAAGTGGTGAAAAAAAAAATCGGAAATCTGTAAAATAAAATGTTTTGCCTTTGCAGCCATGTTCCGAGACGGGTAACATTTTCAATTTTCAGTATATGGGGTTATATGAGGGATTATTTTTTCCACCCTGAGCTCATATTTTTATTGATACCATTTTTGGGTAGATATGATGTTATGATCACCTGTTATTGCATTTTATTGCAATGCTGCGGCAACGCAAAAAAAAACCTAATTCTGGCGTTTCGAATGTTGTCACGTTACGCTGATTTCTGATCGAATTAATTTATTTTATATTTTGATAGATTGGAGATTTCTGAACGCAGCGATACCAAATACGCATTTTTTTTTTATTTGTCTTTTGTTTTATTATTAATGGAACAAAAGAGGGGCGATTTGAACTTTTGCATTATTTTTAGTTTTCAGAATTCTAAAAACATTTTTTTATCACCTTTTACTGAATTTAATAGTCCCCCTCAGGGGACTTCAAGCTGCGATCATCTGATCTGGCCTGCTACGTATAGCTAAAATCGCAATCTCCTACGAACACCAGCCGAACAATGGCTTTCGCAGGAGTATCGTAATTACAGGCATAAGGGCCTTCAGCACACCCCCAGCTGTCATGGCAACCAACCGACACCCCGCAAACTCAACACACAGGCTAACAGCCATGGGTGGAAATCCACACCACCCGCAGCTGTTATAGGCTGATGATGACTGAATAAATAAGTCATCATCTGCCGTGAAATATGTAGACTCGAGCCTGCATCAAAGTCAGGGAACCAAACCGTACGTCATATATCAAGAAGGGGTTAAATACTCGTATTCTCCATGAGATGAAGATTGTTTTTTTAGAACTCAGAACTGTGCCATTCCTCTAGATATAAATGATTAAATTGATAACTTGGCAATTATTTGGAAAAAAACACGGCACACACAGATATGACTGATCCCTGATCTCCTGCTTCTTTGTAGCACATGATCAGAAGTAGCAGCAGCATGGAGGACATTATACAGCAGTACTGAGCTGTGTAGCTGTGAATCCAGCATCTGGGTGAAATAAAACACTTACTAGAAAGCAGTAGCATCATCTTTGCATGTTTCATTGCTGTGCTCCTCCCTTCTTCCCCCTCCATAGACTTCAAAAGGCACCTTTAATTTAATATTTGTGAAGTGAAGCAGAAAAATGGAGTTTGAAATGAAAAGTCTGCCGGCACTCTATGTCACTGAATGGTGACATTGTGCAGTGAGTGCAATTTCCACTGTATTCACAGAGTTCCTGCAGACTTTTCTTCTAAGCCTGGAAAATTCCTTTAAACCTGGCAGGCAGATAGCAGCTTTTTTGATTTGCTGGGAATATTTCTTTCGCTTCTTGCAGAATATTCATTTCTACACAGCAGGATGGAAAATTTACGTTTTATTCCAACTTTCCTCTAAGATTATAAGCAGCAAAAAAAAACAAAAAAAAAAAAACTAAAAAGCGTATCAAGTCAAAAAGAAACTAAAGTGTAAATCCTTCCATGTCTTTCTGCTGCTGCGTGTAACTTGAGATTCCGGCTCTTCCCCGTGACTGCAGAAACACCCAGAGGGGATAATAAAATAAATTATCTCTAAAAATAACAATTCAGCTCAAAAAGAGAAACTCGTCTTTCTCTTCCGTCACTTTTATCGGCGTTGCTGATCAGCAGGATAAATGAGCTCGGCGGTTATTAGTGTTACATTTATTACCTTAATTAACATTCATACAATTCATTATCCGCGTATGAAAAATGGTTCTATAAAGCCGGCGTCGTATCGCCGTAAAACAAAGCGCTAATAAAGGAGCGGCAGACGTGACAAGACAACTGAGATCAATCACCAGTTGCAGCAAGAGGTAAATGAACTGAGGCAGATGAGGATCCCAAAGACTGGAGATGATGATACAACCCCTGGAATCAAAAAATTTAAAGGGACATTCTGCTTTCTTACATCCCTACCCCCTTTAATACATTAATCCACTTTTGCTCCCAATCACAACAGTTCACCTTAAATGATTTGTCCCATAAATAACGTATATAACCTGTACACAGACAAGTCATATACAGTGGGGCAAAAAAGTATTTAGTCAGTCAGCAATAGTGCAAGTTCCACCACTTAAAAAGATGAGAGGCGTCTGTAATTTACATCATAGGTAGACCTCAACTATGGGAGACAAACTGAGAAAAAAAAATCCAGAAAATCACATTGTCTGTTTTTTTAACATTTTTTTTGCATATTATGGTGGAAAATAAGTATTTGGTCAGAAACAAACAATCAAGATTACTGGCTCTCACAGACTTGTAACTTCTTCTTTAAGAGTCTCCTCTTTCCTCCACTCATTACCTGTAGTAATGGCACCTGTTTAAACTTGTTATCAGTATAAAAAGACACCTGTGCACACCCTCAAACAGTCTGACTCCAAACTCCACTATGGTGAAGACCAAAGAGCTGTCAAAGGACACCAGAAACAAAATTGTAGCCCTGCACCAGGCTGGGAAGACTGAATCTGCAATAGCCAACCAGCTTGGAGTGAAGAAATCAACAGTGGGAGCAATAATTAGAAAATGGAAGACATACAAGACCACTGATAATCTCCCTCGATCTGGGGCTCCACGCAAAATCCCACCCCGTGGGGTCAGAATGATCACAAGAACGGTGAGTAAAAATCCCAGAACCACGCGGGGGGACCTAGTGAATGAACTGCAGAGAGCTGGAACCAATGTAACAAGGCCTACCATGAGTAACACACTACGCCACCATGGACTCAGATCCTGCAGTGCCAGACGTGTCCCACTGCTTAAGCCAGTACATGTCCGGGCCCGTCTGAAGTTTGCTAGAGAGCATTTGGATGATCCAGAGGAGTTTTGGGAGAATGTCCTATGGTCTGATGAAAACAAACTGGAACTGTTTGGTAGAAACACAACTTGTCGTGTTTGGAGGAAAAAGAATACTGAGTTGCATCCATCAAACACCATACCTACTGTAAAGCATGGTGGTGGAAACATCATGCTTTGGGGCTGTTTCTCTGCAAAGGGGCCAGGACGACTGATCCGGGTACATGAAAGAATGAATGGGGCCATGTATCGTGAGATTTTGAGTGCAAACCTCCTTCCATCAGCAAGGGCATTGAAGATGAAACGTGGCTGGGTCTTTCAACATGACGATGATCCAAAGCACACCGCCAGGGCAACGAAGGAGTGGCTTCGTAAGAAGCATTTCAAGGTCCTGGAGTGGCCTAGCCAGTCTCCAGATCTCAACCCTATAGAAAACCTTTGGAGGGAGTTGAAAGTCCGTGTTGCCAAGCGAAAAGCCAAAAGCATCACTGCTCTAGAGGAGATCTGCATGGAGGAATGGGCCAACATACCAACAACAGTGTGTGGCAACCTTGTGAAGACTTACAGAAAACGTTTGACCTCTGTCATTGCCAACAAAGGATATATTACAAAGTATTGAGATGAAATTTTGTTTCTGACCAAATACTTATTTTCCACCATAATATGCAAATAAAATGTTAAAAAAACAGACAATGTGATTTTCTGGATTTTTTTTTCTCAGTTTGTCTCCCATAGTTGAGGTCTACCTATGATGTAAATTACAGACGCCTCTCATCTTTTTAAGTGGTGGAACTTGCACTATTGCTGACTGACTAAATACTTTTTTGCCCCACTGTATGTATGTATGATCAATAAGGGTCCAAACGCTGAGACCCCTACAAATCATAACAATGGGATCCCAAATTCCCCTTTGTAAAACTTTTCTCCAATACTGTAAATTAAAAAAAAAAATTCTAACCGAGACAGCTCCCTCATGGACATTTTTTCTTTGCCTAACAAACAGGCAATTCCCACATGTATTCAAGCTGACTAGCGGCCACATATCATGCAACTGCATCAAGAAAAATTAAATCTCCGAGTATGCAGAAATACTCAGAGACCACCCAAGCATGCTCGGAAAAACTAGAGTAACGACCCCAGCATGCTCGGAGAAACTCGAGTAACGACCCAAGCATGCTCGAAGAAATTCGAGTAATGACCCAAGCATGCTCGGAGAAACTTGAGTAACGATCCAAGCATGCTTGGAGAAACTCGAGTAAAGACCCAAGCAACGACCCCTACAAATCATAACGATGGGATCCCAAATTCCCCTTTGTAAAACTTTTCTCCAATACTGTAAATTAAAAAAAAAAATTCTAACCGAGACAGCTTCCTGATGGACATTTTTCTTTGCCTAACAAACAGGCAATCCCCACATGTATTCAAGCTGACTAGCGGCCACATATCATGCAACTGCATTGACAAAAATCAAATCTCCGAGTATGCCGAAATACTCGGAGACCACCCAAGCATGCTCGGAGAAACTCGAGTAACGACCCAAGCATGCTCGGAGAAACTCGAGTAAAGACCCAAGCATGCTCGGAGAAACTCGAGTAACGACCCAAGCATGCTCGGAGAAACTCGAGTAAAGACCCAAGCAACGACCCGTACAAATCATAACAATGGGATCCCAAATTTCCCTTTGTAAAACTTTTCTCCAATACTGTAAATTAAAAAAAAAATTCTAACAGAGACAGCTCCCTGATGGACATTTTTTCTTTGCCTAACAAACAGGCAATCCCCACATGTATTCAAGCTGACTAGCGGCCACATATCATGCAACTGCATCGACAAAAATTAAATCTCAGAGTATGCCGAAATACTCGGAGACCACCCAAGCATGCTCGGAAAAACTAGAGTAACGACCCAAGCATGCTTGGAGTAACTCGAGTAATGACCCAAGCATGCTCGGAGAAACTCGAGTAACGAGCATACTCGCTCATTACTACTAACGATACAGAGTACAAAGTAGCAACAGCTATCATTACTAGAAATGGTCAAACAAGTCGCATCTGCCCAGAAATCACCCCAGCCGTACTGTAGCTTCATTGTGACATGATAGGTGGGGTGATAGTTATCTTCTAGCTTTAGCACGAGGCGAGTTCAGGGCGGCCACTGTTTCCTATCTGTATGAGATGCGGTCAGTGTAATCGAGAATGTGTCATTTTATCTACTCAATAACACTTCTGAAATTGCAGAAATATCTTGTAAATTGCAAACTGTTCAGTGAGTATGTTAGCAGAACTCTTGTCCTGGCCGGACCATGAACGCTCCTAGGTCAGCCATTACATCGTCATCGTGATAGCCATGATTCCTGGAGAATTCAGAAGAATGGATGTTCTAGGGTCAAATGTTCAATACGCTTCTGCATAATAAGGCAAAGAAATGCGGCACAGTCACATGAAGAACACTAAGTTTCCTCCTAGGCATATTCAGCTGAAGTAAACAGACACCCCATGATACTCCAGAAGTATCCTGCTAGTTCTACAAGAGTCTGTTTTATTTTTCTGATCTTTTTTTTACTATTATTAGAATCTAAAGATCTGCTTAACAGGAGTCACATGGACCATAGGAAACAATAGTCTGGAGATGTTTATTGACTTTTTATGGTGGGGGTGTTTGTGGGCATGCTCTGTGATCTGGGCAGAGGTCATGGTGCAGAGAGAAGGAAGAGGAGAGCTGTTTTATAACCTGTGTGAATATTTAATATCACAGTATCTATATCTTTTCACCTCTACTGAAATTTGTTCTAATCTCTCAAAAAGGGGGGATAATTTTTGGACCATTTGAAAAATTGGTAAATCTTCTGGGCATATTGTACAGCCTCCTGAAGCTTCAAAGAAGCAGCACTTTCAGAAGGTGCTGTTTTATAGCTTATGTGAATATTTAATACCATGTTATCTATTTCTTTTCATCTCTTCTGAAATTTTTCCTAATCTCTCAAAAAATGGGGATAATTTTTGGACTCTTTGAAGACTTGGTAAATCTTCTGGGCTTATAGTACAGCCTCCTGAAACTTCAAAGAAGCAGAACTTTCAGAAAGTGCCTTAGGCTACGTTCACATTTGCGTTGTGCGGCACTGCATTGGCGATGCAACGCACAACGCAAATGTGAACGCATGCACAAACGCTGCGGTTTGCGACGCATGCGTCGCTTTTGGCATGGTTTTGGGCGCAGGAAAAACTGCATCATGCAGCGTTCCCTGCGCCCTGACGCATGCGCTGCAGCGACGCATGCATCGCAAAACGCAAATGCAAAGCATGTCCATGCGCCCCCATGTGAAATATAGGGGCGCATGGCGCGTGCGTCGCCGCGGCTGCGCCCGACGCAGCCGGGAACGGCGCAAATGTGAACGTAGCCTTAGTGTGTACTGTCGTGATGCTCCATCAGCAGACAAGGTGGGAAAAGCATATGGGTATGGGGGAAAATTTCCAGTGATGTTCTGTGCTCAATGCACTCAGCAACTTCCCAAAAGACCATGATCTATCTTTTCTTGTGACGGTAATGAGAAGTGATCTGTGCAGAAAAGGAAGCATTTGCCTAATATTAACTGAAGTGGTCAGAGTGAAAACTGCAAGAGTTCAGGATTATTTGTAAAAAAAAAAGTGATAGTCCTACAAATTTAAAAAAAAGCTAAGTAAAAAAATTCTTAGAAAGTACATTCATCATAAAAACTTGATTTTTGATTGCAAATTTGTTTGTACTTTTTTGGCATTATTGTGACTGTTACTAAGTTACATCAATGGTCCATATTCACAAAAAGGAACAAATGCCCCAAAATCAGCATAAATACTTCACAAATAGACGGCAACATGCTATAAGAAGTGTATGACTGTTGGAATTACATGTACAAAATGGCAAAATATAAAACAAAATGATATAAACTAATCATCAGAATAAATGTAATAATGTGATAATAAATGTGCAAAAATAATATAAGGCAAAATACTTTATATTATAAACGTTCCCCCAAATGCATGTTTCGCCTGACGCTCCATCAAGGGAACACTACAATGTATCACCATCTTATTGTAAAATTGTCTCCTCCATGTTTTTACTTGTTTTTAAGTTTTATATCAATGAATAAAGTGTATGAGCCATCAATTCAGCATAGCCCTTCATACAGATGCCCTCATTTAAAAGACCACGTCACCTGATGACACATTGATCTACAGGGTAGGTAATGAGTGTCTGATTAGTGATCACAACAGGATCCTGTGTCCCCTCCATCTCCTCTCCATAGAACTGCAATGAGGAAGAATTTGGATGGTGTGAGGGTCGAGAATGGGCCCATCCCCCTCATTTAAAGGGGTTTTCCAAATTTTGGAAACCCATATTCCCCAGCTGCAGTTTTTTTTAAAAAAAAAACAAACAAACTTTTCTTTACTCACTCTCGCTGACTCTCTGTCGCTTCTCCTGGTGTCTGTTATTGTCTGCACCGCTAACGTCATGTCGACATTGCTGTGGTCAATCAGTGAACTTGGCGTCTCTGATCTGTTCATGCCATAAACTTGAGCTCAGTTATTGGCTGCAGTGCTGTCAATGTGACGTAAATAACGGGAGCAGCAATGGAGACTCAGAACTGGACCCATGGGAGCAGCAATGGAGACTCAGAACTGGACCCATGGGAGCCGCGATGGAGACTCAGAACTGGACCCATGGGAGCAGCGATGGAGACTCAGAACTCTACCCATGGGAGCAGCAATGGAGACTCAGAACTGGACCCATGGGAGCAGCGATGGAGACTCAGAACTCTACCCATGGGAGCAGTGATTGAGACTCAGAACTGGACCCAGGGAGCCACGGTGGAGACTCAGAACTAGACCCATCGGAGCAGCGATGGAGACCCAGAACTAGACCCAGGGAGCCGCGGTGGAGACTCAGAACTGGACCCATGGGAGCAGCGATGGAGACTCAGAACTGGACCCATGGGAGCAGCGATGGAGACTCAGAACTGGACCTATGGTAGCAGCGATGGAGACTCAGAACTGGACCCATGGGAGCAGCGATGGAGACTCAGAACTGGACCCAGGGAGCCACGGTGGAGACTCAAAACCGGACCCATGAGAGCAGTGATGGAGACTCAGAACTGGACCCAGGGAGCCGGGGTGGAGACTCAGAACTGGACCCATGGGAGCAGCAATGGAGACTCACAACTGGACCCATGGGAGCAGCGATGGAGACTCAGAACTGGACCCAGGGAGGGTGAGTAATGCATAGCTTGATTTTTAAAATAAACTGTAGATCGGGCACAGGGGTTTTCTGAAAATGGAAAACTTTTTTTAACGCAGAAGATTTACCGTAAAATACCAGAAGCTGAGTTAAATATTAAACTTAGCTGCAACATATGGGAATCACCAGAAAAAAAGCAAACTATGTTCCGATAGAAGATGACGGACACGTACCTGCTTTCGTCTCTTTGAAGCAACTCCGCTTCCTCGTGCCCATCACTGCTGTTCTCCTTGGTACCCCGTGCTGTCACACTGCAGCAACCCATGACTTGACGGTAGGCGTCTGACGGTCACCAAGCCTCACATAGGCGAGTAGTAGATATGGGGAGATGTGAGATTGCCTCACACATCCTTCCTCCTCAAAATCACATCAGTGAGGAAAGGAGGGAGCTGGACAGAGACAAAATCTGCTCGAAAACTCACAAACCGGTAGTGTGAAATGGAGAGAGAGCTTCCTGTTCAGTTCGAGCTTGTTTCTCTTTCCTGCAGAAATGAGATGACCTGAGGTGAGGGGGAGGGAAGCCGAAGCAAGGTTCTCACTTTCAGGAAAGAATAGAACTTTGTAGACAGGGGCGAAAAAGGGAGAAAGACACTGACAAAGGAGTAAATGACACGTGGTAACCCTTTCTGCGACGCCCCAAGGCTCATCACACGGGAAGAGTCACCATACTAGATCGTCCGCCTCTAGAACCAAGTCCACCGTAGAGTTCCGCTGGGTCATAACATGTCATTCGATGTCATGGCAGGCAGTAAGCCGCGAGTGATAGCATCAGACACGTCGAAATAATTCTGCAAGTCGAAGGCTGTCAGGTATTTCCTAATACCGTGGCCTTTTTTTCTTTTCTTTTTTTTTACGTGTGGGTGGAGAATTACTTTATAGCAAACAAATTAAATCAATTTAATGAAATGAAAGGATTAGCTGAAAATTGGGACTTTTAGAGAATGGGTAATTTTGGTTAGCTATCGCCAATTATTGATTTAGGACTGTTTAAGTTTCGAAAGGATTCTGAAGATCCAGAAGTTTAATAGGGAAATACATACTTTTGTGCATTTGCACAGTGGCTCAGTAGGTAAAGGAACGGACTCCACCCTTATAAACAGTTGCTCACTGTCTATGAGACGGCACAGAGCTGATGGATTTCCCGACTCACAATCATAGGGGGTCCATATAATGCTCCAGCAGGAGATCCTCTTGCATGTCTCGCTCCAGCCCAAGCTTGTCCAGTGGTTATTACAGAACTCCAGTGACTGTATGTCCGCTGTCTCTAACTTCATGGTCTCTTTATAGGTGAAACGTAATCTTTCCAAAACTGAATTTCTTGGGTTTCCTCCTGTACTGATCTGCCTGCATCTCGTATTTCTGTTTCTATGTGCATTGCTTACCAGGCAGCAGGACCGCTGTCTCAGATCTTTCCTTCACTCCTTATAGTCAGTCAGTGGCTCATGTCACCTGCACCATGTACAGTGGGGAAAAAAACTATTTAGTCAGCCACCAATTGTGCAAGTTCTCCCACTTAAAAAGATGAGAGAGGCCTGTAATTGACATCATAGGTAGGCCACAACTATGAGAGTCAAAATGAAAAAACAAATCCAGAAAATCACCTTGTCTGATTTGGCAGGATTTATTTTTCAAAATATGGTGGAAAATAAGTATTTGGTCAGCTAAAAACATGCAAGATTTCTGTCTCTCACAGACCTGTAACATCTTCTTTAAGAGGCTCCTCTGTCCTCCACTCATTACCTGTAGTAATGGCTCCTGTTTGAACTTGTTATCAGTATAAAAGAACTGTCGAAGGACATCAGAAACAAAACTGTAGCCCTGCACCAGGCTGGGAAGACTGAATCTGCAACAGGCAAGCACTTTGTTGTGATGAAATCAACTGTGGGAGGAATAATAAGAAAATGAAGACATGCAAGACCACTGATAATCTCCCTCGAACTGATGCTCCACGCAAGATCTGTGGGGTCAGGATAATCACAAGAACAGTGAGCAAAAATCCCAGAACCACACGGGGGGACCTAGTGAATGACCTGCATAGAGCTGTAATAAAGGCTACCATCAGTAACACACTACGCCGCCAGGGACTCAGATCCTGCAGTGCTAGACGTGTCCCCCTGCTTAAGCCAGTACATGTTCGGGCCCATCTGAAGTTTGCTAGAGAGCATTTGGATTATCCAGAAGAGTATTGGTAGAATGTCATATGGTCTGATGAAACCAAAGTAGAATTGTTTCGTAGAAACAAACTGCTGAAACACCCTACATCTCCTCATGTCTGTCTACCACCCTACCCATCCTCTCCACAGTGCTGCACCACCCTACATTTCCTCATCTATGCCTATCATCCTATCCATCCTCTCCAAAGTGCTGCACCACCCTACATCTCCTCATCTCTGTCTACCACCCTACCCATCCTCTCCACAGTGCTGCACCAACCTACATCTCCTCCTCATCACTGTCTACCACCCTACCCATCCTCTCCATATTTCTGCACCGCCCTACATTTGCTCCTCATCCTTGTCTAAACATTCTACTTGTCCCCTACACAGTGCTGCCCCACCCTACATCTCCTCCCACATTTCTGTCTACCACCCTACCCATCCTCTCCACAGTGCTGGACTGCCTTACATATCCTCCTCATCTCTGTCTACCATTTTATCTGTCTTCACCACAGTGCTGCGCCACCATATTTCTCCTCCTCATCTCTGTCTACCATCACACCTGTCCTCTTCACAGTGTTGCACCACCCTACATCTCCTCCTCATCTCTGTCTACCATCCCACCCATCCTCTCCACAATGCTGCACCACCATATTTCTCCTCCTCATCTCTGTCTACCATCATACCTGTCCTCTCCACAGTGCTGCACCACACTACATCTCCTCCTTATCTCTGTCTACCACCCTAACCATCCACTCCACAGTGCTGCACCACCCTACATCTCCTCTTCATCTTTGTCTAGCACCCTACCTGTGCTCACCACAGTGCTGCACCACCCTACATCTCCACTCTACATCACCACTCTACATCTCCTCCACTGTCTACCACCCTACCCGTCCTCTCCATAGTGCTGCACCGCCCAACATTTGCTCCTCATCTTTGTCTAACATTCTTCTTGTCCCCTACACAGTGCTGCACCACCCTACATCTCCTCCCTCATCTCTGTCTACCACTCTACCCATCCTCTCCACAATGCTGCACCGCCCCAAAATCTCCTCATCTCTACCACCTTACCTGTCTTCTCCACAGTCCTGCACCACCCTACATCTCCTCATCTCTGTCTACCACCTTACCTGTCCTCTCCACAGTCATGCACCACCCTACATCTGCTCATCTGTCTATCATCCTTTCCGATCCTATCCACAGTGTTGCACCAAGCTACATCTACTTCACTGAGCCTCCTTACCTACTGAGCCCATTTGCAGCCGCATATACTGTATTGCACATATGGTGTGTCCACCCCTGTCAATGTCCACCAAATATTAATTTAAAGAGTTTGTGTTAATATATGAAGCTATATGGAGTGGTTGATCAGTGTCCGACCACTGGGAACCCTTGTGGGCCAGAGATCGGTGTTCTGTAAATCCTGAAAAGAGAAAAGTCTCTGCATTCACAACTCTGCTTTATTTATTGTATATGGAACTCTGGAGATAGCTGATAACTGCACTTAGATAGCAACAAGTTGTCACCCATCCTATGAACAGGTGATAACTTCGTAACCTTGATATAAACCCCCTGAAGGGAATGAGTCATCAGAAAAATCCATTTTTTTCCATATCACAAATAAAAATGAGAAATCTTGCACTATTCTCACTGACCACTAGGGCTTTTTTAGACTCCAACATCCTGTCCTTTCAGGAACAACACATGTACGTTAGCAGCAATGAACAAATTCCGACCCTATTTTTTCTATTGAAGCATCTAATGAGCGTGTGCAAAGGTCATTGAGAAGGGAGGGGAGCAGGGTCAGCTGTGAGATCACCACCTATTGTGATTGGTGGATTCTTTCTGTAAAGTGAGATGTTATTTGTCCATTGTAATTCTGCCTCTTGTGATAAGGAGTCTTCTGAAAGCTGAGCTATTAAAGCACCAGTGACCAATGTGAAAATTGCTAGATTTCTAACTTTAATAAATGTTGTGATATGGAAAAATAAAACATTACCAAAAGTTAAAAAAAAATGCATGTTTAAAGAAACTGATTTAAGTAACAGGTAATTTTCTGAGGACATCTTCCCTTTATGTATTTTAGAAGGTCATGTGTGGAGACACTGAGGGGCAGCGGGTGCTCTAGTCTGCTGGCCTGAGGTAGCATGAACCAAGGCTCATCCCACTGAATGCCCCCTCTCCTTTTTACCATGGGCTTAATACTTCTCAGACAACACAGGGTAAGGGTAAAACAGAGAGGCAATACTTTATTGAACCATCAGAAAATAAAGGTACCTTCACACTGACCAACTTAACAACGATATCGCTAGCGATCTGTGACGTTGCAGCGTCCTGGCTAGCGATATCGTTGTGTTTGACATGCAGCAGCGATCAGGATCCTGCTGTGACATCGTTGGTCGGAGCAGAAAGTCCAGAACTTTTTGTCGTCGCTGGATCACCCGCAGACATCGCTGAATCGGCGTGTGTGACGCCGATTCAGCGATGTTTTCACTGGTAACCAGGGTAAACATCGGGTTACTAAGCACAGGGCCGCGCTTAGTAACCCGATGTTTACCCTGGTTACCAGTGTAAATGTAAAAAAAAACAAACACTACATACTTACATTCCGGTGTCTGTGGCGTCCCCCGGCGTTCTGCTGTCCTGCACTGTGTCAGCGCCGGCTGGCCGTAAAGCAGAGCACAGCAGTGACGTCACCGCTCTGCTTTACGGCCGGCGCTTACAGTGCAGGGAAGCAGAACGTCGGGGGACGCCACAGACACCGGAATGTAAGTATGTAGTGTTTGTTTTTTGTACATTTACACTGGTAACCAGGGTAAACATCGGGTTACTAAGCACGGCCCTGCGCTTAGTTACCCCGATGTTTACCCTGGTTACCCGGGGATCGGCATCGTTGGTCGCTGGAGAGCTGTCTGTGTGACAGCTCTCCAGGGACCACACAGCGACGCTACAGCGATCGCCATCGTTGTCTTGATCACTGCAGCGTCACTAAATGTGACGGTACCTAACATATAGAACAGACCCAGAGAAATACCCAAGATGGAGCAAAATTACAAAGTCTCAAACTTCCTCTGACTTGCCAGGATTAGAGCAGCTGCAGTTCCAGGACTTCAGTGCTGACTGCCCCCACCAGGATCATGAAGCTTTTGGTGGGCACACACGGAGAGGAGATAATGACAAGCTTAAGAAGCTGAGAGTCCATTGAGGCCAGGTGGTGGGAGTTAGAATTGTGACACTTCGGTCACCTGACACCATGGAAATGTTTGGGGAAACCAGGTTGGGACCATCCGGTCACCTGACCCCCATGGATATGTTCAGAGAATGCAGGTTGGGACCAGTTGGTTACCTGGCTCCATGGAGATGTTCGGAGAAGTCAGGTTGGTACTATCCAGTCGCTTAGCCATGTGTCTCAATGGCTTTTCATTACCACCTCTCTGTGGGTGCCTGCCAAAAGTGCGGTGCCACTGTTGGGGGTAATTGGCCCTGGAAGCACCGTAGTCGCAGCTGCTCTAATCTTGACGAGTCAGCGGAAGGGTGAGACTCTGTAATTTTGCACAATCTTGGATATTTTGCTTGGACTATTCTATATGTTTTTGTCTGTTTATGGGTCAATAAAGTATTGCCACTCTCTTTTACCCTTACTCTGTTTTGTCTGAGTCGTATTAAGCCCATGGAAAAAGAAGAGCTGGCATTTAGTGGGATGACCCCTGGTCCATGTGGTCTCAGGCCAGCAGACTAGAGCACCCGCTTATCACCCGTGTCTCCACATTTGGTAGCAGCAGTGGGAAACTACTCAGCCCGGTGGATATGGAGGAGATTCAGGGGACTGGCGGTTGCAGACACCTTCCAAGGCTCCACAGCCAGAAAGGCAGAAAGATAGACCCTGCAGACAGTTAATGAGGCATGCGCAGCAGGTTTCGGATGCCACTATGTCCAATCCCACCATCTTGGCCTTGAGTAGAAGATCGTAGTGGATGTATATCCGAAACAAGAAATGGCAACTACAGGAGCTGTACCAGCTTCTATGGATTTAATACCAGGTCAACGACATTTAATCGGATTTAATCCAGGAACCACAAGTTGCGGAGGACGTCATGTGTGGACGCATAAATACGAGTCAGATCTCGTCAATTACGTAAGGAGTTTCCCAGGTCAAGTCGGAGACCAGGGGGAGGATATGGAGGAACCTGCTCGAGGAACAGACCCATTTCTCTACGAACTGAATACAGAGACCTCGTCTCAAAGCTTCCCCCTTAGTAAGGTGGCAGGATCTAAAAGATCATATGAGAGAAGCTGGAGATGTCTGCTATGCTGATGTGCACGATAATGGCATGGGGATTGTGGAGTTTATTTGCAAGGAAGACGTGGCATATGCTTTGAGGAAACTGGATGATACAAAGTTTTGTTCTCATGAAGGTGAGACCTCTTACATTCGTGTATCTACTTAAAGTCATACTGATGGACTGTCTCCAATAAGTGGAAAAGGATGATTGGAAGCCAATCACGTCTGACTAATTAAAATGGGGGAGTAATGTGGCCAAACAGCATTTAATTTTAATTATCCAGACATCTATTTTCAGTAGGCCAGGAAACATAGGTTATTGTCTGAACGTTGACACTTGTATTAATGTTTGTTGTAACTTATTGTCTGCTATCTTTGAGAAACAGGGACATAGGACAATTGAACAATAGATGTTTGTTAATATGTTTATTACACATTGAACCAGGCCAGCTAGTTTGTTGACCTGCAAAAAACAGAAGGGTAAACTATGCAGATTGATTAAATACCCAAACAATGCAAGTTAATCTCATCACACATTCCTCTTGATTCTAATCCGGGTGAGTCAGCGGAAGGGTTAAACTCTGTAACTTTGTTCCATCCTGGGTATCTTGCTGGGACTGTTCTATATGTCATTGTCTGTTTCATGGTTCAATAAAGTATTGTCACACTGTTTTACCCTAACCCTGTGTTTTCTGAGTAGTATTAAGCCCATCGTAAAAAGGAGAGCTGGTGTTCAGTGGGATGAGCCTTGGTCAATGCGGTCTTGGGCCAGTGGACTAGAGCACCCGCTGACCCCCACCCCTCCTCCCATGTCTCCACATCATGTAATTAATTCCTGATAAAAAAAAACTAGGGATCTGAGTGATAATTTATTCCTGGTGTTTATGTCCAATCCTGTCACTAAACATCCCACCGTACTGGATTGCTAGCCATATTAAAAGAGGTCTGGATACACATGATGAGAGCATTATACTGCCTCTGTACAAATCCCTAGTTAGACCGCACATGGAGTACTGTGTCCAGTTTTGGGCACGGGTGCTCAGGAAGGATATAATGGAACTAGAGAGAGTACAAAGGAGGGCAACAAAATTAATAAAGGGGATGGGAGAACTACAATACCCAGATAGATTAGCAAAATTAGGATTATTTAGTCTAGAAAAAAGACGACTGAGGGGCGATCTAATAACCATGTATAAGTATATAAGGGGACAATGCAAATATCTCGCTGAGGATCTGTTTATACCAAGGAAGGTGACGGGCACAAGGGGGCATTCTTTGCGTCTGGAGGAGAGAAGGTTTTTCCACCAACATAGAAGAGGATTCTTTACTGTTAGGGCAGTGAGAATCTGGAATTGCTTGCCTGAGGAGGTGGTGATGGCGAACTCAGTCCAGGGGTTCAAGAGAGGCCTGGATGTCTTCCTGGAGCAGAACAATATTGTATCATACAATTATTAGGTTCTGTAGAAGGACGTAGATCTGGGTATTTATTATGATGGAATATAGGCTGAACTGGATGGACAAATGTCTTTTTTCGGCCTTACTAACTATGTTACTATGTTACTACAGTATATTACTACATTGCCTTCTGGGGTTTCTACTAAAGTTGAGTCGAGATTTTAGGGATACTGGTCATCATGTTATGGGGGGTAGTAATCAAAAAGAGTCATGCAGGTGTTATGGGGGGGCTTGTATTCAGTAGAGCCACACAGAATGCTGGCATTTGAGTCCTGGGTGATGAAGTTCAAGCTTTCTGTTCCAGCTGCAACATCTTGCACGCCGGACCAGGGTCTTGTGAATCTTTTTGCTTATTTCTAGATTCTAATAACTGTGGACCATCTTAGGAAACATAATGCTATGATTGTATTGCATTTTTTAATGCAAATCGGGCATATAAACACAAGAAACTGTAGCATTGTAACTGCTATCACAAGTCTTCTACTGTATGTAAGTATTTTAATATACGAGTATATAAAATCTACATGTTTTATAACATATAGATTTTGGCTAAATTGATATTACCCGTTTACCCGATGTACCATCTGGAACTCAGAGCAGCAAAAACTAAACAAAATAGGTCCGATTTTATTTCCAGAAATTGTGCCACTTTTGTCCGTAGGCCACAACTGGTAATGCAGCACAGATATGTCGGAAGGCAACCCATGGACAAGAGAGGGGCTACGTTTTTTTTTTTTAATACCGTGCAATCCTTTTAACATTTGTAAAACAGGCCACGAGATCATAAACTGGAATACAAGAAGATTTCAGCACAATTTATATGAAATACTAAACGTATCGCACAAAACTGAAAAATAAAATATATTTAGACGACGAGGTTGTGAGCACTCAAAGGTAAACTAGAGGACCATTAAACCTAGAAATGAGTGTTTCAATTAAGAAAGGAATATGGTTGTCCTCACTGCTTGTCCTTCATCCTGAAACAGTCAGAATATTATAAATCCTCCTGAAAACTCGGGATTTAACTCCTACTAAACAATTCTATCTCAGTTTCCAACAAAAATCAAGGGTGTTTTGTGTTAATGAATTTTTTTTTTGTCCTATTGCAAAAGAGAGTGGGGAGAGGCTTCTGCTGCAGCTAGTTGTCTTACAGCCAGATGTTGGACAGTGAGGAGATCCTGAGAAACACAGAGACATTTTTTTCATATATTTGAAGGGAATCTGTCATCAGATATTTACACCTGAGAGCAGCACAATGTAGAGACAGAGACCCCAATTCCAGCGATGTGTCACTTACTGGGATGTTTGCTGTAGTGTTAATGAAATCAAAGTTTATCAGAAGGAGATTATCACTATAAGGGTTCTCTCTGATCTGCATATAAAATCGGAGAGTGCACTACAATAATGTTATTCAATAGGTAGTGTTTATCTGCGAGTTTTTCCTCACCATATATCATATCCACTGCGGCTTCGAACATGAGACTACCATCATTTCATAGATACTCATCTTCTTGGCCATCTCATACATAAATTTGACTTGCAGCTATTTAGCATATGATTAGTTATGCCGATTCTTGTCATGTGACTACATTATTGCTGTTTTCCTCCTAAAAAAATCTAAATTTTAATTTGTATTATTTTGTTAATATTTCGTAAATGCACCTTTCCAATCTTCTACTATCCACTTTTTGCACTTTTCTACAAACTCCAGCTGACGTTGCTTATGACAATATTAAAGTTGAGTCTTCTCCACTTTTTTTCGGGCCACCATTCCAGACTTGTGTAACGTGCGTTCCTTGGTGCTTGCATCAATGTCTGTGATCTCACCATTATGAAGCTTACGAGCCTCCTCCATTGCCATGTTTATCACTCCAGAACTGATAGACCTTGTGATGAGCTGACTGGTTGACTACGACATTTCTCCTGGACGTCCACCTCTTGGCTTCTGAATGGATGGATGGACTTAATTTCATATTCTTCCAACGGTCATGGCCTCACATGATGCAGTTTGTGCAATCATGCTAGTCATTTTGTCAGAAATTTAGAAAGTGGTCAGTGCTCACTCAATGGAATGAATCTGCGCTGGCAGCAATATTCAAAATTGGCCACTTTAGTCTGAATGTGCCTGCCCTAGGCAGATTGCAAATGCTAAGCAACTTGAGGCTGGGCTAGTACCAGTATGGGAGACGGGCTGGGAATCCCTGGTACTAATTGTCCCCTGTTCAAATGTAAACTCTCTATGACCCTTTGGTGTGAGTTAGTGTTTATATTTAATAAAGGGGATGGGAGAACTACAATACCCAGATAGATTAGCGAAATTAGGATTATTTAGTCTAGAAAAAAGACGACTGAGGGGCGATCTAATAACCATGTATAAGTATATAAGGGGACAATACAAATATCTCGCTGAGGATCTGTTTATACCAAGGAAGGTGACGGGCACAAGGGGGCATTCTTTGCGTCTGGAGGAGAGAAGGTTTTTCCACCAACATAGAAGAGGATTCTTTACTGTTAGGGCAGTGAGAATCTGGAATTGCTTGCCTGAGGAGGTGGTGATGGCGAACTCAGTCGAGGGGTTCAAGAGAGGCCTGGATGTCTTCTTGGAGCAGAACAATATTGTATCATACAATTATTAGGTTCTGTAGAAGGACGTAGATCTGGGGATTTATTATGATGGAATATAGGCTGAACTGGATGGACAAATGTCTTTTTTCGGCCTTACTAACTATGTTACTATGTTACTATGTTACTATTTTATCAAAACTGCAGCAAGCAGCCTAGTAAGTTGTTGTGAATTCTGTGGCAGAGCTCCCTCCTGTGGTCACAAGTGGTACTTCGGCTGATTCTCTCTGGGAGCTTCCGTTTGTGGAGGAAAGTGGTACTGCTGCTTCTGAGTTTCCTCCCTCAGCTGATCTTGTGAGCTCGTTAGGTGCTTCTCTACTTAACTCCACCTAATGCTTTGATCCATGCTTCCTGTCAATGTTCCAGTGTTGGACTTGTTTTTCCCTGGATCATTCCTGTGGCCTGCTGCTCTGCATAGCTAAGTTTTGCTTATGTTATTTTGTTGCTATATTTCTGTCCAGCTTGCTTTATTGGTTTTTCTCGCCTGCTGGAAGCTCTGAGACGCAGAGGGACCACCTCCGTACCGTTAGTCGGTGCGGAGGGTCTTTTTGTCCCCTCTGCGTGGTTATTTATAGGTTTTTGTGCTGACCGCAAAGTTATCTTCCCTATCCTCGTTCTATTCAGCTAGTCGGGCCTCACTTTGCTAAATCTGTTTCATCTCTATGTTTGTGTTTTCATCTTACTCACAGTCATTATATGTGGGGGGCTGCCTTTTCCTTTGGGGAATTTCTCTGAGGCAAGGTAGGCTTATTTTTCTATCTTCAGGGCTAGCTAGTTTCTCAGGCTGTGACGAGGCGCCTAGGTTCTGGTCAGGAGCGCTCCACGGCTACCTTTAGTGTGGTTTGATAGGATTAGGGATTGCGGTCTGCAGAGTTCCCACGTCTCAGAGCTCATTCTGTTATTTTGGGTGTTTGTCAGATCACTGTATGTGTTCTGACCGCTATGTCCATTGTGGTACTGAATTGCCTTTCATTACAGTTTTCATAACAGTACAGGAAGCCAAAAGTGCTAATGATTCTCAATAGAGGGAAAGAAGAAGTTCTGAGACCATTTTTTTTTCTTTGCACTGTGTTTTGTCTTTTTTTCCCCTAGACATTTGGGTGGTTCAGGACACAGGTGTAGCAATGGACATTAAAGGTCTGTCTTCATGTGTGGATCAGCTCACGGCAAGAGTTCAAAATATTCAAGATTTTGTGGTTCAGAATTCTTTGCTAGAACCGAGAATTCCTATTCCAGATTTGTTTTATGGAGATAGAACTAAATTTCTGAGTTTCAAAAATAATTGTAAACTATGTCTGGCTTTGAAACCTCGCTCCTCTGGTGACCCAGTTCAACAGGTTAGGATCGTCATTTCTTTTTTGCGCGGCGACCCTCAGGACTGGGCGTTTTCTCTTGCGTCAGGAGATCCTGCATTGAGTAATATCGATGCGTTTTTCCTGGCGCTTGGGTTGCTGTACGATGAGCCTAATTCAGTGGATCAGGCAGAAAAAAATTTGCTGGCTCTTTGTCAGGCTCAGGATGAGATAGAGGTATATTGTCAGAAATTTAGAAAGTGGTCAGTGCTCACTCAATGGAATGAATCTGCGCTGGCAGCAATATTCAGAAAGGGTCTCTCTGAAGCCCTTAAGGATGTCATGGTGGGATTTCCTATGCCTGCTGGTTTGAATGAGTCTATGTCTTTGGCCATTCAGATCGGTCGACGCTTGCGTGAGCGTAAATCTGTGCACCATTTGGCGGTATTACCTGAGCTTAAACCTGAGCCTATGCAGTGTGATAGGACCTTGACCAGAGTTGAACGGCAAGAACACAGACGTCTGAATGGTCTGTGTTTCTACTGTGGTGATTCCACTCATGCTATCTCTGATTGTCCTAAGCGCATTAAGCGGTTCGCTAGGTCTGCCACCATTGGTACAGTACAGTCAAAATTTCTTCTGTCCGTTACCTTGATCTGCTCTTTGTCATCATATTCTGTCATGGCATTTGTGGATTCAGGCGCTGCCCTGAATTTGATGGACTTGGAATATGCTAAGCGTTGTGGGTTTTTCTTGGAGCCCTTGCAGTGTCCTATTCCATTGAGAGGAATTGATGCTACGCCTTTGGCCAAGAATAAGCCTCAATACTGGACCCAGCTGACCATGTGCATGGCTCCTGCACATCAGGAGGTTATTCGCTTTCTGGTGTTGCATAATCTGCATGATGTGGTCGTGTTGGGGTTGCCATGGCTACAAGTCCATAATCCAGTATTAGATTGGAAATCCATGTCTGTGTCCAGCTGGGGTTGTCAGGGGGTACATGGTGATGTTCCATTTCTGTCAATTTCGTCATCCACCCCTTCTGAGGTCCCAGAGTTCTTGTCTGATTACCGGGATGTATTTGATGAGCCCAAGTCCGATACCCTACCTCCGCATAGGGATTGTGATTGTGCTATCAATTTGATTCCTGGTTGTAAATTCCCAAAAGGTCGATTGTTTAATTTATCCGTACCTGAGCACACCGCTATGCGCAGTTATGTGAAGGAATCCCTGGAGAAGGGGCATATTCGCCCGTCATCGTCGCCATTAGGAGCAGGGTTCTTTTTTGTAGCCAAGAAGGATGGTTCACTGAGACCTTGTATAGATTATCGCCTTCTTAATAAGATCACGGTTAAATTTCAGTACCCCTTGCCATTGTTATCTGATCTGTTTGCTCGGATTAAGGGGGCTAGTTGGTTCACAAAGATAGATTTTCGTGGTGCGTATAATCTGGTGTGAATTAAGCAAGGCGATGAATGGAAAACTGCATTTAATATGCCCGAGGGTCATTTTGAGTATCTTGTGATGCCGTTCGTACTTGCCAATGCTCCATCAGTGTTTCAGTCCTTTATGCATGACATCTTCCGAGAGTACCTGGATAAATTCCTGATTGTGTACTTGGATGACATTTTGATCTTCTCGGATGATTGGGGGTCTCATGTGAAGCAGGTCAGAACGGTTTTTCAGGTCCTGCGTGCTAATTCTTTGTTTGTGAAGGGATCAAAGTGTCTCTTTGGTGTGCAGAAGGTTTCATTTTTGGGGTTCATCTTTTCCCCTTCTACTATCGAGATGGATCCTGTTAAGGTCCAAGCCATCCATGATTGGACTCAGCCGACATCTCTGAAAAGTCTGCAAAAGTTCCTGGGCTTTGCTAATTTTTATCGTCGCTTCATCTGCAATTTTTCTAGTATTGCTAAACCATTGACCGATTTGACCAAGAAGGGTGCTGATGTGGTCAATTGGTCTTCTGCTGCTGTGGAAGCTTTTCAAGAGTTGAAGCGTCGTTTTTCTTCTGCCCCTGTGTTGTGTCAACCAGATGTTTCTCTTCCGTTCCAGGTCGAGGTTGATGCTTCTGAGATTGGAGCAGGGGCTGTTTTGTCGCAGAGAGGTTCTGATTGCTCAGTGATGAAACCATGCGCTTTCTTTTCCAGGAAGTTTTCGCCTGCTGAGCGAAATTATGATGTGGGCAACCGAGGGTTGCTGGCCATGAAGTGGGCATTCGAGGAGTGGCGTCATTGGCTTGAAGGAGCTAAGCATCGCGTGGTGGTATTGACTGATCATAAGAACTTGACTTATCTTGAGTCTGCCAAGCGGTTGAATCCTAGAAAGGCTCGTTGGTCGCTGTTTTTTGCCCGTTTTGACTTTGTGATTTCGTACCTTCCGGGCTCTAAAAATGTGAAGGCGGATGCTCTGTCTAGGAGTTTTGTGCCCGACTCTCCGGGTTTGTCTGAGCCGGCGGGTATCTTCAAGGAAGGAGTAATTGTGTCTGCCATCTCCCCTGATTTGCGGCGGGTGTTGCAAAAATTTCAGGCTAATAAACCTGATCGTTGTCCAGCGGAGAGACTGTTTGTCCCTGATAGGTGGACGAATAAAGTTATCTCTGAGGTTCATTGTTCGGTGTTGGCTGGTCATCCTGGAATCTTTGGTACCAGAGAGTTGGTGGCTAGATCCTTTTGGTGGCCATCTCTGTCGCGGGATGTGCGTACTTTTGTGCAGTCCTGTGGGATTTGTGCTCGGGCTAAGCCCTGCTGTTCTCGTGCCAGTGGGTTGCTTTTGCCCTTGCCGGTCCCGAAGAGGCCTTGGACACATATCTCTATGGATTTTATTTCAGATCTTCCCGTTTCTCAAAAGATGTCAGTCATTTGGGTGGTCTGTGATCGCTTTTCTAAGATGGTCCATCTGGTACCCTTGTCTAAATTGCCTTCCTCCTCTGATTTGGTGCCATTGTTTTTCCAGCATGTGGTTCGTTTACATGGCATTCCAGAGAATATCGTTTCTGACAGAGGTTCCCAGTTTGTTTCGAGGTTTTGGCAAGCCTTTTGTGGTAGGATGGGCATTGACTTGTCTTTTTCCTCGGCTTTCCATCCTCAGACTAATGGCCAGACCGAACGAACCAATCAGACCTTGGAAACATATCTGAGATGTTTTGTTTCTGCTGATCAGGATGACTGGGTGTCCTTTTTGCCTTTGGCTGAGTTCGCCCTTAATAACCGGGCCAGCTCGGCTACCTTGATTTCGCCATTTTTCTGCAACTCTGGGTTCCATCCTCGTTTCTCGTCAGGACAGGTTGAGTCTTCGGACTGTCCTGGTGTGGATACTGTGGTGGACAGGTTGCAGCAGATTTGGACTCATGTAGTGGACAATTTGACCTTGTCCCAGGAGAGGGCTCAACGTTTTGCTAATCGCAGACGCTGTGCGGGTCCCCGACTTCGTGTTGGGGATCTGGTTTGGTTATCTTCTCGTCATATTCCTATGAAGGTTTCCTCTCCTAAGTTTAAACCTCGTTTCATTGGTCCGTATAGGATTTCTGAGGTTCTTAATCCTGTGTCTTTTCGTCTGACCCTTCCAGATTCTTTTTCCATACATAACGTATTCCATAGGTCATTGTTGCGGAGATACGTGGCACCTATGGTTCCATCTGTTGACCCTCCTGCCCCGGTTTTGGTGGAGGGGGAGTTGGAGTATATTGTGGAGAAGATTTTGGATTCTCGTGTTTCAAGACGGAAACTCCAGTATCTGGTTAAATGGAAGGGTTATGCTCAGGAAGATAATTCCTGGGTTTTTGCCTCTGATGTCCATGCTCCCGATCTTGTTCGTGCCTTTCATGTGGCTCATCCTGGTCGGCCTGGGGGCTCTGGTGAGGGTTCGGTGACCCCTCCTCAAGGGGGGGGTACTGTTGTGAATTCTGTGGCAGAGCTCCCTCCTGTGGTCACAAGTGGTACTTCGGCTGATTCTCTCTGGGAGCTTCCGTTTGTGGAGGAAAGTGGTACTGCTGCTTCTGAGTTTCCTCCCTCAGCTGATCTTGTGAGCTCGTTAGCTTCTTCTCTACTTAACTCCACCTAATGCTTTGATCCATGCTTCCTGTCAATGTTCCAGTGTTGGACTTGTTTTTCCCTGGATCATTCCTGTGGCCTGCTGCTCTGCATAGCTAAGTTTTGCTTATGTTATTTTGTTGCTATATTTCTGTCCAGCTTGCTTTATTGGTTTTTCTCGCCTGCTGGAAGCTCTGAGACGCAGAGGGACCACCTCCGTACCGTTAGTCGGTGCGGAGGGTCTTTTTGTCCCCTCTGCGTGGTTATTTATAGGTTTTTGTGCTGACCGCAAAGTTATCTTCCCTATCCTCGTTCTATTCAGCTAGTCGGGCCTCACTTTGCTAAATCTGTTTCATCTCTATGTTTGTGTTTTCATCTTACTCACAGTCATTATATGTGGGGGGCTGCCTTTTCCTTTGGGGAATTTCTCTGAGGCAAGGTAGGCTTATTTTTCTATCTTCAGGGCTAGCTAGTTTCTCAGGCTGTGACGAGGCGCCTAGGTTCTGGTCAGGAGCGCTCCACGGCTACCTTTAGTGTGGTTTGATAGGATTAGGGATTGCGGTCTGCAGAGTTCCCACGTCTCAGAGCTCATTCTGTTATTTTGGGTGTTTGTCAGATCACTGTATGTGTTCTGACCGCTATGTCCATTGTGGTACTGAATTGCCTTTCATTACAGTTTTCATAACAGTAAGTGACACATTGCTGGAATCAGGGTCTCTGCACCTACATCATGCTGATTAACTGCTATATGAAGCAAAATGGGATCAAAGACAATGAGGAGAATTTCTTTTTTTTTGCTCTTAGTGTTCCTTTTAACAACACAGAAATGCATTTCCCGTACTTCACACTGACTTTATTGCACATTTTGGACTCAGTCCTTCAACGATTCTAAGGTTATCTGGTCACTGCTATTAGTATCTTGTAGACAATTGAGCCCCCTGGTATCTTCATGCTCCTGACGGGAACCTGCACTGGATCGTTGAGGTTTCTGTCCTTGGCTGATGACGGTGCTGGTGGTTGTCATTATTTCAGGTGTGCTCCTCTTCATGTATTGGGGAGTTTTTCTGCCGATGACTCGAAACCTTTGTGGACATGTGAAGGATATCTTGGCTACCATGGTCTGTTGTTCTGTTTTTCCTCTTCTTTGGCTCTCCTCTGTTACACAGTTTGAGGGGCTTTCATTCTTGGTTTTATGGCTTCTCGTATAAAGAGTTAAGTTATCGTAAAGTCCTGTCATGTTGATGGGAGTTATCGCCAACGTTGCCCTCTGAGGAGACCTCGAGAAGGCTCTTTTAGTTATAATGTGGTGACTGTTGTCTGAGGAAGCTTTTAATGGTCTTTGAGGCTTTTCGAGTTGTTTCGCGGGTCTATGAAGGTTTTCTGTTGGCACGGTCTCCTGTGTCTTCACCGGACTGCTGGTCCTGGGCCAGATAAATTTTATAGTCTGCTCATTTGTATCTCCGTTATATAATAGTATGAACTTGCTTTGAGTATTCAGGGGTAAAATGTGATGGCTTTTTATGCTTTTTTTGAAGATTTCGAGGGCCAAATCTATAAAAGAAAAAATAGGAGAACGTTCTGTAAAGCAGGGCTAAAAAGAAAGTGAGGTTAAAAACAATCATAGGTCTAAAATCTCAGTGACTATGAAAGATATTGTAATAAATGGACTATCTCCTAATCACTGTATTCAGAAATCATGTTGTCTTACCACCAAAAATATCACTACAAAGTGCTGTCCCCTAGCTGACTCCTTTTTGTGTAACCTGATTGTCCTCTTTGTCTTTCTGCTCCTGAGCTCCTGTCTGCCAAGCTGCATATACAGGCTTTAGTTCACAGCAGACAAGCTATTGGACAATGGCAGATGCAATGCATACTGGGGAAAAGAAGTTTCCTACAGTGCTGGCTGAAGGCTGATGAAAGTTGCCGAATGCCCTAAGAGCATTTTCAACATGTTGTGGGTGTGAGAGCATCAACACTGTTTTTCTACAGGTTTCTACAGGTTTTGTGTGAAAGGACAGGTTCAATTTTTGACTGTTATCTAAAGCCATCATTTGATTATGCTGCCTTCTGTAAGACCGGCATATTACATATGCACATCTATGTCAAGTCCAGATAAGAGCAACTTACCAAGAGTCTCATTGACGACACTGGGGATGACGTCTTTCAATACCTCGCAGTTGGTGTGCAGGGCAGGGTTACAGTTCATTTCCAGGAGCCACACCTGGAAGTTGAAAATGGGGAAGTTTATTTCATGTACAAACATTTACAAAGTTATAGAATGTTACAGACTGAAGTCAAACCCAAAACTCAAAGCCTTCACTTTACTGGGCAATGGTCTCAGATTTGGCCGCCATAGAAGCCTAATTGTAGGGGAACAACTCGGAGGTATCAACTCCAGCCACCACCTGGTGACTTAACGTCTCGATACATATTAGATGAAAATGAATCACCGAACAAGTGATCATCGATGGTCCACGATACATCAAAATGGATATTTTGGCTGATAAAACAGCCAGTGGCAATCATCGTCACAGAAATAATCCAACATGCCTCACTTATGTTTGAGCAATGATGAATATTATAGGCAGTTGTTTGGAGGTCAAAATGGTCGATTATTTCATTGACCTAACCTGTGATCGTTTGGTGTGGTCGAAACCGGACATTTCTTTCAACTCTAATGTGTATGGGTTCCAGTGATGTAACTTGAAGCTCGTGGACTGCAATGCAGAATCTCCAACAGACTCCACATCCCAACTATCACAGGTCTTGAATGGCATTGGTCTTTTCATGCAAGCCAAAGGAAACTTTTGGCCCCCTCTTAGGCTCCATGCCTCATGTGAGACATCAACTCCTACACCCACTATAATTATCCCACCGGTGAGCTCTTTTGGGATCTCAAAGGCCCTGCTGCTACATAAGAAAGTACCAATATTGTAAATGGCGCATGATATCTTGAGTCCAGTTGCAAAATTTGCCACTTCATGTCATTATCCATTTTCACAGAAAGTTCATGGTTTAAGGTGTGAAGATGGCAGTATCTTAGGACTCGAACTGTCTTTACAACATGGGAATACTATAGTCAGACGTAGCACATAACAGTATAACTTGCTCCCAAAGCCCTAGGACATATATATTTTGATCATAGCTACTACCAGAGTCGGACTGAGGTGCCCATGGGCAACCAGTGGCATCGATTCTGAGGGCCCATTGTTCAGCTAAGTGGAATATTTCCTGACCCTTTTTCAAATATTTGCCTCTAACAATAACAATAATGGTATCCAAAAAAATAATAAAGGTATACCTTCAAACCCACAGAAATGTTGAGTATATGCAAATTGGTGTTGCCGGTAACGCTTGAGCATGTATCCATCACCCCTTTTGTCTGTTTTATTCAATAAAGATGTAATTTTACTACTGGTGAGTGCCTTTTTTCTACTCTATATTTCCACCAATAATGACAGATTTCCTAGGCGTGCATTTAATACCTTAAAATCATCATCGATCAGGAAGTCACAGCCGATAAGGTCAAAGAATCCCCGGCGGCACTCCAACTTTGATTTCACGCTCAGGAAACAGTGGATCATTATCTGCTGCATCCTTTTCTATCAGTGACAGGAAGACAATGACATAAGATGAAAACAAGAGTGAACATTCCTGCAGAACCATGCTTCCTATATTCGAGATGACCGGCTCGTCAGAAAATCTTTCGGCAAAGGGTCTACAGCCCAACTGTGGATGCATCATGTCTAATGACACGACTGCAGCACTCAAAGCCTAGGACACAAAATATCCCCAAACGTTGGATGTTCAGTAATATACAATGATGAGGGTTCCTAGAAAGGACTTGTAGACAAAGGAATGCTAACAAACAGTATTGCTTCTTCTTAAATCTCTGGTCGGTCATCCCTGTTGTCTCACCGTAAAGGTATTCAGGACCCATTCTTTAGGTAGACCTTTCCTTTCGGCAAACTTCTCATTCACGTAGCTGTTGAATCTTTCCATTGTCCATACTGTCTCTTCTTTCAGCTCGTTGTAAAGAGGGTTTTTCTTCTGCATGTACTAGGAATAAAATTAAAAAAATAGAATACTCAGCAGAGAGATGTTTAAGTCTTCAAATTGTCCATTCAAGATCTGCAGCAAACAGTCATTTAGTTGATTCTCGTTAATGTATCATTGGCATTTGAAAATGAGAATATAGTAATGGCTGTACAAAAATACAGTATTTCTACCAGTAGGTGGCATAGATTTGTAGTAGGCATGTCTAAATGAAAATCATGTGGACTCTGAACAGCAACCCATGTGGTTAGGCATGGTATTACAAGTAAACATGCAAATAGCTAATAACTCTGCGACATTTATATCACTGTGATTGCTTTTAAGATGCATAAACTATAAAGAGTGAGACAATCACATAGCTATTATTATTAACTTTTTTATGAAGAGAGGAATTAATGACACTTAAAGAAAAACAGTTCACTTAGCACATCAGTCAGAAATTAACTGAATATACTGAAATTACAGGTATAATGCTAGCTGATCCCCAGTAAGTGGCGGGGGTAGAGAGGTAACAGTGGTCACTGGATCTTGAGAAAGCCCAAAATGCACCAGTATACTTAAAGTCACATGGTACATGAGAACTCGGATAGAGAATTTGCATTGGAGCTGGTAAACGTGGATGCATAGGGGAAAACCTAGGGGAGAACTTATCTTATGGATATAGATAGCCTAGGTGATGTCTCCTAGGTTATCCATATCGATAAGATAAGTTCTCCCCCTATCCATAGGATACATTATCTCCTAGGTTATCCCTATCCATAGGATGTTAACATCCTATGGATAGGGATAACCTAGGAGAGACCTGATTCTATGGATAGGGATATCCTGGGAGAGAACATCCTATGGATAGGGATAACCTAGGAGAGAATATCCTATGGATATGGATAACCTAGGAGAGAACATCCTATGGATAGGGCCAACCTAGGAGAGAACATCCTATGGATAGGGATAACCTAGGAGAGACCTGATTCTATGGTTAGGGATAACCTAGGAGAGAACATCCTATGGATAGGGATAACCTAGGAGAGAACATCCTATGGATAGGGCTAACCTAGGAGAGAACATCCTATGGATATGGATAACCTAGGAGAGACCTGATTCTATGGATAGGGCTAACCTAGGAGAGAACATCCTATGGATATGGATAACCTAGGAGAGAACATCCTATTGATAGGGATAACCTAGGAGAGAACATCCTATGGATATGGATAACCTAGGAGAGAACATCCTATTGATAGGGATAACCTAGGAGAGAACATCCTATGGATATGGATAACCTAGGAGAGAACATCCTATTGATAGGGATAACCTAGGAGAGAACATCCTATGGATAGGAATAACCTAGGAGAGAACATCCTATGGATATGGATAACCTAGGAGAGAACATCCTATTGATATGGATAACCTAGGAGAGAACATCCTACGGATAGGGATAACCTAGGAGAGAACATCCTATGGATATGGATAACCTAGGAGAGAACATCCTATGGATAGGGCTAACCTAGGAGAGAACATCCTATGGATAGGAATAACCTAGGAGAGAACATCCTACGGATAGGGATAACCTAGGAGAGAACATCCTATGGATATGGATAGCCTAGGAGAGAACATCCTACGGATAGGAATAACGTATGAGATAAGATATTTTATGAATAGGGATAATTTAGGAGAGATAATTTATCATATGGATACAAATAACTGAGGTGAAAAATTATCCTATGAACAACTTGAACATTTGGCAAAACCCTTTGATGAAATGTTGCACCTTGTTATAATGCAGCCAACACTTGGTCACTGAGGAACTTTCTCCTCTACTGTTCAGATTTATTTTCCAGAGCCTCCTTTCAGCCGGCAGTTAGACCAGCAGTTCTTATTTCATTGATATGTGGCACAGTAACACCTGCACGGTTGAAGGCAACGTATAACAATTCATTGAACTTGGAAATGTCATATTGCAGTGCAAGACGTCAGCAAAGACATACCAGGAACCCAAACAGGACGCAGCTGTCAGCTTATACAGAGCTTCCATTACTTTACTCCTAGCCGCAGCAGTGAGTCCTCCGGAGGTATGGAGGCATAAAATATGTAAGGAGCCTTTTACATGACAAACATAAACTCCCAGTAAATATTTACATCCTTGAGTCGTTGTCTTTTTGGGTTTTTTTGCAAAATATGTTTCAGTCCCCACAATGGTTGTCACATTAAATTCTCACACACCTGGGCCAGTATCTGGGTCTTCAGAGCTACGTGACTTCATGGCTTTGGCCATTAACGTTAATCAAAATCAAAATAAGTCAAGCAAAGTATTGTAAAAAAAAAAATCAATAAAAATATAATAATGATAACAATAATATTTTTTATTTTTGGAATCTTTTTTACAGAAGAATTGTTATTTTAAAAATAGAGGTTTCTCTTAAAGGGGTTGTCCAGCCCAAACCAATAAGTCTGTGGTCCGGCTGTGTGACTGCAGACTTATGAATTCCCCCCAGCACACGCACTGTGTGTTGTGGGGATTCGCCGGTCTCTGACCCGGGACTGGGAGGTATGTACACTGTGTGCAGAATTATTAGGCAAGTTGTATTTTAGAGGATTATTTTTTATTATTGATCAACAACTATGTTCTCAATTATTATTATTATTTATTATTATAGCGCCATTTATTCCATGGCGCTTTACATGTGAGGAGGGGTATACATAATAAAAACATGTACAATAATGTTGAAGAATACAAGTCACAACTGGTACAGGAGGAGAGAGGACCCTGCCCGCGAAGGCTCACAATCTACAAGGGATGGGTGAGAATACAGTAGGTGAGGGTAGAGCTGGTCATGCAGCGGTTTGGTTGATCGGTGGTTACTGCAGGTTGTAGGCTTGCTGGAAGAGGTGGGTCTTCAGGTTCTTTTTGAAGGTTTCGATGGTAGGTGAGAGTCCGATGTGTTGGGGTAGAGAGTTCCAGAGTATGGGGTGATGCGCGAGAGAAATCTTGTATACGATTGTGGGAAGAGGAGATAAGAGGGGAGTAGAGAAGGAGATCTTGTGAGGATCGGAGGTTGTGCGCAGGAAAGTACCGGGAGACGAGGTCACAGATGTATGGAGGAGACAGGTTGTGGATGGCTTTGCATGTCATGGTTAGGGTTTTGTACTGAGTCGATGGGTAATGGGAAGCCAGTGAAGGGCTTGACAGAGGGGAGAGGCCGGGGAATAGCGGGGGGACAGGTGGATTAGTCTGGCAGCTGAGTTTAGAATAGATTGGAGGGGTGCGAGAGTGTTAGAGGGGAGGCCACAGAGCAGGAGGTTACAGTAGTCAAGGCGGGAGATGATGAGGGCATCAACCCAAAAGACTCATAAATATCAAAGCTTAATATTTTTGAAAGTTGGAGTGGGTTTTTTTTTTAGATTTGGCTATCTTAGAAGGATATCTGTTTGTGCAGGCAACTATTACTGTGCAGAATTATTAGGCATCTTAATAAAAACCAAATATGTTCCCATCTCACTTGTTTATTTTCACCAGGTAAACCAATATAACTGCACAAAATTTAGAAATAAACATTTCTGACATGCAAAAACAAACCCCAAAAATTAGTGACCGATATATAGCCACCTTTCTTTATGATGACACTCAGCAGCCTTTCATCCATAGATTCTGTCAGTTGCTTGATCTGTTTACGATTAACATCACGTGCAGCAGCCACCACAGCCTCCCAGACACTGTTCCGAGAGGTGGACTGTTTTCCCTCCCTGTAGATCTCACATTTTATGAGAGACCACAGGTTCTCTATGGGGTTCAGATCAGGTGAACAAGGGGGCCATGTCATTATTTTTTCTTCTTTGAGACCTTTACTGGCCAGCTATGCTCTGGAGTATGGAAACAGGAACACATGGGCTACTTGCACAGTGAACAAGTCTGTATGATCATGTTCACACACCACCAAGAAACCTGAAGACACAAAAGAGAATAGTAAAACCAAAAACACTCAGTTTGAAAAAATGTTGCAGTAATCCGCAAGTGCTAGTAAAAGATGTAAAAAACAGGGTATTTGGTTGATACGTTTTTTGCAAAAAATGTATACTAAGCTGCTCTACCAATCTTCACGGTATACCCTTATCAGAGCAGTCCTAACTAATGTATGCAATCCCTATCTGATGTATTTAAAAACCTGATCATCTGTATATAACCTGTGTGAACAGGGTTCAGAGAGGAAAAATCCATGTGTGCATACAGGGTAGAACAGCTTTTGTGCAGATAGCCCAAGAGGAGTGGTGGAACTCCCCAGTCTTGTAGACACAAGAGAACAATTATGGAAACAGGAACACATGGGCTACTTGCACAGTGAACAAGTCTGTATGATCATGTTCACACACCACCAAGAAACCTGAAGACACAAAAGAGAATAGTAAAACCAAAAACACTCAGTTTGAAAAAATGTTGCAGTAATCCGCAAGTGCTAGTAAAAGATGTAAAAAACAGGGTATTTGGTTGATACGTTTTTTGCAAAAAATGTATACTAAGCTGCTCTACCAATCTTCACGGTATACCCTTATCAGAGCAGTCCTAACTAATGTATGCAATCCCTATCTGATGTATTTAAAAACCTGATCATCTGTATATAACCTGTGTGAACAGGGTTCAGAGAGGAAAAATCCATGTGTGCATACAGGGTAGAACAGCTTTTGTGCAGATAGCCCAAGAGGAGTGGTGGAACTCCCCAGTCTTGTAGACACAAGAGAACAATTATGGAAACAGGAACACATGGGCTACTTGCACAGTGAACAAGTCTGTATGATCATGTTCACACACCACCAAGAAACCTGAAGACACAAAAGAGAATAGTAAAACCAAAAACACTCAGTTTGAAAAAATGTTGCAGTAATCCGCAAGTGCTAGTAAAAGATGTAAAAAACAGGGTATTTGGTTGATACGTTTTTTGCAAAAAATGTATACTAAGCTGCTCTACCAATCTTCACGGTATACCCTTATCAGAGCAGTCCTAACTAATGTATGCAATCCCTATCTGATGTATTTAAAAACCTGATCATCTGTATATAACCTGTGTGAACAGGGTTCAGAGAGGAAAAATCCATGTGTGCATACAGGGTAGAACAGCTTTTGTGCAGATAGCCCAAGAGGAGTGGTGGAACTCCCCAGTCTTGTAGACACAAGAGAACAATTATGGAAACAGGAACACATGGGCTACTTGCACAGTGAACAAGTCTGTATGATCATGTTCACACACCACCAAGAAACCTGAAGACACAAAAGAGAATAGTAAAACCAAAAACACTCAGTTTGAAAAAATGTTGCAGTAATCCGCAAGTGCTAGTAAAAGATGTAAAAAACAGGGTATTTGGTTGATACGTTTTTTGCAAAAAATGTATACTAAGCTGCTCTACCAATCTTCACGGTATACCCTTATCAGAGCAGTCCTAACTAATGTATGCAATCCCTATCTGATGTATTTAAAAACCTGATCATCTGTATATAACCTGTGTGAACAGGGTTCAGAGAGGAAAAATCCATGTGTGCATACAGGGTAGAACAGCTTTTGTGCAGATAGCCCAAGAGGAGTGGTGGAACTCCCCAGTCTTGTAGACACAAGAGAACAATTATGGAAACAGGAACACATGGGCTACTTGCACAGTGAACAAGTCTGTATGATCATGTTCACACACCACCAAGAAACCTGAAGACACAAAAGAGAATAGTAAAACCAAAAACACTCAGTTTGAAAAAATGTTGCAGTAATCCGCAAGTGCTAGTAAAAGATGTAAAAAACAGGGTATTTGGTTGATACGTTTTTTGCAAAAAATGTATACTAAGCTGCTCTACCAATCTTCACGGTATACCCTTATCAGAGCAGTCCTAACTAATGTATGCAATCCCTATCTGATGTATTTAAAAACCTGATCATCTGTATATAACCTGTGTGAACAGGGTTCAGAGAGGAAAAATCCATGTGTGCATACAGGGTAGAACAGCTTTTGTGCAGATAGCCCAAGAGGAGTGGTGGAACTCCCCAGTCTTGTAGACACAAGAGAACAATTATGGAAACAGGAACACATGGGCTACTTGCACAGTGAACAAGTCTGTATGATCATGTTCACACACCACCAAGAAACCTGAAGACACAAAAGAGAATAGTAAAACCAAAAACACTCAGTTTGAAAAAATGTTGCAGTAATCCGCAAGTGCTAGTAAAAGATGTAAAAAACAGGGTATTTGGTTGATACGTTTTTTGCAAAAAATGTATACTAAGCTGCTCTACCAATCTTCACGGTATACCCTTATCAGAGCAGTCCTAACTAATGTATGCAATCCCTATCTGATGTATTTAAAAACCTGATCATCTGTATATAACCTGTGTGAACAGGGTTCAGAGAGGAAAAATCCATGTGTGCATACAGGGTAGAACAGCTTTTGTGCAGATAGCCCAAGAGGAGTGGTGGAACTCCCCAGTCTTGTAGACACAAGAGAACAATTATGGAAACAGGAACACATGGGCTACTTGCACAGTGAACAAGTCTGTATGATCATGTTCACACACCACCAAGAAACCTGAAGACACAGTCTTGTGTCTACAAGACTGGGGAGTTCCACCACTCCTCTTGGGCTATCTGCACAAAAGCTGTTCTACCCTGTATGCACACATGGATTTTTCCTCTCTGAACCCTGTTCACACAGGTTATATACAGATGATCAGGTTTTTAAATACATCAGATAGGGATTGCATACATTAGTTAGGACTGCTCTGATAAGGGTATACCGTGAAGATTGGTAGAGCAGCTTAGTATACATTTTTTGCAAAAAACGTATCAACCAAATACCCTGTTTTTTACATCTTTTACTAGCACTTGCGGATTACTGCAACATTTTTTCAAACTGAGTGTTTTTGGTTTTACTATTCTCTTTTGTGTCTTCAGGTTTCTTGGTGGTGTGTGAACATGATCATACAGACTTGTTCACTGTGCAAGTAGCCCATGTGTTCCTGTTTCCATAATTGTTCTCTTGTGTCTACAAGACTGGGGAGTTCCACCACTCCTCTTGGGCTATCTGCACAAAAGCTGTTCTACCCTGTATGCACACATGGATTTTTCCTCTCTGAACCCTGTTCACACAGGTTATATACAGATGATCAGGTTTTTAAATACATCAGATAGGGATTGCATACATTAGTTAGGACTGCTCTGATAAGGGTATACCGTGAAGATTGGTAGAGCAGCTTAGTATACATTTTTTGCAAAAAACGTATCAACCAAATACCCTGTTTTTTACATCTTTTACTAGCACTTGCGGATTACTGCAACATTTTTTCAAACTGAGTGTTTTTGGTTTTACTATTCTCTTTTGTGTCTTCAGGTTTCTTGGTGGTGTGTGAACATGATCATACAGACTTGTTCACTGTGCAAGTAGCCCATGTGTTCCTGTTTCCATAATTGTTCTCTTGTGTCTACAAGACTGGGGAGTTCCACCACTCCTCTTGGGCTATCTGCACAAAAGCTGTTCTACCCCGTATGCACACATGGATTTTTCCTCTCTGAACCCTGTTCACACAGGTTATATACAGATGATCAGGTTTTTAAATACATCAGATAGGGATTGCATACATTAGTTAGGACTGCTCTGATAAGGGTATACCGTGAAGATTGGTAGAGCAGCTTAGTATACATTTTTTGCAAAAAACGTATCAACCAAATACCCTGTTTTTTACATCTTTTACTAGCACTTGCGGATTACTGCAACATTTTTTCAAACTGAGTGTTTTTGGTTTTACTATTCTCTTTTGTGTCTTCAGGTTTCTTGGTGGTGTGTGAACATGATCATACAGACTTGCTCACTGTGCAAGTAGCCCATGTGTTCCTGTTTCCATAATTGTTCTCTTGTGTCTACAAGACTGGGGAGTTCCACCACTCCTCTTGGGCTATCTGCACAAAAGCTGTTCTACCCTGTATGCACACATGGATTTTTCCTCTCTGAACCCTGTTCACACAGGTTATATACAGATGATCAGGTTTTTAAATACATCAGATAGGGATTGCATACATTAGTTAGGACTGCTCTGATAAGGGTATACCGTGAAGATTGGTAGAACAGCTTAGTATACATTTTTTGCAAAAAACGTATCAACCAAATACCCTGTTTTTTACATCTTTTACTAGCACTTGCGGATTACTGCAACATTTTTTCAAACTGAGTGTTTTTGGTTTTACTATTCTCTTTTGTGTCTTCAGGTTTCTTGGTGGTGTGTGAACATGATCATACAGACTTGTTCACTGTGCAAGTAGCCCATGTGTTCCTGTTTCCATAATTGTTCTCTTGTGTCTACAAGACTGGGGAGTTCCACCACTCCTCTTGGGCTATCTGCACAAAAGCTGTTCTACCCTGTATGCACACATGGATTTTTCCTCTCTGAACCCTGTTCACACAGGTTATATACAGATGATCAGGTTTTTAAATACATCAGATAGGGATTGCATACATTAGTTAGGACTGCTCTGATAAGGGTATACCGTGAAGATTGGTAGAGCAGCTTAGTATACATTTTTTGCAAAAAACGTATCAACCAAATACCCTGTTTTTTACATCTTTTACTAGCACTTGCGGATTACTGCAACATTTTTTCAAACTGAGTGTTTTTGGTTTTACTATTCTCTTTTGTGTCTTCAGGTTTCTTGGTGGTGTGTGAACATGATCATACAGACTTGTTCACTGTGCAAGTAGCCCATGTGTTCCTGTTTCCATAATTGTTCTCTTGTGTCTACAAGACTGGGGAGTTCCACCACTCCTCTTGGGCTATCTGCACAAAAGCTGTTCTACCCTGTATGCGCACATGGATTTTTCCTCTCTGAACCCTGTTCACACAGGTTATATACAGATGATCAGGTTTTTAAATACATCAGATAGGGATTGCATATATTAGTTAGGACTGCTCTGATAAGGGTATACCGTGAAGATTGGTAGAGCAGCTTAGTATACATTTTTTGCAAAAAACGTATCAACCAAATACCCTGTTTTTTACATCTTTTACTAGCACTTGCGGATTACTGCAACATTTTTTCAAACTGAGTGTTTTTGGTTTTACTATTCTCTTTTGTGTCTTCATGCTCTGGAGTAGTTGGAGGCATGTGATGGAGCATTGTCCTACATGAAAATCATGGTTTTTTTTAACGATACCGAATTCTTCCTGTACCACTGCTTGAAGAAGTTGTCTTCCAGAAACTGGCAGTAGGTCTGCGAGTTGAGCTTCACTCCATCCTCAACCTGAAAAGGTCCCACAAGTTCATCTTTGATGATCCCAGCCCATACCAGTCCCCCACCTCCACCTTGCTGGCGTCTGAGTCGGAGTGGAGCTCTCTGCCCTTTACTGATCCAGCCTCTGGCCCATCCATCTGGCCCATCAAGAGTCACTCTCATTTCATCAGTCCATAAAACCTTTGAAAAGTCAGTCTTAAGATATTTCTTGGCCCAGTCTTGACGTTTTATCTTATGTTTCTTGTTCAAAGGTGGTCGTTTTTCAGCCTTCCTTACCTTGGCCATGTCCCCGAGTATCGCACACCTTGTGCTTTTTGTTACTCCAGTAACGTTGCAGCTCTGAAATATGGCAAAACTGGTGGCAAATGGCATCTTGGCAGCTTCACGCTTGATTTTCCTCAATTCATGGGCAGTTATTTTGTGCCTTTTTTTGCCCAACGTGCATCTTGTGACCCTTTTGGCTATTTGCCATGAAACGCTTGATTGTTTGGTGATCACGCTTCAAAAGTTTGGCAATTTCAAGACTGCTGCATCTCTCTGCAAGACATCTCACAATTTTGGACTTTTCAGAGCCCGTCAAATCTTTCTTCTGACTCATTTTGCCAAAGGAAAGGAAGTTGCCTAATAATTAAGCACACCTTATATAGGGTCTTGATGTCATTAGACAACACCCCTCCTCATTACAGAGATTCACATCACCTGATTTACATAATTGGTAGTTGGCTCTCAAGCCTGAACAGCTTGGAGTAGGACAACATGTATAAAAAGTATCATGTGATCAAAATACAACTTGCCTAATAATTCTGCACACAGTGTACAGTATAAGCTATACACACCCCTGGCCAGTGGGCGTGGCCTTACTTCCATACACTTGTATGGAGCGAGGCCATGCCCTCTAGCCAGCCATGCCCACTACACCTCCGCGTTACTAGACAGCCTCACTCAATACAAGTGTATGTAGAAGGAGGCCGATCTGATATTGATCACTTATTAATACACCATCAATGTCTAAGGAGTGGCAAATTCTTTTACAGATGCCTTGACCCTGTGACTATGGAAGAAAGTCAATTTTGCCAAAAATTTTGCAGAAATGTTTAGAAAATGCCACGTACCTGATTGGTTAGGTGACCTGTGAGGTCATCAGACTCTGGATCGTAAGGGTTGCAGGTTAGACGAACATAACCATGGCGGAAAAACACAAAGTAGGGTACGGTAGAAGCAATCAGCAGGTAGGAGCGAATGTCGAACTTCTTCCCTTCGAGAAGCAAAGGGTTTGGTATATACCTGCAGCGCAGAAAACAGGGTGTGATAATATAGACAACTTTATTGACAGTATTGATGTGCGATCAAATGGATTAATAATGCAATAAGAACATATTTTCAGCGATTGAACGTGTATAAGGGAATTCTCAACTAGTTGCCAATTTATCTGCAATTTTTCAATTCGTTTTAGTATCTCTATGACAAAACTATCAGCACTGACGTCCTCTCACTGTTCGATTCACCCGAAAGTGGTTGCTGAATTCCCAGCTTTTGCTTTCATACAGGCTATGATAATCCCTCCTGATTGTCTGCGATATACCATGAGTTGTGATAGCTGCTGTCACACCGGTAAATCGCATGCCTCCTCAGCGCCGCTCGACTCACTGTGGTCACTGCACTGATTCTCCTCGTGTCAGGCCAGCTCGCAGAGTCTGCCTCTTGTAGGGTGCCTCAGCACTACTGCATCAGCATGTGGTTTCCATTTGGCTTTAGGGGGCATGGTCGGTTTCTGCAAGAATTTAACCCTCCAGGTTCTCTGGACTATCCCATGCCAGCAGGGTCTATATTAGGCAGCTCCTCCCACCAGCCCTCGCTTGAACATTGGTTCCTAGTCTGCTAGCACAAGCATATCTCCATATTCTATCTCCAGCTACCAACCTAGCATGTTTACTCTGTCAGTTTGACTTTTTCCATTCCTGACTCCAGCTTTGTATTGTGAACTCGTGCTATCTGCCCAAACCTCGGACTACACCTCTGTCTTGCCCTCCAGTACCCCGCACCCGTGCCTCTGATCCCCTGAACTGCAGCTGTAGTCTCAAGGACTGCTCTGGAGTGGTTCCTGGTGTCTATTAGAAGCCCAGACTATCCTCTTTATCTGAGTCCCTAGTGAAATCCAGGTCAAAACTTATGTAGTCACAGCCCCCCACAGGGTAGCCCAGCCCGTGGCGCATTATAGGAAATCCCACATGGCCATGCCTTGGATCATGTGAGCCTTCTCTTCCTGATGCATCTACAACGTGGAAATGGTGGAAGCCTTTTTAGGTGATTCGCTCCGCACTTAAAGCCCCCCGAACCTGCTTCTTTATGACATGTATGGCATATTTTGTGACTATGCCACAATGTACCTGATGGGAATAACTCTTTATATTGACCACTACTTGGACAACCCCTTTTAAATTAAACAGGGCCCCATTGAATATAAGAACAGGCTATATTCACCTCTGAGACCAGGACCAGATACATCAGCCTGGAACACTAGTGAACACGTTTCTCACTTTTCAGTCGTTTTTTGTTCCTTTAGTCTTGATATAGACATGGCACTGCTCCCTGCCCAGTTCTTCTCACACAATACCCTTTTTACTGAAAACGACCAGGGTGAATCTGGACTTTATTGTAGTCCTGCCATCATCTATTACTCCATGGTTGTTACAGAGCCTTAGTCCTGGGAGCAGACAGCTCTGGTTATTGTGCTACTATTGCTGCCATTATTTGCTGAGGCTTTTTATGGCATTTATTTGTATGGGTCCATTATATTGCTTAGAGTATTGTTTTTAGATGTCAGGCCATTTCTGCCATTATATTCCCATAACAAAGGACAAAGACAAAACGGTCTTTTCATTAATCCCTTAATAGAGGCAGAAGAAATGTTTGAAAGCAGCTTGGAATTTTTAGTGACATTTTTATTAGTCTTATTTCTGAAACTGATAAAGAGAACAGTGCGATCTGAAAATGGCCACGAATTTCATGGTAGATCATGGTAGATCATGGTAGATCCCTCCATACATACAGTATCTATGGTTTTGTTGCGGTTTCTAACCTCCTGGAACAAATATAAGTTTTTCTTTCAGACCTATAAATTATGTGAATATCGATATCTCATCTTTAGGGGTCTTTTGTGTCTTACATTCCTTTCTTTTCTACATTTATTAGATGTTTATCCAATAAAGGAGCAAAGTAAAGAAGCACTTAATAAGCCATGCACTGTACGTAACAATTTAAGAGGAAACCTCCTGATTTGAAGATTTTTATGCTCAGTCAGTAGTCTAACCTCATCCAGTCCTTTATATGAATCCACATAGAAATGGTTTCCTAGTGAAGCCTATTAGGGTTCCACACAGCATGGTACCCATTTCATGCCCCTACAATGCCCTCCATACATTATGATATCCATAGAGTCCATTCTTCCCAACACACAGCATTACTTCCCCGTCAGTCCCACACACAGTATGATGCCCCACAATACATCCCCTACAGCAGGGGTGTCAAACTGCATTCCTCGAGGGCCGCAAACTATGCGTGTTTTCAAGATTTCCTTAGCTTTGCACAAGGTGCTGCAATCATTATGTGTGTAGGTGATTAAATTATCACCTGTGCAGTACAAGGAAATCCTGAAAACATGACCTGTTTGCAGCCCTCGAGGAATGCAGTTTGACACCCCCTGCCTTACAGTGTGATGCCCCAATTAGACCCCACCCTCAGAGCCCCATAGACCATATAATGCTCCCACACTACCTGGTCCCCTTAAATAGTTTGATGCCCACCATACACAGCCAGCCACATGGTCTGATGCTCCCCACACGCACACAGGTCTGGTACACAAACACACACAGATTCATCAGAAGGAAGGACAGGCATTGATGAGCAGTCAGTCAGGATTGATGGGTGAAGAGTTTGTCCACTACTTTTTGATTGATGACCTATTCTTAGGATAGGTCACAAAAGTCTGATAGGTCAGAGTTTGACATTTGTCGCCCCCCCATTGATCATCGGTTAACGGTGTCTGTGGTGGCGGCCACTGGAAGGAAGTATTCACATGCCAAGCTGCTCCATCTTCTGGGAGTGGCCGGGGATTTGTACTACACTTTCACCTCTTATTCAAATCAATGGGAAGCAGATGAGCAGTACCCTGCGGTGGCCACTATCAGAAGACGGCCAGCTTCGCAAGTGTGTACTTCCGAATGGCAGCCGCCGACACCGATAACAGCTGATCAGCGGGGGTGCAAGGTGTCAGACTCCGACTGATCAGACATTGATGACGTATCCTGAGGATAGGTCATCAATACTAAAGTAGTGGACAACCTCGTTAAACTTTAAAATATGCTTGTACAATCATTTTGACATGTATATTCAAAATAAATATGCCAACATCATAAGATCCAAGTTATACTGAACTGTTATTATCTAACTTATTTTGCTTGTGTTTGCATATTTATAGCTTCACTTTTATTGCTTCCTTTTCCTGTACCTCTCTCAGCTGTGACCCTAACTGTAAATGCTCACGGAGGTCCTTTTTTGGTGTTAGTTCTAGTGTAATGCGCTGAAATGAATAGTTTTTGGTGCATGGACTAGAAGGCTAATATCATGTCTTCTTTGCTAGTAAAGGCCGAGAGATAAAAAGCAAGAGGTGTAACACCGTAGGCAACAGGTGAGGGTGAGTCGGAGTGTTGGTCGCTCACCTGACCAGCTTATGAGCGGCACAACTACGTGAAGAGTGATGCACTGCATATTCCAATCATGGCTGCTGTACTCACACCAAATGGAAAGAGGACATAACAAGTAAAGGAGAGCGGAGGGCGGTGAATCCCGGGCGCTGCAGCTGAAAAGGTTCATCCAGGTGATAAGTATAAAAAAAACTTTAAGGTAAATCAATTCCTTCCTCAGACAGAACCTAATTTTTACCGGAGGAAGGAGAAGGTTCTACTCTGAAACGTGTTGCAATAAATTGGAAGTTTTTTATACTTACCACCTGGATTAACCATCTCAGTAGCAGCGCCCGGGATCCACCGAACTCCTTTTTTTGCTATCTTTGCAAGCTCAGATGTTTGCCCTCTAAACATTTTTTACCTTTAGTATTGAGGACAATATAAAGTAATCATCATCAGCCATATTTCATCTCATGTTTAATATGCATTATCTGTCGTTCAGTCACCAAAAATTTCCTTCTGTCCCGTTTCCATCTCTTCCAGGTAATCAATGACTGAAAGACCCGACCCCTCAATCTCTCTCCAATCATGGAGTGAAAACATTGGATTTATATGTCCATGAAGCATGGGGCAGACAGGAAAGGTGGAGATTGGTGTAGGTGTAGGGTTGGTGTAGAACAGAGAACCCTGGAAAATGAAGCTCAACATTGGCAGCAGTGAGGAAGGAAGTAGCTAGCTTCTCCTCCTATTTGTCTTCCTAAAAATCAAAACACTTGGTGGCTTATTATTTGAAGGACCCAATTTGTAGGGTTCATTGTCTAATAGTTTCCCCCTCGATATATATATTAATTCTATGGGCTGGTATTATTTTGACAATAGGATTTTTTTTACTTATATTTTACTACTTTAAAAAAAACTTTAAAAAAACAAACAAGATTTTGTTTCTCAGTGTTTCAAGACCCATCTCCTTTTATTTTTCCATTGACAGAGCTATATGGGGTCACGTTAGTTGCAGGGTAAGGGCTGATTCAGACGACCCATGCAAGGACCTGGCTGTGGGTCTCCTGCTATAAGCTTGACAACCTCATAAGCTTTCAAGGTCCAGGAGATCCACAGCCAGGCCTGTAGATGGACGTCAAATGAGGTTTACGGCCAAGTTTTCTCAGAGTACTATTGATTGCTGGGGGACACTTTTAATCTGGTCACCCCTGGTCAAAATTACTGTTATTGGGAACAGTTAAGCAAGTAAAAGATGAAATGATCTATAAAAGGCCTAAAATTAAAGATGACACATTTCCTTTGTATTTTAGGCAAAGAAAAATTATACATTATTATTTACATTTAATAATTACAAAAATTAAAATGGACCAATGCAACAGTTTGTGCACCCTTGGAGATTTGTGAGCTCAGATAACTTTGATCAAGGTTTCAGACGATCATCTGAAGGTCATCGTTAGGAAAGGCAAATTTCCCAGCTTTATAAAAACCCAGCCTCCTCTGTCCTTGTGCCAAGAAACAGCAGCCATGGGTTCTTCTAAGCAGCTGCCTAGCACTCTGAAAATGAAAATGGTGGAGGCCCACACAGCAGGAGAAGGCTATAAGAAGAGAGTAGAGCGTTTTCAAGTTGTATTTTCGTCAGTTTGAAATGTAGTTAAGAAATGGCAGCTAACAGGAAGAGTGAGTCAAGATAAGGTCCGGAAGACCAAGCAAAATTTTAGTGAGAATTGCTCATAGGATTTCTAAAGAGGCAAATTAGAATTCCCATTTGACAGCAACAAACCTTCACAAAGATTTAGTAGGCTCTAGAATTGTGGAACATTGGTCTACTGTTCTGGGACACCTGCACAAATATGTCCTTCATGGAAGAGTCATCAGAAGAAAACCTATCCTGCGTCCTCACCATAAAATTCAGTGTCAGACATATGACTAAGAACAGCTAAACAAGACTGATGCATTTTGGAAAAAAGTCCTGTGGACCGATGAGGTTAGAATAGAACTCTTTAGCCACAATGATCAAAGGTATGTGTGGAGAAAACAGGGCACAGAATTTCAGGAAAAGAACATCTTGCCAACCATTAAGCATGGAGGTGCATAAATTATGCTTTGTTGTGTTGCAGCCAATGGCACGGGGAATATTTCACGGGTAAAGGGAAGACTGGATTAAATGAAATTTCAAGAAATTCTTGATACAAACATAACACCATCTGTAAAAAGCTGAAGATTAAAAGAGGATGGCTCCTACAAGTGGATAATGATCCTAAACACACATCAAAATCCACAATAGATGACATCAAAAGGCACAAGCTGAAGGTTTTACAATGGCCCTCACAGTCCCCTGATCTGAACATCATTGAAAATCTGTGGCTGGACCTCAAAATTGCAGTGCATGCAAAACGACCCAGGAATCTCACAGAACTGGGAGAATTTTCCAAGGAAAAATGGAGGAAAATTCCTCAAAGACGAATTGAAAGACTCTTGGCTGGCAGCAAGAAGTATTTACAAGCTGTGATACTTGCAAAAGTGGATGTTACTAGGTACGAACAATGCAGGGTGCCCACATTTTTTAATAGGTCCATTTTCATTTACGCAATTTTTAAAATGTAAAAAATGACAATTTTTTTTTTTGCCTAAAATACAAAGGGAATGCGCCATCTGTAACTTTAGCTCTTTCAGAGATCATTTAATCTTCAACTTGCTTAACTGTTCACAATAACAGCAATTTTGACCAGGGCTGCCCAAACACTTACAAGGCGCTGCAGGGAATGATCAAAATGGAGAGCCCTATTAAAAGAGCAATTTCATAGTAAAATAATATGAATGATTCTTTTTTCTGCTAGTTGCAGAATAAAGCCTGCGAAATTCAGACAAAAACATTGCATATATATTATAAGTCAGACAAAGAGAGCAACATTGGTCACATCTCTGCAGCTTTGTTGATCATTTCCTTGAATTTTTCAGAGCCAACCGATCAAATCCTGCCCTATAGATGGACACCAGGGGGAGCTCTAATAAAAGGAAACGTGATTCTGTCCTCGGTGCAGCGTGGTCACCTTAAATATCCAAATGAGATTTGTTCTTTTTATTTTTTAGTAAACGCACAGGGTATAAATAAACCTGAGGATACCGTGTTACAGTGTGATATTGCCTCTGCTATGTAACTTTCGTGATGTAACTACGGCAATGCTGCACCGAAAATATCTGCATGAAGGAAGAGGGTTATGTCACCGTAATGTAGTGGATAACCCATATTTTACATAGCCAACAGTGATGAGCGAGCGTGCTCTAAGCATGGCGTGATTTAGATGTGTTCGGAAAATATGTACGAGTCCCCGCGCCTGCATGTCTTGCGGCTGTTTGACAGGGACTCGCACATATTTTTCTAGCATGCCAAAGTCACTCGATTAGCTCCCGGTGAAAGTGCTCGGAGTATACCTTATCCGAGCATGTTTGCTCATCACTAATAGCCAACCGTCTAAATCCTCTTCGGTCTCCTCTGTGAGCTAGCATCACACAGTGTCATAGCGTGGGAGGGTCACAGAGGCGGCTGCAAAAATCTTAGAGCTGCAAAATTTCAGCAGAAAACAAAATTAAAGCAGCCGTGGTGTCACTATTATATCTAGTGCACTGGTTCCAGACATCCGAATCTATCAGCGACCACCACTTTGAAACATACTGGCATCAGTAAATGGCCGATGCCACTGAATCATGTGGCAGAGCAGGGAGCCTACAATCTAGATGTCAGCGTGTCGGCACAATAACGTCACTGCTTTGTGCTGCCAGTGCCGGCCTGGTGTATGTGCAAAGGAGATGAGAATTTCGTCTCTTAGGTATTTTTTATTACTGGGTGGCACACAAACTCAGGTGACATCATCACTGTGCTAGCGATCACAATTGGTGCCTTACCTAGGGAGCTGGCAACTTATGTGTCACGACTCTGTTGTGGGCGTCCCGGGACCAGGGGGTCCTTCCCTGTCACTAACACTAGGGGCACACTAGCTCACCTTGTTCCCTGGATTACTTCTGATGGTGAAGACGCCAGGGCCACATACCTTGCCTTAGCGCCTGAATCTGCTCTCAGTCTGTACCCTTCCCTCACCCAGGGAAGAAGGGAGCAGTAGTGTACCAAAATACACCAAACAGGCTAACAAGGTAATACACACATAGGGATAAAGTAAAATACAAATCGTACAAATCTACACACACATATAACAGAGGAATGCACCAGGGAGTGGAAGATGTAGTAGAAGTAAGGGAATTATCACACACTCAAAACTTAGTAACAGTCACAGATAAATCCACCAAACGCCTTCTCCAATAACAACCAAAAGACAGTTTGGGGGGTTATCCACCTTAGCGAACATTTTTATTTTACCTAAATTTATGTATTTAGGGCTAAAAATATTTTTGCAATTGGGTTTCATTAAAAAAAATTTGCCGTTGCTTTTTACAGGCTCCTTGTTTCACAGTACATTCAACTTTGATGTGATCCGTGGTCATAAATCAGCTGAGAAGAGCTTGGGAAAAGACAGATAAAAGAGTGTCGTTTTATACAACCCTAGCCTGAACTTGACAAGGACTTTCCTAATTTCTCAGAAACAGTTTCAGCAAATTTGTGGTTCCCCAAGAAAATTAAAAGAGTGGGGTTTACACAAAGCCTACTTACAACTGGGAGTTTTGGGTTGCAGATGCTCCTGGGACTAAGTCCTGCTTTTCCTTCACTGAGCATGCCCAAGGGACGACCTCTAATTGGAGGTCGGGGGTCACATGATCAGGTCCTGAAGCAGTTCCTATTGGACCACTAGGAAGGTACTGGAGAGCTTTCTCTATAAAAGGTTCGCATGGCCTCACAGCCATGCGCTAGTATCAACTTATGTTCATGAGAGTATGAGCTTAGCTACTTTGTGGTCTGTGTCAGCATGTGCTCAGGGTTGGCTATAAGCCACTAGTATTCCGGCACCTCCGGAGAGGAGTTTGTATGTGTGAATTTAGGGCTGGCGTATAGCCTCTAGAATTCCGGCACCTCCGGAGAGGAGTTGTTTTGTGTGCTGTTGCTGACTGTATGACCACTGTATGCTACCTGCTCCGGTAGTGAGCTTTGATCCTCTGTGAGGTTAACAGAGTACAGTGTTACCTTCAATCCCGGCAACTCTATGAAGCAACAGAGTTCACTCCTATACAGACCGGGTGATGGAACCCGTGTCTATTCAGCCGTAGTACAGCCATATAGTGCCGCCATTTACTAGCATCAGGTTCCACTCCTGCACGGTGGACCCCGGGCTGCGAATGCACCTATACTATCTCTATATTTACTCGGTGCATTCCGCCAACCCTAACAATATGTGAAAGTCATATACTTTTTTTTTCACTTTTTCTTTCATAAACTGACCCAGGCACTACCCATAGATATTAATGAGACCGATTCTCTGGCCAAGAACAGCAACTGGGGGCCTCTCATGAAGCCTCATAGGTGCGACCTTCATCTATTATATTTTTAAGATCTACAGTTTTTGTAAATGCATATTTTGCTTCTACTGGCAAGTGAATGACTCAAAAGTCAGCTCCAAATGGAATTTTCTTACTGCTCGACCTTTGGGACCCATTATTGTGTCAGATCCTGGGCTCCTTGGAGGATAGCGGCTCTAATCCCATTGAGGACAAGATAAACCATTTCTTCACAATATGTTTTCATAAATTCCTCCTGTTCTAAACTCCATCCAGCAGGACACCTACCTTTGCACTATTCGTGCCTGTGGTCCTTTTGATGGAGGTTTTCTAGAATCTTCAATTATGCCAAGCATTTGGCAGCGAAGAGCAGTGATCTGTTCTTGGTTTTTCAGCAAATAAATACCGCGCCCCTGATTCAGCCCAGTGGGTTTGCAAATCCATATTTGCCCATCTGAATAAAGAATTAATATCGCACTGGTCATATCATTACAAGACAACCGAGTCCTTTACTAACACCATGGAGCCTGGAACTGTGATTTCTGATTTTGCCCTTGTTCATGTAGTGTGTAAGATTCTGAAGAAAACATGTCCCAGATATGGCATATGACTTTAGCATCTAGTTGTACCTGTTAACCAACAAGCACTTATATCACCTATAAATGCTTATTGTACGGAGGAGGTGAGCTGTGACATCACCTATTGTGAATGGTGGATCCTGTGTTATCTACTGTATATAGAGGTGTTATCAGTCATTGTACAGGAGGAGGAGGTGAGCTGTGATATCACATATTGTGAATGGTGGATCCTGTGTTATCTACTGTATATAGAGGTGTTATCAGTCATTGTACAGGAGGAGGAGGGGAGCTGTGATATCACATATTGTGAATGGTGGATCCTGTGTTATCTACTGTATATAGAGGTGTTATCAGTCATTGTACAGGAGGAGGAGGGGAGCTGTGACATCACCTATTGTGAATGGTGGATCATGTGTTATCTACTGTATATAGGGGTGTTATCAGTCATTGTACAGGAGGAGGAGGGGAGCTGTGACATCACCTATTGTGAATGGTGGATCCTGTGTTATCTACTGTATATAGAGGTGTTATCACTCATTGTACAGGAGGAGGAGGTGAGCTGTGATATCACATATTGTGAATGGTGGATCCTGTGTTATCTACTGTATATAGAGGTGTTATCAGTCATTGTACAGGAGGAGGAGGGGAGCTGTGACATCACCTATTGTGAATGGTGGATCCTGTGTTATCTACTGTATATAGGGGTGTTATCAGTCATTGTAGAGGAGGAGGAGGGGAGCTGTGATATCACCTATTGTGAATGGTGGATCCTGTGTTATCTACTGTATATAGAGGTGTTATCACTCATTGTACAGGAGGAGGAGGTGAGCTGTGACATCACCTATTGTGAATGGTGGATCCTGTGTTATCTACTGTATATAGAGGTGTTATCACTCATTGTACAGGAGGAGGAGGTGAGCTGTGATATCACATATTGTGAATGGTGGATCCTGTGTTATCTACTGTATATAGAGGTGTTATCAGTCATTGTACAGGAGGAGGAGGGGAGCTGTGACATCACCTATTGTGAATGGTGGATCCTGTGTTATCTACTGTATATAGGGGTGTTATCAGTCATTGTAGAGGAGGAGGAGGGGAGCTGTGATATCACCTATTGTGAATGGTGGATCCTGTGTTATCTACTGTATATAGAGGTGTTATCACTCATTGTACAGGAGGAGGAGGTGAGCTGTGACATCACCTATTGTGAATGGTGGATCCTGTGTTATCTACTGTATATAGAGGTGTTATCACTCATTGTACAGGAGGAGGAGGTGAGCTGTGATATCACATATTGTGAATGGTGGATCCTGTGTTATCTACTGTATATAGAGGTGTTATCAGTCATTGTACAGGAGGAGGAGGGGAGCTGTGACATCACCTATTGTGAATGGTGGATCCTGTGTTATCTACTGTATATAGGGGTGTTATCAGTCATTGTAGAGGAGGAGGAGGGGAGCTGTGATATCACCTATTGTGAATGGTGGATCCTGTGTTATCTACTGTATATAGAGGTGTTATCACTCATTGTACAGGAGGAGGAGGTGAGCTGTGACATCACCTATTGTGAATGGTGGATCCTGTGTTATCTACTGTATATAGAGGTGTTATCACTCATTGTACAGGAGGAGGAGGTGAGCTGTGATATCACATATTGTGAATGGTGGATCCTGTGTTATCTACTGTATATAGAGGTGTTATCAGTCATTGTACAGGAGGAGGAGGGGAGCTGTGACATCACCTATTGTGAATGGTGGATCCTGTGTTATCTACTGTATATAGGGGTGTTATCAGTCATTGTAGAGGAGGAGGAGGGGAGCTGTGATATCACCTATTGTGAATGGTGGATCCTGTGTTATCTACTGTATATAGAGGTGTTATCACTCATTGTACAGGAGGAGGAGGTGAGCTGTGACATCACCTATTGTGAATGGTGGATCCTGTGTTATCTACTGTATATAGAGGTGTTATCACTCATTGTACAGGAGGAGGAGGTGAGCTGTGATATCACATATTGTGAATGGTGGATCCTGTGTTATCTACTGTATATAGAGGTGTTATCAGTCATTGTACAGGAGGAGGAGGGGAGCTGTGACATCACCTATTGTGAATGGTGGATCCTGTGTTATCTACTGTATATAGGGGTGTTATCAGTCATTGTACAGGAGGAGGAGGGGAGCTGTGACATCACCTATTGTGAATGGTGGATCCTGTGTTATCTACTGTATATAGGGGTGTTATCAGTCATTGTACAGGAGGAGGAGGGGAGCTGTGACATCACCTATTGTGAATGGTGGATCCTGTGTTATCTACTGTATATAGGGGTGTTATCAGTCATTGTACAGGAGGAGGTGGTGAGCTGTGACATCACCTATTGTGAATGGTGGATCCTGTGTTATCTACTGTATATAGAGGTGTTATCAGTCATTGTACAGGAGGAGGAGAGCTGTGATATCACATATTGTGAATGGTGGATCCTGTGTTATCTTCTGTATATAAAGGTGTCATCAGTCATTGTACAGGAGGAGGAGGTGAGCTGTGATATCACCTATTGTGAATGGTGGATCCTGTGTTATCTACTGTATATAGAGGTGTTATCAGTCATTGTACAGGAGGAGGAGGTGACCTGTGACATCACCTATTGTGAATGGTGGATCCTGTGTTATCTTCTGTATATAAAGGTGTCATCAGTCATTGTACAGGAGGAGGTGAGCTGTGATATCACCTATTGTGAATGGTGGATCCTGTGTTATCTACTGTATATAGAGGTGTTATCAGTCATTGTACAGGAGGAGGAGAGCTGTGATATCACATATTGTGAATGGTGGATCCTGTGTTATCTACTGTATATAGAGGTGTTATCAGTCATTGTACAGGAGGAGGAGGTGAGCTGTGATATCACCTATTGTGAATGGTGGATCCTGTGTTATCTACTGTATATAGAGGTGTTATCAGTCATTGTAGAGGAGGAGGAGGTGAGCTGTGAAATCACCTATTGTGAATGGTGGATCCTGTGTTATCTACTGTATATAGTTGTGTTATCAGTCATTGTAGAGGAGGAGGAGGAGGTGAGCTGTGACATCACCTATTGTGAAAGGTGGAACCTGTGTATTTACTCTATATCGAGGTATTATCAGTCATTGAACAGAAGGAGGAAGTGAGCTGTGACATCACCTATTGTGAATGGTGGATCCTGTGTTATCTACTGTATATAGAGGTGTTATCAGTCATTGTACAGGATGAGGAGGTGAGCTGTGACATCTATTTTGAATGGTGGATCCTGTGTTATCTACTGTATATAGAGGTGTTATCAGTCATTGTACAGGAGGAGGATGTGAGCTGTGACATCACCTATTGTGAATGGTGGATCCTGTGTTATCTACTGTATATAGGGGTGTTATCAGTCATTGTACAGGAGGAGGAGGGGAGCTGTGACATCACCTATTGTGAATGGTGGGTCCTGTGTTATCTACTGTATATAGGGGTGTTATCAGTCATTGTACAGGAGGAGGTGGTGAGCTGTGACATCACCTATTGTGAATGGTGGATCCTGTGTTATCTACTGTATATAGAGGTGTTATCAGTCATTGTACAGGAGGAGGAGAGCTGTGATATCACATATTGTGAATGGTGGATCCTGTGTTATCTACTGTATATAGAGGTGTTATCAGTCATTGTGCAGAAGGAGGAGGTGAGCTGTGACATCACCTATTGAGAATGGTGGATCCTGTGTTATCTACTGTATATAGAGGTGTTATCAGTCATTGTACAGGAGGAGGTGAGCTGTGATATCACCTATTGTGAATGGTGGATCCTGTGTTATCTACTGTATATAGAGGTGTTATCAGTCATTGTACAGGAGGAGGAGAGCTGTGATATCACATATTGTGAATGGTGGATCCTGTGTTATCTACTGTATATAGAGGTGTTATCAGTCATTGTACAGGAGGAGGAGGTGAGCTGTGATATCACCTATTGTGAATGGTGGATCCTGTGTTATCTAATGTATATAGAGGTGTTATCAGTCATTGTGCAGGAGGAGGAGGTGAACTGTGACATCACCTATTGAGAATGGTGGTTCCTGTGTTATCTACTGTATATAGAGGTGTTATCAGTCATTGTAGAGGAGGAGGAGGTGAGCTGTGACATCACCTATTGTGAATGGTGGATCCTGTGTTATCTACTGTATATAGTTGTGTTATCAGTCATTGTAGAGGAGGAGGAGGAGGTGAGCTGTGACATCACCTATTGTGAAAGGTGGAACCTGTGTATTTACTCTATATCGAGGTATTATCAGTCATTGAACAGGAGGAGGAAGTGAGCTGTGACATCACCTATTGTGAATGGTGGATCCTGTGTTATCTACTGTATATAGAGGTGTTATCAGTCATTGTACAGGATGAGGAGGTGAGCTGTGACATCTATTTTGAATGGTGGATCCTGTGTTATCTACTGTATATAGAGGTGTTATCAGTCATTGTACAGGAGGAGGATGTGAGCTGTGACATCACCTATTGTGAATGGTGGATCCTGTGTTATCTACTGTATATAGAGGTGTTATCAGTCATTGTACAGGAGGAGGAGGAGGTGAGCTGTGATATCACATATTGTGAAAGGTGGATCCCGTGTTATCTACTGTATATAGAGGTGTTATCAGTCATTGTACAGGAGGAGGATGTGAGCTGTGACATCACATATTGTGAATGGTGGATCCTGTGTTATCTAATGTATATAGAGGTGTTATCAGTCATTGTACAGGAGGAGGAGGTGAGCTGTGATATCACCTATTGTGAATGGTGGATCCTGTGTTATCTACTGTATATAGTTGTGTTATCAGTCATTGTAGAGGAGGAGGAGGTGAGCTGTGACATCACCTATTGTGAATGGTGGAACCTGTGTATTTACTCTATATCGAGGTATTATCAGTCATTGAACAGGAGGAGGAAGTGAGCTGTGACATCACCTATTGTGAATGGTGGATCCTGTGTTATCTACTGTATATAGAGGTGTTATCAGTCATTGTACAGGATGAGGAGGTGAGCTGTGACATCTATTTTGAATGGTGGATCCTGTGTTATCTACTGTATATAGAGGTGTCATCAGTCATGGTACAGGAGGAGGAGGTGAGCTGTGACATCACCTATTGTGAATGGTGGATCCCGTGTTATCTACTGTATATAGAGGTGTTATCAGTCATTGTACAGGAGGAGGATGTGAGCTGTGACATCACCTATTGTGATTGGTGGATCCTGTGTTGTCTACTGTATATAGAGGTGTTATCAGTTATTGTACAGGAGGAGGAGGTGAGCTGTGACATCACCTACTGTGAATGGTGGATCCTGTGTTATCTACTGTATATAGAGGTGTCATCAGTCATTGTACAGGAGGAGGAGGTGGTGAGCTGTGACATCTATTGTGAATGGTGGATCCTGTGTTATCTACTGTATAGAGAGGTGTTATCAGTCATTGTACAGGAGGAGGAGGTGAGCTGTGACATCACCTTTTGTGAATGGTGGATCCTGTGCTATCTACTTTATATCGAGATGTAATCAGTCATTGTACAGGAGGAGGAGGTGAGCTGTGACATCAACTATTGTGAATGGTGGATCCTGTGTTATCTACTGTATATAGAGGTGTTATCAGTCATTGTACAGGAGAAGGAAGTGAGCTGTGACATCACGTATTGTGAATGGTGGATCCTGTGTTATCTAATGTATATAGAGGTGTTATCGGTCATTGTACAGGAGGAGGAGGTGAGCTGTGACATCACCTATTGTGAATGGTGGATCCTGTGTTATCTACTGTATATAGAGGTGTTATCAGTCATTGTACAGGAGGAGGAGGTGAGCTGTGACATCACCTATTGTGAATGGTGGACCCTGTGTTATCTACTGTATATAGAGGTGTTATCAGTCATTGTACAGTAGGGGAGGTGAGCTGTGACATCACCTATTGTGAATGGTGGATCCTGTGTTATCTACTGTATATATAGGTGTTATCAGTCATTGTACAGGAGGAGGAGGTGAGCTGTGACATTACCTTTTGTGAATGGTGGATCCAGTGTTATCTACTGTATATAGAGGTGTTATCAGTCATTGTACAGGAGGAGGAGGAGATGAGCTGTGATATCACATATTGTGAATGGTGGATCCTGTGTTATCTACTGTATATAGAGGTGTTATCAGTCATTGTACAGAAGGAGGAGGAGATGAGCTGTGATATCCCATATTGTGAATGGTGGATCCTGTGTTATCTACTGTATATAGAGGTGTTATCAGTCATTGTACAGAAGGAGGAGGAGATGAGCTGTGATATCCCATATTGTGTATGGTGGATCCTGTGTTATCTACTGTATATAGAGGTGTTATCAGTCATTGACAGGAGGAGGAGGTGAGCTGTGACATCACCTATTGTGAATGGTGGATCCTGTGTTATCTACTGTATATACAGGTGTTATCAGTCATTGACAGGAGAAGGAGATCTGTGAAACGATTTTTGTACATAATGTGATGTTTGAGTTTAGTATGAAGCCTAGTGGTAAAAATATAGTGATATGGAAAATTGAATAAAAAACATTATCAAATGTAAGAAAACATGTAACATCAAAGCCTGATTTAAACAACAGTTAATTTATCCGATGGCACATTCCCTTTAAATAACTCAGGAAACTATTGTATATGTACATTTTAAGCACAAAACCAATCACTCCAGAGAAGCATAACAATTTTTTTAGAAAAGTTAAGAAAGTCACTGAGCACTAGAAACTATGTATTGTTACCTTCATATGTAGAAAAGAAGACTTCTGCCTCATCCTTCATGTCCAAGCGGACAGTCTCAGGAAAAAATTCTGCCATTTTCAGCACCCTAAAAAGCCAATAATCACACAATTGTCACACTGTATCTGTTTCCTTAATTGATTTAGGCCACGTTCATACGTTCAGTATTTGGTCAGTATTTTACATCAGTATTTGTAAGCAAAAATCAGGAGCAGAACAATCAGAGGTGAAGTGTAATAGAAATGCGTCACCACTTCTGGGTTTTTCACCCACTCCTGGTTATGGCTTACAAATACTGATGTGAAATACTGATCAAATACTGACCGTGTGAACTTGGCCTTACGGATTTGAAACTCATAGTTTTGTCTCCCTCTATACTGTGATAAGAGTCCAGCGCTCTATACTGTAGGAATGGTGTTAGTAGTCATATGTCCCCCCATTGTGTAGGTACTTTGAGAAATCTCTACTTGTTGGAAGTGTTCTTTGACAAGGTCAATTTTTCTACAGCATCACCACTGGAAAAAGGAGGCATGACACGGTGTCCTTTGCAAATCAGTGGAATGTTGGAGTAATACATGAAACGACAAGTCCTCCAAAGGAAGAGACGCTCTTTTCTGCCAATATTTACTCTAGACAAGAAATGAGCTCCATCAAAAAAAAAACAACTCCATCGAATTAAAAAAAAATAGAGTATATGTATAAGAATTTTCGAAGGGAGAGTTCAAAAGTTTGTAGGAAACACAGAAACCACATTTTGCATCAGAATTAGTGATGAGCGAGTATGCTCGTTACTCAAGTTTCTCAGGGTATGCTCGGGTGGTCTCCGAGTATTTCGGCATGCTCGGATTTTTAGTTTATGTTGACGCAGCTGCATGATTTGTGGCTGCTAGACAGCTTGAATACATGCAGGGATCCCCACATGTATTCTAGCTGTCTAGCAGCCGCAAATCATGCAGCTGCATTGACATAAACTAAAAATCTGAGCATGCTGAAATACTCGGAGACCACCCGAGCATGCTCTGAGAAACTCGAGTAACGAGCATACTCGCTCATCACTAATCAAAATCCACATACATTTCACACCATTCACTGCAAATCATGCAGGTTCTCCAAAACATATTGCGCATGCTCTGCGCTGGCTGGAGATTTATGCTCCCTGAAGCACAGGCAGCATGAATCAGGGATTGTCTATATTATTGCAGCTGAGGGTGTTTTACTCTGAAATGCTGAGAGAAAACATAGCTTGAAAAGTCAGCCAGGAATAAGTCCGAGGTCAGTCAACGGTGGCATCTTCCCGACCCACTGTCTCACTATGTATATTTATGAGGAGAGACCTGTCCATCTAGGAGAGCATGGTGGAGAAGAAACCTTTCCATCTAGGGGAGCATGGTGAAGGAGTAACCTGTCCATCTAGTGGAGCATGGTGGAGGAGTAACCTGTCCATCTAGGGGAGCGTGGTGGAGGAGAAATCTGTCCATCTAGGGCGCATGGTGGAGGAAAGACTTGTCCATATAGGGAAGCATGGTGGAAGAGAAACCTGTCCATCTAGGGGAGCATGGTGGAGGGGGGACCTGTCCATCTAGGGGAGCATGATGGAGAAAAGACCTGTCCATCTAGGGGAGCATGGTGAAGGAGAGACCAGTCCATTAGGGGAGCATGGTGAAGGAAAGATCTGGTCTTCTAGGAACGCATGGCGGAGGAGAGACCAGTCCATCTAGAGGAGAAGCCGCCAAGGACTCACGTTGGACTAGTCATTTGAGAAGCATGACCACTGTTTGACTTTTCAAGTTTTTCTGAAACGCCATTCAGAGTAAAACACACAAGGCTGCAATAACTCAACCAGTGTCTGATTCATGCATCCCATGGTTTGGCCGGCATGCATTTGCTGTCACATTCCCCTTAACAATGCTCTCTTACTTGTTCTTATTTGAAGTTTCCATACTTATACATTTGTGAATATCTAATATTCATCTCTTACCTGGCTTTATAGATTTTCTGCATGACCCTTTCATATTCTCTCAGGCTGTTTAGGAGCCCAATTTTGGAGGTGAGTACTTTATTGTTGGGTATTTGATACATCAGTTGTTCTCCTGGCAAAAAAAAACAACTAATTACGTAAGGAATCACCCAAACCTGCTGCCAAAATTCTACTTGCACTCAAAACCAAAAATTCAGATACAAGTAGAGTTGACCTCCATGCTCCCATTCATCCATACAGTATACTGAGGTGGAGAACATTCCTGGCTGGTTCCTTTTCCTGTTCATCAGTGTTGGTTCTTGGTCCTCTGCTCTACGGAGGAAGTGTATTTTATGCCAACTAATATGTGGGGAAGTGGTGTAAGAGTTATAGAAAGGGCATGGAAATGGAAACAAACACCGGCCTTTATCTTCTGGGTGGAGGAATTTTGGTCACTAATAAGGGCCCATTTCCATTTTCTTCTCTTTTTCCTACCCTACTGATCACTTACCTTCTCGGAAGGCATAGTACATAGCAGAATTCTTGGTCTCACACCACTTCAGCTTGTAATCATCCCTCTTGCTGTCGTAGATTCGCTGCCATCCTTTGCTCAGGCAATAAGCACTTACCCTACAAGAAAGATATATCAGCTACCCGGAAACTAATTTAATTCTGTGTAACTTTATTTTTAAGGTACAGTGACTTGCAATGCAATTACGGTAGCTAATTTTGGTCACAGTGTCTGGCTACACTATTTGGGCACTGTAATTGGCAGTGTTATGGGGCAGTGTGGCTGCATTCTGCTATTAGACTAAGCTGGATTGGCTGCATGAGTTATAGGGAATTCCATCAAACTGGAGAAGGGAGATGGAATTTTTTGATGAATAGTTTAAGAGCAGGTTAGCTAAAAAAAAAGGTCCAAAAATCGCTTAAAAAATGCTCGAAAGGCTCTTTCTATTGTAAGCCAACATTGCTGTTCATATGTTGGTCATCCAAATACCCATGCTTTGCTACATGGTGTAATCCATACAAGGTACAAGAATGATGCTCGAAGACCTTATAAAACTATATTCTTCTAACCTATCATATTTCCATTCCACCCACAGAGAATATGCCCTGGTGACCAGGCAAAATGGAGAATCTAGAATTATACCTTTTGTTGTTTACTTTGCCGAGTCTTGGGATTTCTATAAATATAGGAGCTTACGTCATGGAGCCATGGCACTCATTTACCCCGAGGAGTCCAACTGTGACTCAGCTGAGCTAAATCTCAGATTGGGTTGAAGCACGGTAGGTGTGGAGTCTCGAGTCTGGAGCACTGAATAGCACCACACCCCGTAAGGGCGGCATCATAGTGGAGGATGCCCTTTGACCAGATGAGGCTCTCCCTACTGTATCGAGGACTATCGCGCAATCTACAAATAACTATATCAGTTATGATTGCCATACATTCTGGTGTCCATCTGCAGCCAACCAACGTTTCCATCCAATGCCCCAAATAACAATTGTGCTCAATGCCTCCTGCACCCGATACTGCCAAACTAGTAAACGATATGCTGCCTAAGTAGAAGTGCCACACTCTTTCTATAGGATCTGCCTTCACCGGTAGTCACAATCTTCGGGTACCAGGTACCCCTTCAACCTGGGGTGGCGAATGCGCTCTCGGTGTTGGCACAGGTAGAACTTTTCTGATGCCTGCCCTGTTACATTTTCTGTCTCCGACCCTGCATTTCGGGACACTTTAGAGATCTCATTAAGCGTCTCATGATGAGCTGCCCAAGTACCTGCCATACGATGTCTATTCTATGGCCATGATTGATCGCTGCCTTTGCACCTGTTTTTTGTCTAATGTTCTGTGTTTTGCAAAACTTTTCAAAACGTTGCAAAATTTGGCAAAATTTCTCTCCCGACATCCCTTTCCACCCCCCCACCTCCCCCACCATCAATCCTGTTTATTTTCCAGTATGCAAACATTTTGGGACAATATTTACGACTTTTTGGCACCAAACTGCAACTTTTGGAGCCAAAATTTGCAAGAAAAGTTCAAGACAGGAAAAAAAAGCTCTTTTTTGACTTGGCGCCAATAAATCACATGTGCCATCTTGATACTAATACCACAAGACAGAAAAGGAAAGTGACTTGGAAAGAAAAACGTAAATGATAAAATTGGGGCCTATGAGTTTATCTGATGTAACAGCTATTGCACAGCAGGGGGCGCTCTACTTTCCCTCACAGATTTTGCTTGTCCTGTGATTTTATTGCACGTTTTTACAGTTGGGAGACTTTGACACAATGACAGTTACCTAATATAAGGTGTTTTGTTGCAAATGTGATTGAACGTTAAGAAAATCGGACATGTAAAATAAATGTGACTTTTTTAAGACCTGTTCATTCTGACCTTCTACATTCAGATGGATAAATGCAAGATATTCATGTGTTTGGACCTATTACAACAAAATTCCCCCCCAAAGAATTATTGGTTACTATGGAAACGAATAGTTTTTAGAGCAAAAAAAAAATTTTTTTCATGGTGAGCGCTTGAACCGAAAATACAGTCTTGTGAATCCCTAACCCTAAGGCTACTTTCACACTAGCGTTGTTTGGCGTACGTCGCAGTGCGTCGTTTTGGAGAAAAAACGCATCCTGCAAATGTGCCCGCAGGATGCGTTTTTTCTCCATAGACGTGCATTAGCCGACGCATTGCGACGTATGGCCACACGTCGCATCCGTCGTGCGACGGATGCGTCGTGTTTTGGTGGACAAAAAAAAAGTTACATGTGATAATAGTAGTAAAGTTATTAGTAATATACTGAAAGGATAGGAAATAGATAAGGAATAATGTTAGGTACAAGCCCGCAGATGGGTGGGGCAATAGTGTTAATAAAAGGGGAAGCACTTCCTGATTGGAGAAAGATAGGAGGAGATGAAAAGATAATTTGGTTGACTGTGGAGGTCACATGCAGTGGGCTGCTAGGGTCAACATGAGCCCATGACTTGGAGCAGTATATTGCCACTTCACCATTACATGCAGGTCCGTCTGTCAGGCCCGGGACCTCAAGACTGGCGTCAGGGACATCAGGCACATCAGGATTGTGGGGAAAGATGGACACGGACTCCTTAGAACTATATATTTAGCAAAAATATTTATACACTGTACATGCACACACATTTTACAGAGAGGGAGATAAACACCGAATTACAGAGGATGTAAATAAGGGTTCACTCATACCTGCATAGAAAATTAGGCCCCATTCTCTCCCGGGAGAGCGGGACGATTTGTTCCCACTTGTCATCTGTGTGCAATCCATTTTTTTAAAGGGAATCTGTCACCCCCAAAATCGTATATGAGCTGCAGCCTTCGGCATCAGGGGCTTATCTACAGCAATCTGTAATGCCTTTATATAAGCCCCCAATGTAACCTGAAAGATGAGAAATAAAGGTTAGATTATACTCACCCAGGGGACGGTCCCGCTGCGGTCTGCTCCGATGGGCGTCGCGGTCCGGTCCGGCGCCTCTCATTTTCATACGATGACGTCCTCTTCTTTGCTTCCCGGCTCCTTCGCAGGCGTACTTTATACGCCCTGTTGAGGGCAGAGCAAAGTACTGCAGTGCGCAGGCGCCGGGCCTCTCTGACCTTTCCCAGCACCTGTGCACTGCAGTACTTTGCTCTGCCCTCAACAGGGCAAAGTACGCCTGCGCCAGAGCCGCAGCGTGAAGACCAGAAGAAGACGTCATCATATGAAGATGGGAGGCCCCGGACCCAGACCACGACGCCCATCGGAGCGGACCGCAACAGGACCGCCCCTGGGTGAGTATAATATAACCTGTTTTTCTCATCTTTCAGGATACATCAGGGGCTTATCTACAGCATTACAGAATGCTGTAGATAAGCCCCAGATGCCGGCAGCCGCAGCTCGTATACGATTTTGGGGGTGACAGGTTCCCTTTAAACTCAGCTGCTATTCATTATTTACAGGACAATTTACAGTTTCCTATCTTACAGAATTGTAATGTGTCCATAAAAATCAGGTACAGTACTGATGGTCCGTATGGTACGCAATTTTTTTCTCGAATTGTCCAATTTTGGAGTGAAATTGCAGCATGCCGAATACAGCTAAGAAATAAATATGCCGATCTGTACGGCCTCATTGAATAATACTGGTCACTTGTCCGAGTTATATGCAAGTGTGAGCGAACCCATGCACTGATGTAATCCTCTGTGCCCTGTATGGAGGGGCTGCAGGAGCAAGGGACCCTCTTTGTGGATGGAGGCCCTGTGCATTTGCCCAGTTTCCACCCCCATAACACCACCGGTCCTCATGGATTTAGAGCTAGTGCAGTCCCCCATGGCACATCAGCTGCCATGTGAGTGTTGTATGTCATATAATTACCACCAGGGACCACCAGATTGGTGGTACTAGAGTGGCAGAGGCTTTAATTTTTTTTTCAGAACATTTTCTTAACCCCTTAGTGATATGGCAATTTTCCTTTTTTATTTCATTTTTGTTTTTTCCTCCTCATCTTCGAAAAGCCATAACTTTTTATTTGTCTGTCATTATAGCAATATGAGGGCTTATTTTTTGCGGGACGAGCTGTATTTTCTACTATATATATATATATATATATATATATATATGTTCACTGTATGCCAAAACTAACAAAGCAATATGATTCTCCAAGTCATCACAAGTACAAAGATACCGAACATGTAAAGTTTTGCGTTTTTCAAGTAGTGAAAACAAAATTCTGAAATTTAAAAAAAAAACAAAAAAATAATCTTGCTTTAGTAGCCATTTTCCGAGATACAGAACGTTTTCAATTTTTAGTATATGGGTCTGTGTTAGGGCTTATTTTTGTGTCATAAGCTGGCATTTTTATTGATACCATTTTGGGGTTGATATGCCGTTTCGATCGCCTGTTACCGCAATGTTGCAGTGGTCAAAAAAACATAATTTTGGCATTTTGAGTTACGTAATTTACCGACCAGAGTAATTTACCTTATATTTTGATAGATCAGACTTTTACGAATGCATTGATACCAAATATGTGTATTCTGGATTTTGGGGGTTTTAATTTTATTATTAGTGGGGCAAAAAGGGGAGTCAATTGAACTTGTGTGGGTTTTTTATTTATTTATTTTTTCATATTTTTTAAACTATTTTTTACTGATCACTTCTGCAGTGCATCTTCTATTTTTCTCTACTCTATGTAGAAACAGGAAGTCTCTTTTCCCTGCATTTACCCTCTTCACCTCCTGCCCGAGCTGCTCCCTCCTCCCCTCTGCCAGGAACTTTTGCAGTGACTCATGACTCACGTAGGGAAAATTGACCTCCTGTTTCTACATAGAGCTTAGGAGGATTTAGCTAGTCGTTTTTAATCATGTGATGTCATAAACCTAATGGAAAAGAGAAGAATTATCTGGGTAGAAAGGCAAAATGAGCAATTGTAAGTATACACAGTGAATAAATAATACCACCACACAGTGACCAAATAATACCACCACACACAGTGACCAAATAATACCTTGTATATCCATTAGCACCAACAAAATGTTCAGGATAAATAAGGTATTTATTTATATTTCTACCAACATGTTAAAAGAAGGCACAATTAATATGGAGACAAAAAAAAAACATGACAAGAACTGACTCGTTTCTGACATTATGGTCTTACTCATAGTCCATCTAAATAATACTACCACACAGGGAACAAACAATACCATCTTAAAGTTACAGAAAAGACCTGTATTTGGGTGCCCCTATGGCTATTCTTCTGCTACAAATGTATCTTAATAAACTACTGTAAGCTATAAATGAGTGAATAATACCGCTATAGAATGACTAAATAATACCACCATTCAGTGATCAATTACAAAAATATCAAGACCTAATTATACTATGTTATAGTAACCAGAAATACCTCTACACTTCTATACTTTTACTACATACAGTATATGCTACCAGCAACTGAGATATACCGTATTTGACTGATTATTCACCAAATAATGCTGCTATACAGAGACCAAATAATACCATCTAAAATTGACTGAAAATACCTCTACCTCTGCACCCCTGTAGCTATTCTTATGCTATAAACATATTTTATTAAGCACTGTATGCTTTACATGACTAAATAAAACCACTATAGAGTGACTAAATAATAGACTAAATAGTGCCACTGTACAATAATCAAATACTACTATACAGTGACCAAATAGTACCCAAAACACCTCTACCTCTGCACCACATTTAGCTACAAACATATCACCAAATAATACCACTATACAGAGACCAAATAGTACCGTCTTAAAATGTACGAAACTTTCTGTGTCCTCCTTTAGCTATTCTTCAGCTACAAATGTAAATCCTCTAACAGTGTGAGCTATAAATGACCATATAATACGACCATAGAGTAACCAAAAATACCCACATACTGTGTTCATATTCTACCCTACAGCGAATAAACAACATGATCTTATATTGACCGAAAATACATCCACCTCTGCCGATTTATAGCTATGCCCATGCTATAAATGTATCTTCTCAAAAATGGTGAGCTATGTGTGACTAAATAATACCGCCACACAGTAACCAAAAAATACAACCGTCCATGATTGACTTCTAAACTGTGAGTGAACAATACCGTCCACTCTCAATTATACAGTACATGAAAGGTAGGTTACTTACAATTGTGCCCCATTACCGCCACCAAAGTAAAAGAAAGGTCCTGGACCCCGTTGCTCATCCGGCCTCTTCTCTGGGAGATGGGATGGCTTGTGTTGAGCTGTGGATGTTTCCATTTTCGATGCCTCTGAAGCCTCTGCCTCTGCCGCCTCCAATCCAGCTTTTTAGGATAAGATAAGTGATAGGGTAAATGCCAAGTTGTACTCGTCATTCCTCTGTATTGTAGAGTCATTTATCCAGCGCCATGTTTGTCTGCGCCAGATTGCTAACACACATATATTCATTCAACCTCAGACCTGAAGATCATGTCAACACCAGAAAACGCCGGCTATGGCAAAAGGATGCCAATGATGAGTCCATCCCAGATAAAAGGCAATGACTCTGAGGATGTTACTGTGGGGAAAGGAGGACATGCAAAGTATTCATAGCGGTAGCCTGATGTTATTATACTGTACCCCAAGTCTATAGCCGCTGATGCTGGTCGCAATCTAACAACAAAGTAAGTAATACAAAATCATTTTCGTTAATCAGCACAATGTGTCTGTGTACTGTATTATCACCGCCAAATAGTGATTGAATAATACCATCATACCGTGACTTAATACTACCATACAGTTGCTCAATGTTACCATCATAAAGTGACTGAATAATACTACCACACAGTAACTAAATACTACTATACAGCAACTGAATAATACCACCATAGAGTAGCTGAATAATACTACCATACAGTGACTCAATACTACCATACAGTAATTGAATACTACTATAGTGTGACTGAATAATATTACCATACAGTGACTTAATACTGCCGTACAGTAACTGAATACTACCGTAGTGTAACTGAATATTACCATACAGTGACTCAATACTACGTACAGTAATTGAATACTGCTGTAGTGTGACTGAATAATACCACCATGCAGTGACTCAATAATACTATCATACGAAAATTGAATGATACAACCATATAGTGATTGACTAATACCGCAACACAGTAATAATTCTACCATACAGTAACTGAATAATACAAAGACTGAATAATACCACCGTATATTAACCGAGTAATACTACCATAGGGTAACTAAATACTACCGTACACTGACTCAATAATATCACCTTAGACTAACTCAGTAAAACTAACATACAGTAATTTAATACCACCATACAGTGACTCAAAAATATAGCCATGCAGTGAATGAATAATACAATACAGTAATAGCACTATCCTAAAATGACTCAATACTATATTAATAATACAATACAATGATTGAAAAATACCACCATACACAGACTGAATAATACCACCATACAATGATTGAATAATACCACCATACAATGATTCAGTCATACCACCATACACGGACTGAATAATACCACCATACAATGATTGAATAATACCACCATACAATGATTGAATAATACCACCATACAATGATTCAGTCATACCACCATACACGGACTGAATAATACCACCATACAATGATTGAATAATACCACCATACAATGATTGAATAATACCACCATACAATGATTCAGTCATACCACCATACACGGACTGAATAATACCACCATACAATGATTGAATAATACCACCATACAATGATTGAATAATACCACCATACAATGATTCAGTTATACCACCATACACGGACTGACTAATACAACCATACACTAGCTGAATAATACTGCTATACAATGATTGAATAATACCCCCATACACGGACTGAATAATGCTACCATACCGTGACTGAATATTACCACCTACAATGATTGAGTAATACCACCATACACGGACTGAATAATACCACCATACGGTGACTGAAAATTACGACCATACACTGATTAAATAATACTATCACATTGCAACTAAATTGATTAACTGTATATCAATTAATGAATGATGATTACTACCATTCTGTAGCTATGAAGTAGGTATTACTACCATACAACGAATGCATTATAACGCTGTCGAGTGACCACCAAATATCTGCTAAATAGTGCTACTAAATAGGAACTGGATATTACTATCATACAGTGACCCTCAGAGGAATACCACCATAAAATGACAATATAATAACACTATAAAGTGATAGAATAAAATTACCACCGTACATTGATCAAATACCACCATGCCATAACCAAAGTATGCCACCACGGAATAGCCAAATAATATCAGTCACTAACTAATATTACCATAGTGAGTATTACTACCATATAGTAAATAAATAATACCGTTATACAGTGACTAAATATTACCATCATACCATGACTGACTATGATCACTAGTATTGAGGGAGTGTGTTCGGATTAGGTGTTATCTGAGCATGCTTGTGCCTAATCGAGTATTTTCGGCATGCTCAAAAGATATGCTTGAGTCACAGGTGTTCGACAGCCACAACACATATAGGCAATTGTATGCAGCAGAATCTCAAATTTCTGAGAACCTACTCTGACCATGGATGACCGTAGAGCAGCACTTGTTACTGGAATTCGATCTTATCACATGGCCTGGAGAAAATTATACCACAAATGTGTATTTTATGGATTTTTTCATATTTCTTTTAGGAGAACCAGATGTAATAAGGCTGAATGCGAATCCGGAAATGTCAGGCGGCAGCGGTTACAAATAGATGTATCTAGGGCATTACATGGCTAGTTCCAGTAGTGCCTGTGATGACTCACCCGCCGCGTAATGAGCAAGCACAACGCGCTTCGCGCTCCTCTTTCTGTTTAATCAGGGGACTTAGCAATAATGAGCTTTACGTGATAAAAAGCTGATTAGAGGGTTTCTTTTCCTTTAACACTTCATGGTATGATCAAGGCCAGATTATAATCCCAGGCTTTAAATTAGTATAATCAGAGCAACAAGTAAAAATTGAAGAGAAACCTTATTAACTTTCCAAGGATGGGTGGGTTCACATATTTATGGCTACCCAATGTTTCTGCACCACTCTGGAGTGAAAGTAAAGTCAGAAGGGATCACATTATTGTCTACATGGCTCTGGAGAGATTGGCCACCAGATTTCACAATACAAGCTGCATTTATTAATAGGTAGCTCTTTTAGACCTGATGCAGCCAGTGTATTTGCTTTGACAATCCTGAATGGCTGCAGTTTCCTCCAGGCTGACCTGACTGACAGCTCCTCAGTGTCCCTGCTGCTGTTAAATCTCTGCCCAAGCTAGTCTAATTGATAGCTTCTCAGTGTCCCTCCTCCCTGCTGCTGTTAAATCTCCATCCGCCTATTTTAATTGATAGCTCCTCAGAGTCCCTCCTCTCTGCTACTGTTAAAGCTCCACCCACCTTGTCTAATTGATAGCTCCTCAGTGTCCCTCCTCCCTACTGCTGTTAAATCTTCACCCACGTACTCTAATTGATAGCTCCTCAGTATCCCTCCTCCCTGCTGCTGTTAAATCTCCATCCACCTAGTCTAATTGATAGCTCTTCAGTGTCCCTCCTCCCTACTGCTGTTAAATCTCCACCCACCTAGTCTAATTGATAGCTCCTCAGTGTCCCTCCTCCCTACTGCTGTTAAATCTCCACCCACCTAGTCTAATTGATATCTCCTCAGTGTCCCTCCTCCCTGCTGCTGTTAAATCTCTGCCCAAGCTAGTCTAATTGATAGCTTCTCAGTGTCCCTCCTCCCTGCTGCTGTTAAATCTCCATCCACCTATTTTAATTGATAGCTCCTCAGTGTCCTTCCTCCCTACGGCTGTTAAATCTTTACCTACCTAGTCTAATTGATAGTTCCTCAGTGTGCCTCCTCCCTGCAGCTGTTAAATTTCCAACCACTTAGTCTAACTTAAAGCTCCTCAGTGTCCCTCCTCCCTGCTGCTGTTAAATCTCCGCCCACGTAGTCTAATTGATAGCTCCTCAGTGTCCCTCCTCCCTGCTGCTGTTAAATCTCCATCCACCTAGTTTAATTGATAGCTCCTCAGGGTCCCTCCTCTCTGCTGCTGTTAAATCTCTGCCCACCTAGTCTAATTGATAGCTCCTCAGGGTCCCTCCTCCCTGCTGCTGTTAAATCTCCGCCCTCCTAGTCTAATTGATAGCTCCTCAGTGTCCCTCCTCCCTACGGCTGTTAAATCTTGCCTACCTAGTCTAATTGATAGTTCCTCAGTGTGCCTCCTCCCTGCAGATGTTAAATCTCTGCCCACCTAGTCTAATTGATAGCTCCTCAGTGTCCCTCCTCCCTGCTCGTGTTAAATCTCCACCCACGTAGTCTAATTCAGGGGTCCCCAACTCCAGTCCTCAAGGCCCACCAACATGTCATGTTTTCAGGATTTCCTTAGTCTTGCCCAGGTAATAATTGCATCACCTGTGCAATGCAAAGGAAATCCTGAAAACATGACCTGTTGGTGGGCCTTGAGGGCTGGAGTTGGGGACCCCTGGTCTAATTGATAGCTCCTCAGTGTCCCTCCTCCCTACAGCTGTTAAATCTCCACCCACCTAGTTTAGCTTAAAGCTCCTCAGTGTCCTTCCTCCCTGCTGCTGTTAAATCTCCACCCACCTAGTTTAACTTAAAGTTCCTCAGTGTCCCTCCTCCCTGCTGCTGTTAAATCTCCACCCACGTAGTCTAATTGATAGCTCCTCAGTGTCCCTCCTCCCTACTGCTGTTAAATCTCCACCCACCTAGTTTAACTTAAAGCTCCTCAGTGTCCCTCCTCCCTGCTGCTGTTAAATCTCCACCCACCTAGTTTAACTTAAAGCTCCTCAGTGTCCCTCCTCCCTGCTGCTGTTAAATCTCCACCCACCTAGTTTAACTTAAAGCTCCTCAGTGTCCCTCCTCCCTGCTGCTGTTAAATCTCCACCCACGTAGTCTAATTGATAGATCCTCAGTGTCCCTCCTCCCTGCTGCTGTTAAATCTCCACCCACCTAGTCTAATTGATAGCTCCTCAGTGTCCCTCCTCCCTGCTGCTGTTAAATCTCCACCCACCTAGTTTAACTTAAAGCTCCTCAGTGTCCCTCCTTCCTACTGCTGTTAAATCTCCACCCCCCTAGTCTAATTGATAGCTCCTCAGTGTCCCTCCTCCCTGCTGCTGTTAAATCTCCACCCACCTAGTCTAATTGATAGCTCCTCAGTGTCCCTCCCCCTGCTGCTGTTAAATCTCCACCCACTTAGTCTAATTGATAGCTCCTCAGTGTCCCTCCCCCTGCTGCTGTTAAATCTCCACCCACCTAGTCTAATTGATAGCTCCTCAGTGTCCCTCCTCCCTGCTGCTATTAAATCTCCACCCACCTAGTTTAATTGACAGCTCCTCAGTGTCCCTCCTCCCTGCTGCTGCTTAGATCTCACACTGCCCAGTGCAAGCTGCAGCCTTCAGTCAGGTTGGGTGGAAGCGTTTTGAATATATTTACACTCAAGACCTCTCACTTTTGGTGGCAGAATTAACAATCCATAGAAAAACGACATCTGTGCTGGTTTCCTGCTCATATAGAATGGGAACGCTGCAGCCAATCAGTGTATTTTCTTTCTCTTTTTTCATTACAACCCCCTGGGCAAATGGATCTTAGTTGCAAATGTGTTGTAAAGCACTTAGAGTTTTTTTGCTTAGTTTGTCTGCTCCAAAAGCTGCACACAAAAATGTGCACATAGCCTTTGGGTGTGTTCACATTGAGTGTTTTTTGCTGAGTTTTTTGGAGTAGTTTCTGCTTCAAAAATCAACCAACAACTTAATAAAATCTGCTCCGATTGTGAGGTCATCATCAAAAATATTGGTGAAATCTTCTTTTAAAACCAAGATAACACAATTTTGTAAATAATTTAATGAACGACACACATCTCTGAACATACCTGGTAAAATCCGTGAGTCTGAGCAAAGCTGACTCCTCCTTTTCTTTTTTGCGGTGGAAGGTCCTTTTCTTGAAGACCTCGGAACCTTCACGGTTTGGCTTGTAGACCGATGATGGCTTTTTTCCCGTGAAGGATTATTTTCCGTCCACTCGTCTTTGTCATGATTGGCTGCGGATGGTGTTGCTTCTTTTATAGCATCCTTTGTATTGTTTTGCCTTTCATCTTTTTTGACTCCCTCTGGCTCAGGATGATGGTTTGATGTATCGTACAATCGTTGCTGTGAGGTTTCCTGCTTTGGCTCAGGTGGACCGCTCTTCAGCTGCATATCGGGAGAGTCCAGGTCTGAGTCGTGAACCTAGGCCATTGTGCTAGTTTGTTATTCGAGGGTGGGGAATAAAATTTAGAAAACTTTAGAAACATAGAACACAATTAAACATTACGGATATGTGCACACAGAGGTCTTCTAGAAATTTTTGAAGCAGAAACTCAACGTTTTTGAGGAGTATTTGAGAGATTTTGCTCAGTTTCCGCTCCAAAAGGACTCCATGTGAACATAGCAAGGGTCTGCTCCAAAAACTTCCCAAAAAATACCCTTAAGCCATGTTTACACAATTTTTCTTAGCGTTTTCTTAGTGGGCACTACTTCCGGAAACGCTCTTTTTGGGGGGAGGATGAATTTGTAACAGAGCCACTGACAAAAAAACAACAACACAGCCAGCAGTGAATCTATTCAGTATAAAGATGGCACATGTTTTCCTAACGTGGATTTGCCTAAGAAAACTTGACAACAAAAAAAAGCGTTCTGTGCACATACCCTTAAACTATATATTTTTAGGACTTTTTTGGGAGTGGAATTGCTCCAAAGTCATCCTCCAAAACTACTTCTGAATTGTTTGGGGAACTCTTCCTTCTCATTTATAGGGAATATCCACCATGTCGTTCTTATGAGAAGTTTTTGAGAGTAAAGATTCTGAAAAATGTCTGCTGGGCAAAAAATAATTTAAAAAAAGTCACGTTTTTGATGGACCTTCTGATCTAGTCCAAACTAGGCACTGTCCGATCAAAAGACTGCAAAAAAAAAAACATCCCAAACTCTTCGTAATCTCTTCAAGAAAAGAAAAACTCATCCAAAATTCCCTGAAGTGGTTTTCGCTTGAAAAAAAACGAGTCGTTTTTGACCGTCTCAATAAACTCTGTATGGTTATGCGCTCGCAAAGTCTTTCTGCTGAATTTTTGGAGAAAAATCTGAGCAGAAACGTCACGTTTTTGAGGAGTTTTGAGATTTGGAGGAGGATTCGGAGAGTTTCAGCTCAATTTCAGCTTCAAAAAAACCTCCTAAAAAAAAATCAGTGTGCCCATAGGCTGCGACTATAATCTTCCTATAATTTCCACTTCTAATTGTTTGCCTAGGCACAAGTACGGCCATGGGGGTCACTGCATTGTTTTATTGGCTGATTTTAGAAATAGAATCTACGAAAAACATCACAATGGCAAAGATGGGGTAGGTGATTCGTAGAACAGTCTTAGAAATTATTTTATAGACGTCATTTGGGAAATACTTGCTTGAGAAAGCTTTGTGTGAGGCCTAAATATTGGACTGACTACTGTCAGTAAACAAGTTATTTGTTGCCCATAGCAACCAATCACAGCACAGCTTTCGTTTTATCAGAGCAGTTTAAAAAATGAAAGCCGAGCTCAGATTGGTTGCTATGGGCAGCAGAAACAATTACAGGGTACCGCTCAATTGACGTTTGGGCCTTATCACTCCCGTTGTCAACGGCTTGTTTCACCACAGCCTGTCATGTCAGCGCGTAGGGACGTAGACAAGGGGAATGGCAACCATAGATTGTCGTGCCAAATATAGACAAGTCAAGAGCCCATTCCTGACATGGGGGGAGTCAGCGATCAGAACTAGCCCCTATCGCTGCTGTGTAACCGATTAAATGGCGCTGTCATTCTCTAACAGAGGCAATTAAGTAGCACAAACTTGTTGGGGTGTCTGTTCGGTCACCCATCGCCCCTCCCCTTTTGATGAGATCGGTTGCCATGGCATCCAGTGGCTGCCATCTTGGTACTCCCGTGAAGCCAGGCCAAGGGCTTTATAGGAGACGGTGCATTTCACTATGTACAGTAAAACCGAAAGACTTGCAGTATATAGTACAAGCGATCAAAGAAAGAATTGAAGGTTCAGGTCCCCTCGGGGGTCTAAAAAATAAATAGAAAGTTGTAAAGAAAAGTTAAAGATTTTTAAAAAAAAAAGTTTTTAATGCCCCCCTATTTAAAAAAAAAATAAAGAAATTATGATAATATTATAATCCGCCATGTCTGTACAAGTTCAGGCTATCAAAATATACAATTATTTAACCCATAGTAAAAAAAAATCAAAACTTCAGAATTGCTGTTTTTTTTTTTAGTCCCGCCCCTTCCCACCAATATGCAAAAAAAAATGTAATATGTGCCCCAAAATAACATCAGTTAAATTTACAACTCAACAGGCAAAATACAAACCTGAGCCCAGCTCCAGATTTGGGGTTTCAAAAAATGGCAGCATATTTTTTTTATTTTGTTATTTTTTTTACAAAAGATTAAATTTTTTAACTACTAAAATATATTTAAAAAAATGCAAGTTTGGTATCGAGGAAATTGTACTGAGCTGCAGAATTATACTGTCAGGTCATTCTTACTGCACAGTGAAAGCCATAAAATAAAAACCCAAAAAACAAGGTTGTAATTGCTTTTTTTTTTTTTTACATTTGACAGCAAATTTCCTTTTTTTTCAGTATATTGTATGGTAAAATGAATGATGTCATTTAAAGGAACAAGTACTAGTTTTTTTTTCTTTGCATGTATTTGGGGCAAAAAGTCATTTTGACATTTGAGTTTTATTAAAAATGTTCCATCATTTGATTTTTCCAAGTTTTCTGTTTCCTAACATTCCTCCTTAAAGTATTTTGTGTCAATAAAATCAGCTGAGACGGGCTCATAAAAGATAGATAAAAGGATTACAAACTCTCTTCACCAGACAGTCATATTGAGCTCACTGATGGATCCTCAGTTAACTCGTTCTGCAGCCAGCAATAAACAGTGCAACACGGAGATTACAGAAGGCAAACATTTTTAATGAAACTCAATTGCAAAAGAATATTTTCTGGCAACAATTGAATGAGTTCAAGTAATAAATAAATTGTGGACAACCTCTTTTCTACACTGGGTAGCCCCTTTAAGAGTGGAAATACTTTGCAATAAGGCTTAAAGGGAATCTGTCAGCAGGTTTTTGCTATGTAATCTAAAGACATCAATAGATAGAGGATGAAACACAGAATTCAGGGATGTGTCACTTGTCAAAGTGTGTGCTGTTGTTTACTAACTGTGAAGAATTTATCACTAAGGCTGGTTTCACATTTGCATTTTTTGCCGCTGCGTTTTAGCTCAAAAAACGCATGCTTTTTTTTTCTATACTTAACATTAAAAACGCATGCTTTTTTTGCATGCGTTTTGCCGCGTTTTGACGACGCATGCGTCGTTTCTATGCTTGCGTTTTGTTGCGGAAATGCAACATGTAGTAATTTCTGGAGGCGTTTTTTGCCGCAAAAAAACGCATGCTGTCTATGTATTGCTGTCTATGTAAACGCATGCGTTTTTAAGCACATGCGTTTGCATGCGTTTTTAAACGCATGCGTTTCAATAGAAGAATACACACTGATAAGCCAACCCCCAACCCTAACCCTAACCCTAAACAGATCCTAACCCTAACCCTAACCCTAAAGGGATCCTAACGCTAACTCTAACCCTAACCCTAAAGGGATCCTAACCCTAACCCTAGGGATCCTAACCCTAACCCTAACCCTAGGGATCCTAACCCTAACCCTAGGGACCCTAACCCTAACCCTAGGGATCCTAACCCTAACCCTAGGGATCCTAACCCTAACCCTAACCCTAGGGATCCTAACTCTAACCCTAACCCTAGCTATTTCTGTTTATAGTGGGTTTTCTAGTTGATTTTAATGATTGGCAGCTGTCACACACTTCTCATCATGCGTTTCAAAAATGCAAACGCAGGAAAAAACGCATGTAAACGCATGTTTGCACGCGTTGACATGCGTTTTTTTCACCACCTGCGTTTGCGTTTAAAACGCTGCGTTTTTAAACGTAAATGTGAAACTAGCCTAAGAGATTAACATTTTTGGACTTGACTAGCAACGCCCCCTCTTGTGATAAGCACCTCCTCTTTATGGACAGAGATCCTGGTGTGGGCGGAGTTAGCTTTCTCAGCTCTGCTGCAGTCTGTATATAAAAGCTGTGATTGTGTCAGAACCGCCTCACCCAGTAAACTAAGTGATACATCGTTGGATTCAGCTTCTCTTTGCCTACATCATGCTGCTGTCAGATGAGATGGCAAAAACCTGCTGACAGATTCCCTTTAAACTGTTGGCTGCACCCCAGATGGCGAAGCACAAGACACCAAAGCCTACAGGTGATTTTTCACATGTTGGTTTTGCCAGGAGCGCCTGGTGCAGGGATCTCAGATTTAGTTGCTTTCTTCTGCTCCTTTTGCAGGTCATTGTATACCCGGAAAAAAGGGCAAGTGTGAATACAACAGAAAAGACAATGACCTGGGTGAAATCCAATCTACCTATACTGGAAACTGGAGACCTGACATGCCAAGTTACTTATTAATAAAAAAAAAAAAATAAGAAAGAAAAAAGAAAGCTGCTGGCATGAATGAAAACGAAAAACAGACGACGGCTCATAACTTTCTAATCAAAAGGAACATTTTGCACTTGCCAAAAGCCGATCTCCTGCCCATAAACCGGGCAGCCAGAAGTAGTTGTGTTACTTTCTTGGATGAAATTTCATATGGCGCTTAGGTTCCGAAATGACCTCATCTGTCTTACGACAGTGAAGGGTTGTGAAGAATGACTTGGCCGGGACTCCGGTGCTAATTTCTATTCTGTCAGCACTGATTATTACGCTCTACGCTCTACATAAATGATGACAAGTCGCGGCCAATTCACTTCGAAATATTAGGCGCTTCACAGGGTCCTATGGAAGTCTTCCAGCGATCAGACGATCCGTTCACATCGGGCTGCTGAAATCTCCACTGATCAAGCTCTAAGACCCCATTCAGACATCCGTTTTTCACATTCACGATGCAGAATGACCCAACTGAGGATCGGTCAGCGAGCTCCAATGGGAGAGTTTGAAACTGGTAATTGACTTTGTCTCAGCTCATCTCCTCTGATTTATGACCACAGACCACATCAAAGTTTAATGTGCTGGAAAATAAAATGTTGGTAAAAGCAAAACGGTGCAACATTTTTAATGAAACCGAATTGCGATTGTATTCTAGAAAACTAAAAAAATTAATTCTAAACAAATCAAATTTGCTAAGAATTTGCTAAAAATGTAAGGATTCAACCAAACGTCTCCAGCCATTTTGCTGGAAAGGGGTTAAAAAAAAAATTAAACTCACCTATCCCCAGCCCCTCACTTGTCCAACTAAAAAGCTCCTCTCCACCCCAGTCCTGTCCTCAGACATTTGCTTGGGCATGTCGGATTTCCACTGACCGATCCTTTTGTTCTCTGGGAGATGAGTCGCTGTATGAGGAGGCCTGCAGTGTCTCTCTCATAGGGAAGTGTGGAGGACTCTGGAGAGATAGTGTGGAGGACTCTGGAGAGATAGTGTAGGGGACTCTAGAGAGACAGTGTGGGGGACTCTGGAGAGATAGTGTGGGGACTCTGGAGGGATAGTGTGGGGAGTCTGGAGAGACAGTGTGGAGGACTCTGGAGAGATAGTGTGGGGGACTCTGGAGAGAGTGTGGGGGACTCTGGAGAGACAGTGTGGGGGACTCTGGAGAGATAGTGTAGGGGACTCTGGAGAGACAGTGTGGGGGACTCTGGAGAGATAGTGTGGGGGACTCTGGAGAGACAGTGTGTGGAACTCTGGAGAGATAGTGTGGGGGACTCTGGAGAGACAGTGTGGGGGACTCTGGAGGGATAGTGTGGGGAGTCTGGAGAGACAGTGTGGGGTACTCTGGAGAGATAGTGTAGGGGACTCTGGAGAGATAGTGTGTGGAATTCTGGAGAGACAGTGTGGGTGACTCTGGAGAGACAGTGTGGGGAACTCTGGAGAGAGTGTGGGGGAATCTGGAGAGACAGTGTGGGAGACTCTGGAGAGATAGTGTGGGAGACTCTGGAGAGAGTGTGGGGGAATCTCGAGAGATAGTGTGGGGGACTCTGGAGAGAGTGTAGCAGACTCTGGAGAGATAGTGTAGGGGACTCTGGAGAGAGTGTGGCAGACTCTGGAGAGATAGTGTAGGGGACTCTGGAGAGACAGTGTGGAGGACTCTGCAGAGATAGTGTGGGGGACTCTGGAGAGATAGTGTGGGGGACTCTGGACAAATAGTGTGGGAACTCTGGAGAGATAATGTGGGGAACTCTGGAGAGAGTGTGGGGGACTCTGGAGAGATAATGTGGGGGACTCTGGAGAGAGTGTGGCAGACTCTTGAGAGATAGTGTAGGGGACTCTGGAGAGACAGTGTGGAGGACTCTGCAGAGATAGTGTGGGGGACTTTGGAGAGATAGTGTGGGGGACTCTGGACAAATAGTGTGGGAACTCTGGAGAGATAATGTGGGGAACTCTGGAGAGATAGTGTGGGGGACTCTGGAGAGATAACGTGGGGGACTCTGGAGAGATAGCGTGGGGAACTCTAGAGAGATAGCATGGGGGACTCTGGAGAGATAGCGTGGGGGACTCTGGAGAGATAGCGTGGGGAACTCTAGAGAGATAGCATGGGGGACTCTGGAGAGATAGCGTGGGGGACTCTGGAGAGATAGCTGTTAGCTGAACGATGGCCGAATGATCGTTCATCCAACAACTAGACATTGTGCATGTGGGTGCAGGGGGGTTAAAGGGAAGCTATAGTCAGAAAATGACCTATTGTCTAAAATATATTTTTAGGTTAAGTGCAATGTTTTAAACATTTTGACTTTTTTCATATCACGATCTGCATTAAAAATAAAAAATAGAAATATTGCAATTTTCACATTGACCACTGGGGCTTTTATAGACTGTAATTTCCTGTTATTTCAGAAAACAACACATGTACATAGTCACAAGGAGCTGACTATGATCTTATAATTTGTATTGAAGTACTTTTTAAGCCTGTGCAAAGATCATTATGAAGGGAAGGGGAGCAGTCAGCTGTGACATCGCCTATTGTGATTGGTTATCCACTGTATATATAGAGGTGTTATCAGTCATTGTGCAGGAGGAGGTGAGCTGTGACATCACCTATTGTGAATGGTGGATTCTGTGTTATATACTGTATATAGAGGTGTTATCAGCCATTGTACAGGAGGAGGAGGTGAGCTGTGACATCACCTATTGTGAATGGTGGATCCTGTGTTATCTACTGTATATAGAGGTGTTATCAGTCATTGTACGGGAGGAGGAGGTGAGCTGTGACATCACCTATTGTGAATGGTGGATCCTGTGTTATCTACTGTATATAGAGGTGTTATCAGTCATTGTACAGGAGGAGGAGGTGAGCTGTGACATCTCGTATTGTGAATGGTGGATCCTGTGTTATCTGTGTTATGTGGGGATTCCCTAGCAACCAGGCAACCCCCACATGTACTCAGGCTGGCTAACAGATGTAAATCATTCAGCTGCGGTGATGAAAACTAAATCTCCGAGCACTTACAAATACTCGGAGACCACCCGAGCGTGCACGGGAAAACCCGAGCAACGAGTATATTCGCTCATCACTAGTTATCAGTCATTGTAAAGGAGTAGGAGGTGTGCTGTGACATCACCTATTGTGATTGGTGGATCTCTTGTTATTTAAGATATTTAGAGATGTTACTGTCACAAGGTTACCGCAACAGAGAGGAGCCAGAAGACCACAGCGTCTGATTGCCACTACTCCTGCGCTGAAAAGAAGCACTTCACCTTCTTTTTAAATGTGTTAATTTCTTTTGGCAGTACAGGGGTTAATTGACCATGTCTTGGAGTCTGAGCTCTCAGCTGAGCCTCGGTTAGCCACTCCCTTCTCCTTTATAATCTGGGTCCCGATTGACACCGATGTCAAAGCTAGCTTTTGCTGCATAGCTTGGAAGAGAGGTGTTTTTGGGGGGCTTTTTATGATATGACATTTGGAAGAGTTATCTGTGACTGTTGCATGGGTTTGTTAGTGTGATAATTCCCTTCCTTTCTCTTACTTTTTCCCCATCCTCTACTCCCCGGTGCATTCCTCTGTTATAGATGAGTGAATATTTGTATTCCTGGTATTTCCAGTTACCCTTGTTCATGTTGCCTTGTTCGATGGGTTGGTGTACTGCGATGCAGGGCAGCTCCCCTCTTCCCTGTGTGGGGAAGGGAACAGACAGAAGGCTGATTCAGGAGATAAGGCAAAGCTGGCGGCCCTGGCATCTTCACCTTCAGAAGTATCCTGGGGAATAGGGCAAGCTAGGGCGCCCCCTAATGTTAGGGACAGGGAAGGAGCCTCTGATCCCGGGTCACCCGACAGCTGAGTTGTGACAGTTACCTTTCATTCTAATCCTGCATCTGATGATAAGAAAACTGCTGAAAACTCTTCCTCAAAGGACTGTTAGTATATTGTTAAAAAAGCAAGTGGCCAGTGGAAAAATTACAAGATTGCTGATTGTGTTTCTTTATAAAAATCATGATCTAGAAAAAATGCCACGTTGGGGTACTTAAATAAAAATACCTATAACACAAGAATTATTTTCTATTATAGCTTCTCTTCAAGCCTTAGATCAGAGATTGCTTTGCCTGAATTGTCATTGCTGGCAGTCATGATGGACCCACCATGAGGGACACGTGAGCGATAAGGGAATCTCCATTTAATCGGCTAAATTTCCGGTTGATTCTTCGAAGAGTCTCAGTTGAAATTGAGTTGATTAAATCCATCATTGTCCATACCTGAAGCTTAATATCTGTAAGAATAGACTCTGGCTCCAAAATAAACTCCAAAACCTAAGAAGCTCCGTATACAATGGCCCTAATAAAGGTGTCATACGATCACAGGAAAGAGGAGGCTGAGCCGTTTCCTGGGATCACATCCACACCCTAGGCTTCTCCAGCAGACTGAGACATACAACACTCCTGTTTTCTCACACAAGTCAAATTTCTTTTTTTCAGGGACTATTAATAGAAGCCAAGAATGGAGCAGGCTCCGGGGGTCATCCTTTTGTTCCACTAGAATTCTCTTTATATAGGAGATATTATAGGACTACAAAGGAAATGCAGATGTCTGCTCACCGTCAAGATCTGGACCTCAAAATTCGAGCTCAGCGGCACTACCATTTAGACACCAAGAGCTGCTTAACTCATTGATTGGCGGCAGCTCTGTTGATATGATGTCAGAGCTGCAGACAAATAGCAGAGATTGGTGGCAGTGCCACTGAGCTCAATGATTGGTTACAGAGCTGTTGACCTGATGTCCGTGAGGTCCAAGATCTCAGAAGCTATTGAGAGCCAGTGCTGTACCCAAAGAGGGTAAGTTTTTTTATATAACTAATATAAACACAGAATACACTGGCGCTATATAAGTACACACAATGGAGGTCACACCCGTGCTGCTGGTAAATCAGACAGATACTGTGCTAAATCTGTCAGGGGAATAAAAGACAATAAAACTAAGAGAGATACCGCGCTACAAGTGGCCAAGACCTAACTGAAAAGATAAGTACATATAGATAAAATCAACCTAATACCCTGAAAAAATGGGGCCGATACACCCAGTATAGATAGACCGTGCGGGATGTATAATCCCAAATTCTGCCTGCAAAGTAGCCTGATAAGATAGTAACTATTAGGACTAAACTGCTACCGTAACAGGAAATAATGACTGCTATATGGCAGGCACACTTACCTGCCCAGCTGAGGGAGGTATGTAGGAGAGGTCCGGCGGTTAGTAGAGATGCAGGGTACCGATTAAATGTGCTGGCCTGTTCCCTGCCCCGCTTAGGGAGGTCTGTAGGAGAAGTCTGGCAGTTAGTAGGAATGCAGGGAGCCGATGAAATGTGCTAGCCTGTAGCGGTGCTCACTCCGACTCAAGGTGGGCGAGCGTGCCCCAATGTCTATGTTTGCAAGTGCTAGGTGGGGGGTGCGTGGAGCTCCGTGCAGCGCCAGAGACGTATATAATATGGGCTGAAAGTGCACACTCCCAGCTGCAATATGATAGTTTCCACATCCAAATCGGAGAAAGGGTTTAGGAATCATAGCTCTGTAATGCATAGTGTCCTCTTTTTCAAGGGACCAAAAGTAATTGCACAATGGACTCTAAGGGCTGCAATTAACTCTGAAGGCGTCTCCCTCGTTAACCTGTAATCAATGAAGTAGTTAAAAGGTCAGGGGTGGATTCCAGGTGTGTGGTTTTGCATTTGGAAGCTGTTGCTGTGAGCAGACAACATGCGGTCAAAGGAACTCTCAATTGAGGTGAAGCAGAACATCCTGAGGCTGAAAAAAAGAAAAAATCCATCAGAGAGATAGCAGACATGCTTGGAGTAGCAAAATCAACAGTTGGGTACATTCTGAGAAAAAAGGAATTGACTGGTGAGCTTGGGAACTCAAAAAGGCCTGGGCGTCCACGGATGACAACAGTGGTGGATGATCGCCGCATACTTAATTTGATGAAGAAGAACCCGTTCACAACATCAACTGAAGTCCAGAACACTCTCAGTGAAGTAGGTGTATCTGTCTCTAAGTCAACAGTAAAGAGAAAACTCCATGACAGTAAATACAAAGGGTTCACATCTAGATGCAAACCATTCATCAATACCAAAAATAGACAGGCCAGAGTTAAATTTGCAGAAAAACACCTCAAGAAGCCAGCTCAGTTCTGGAAAAGTATTCTATGGACAGATGAGACAAAGATCAACCTGTACCAGAATGATGGGAAGAAAAAAGTTTGGAGAAGAAAGGGAACGGCACATGATCCAAGGCACACCACATCCTCTGTAAAACATGGTGGAGGCAACGTGATGGCATGGGCATGCATGGCTTTCAATGGCACTGGGTCACTTGTGTTTATTGATGACATAAGAGCAGACAAGAGTAGCCGGATGAATTCTGAAGTGTACCGGGATATACTTTCAGCCCAGATTCAGCCAAATGCTGCAAAGTTGATTGGACGGCGCTTCATAGTACAGATGGACAATGACCCCAAGCATACAGCCAAAGCTACCCAGGAGTTCATGAGTGCCAAAAAGTGGAACATTCTGCAATGGCCAAGTCAATCTCCAGATCTAAACCCAATTGAGCATGCATTTCACTTGCTCAAATCCAGACTTAAGACGGAAAGACCCACAAACAAGCAAGACCTGAAGGCTGCGGCTGTAAAGGCCTGGCAAAGCATTAAGAAGGAGGAAACCCAGCGTTTGGTGATGTCCATGGGTTCCAGACTTAAGGCAGTGATTGCCTCCAAAGGATTTGCAACAAAATATTGAAAATAAAAATATTTTGTTTGGGTTATGTTTATTTGTCCAATTACTTTTGACCTCCTAAAATGTGGAGTGTTTGTAAAGAAATGTGTACAATTCCTACATTTTCTATCAGATATTTTTGTTCAACCCTTCAAATTAAACGTTACAATCTGCACTTGAATTCTGTTGTAGAGGTTTCATTTCAAATCCAATGTGGTGGCATGCAGAGCCCAACTCGCGAAAATTGTGTCACTGTCCAAATATTTCTGGCCCTAACTGTACATCCCGCACGGTCTATCTATACTGGGTGTATCGGCCCCATTTTTTCAGGGTATTAGGTTGATTTTATCTATATGTACTTATCTTTTCAGTTAGGTCTTGGCCACTTGTAGCGCGGTATCTCTCTTTGTTTTATTGTCTTTTATTCCCCTGACAGATTTAGCACAGTATCTGTCTGATTTACCAGCAGCACGGCTGTGACCTCCATTGTGTGTACTTATATAGCGCCAGTGTATTCTGTGTTTATATTATTTAGTAGTCTCTGTGCTTTTACACATAGGCAGCTCTAACATGGCTCTCAATGCTTTATGGGAGGATAGGGATTTGAGGTATTCATATATCAAACAACGCTTCATACCCACTGCACCTCCCCCGGTGGGCATGTGTCCTGCCAAGGACTTATTGAAAACTCTGGAAAAATTATTAAACATTGAAATGAGAGAAATGTGGGAGGTGGCTTCGTTAGAAAAATATGTACAAACTAATATAATTCCAAAAGGTTTAATCATTTATAAATGTCTAGCAAGTGACTTTGGTGACCCCAGTATTCGGGAAGAATGGGACATGATGTTCCACGATTTTTCAATGAAAGCTCTGCAGTTTATCATTGATAAACGGACACTAAATCTAAAAAACACCAGTCACCAAATAGTAAAAACCTTTAATGAACTTAAAGCATACAAACTTACTCAGGACAACAAGTCCCTCATCGACAGTATTCTACAGAGATTAAAAGATAAGGAGAAAGATATCATTGACAAAAAAATAAGGAAATTCAATAGAGACAATCTGCCCAACATAATGCCCCTTAATTCTGTGAGTCCAAACAACTCGTCACCAGTACCATCGAATTCTAAACAAACCAGAGGTGATCAATTTATAACATTAGATGAATATATTGGGACTCCCAGTATTGAAAGTGTTTCTTTGGAGTTTTCGATTTATGCCAACTCTAACTCCACCCAATACACTCCAGTGTCTGTGTGTAGAAGAGACATTTGGAATAAGGAATATTCCCCCCACCAGGTACTTAACACTTCAATAGAGATGACAAACATGGTATGCACGGCTTATGAGCCCCTTCTCCCGCATGACACATGTATCGAGGAGAACACCAATCCTATTAATACGAGTAATAGATTTACCCCTCTGGCATTGGAGATGGAAGCCGGGACCCCATTTCGTTTCCGGTAAACGAGGAGCCCCACTCAAACAACACTCCGAATATCAGTACAGGCCCACGAAATACCAACAGGGGTGCTATCCCTAAAACGAATAAGGGTATAACTAGTAATAAAGAAGGCTCTAAAGGCAAGCAAGGAACCATAAGTAAAACTAATTGTGGCAGAGTGAGGAACTCGGTGTTGCCCAAAACCAGAGGGGCTGGAATACAACCACTTATTAACCAGGATTTTTTCCGGGTCAGACCCACAAAACAAAAACAAAAAGAGGCACCCGGGGTGGTAAACGTTATAAAAAGAAGGTAATGTGTCTAAATAAATTCCCACAACGAATATATAATTTAAGCTCCCATACATTATCAACCAATGAGATTTCCCTTCTACAGAAAGGCCTCAAATTTGCGCCCGTGAAACAAGCAAAGCCATTTAATTTATACATAAGTATGAAAAAGTATTTGAGGAATTTAGCCATCAAAAAATACTTTATCAAAAAAGGTCCATCTTTTATTAACTATAATCCTAATGGAACATCAGGGTATGTACACACCTCTCTGGCTAATCCATCAACATTTAACCCCACTCAAGAATATTCTAATGCCTTTCGGGTCTTTGATTCATTGGTTTCGCGGGACATTAGGAAACTCAACCAAAATAATTATAAATTTGCACCGCAAAATTTAACCCCACAGGAGAAACAAGCAATAAAGGACTTACAATCCAATAATAACATTATTGTACGTCCCGCCGATAAAGGCGGTGGTATTGTGGTATTAGATCACACCATGTACCACCATGAGTCCATGCGACTCCTGGAAGATCAAACCACATATCAAAAATTAAGTTATGATCCCACTAATCGCTTTATTGGGAAATTAAATATTTTGGCTCAAAGGGGTAAAACTAGTAGGATTATAAATAAAAAGGAATTTGGTTATATCATGAATAAAAATCCAAGTATAGCTATCTTCTATCACATACCTAAATTACATAAAAGTACAACTAACCCCCCAGGCAGACCCATAATATCGGGCATAAACAGTCAAACAGCCAACTTATCCAAATATGTCGATGTCCATCTGCAGAAATGTATGCAGCTAATTCCAGCATACCTGAAGGATGCAAGCCATACATTGGAAGTTCTGGAAAAGATTAGGTGGCAACATAACTATATAATGGGAAACCCTTGACATTAAATCACTATATACAGTTATAAATCATGAAAAGGGGTGCCAGGCGGCAAAACATTTCCTTCTAGGCCTCAACATATACACAGACAAGCAAATACAATTTATCCTGGAATGTATCCAATTCATACTACAACATAACTATTTTAGTTATGAAGGGCAGTTTTATATCCAAACGTGGGGTACCGCCATGGGTACGAGATTTGCGCCTAGTTACGCAAACACCTACGTCGCTTGGTGGGAGTCCTCACATATCTATAAGGATGGGACATTACATCCGGGCCTAGTGGCCTGGCGTCGTTTCATAGACGACATTTTCTTTATATGGGAGGGTTCTTACGAAGACCTCAATACCTTTATCTCAGGGTTGAATATAAACCAATTTGGCCTGGAGTTCACTGCTAGTATTAGCACTACTAGCGTGAATTTTTTAGATTTGAATATTTATGTGGAGCACAATCAACTCTACACTAAATGCTACAGGAAAGAAGTTGATTCTAATAGCTTCATAAATATAACCAGTTGCCATCTGCCGGTTTGGCTAACAAATATACCCAAAAGCCAGTACACTAGAATTCGACGGAATTGTTCTAACTTGGCGGATTTTAACAAAGAAGCAGAACATCTCACCCATCAATTCTTGGAGAAAGGCTACTCTAAATCACTATTAATTAAAGCACAGAAGGAAGTAGCAGGAGTACCAAGGGCAGCTACACTGCAGAAAAGGAATCAAGACGCTAACTTGGGTGAGGGGACTTTGGAACAACAAGTTAACAACCTACCGTTTATAACACAATTCCATGCGGGGCATAACAAGTTTGCCAACATTATACGTAAGCACTGGGCAATCTTGCAAGGTGATAAGGTGGTTGGCGAACATCTTCCCAGAAACCCCAGGTTCATATATAGAAAGGCCCAATCGCTGGGCCAGTTAATAGCCCCTACAACTAAAATGGTTCTTATGAATAAAAGAGGAGCCAAATCCATCTTGAATCCACCGCAAGTTGGCTTACTACCGTGTGGAGGTTGTTATGGCTGTACACACACCTCGTTTAGGAAAACCAGACAACTCTCGTTTTCGAACGCCGATGGAACACGCGAGTTCTCAATTAGCACTAGCACTAGCACATTTCATCGGCTCCCTGCATTCCTACTAACCGCCGGACTTCTCCTACAGACCTCCCTAAGCAGGGCAGGGAACAGGCTAGCACATTTCATCGGTCCCCTGCATCTCTACTAACCGCCGGACCTCTCCTACATACCTCCCTCAGCTGGGCAGGTAAGTGTGCCTGCCATATAGCAGTCATTATTTCCTGTTACGGTAGCAGTTTAGTCCTAGTAGTTACTATCTTATCAGGCTACTTTGCAGGCAGAATTTGGGATTATACATCCCGCACGGTCTATCTATACTGGATGTATCGGCCCCATTTTTTCAGGGTATTAGGTTGATTTTATCTATATGTACTTATCTTTTCAGTTAGGTCTTGGCCACTTGTAGCGCGGCATCTCTCTTTGTTTTATTGTTTTTTTATATAACTATTTCTTCTTATAGAGGAAGGTTTTCTGAAAAGGGACCACCCCGTTTAGACTGAAATCACCCTGAAATAAAAAATAAACTAAATTTGAGACTTTTCGTGAGGACAGAAGTGAATGTGGTGTCCAATGATTAAGGGTGCTTAGTCACCGGAAACGCGTTGACCTTGGTTTTATAATATTTTTTTGTATGCTGATGTTTTGTCCTTTCACTATATTTTAAGTGAAATAAACTATGGATTTTTCACTATTTCGTTGAGCTGGATCTCCTTCTCTTTGGTGTCCAATGAGACATAGTTTAGGCCATTGATACTCTCTTGCATATTCTGTACTTGTGTTCTTCATCTTCATCCCTTCTTAACATATGACGAATATTTACGTCACACGTCGGATCCCTGATGCACGAGTCCTCATCTTGCCCGAAAGATGAAGGCTGCACTTCACTGCTATGTATAGTGGAATGTTGTGAATTCTGTTGTCGGGCTCCCTCCTGTGGTCATGAATGGTACTTTGGCTGGTTCTGTCCATGGACTTCCTCTGGTGGGTGTTTCTGAGTTTCACAGGTGACGAGGTTAATTCGTTAGCTGCTGCTCTATTTAACTCCACTTAGATCTTTGCTCCATGCCACCTGTCAATGTTCCAGTATTGGTCTATTCACTCCTGGATCGTTCTTGTGACCTGTCTTCCCATCAGAAGCTAAGTTCCAGCTTGTATTTCTTTGGTTTGCTATTTTTCTGTCCAGCTTGCTATTTAATTTGTTGTCTTGCTTGCTGGAAGCTCTGGGACGCAGAGGGAGCGCCTCCGCACCGTGAGTCGGTGCGGAGGGTCTTTTTGCGCCCTCTGCGTGGTCTTTTTGTAGGTTTTTGTGCTGACCGCAAAGTAACCTTTCCTATCCTCGGTCTGTTCAGTAAGTCGGGCCTCACTTTGCTAAATCTATTTCATCTCTGTGTTTGTATTTTCATCTTTACTCACAGTCATTATATGTGGGGGGCTGCCTTTTCCTTTGGGGAATTTCTCTGAGGCAAGGTAGGCTTTATTTTTCTATCTTCAGGGCTAGCTAGTTCCTTAGGCTGTGCCGAGTTGCATAGGGAGCGTTAGGCGCAATCCACGGCTATTTCTAGTGTGTTTGATAGGTTTAGGGATTGCGGTCAGCAGAGTTCCCACGTCCCAGAGCTCGTCCTTATTATCAGTAACTATCAGGTCATTCCGTGTGCTCTTAACCACCAGGTCCATTATTGTCCTGACCACCAGGTCATAACAGTACAGGTGGCCCAAAGTACTAATGCATCTCAATAGAGGGATAAGAGAAGTTCTGAGACCATTTTTTTTTCTTTGCAGTGTGTTTTGTCTCTATTTTCCCCTTTACCTCTGGTTGGTTCAGGACACTGGTGTAAACATGAACATTCAAGGTCTGTCCTCTTGGATGGATAATCTCACTACAAGGATACAAAACATTCAAGATTTTGTGGTTCAGAATCCGATGTCAGAGCCTAGGATTCCAATTCCTGATTTGTTTTTTGGTGATAGATCTAAGTTCTTGAATTTCAAAAATAATTGTAAATTGTTTCTTGCCTTGAAACCTCGCTCCTCAGGTGACCCTGTTCAACAAGTAAAGATCATTATTTCTTTGTTACGTGGTGACCCTCAAGACTGGGCATTTTCCCTTGCGCCTGGAGATCCGGCATTGCGTGATGTTGATGCGTTTTTCCTGGCGCTTGGATTGCTTTATGACGATCCTAATTCAGTGGATCAGGCAGAGAAAATCTTGCTGGCTCTGTGTCAGGGTCAGGATGAAGCGGAGATATATTGTCAGAAGTTTAGAAAGTGGTCTGTGCTCACTCAGTGGAATGAATGTGCCCTGGCAGCAATCTTCAGAAAGGGTCTCTCTGAAGCCCTTAAGGATGTCATGGTGGGGTTTCCCATGCCTGCTGGTCTGAATGAGTCTATGTCCTTGGCCATTCAGATCGATCGACGCTTGCGTGAGCGTAAAGCTGTGCACCATTTGGCGGTACTATCTGAGCATGGGCCTGGGCCTATGCAATGTGATAGGACTTTGACCAGAGCTGAATGGCAAGAACACAGACGTCGGAATGGGCTATGTTTTTACTGTGTTGATTCCACTCATGCTATCTCCGATTGTCCTAAGTGCACTAAGCGGTTCGCTAGGTCTGCCACCATTGGTAGGGTACAGTCTAAATTTCTATTGTCCGTTACTCTGATTTGCTCTTTGTCATCCTATTCTGTTATGGCATTTGTGGATTCAGGCGCTGCCCTGAATTTGATGGACTTGGAGTATGCTAGGCGCTGTGTTTTTTTCTTGGAGCCCTTGCAGTATCCTATTCCATTGAGAGGAATTGATGCTACGCCTTTGGCCAAGAATAAGCCTCAGTACTGGACCCAATTGACCATGTGCATGGCTCCTGCACATCAGGAGGATATCCGCTTTCTGGTGTTGCATAATCTGCATGATGTGGTCGTTTTGGGGTTGCCATGGCTACAGGTTCATAATCCAGTATTGGACTGGAAATCTATGTCTGTGTCCAGCTGGGGTTGCCAGGGGGTACATGGTGATGTTCCATTTTTGTCTATTTTGTCTTCCACTCCTTCTGAAGTTCCAGAGTTTTTGTCGGATTATCGGGATGTATTTGATGAGCCCAAAGCCAGTGCCCTACCTCCTCATAGGGATTGTGATTGTGCTATTAATTTGATTCCTGGTAGTAAGTTTCCTAAGGGCCGATTGTTCAATTTATCTGTGCCAGAACACACCGCTATGCGGAGTTATATAAAGGAATCCTTGGAGAAAGGCCATATTCGCCCGTCGTCATCACCGTTAGGAGCAGGGTTCTTTTTTGTGGCCAAGAAGGATGGTTCTTTGAGACCTTGTATTGATTACCGCCTTCTTAATAAAATTACAGTCAAATTTCAGTATCCTTTGCCGTTGCTGTCTGATTTGTTTGCTCGTATTAAAGGGGCTAGTTGGTTCACCAAGATAGATCTTCGAGGGGCGTATAATCTTGTGCGTATTAAACAAGGCGATGAATGGAAAACAGCATTTAATACGCCCGAGGGCCATTTTGAGTACCTGGTTATGCCATTCGGGCTTTCCAATGCTCCATCAGTATTTCAGTCCTTTATGCATGACATCTTCCGAGAGTACCTGGATAAATTCCTGATTGTGTATTTGGATGATATTTTGGTCTTTTCGGATGATTGGGAGTCTCATGTGAAGCAGGTCAGAATGGTGTTCCAGGTCCTTCGTGCGAATTCCTTGTTTGTGAAGGGGTCAAAGTGTCTCTTTGGAGTTCAGAAGGTTTCATTTTTGGGGTTCATTTTTTCCCCTTCTACTATCGAGATGGACCCTGTTAAAGTCCAGGCCATTTACGATTGGACTCAGCCGACATCTGTGAAGAGCCTGCAAAAGTTCCTGGGCTTTGCTAATTTTTATCGGCGCTTCATCGCTAATTTTTCTACTGTTGCTAAACCGTTGACTGATTTGACCAAGAAGGGTGCTGATATGGTCAATTGGTCTTCTGCGGCTGTAGAGGCTTTTCAGGAGTTGAAGCATCGTTTTTCTTCTGCCCCTGTGTTGTGCCAGCCAGATGTTTCGCTTCCTTTTCAGGTTGAGGTTGATGCTTCTGAGATTGGAGCAGGGGCTGTTTTGTCGCAAAGAAGTTCTGAGGGCTCGGTGATGAAGCCATGTGCTTTCTTTTCTAGAAAGTTTTCGCCTGCTGAGCGTAACTATGATGTTGGTAATCGTGAATTGTTGGCCATGAAGTGGGCATTCGAGGAGTGGCGTCATTGGCTGGAAGGAGCCAAGCATCGCGTGGTGGTCTTGACAGATCACAAGAATTTGACTTATCTTGAGTCTGCCAAACGGTTGAATCCGAGACAGGCTCGATGGTCATTATTTTTCTCCCGTTTTGATTTTGTGGTTTCGTACCTTCCGGGCTCTAAGAATGTGAAGGCTGATGCCCTGTCAAGGAGTTTTGTGCCTGACTCTCCGGGTGTTCCTGAGCCGGCGGGTATTCTCAAAGAGGGGGTAATTTTGTCTGCCATCTCCCCTGTGGTCATGAATGGTACTTCGGCTTGTTCTGTCCATGGACTTCCTCTGGTGGGTGTTTCTGAGTTTCACAGGTGACGAGGTTAATTCGTTAGCTGCTGCTCTATTTAACTCCACTTAGATCTTTGCTCCATGCCACCTGTCAATGTTCCAGTATTGGTCTGTTCACTCCTGGATCGTTCTTGTGACCTGTCTTCCCATCAGAAACTAAGTTCCAGCTTGTATTTCTTTGGTTTGCTATTTTTCTGTCCAGCTTGCTATTTAATTTGTTGTCTTGCTTGCTGGAAGCTCTGGGACGCAGAGGGAGCGCCTCCGCACCGTGAGTCGGTGCGGAGGGTCTTTTTGTGCCCTCTGCGTGGTCTTTTTGTAGGTTTTTGTGCTGACCGCAAAGTAACCTTTCCTATCCTCGGTCTGTTCAGTAAGTCGGGCCTCACTTTGCTAAATCTATTTCATCTCTGTGTTTGTATTTTCATCTTTACTCACAGTCATTATATGTGGGGGGCTGCCTTTTCCTTTGGGGAATTTCTCTGAGGCAAGGTAGGCTTTATTTTTCTATCTTCAGGGCTAGCTAGTTCCTTAGGCTGTGCCGAGTTGCATAGGGAGCGTTAGGCGCAATCCACGGCTATTTCTAGTGTGTTTGATAGGTTTAGGGATTGCGGTCAGCAGAGTTCCCACGTCCCAGAGCTCGTCCTTATTATCATTAACTATCAGGTCATTCCGTGTGCTCTTAACCACCAGGTCCATTATTGTCCTGACCACCAGGTCATAACAGTGGAAGCAATCAGATGATCACAGGTTCAAGTCCTCTAAGGGGACTAACAAAAGCAGTAAAAGGTTATAAAAAAAATACAAAAGTTCAAAATCATCCCCCTTTGCCCCGTTAAAAAAACCAAAACAACAAAAAACATATTTAGAAATGTAATTTCCATAATAGTTCGATCTATCAAAATATAAAATTATTCCAATAGTTAAATGGAGTAACGAGAAAAAAAATCAAAAACCCAGAAGTATGGGGTTTTTATGGCTTCTGCAACATTGCAATAAGAAGCGATCAAAACATTGTATCTACCCCAAAATAGTATCAGTAAAAACTTCAGCTCGGGGCACAAGAAATAAGCCCTCACCCAGACCCAGAACCTGAAACGTTAAAACTTTCCGAGTCTCGGAAAATGGAGACACGAGCAAAAATTTTATTACACAAATTTCCACATTTTTTCACCACTGAAATAATAAAAATGAAAAAACGACACATGTTTGGTGTCTGTGTACTCGGACTGACCTGGGGAATCGAATTTCTAGCTCAAAGTTACCCTATAGGGAACATGGCAAATAGAAATCCCCAAAAAACTATTGTGGAATTGCACTTTCTTTTGCAATTGTAATGCACATAGAATTTTTGTTTACCGCTTTCCAGTGCATCGCATGATAAAATGAACAGTGTCATTCAAATGTACAACTTGTCCTGCAAAAAAAAAACCCTCATATCGCTATGTGGACAGAAAAAGGAAAAAGTTATGGCTATTGGAAGAAGGACAGGAAAAAGCGTTAACAAATAAAATAGAAATTGGTTGTGACATAAAGGTGTGAAAGGGGTCATATAACAACTAGATATGTCATAAATGTGTTTAATCAGTATGGACCCAACAAAAATATGTCAGAAGTTGTGATCTCTTGAGGTCTTGATCCTCCATCAATCTCTACATCAAATTGCAAAAGTACTTAGGTGGTATCCCAGCTACCTACTCTACTGCTGCTGAATGAGACAGTTGGGGTGTGGCAGTAGATTTGTTCCAGTTTGTCAGGATTAGTTTGGGCACTATGAGTAAGGAGATGTAATACATTGCATTGTATACCGATGACTCATAAATGTGCTGTTCTGCCATCTACTGGCCAATGTGTGTATGAAAGCTAAGTGATAATTCTCCTCACAACAAGCTGCCATAGAAACGGCTGGAAGGAGGCTCCCAGCTTAGGACTCTCAGACTTCCTGAGGTAACATCCAGTTCTGGGCCGTTCAAGCTCCTGAGGAAGCAAACACTACCTGCACCCAGACAGTAGTGCCCCCGGGGGGTCCTATACCATCCACAAGTGCCACCTCCCGCTATTGACAATTGTTGTGGACATCAGGGAAGTGTTGAGGGGTCCCGCGACCCACTTCAGCTACCATGATATCATTATCTGCTGCCAGTGGGACTGCATGCCCCAGCTGGCCCTTCTGCATCATCTGGCACCTCGCCTGTGGCTCACCACACTTGGGTGACAATTGTGCCCTTAAAGGGAACCTGCAAGTTCATTTTTCCATATGGAAGTAGTGGTATGGCTTGATGTCTACAAAACAGGAATTATGTCTATTGTAGGACAAGCACCAATACAATGTGCCGATCATGAGAATCTAAGGTGAAAGCCATATGTAAATCAGGCTGAAGTGCACTTGGGGCGGGTCACTATATGTGGACTGATTCTTCCAAGAGCACTGACACGCCCCAATGCACTTTCAGCCTGATTTGCATATGATTTCTACACTAGATTTCCCAAATTGGATCTGTAGAAAAAAGATTCATCTTTATTGAGGGTGGAGCACCTATACAGCCATAACATGGGGTTTATTTCATATTCAGAGACCGGTAAAATTTTTATTTTTCCATTGATGGAGCTGTGAAAGGGCTATTGATACCATTCTGGGTTACATACAAAGTATTGATCCTTTTTATTGTATTTTGTAAAGTATTGTGAAGACCAATAAAGCTGGAGTTCTGATTTTTTTTTCCTCCTGGGGCCTTTACCACTTAGGTTAATTAGTTTTACATTTTGATAGATCAGACTGCTATGAATGCCTTTTTTGTTATTTTTAAAGGGGGGGAATGGGGTGATTTAAATCTTTATATTTCTTTTTTTAAATAATTTTTACATTTAAAAAAGATCTTTTTTTTTTTAGCGCAATTGAACCTGTTTTAGAAATTGAAATACAACTGTATTTAACATCTACCTTATGAAGCCCAGCCTGTGCCTGAGCTTCACAGGAGGACAAAAGGCCACCAGCAACTATGGGAACGCATGAGCACCCTGCGTCTTGTTGTAAGGGAGCAGATGGGAGCCAGTGGACCCACGATTGTGCCATTTAAATACCATTGTCAGTGATTGACAGCAGCGATTGGATTGTTACATACCTGGGTAGAGTGCAGGCTCAGCTTTTGAGCCCGCAGCATATATGGAAACTGGACATAAGCGAAGAGTCCCACGACCGTATAACTTGGACGAGGATCACAACGCAATGCTCGGACTGGTCGTCGGTTCTCCCCATCCAATGGGACAGCTGCATAGGAATACATTTGGGTGGGGAGAGGCGGCAGCCAGTCCATGCATTGTGCTGTGATCCTCGTCCGAGTTAAACGGTCGTGTCATTAACTAGATCTCTTAGGCCTGATGAGACTTGTGTCCCACTCACCTCTCCAGAGTTTTCAATGAACAGAAATAGCGATTGATAAATGGAGAAAGTAGCATAGTTTTCCAATAAGATACATTTGCTTGTACGATTGATTTACGCAAATTTTTGTAAAAATTCAGAGAGCTTTTACTTTTCAGTAACCTTTTGATAATTACATGGCTCTATTCCCACAATGAGCTTATGGTGAGTTTTGGATGTTGCAGATTTTCTGCATTTTCCGTATTAGGGTAAGTTCACACTAAGCATTTTTACAGCGTTTTTTTATGTTTTTTTAATGCAAATTTTCAGCTGCGTTTTACAGTACCAGCAAAGCCTACACGATTTCAGAAATCTCATGCACACACCTTGTTTTTTTTTTTTTTATCATCAGTATTTTGTGCTTTGCATGGTTTTTCGCACAATAGAACATGTCATTTCTTTCATGGCTTTTTCAGCGTTTTTCATTGACGTGAAAAAAAAAACCCAATGAAAATCTGCAGCAAAACAGCATGTATCAGGTTTTGCTGCTTTTTTTTTGTGCCAAAACCTCCAATCCTGATTCTATAGAACAGGAGGACTTATTTTTCTTTTGCACTAAACTTTATCAGCATGCACAGGAGACAAATCCAGCATGCCAAAACTGCAGGGGAAAAAAGTGGCAAAAAAATGCAAACTAAGCAAAACCTGCTTTTTTTTCTACAACTTTTTTTTATCAGGTTTTGCTTTAGAAAAAAAAACCCCTTAAAAAAGTGTAGTGTGAACTTACCCTAACACATAAAGTCATTTTTCAGGTCTTATCTGCCCTTATTCACTTCTGTAACCTTTCACATCCAATATAATAACATGTATGAAGATAAAATGTGCAATTCTGCTCATTTTTAGCCTGATTCCTTCACTACTTTGCAGCATTCCAGGATTTTCAGCGTCACCCCTCCTATTTGTTTTTGTTTGTTTTTTTAATTTTTTAATTTTTTTTTTTTAGCACTACGTCCCCATAAGCACTAACCTGGCTTCCCCTGGGTGATAGTGACAGATCCACTCACTGCAGCAAGTCATTATTTTTTTTTTTTCTTGTAGAAGAAGCTGCTTCTCTTGTTGCTGGGACACCGAAGGGTGTTCCACAACTCTGGCTTGTCACAGTGTAGCACTGCCTACAAAAGCCTTCTCGCAGCCTGTTCCCTAGCAACTCTTGGCTGGAGACCATGTTGTATAGGGCATCGTCCACTGTAACACAAGCTCCATTGTCTGATGCATCCTGCTGTGACGGAACACAAACTTGTGTCAACTTTACAAAAAAGCAACTGTAAATATTATCATAGAACCCTAGAATGTTAGAATTGGACGGGACCTCCGGGGTCATCGTGTCCGACCCCCTGCTCAGTGTAGGACTCACTAAACCATCTCAGACAGATGTCTGTCCAGCCTCTGTTTGAAGACTTCCATTGAAGGAGAACTCACCACCTCTCGTGACCGCTTGCTCCACTCATTGATCATCCGCACTGCCAAAAAGTATTTTCTAATATCTAATCTCTATCTTCTCCCTTTCAGTTTCATTCCATGTGCAAATGAGAATAATGATGATACTTATACACAGTGACAGCCCCTTCAAATATTTGTAGACAGCTATTAAGTCTCTTCATAAGGTACCGTTACACTTAACGATTTACCAACGATCACGACCAGCGATACGACCTGGCCGTGATCGTTGGTAAGTCGTTGTGTGGTCGCTGGAGAGCTGTCCACAGACAGCTCTCCAGCGACCAACGATGACGAGGTCCCCAGGTAACCAGGGTAAACATCGGGTTACTAAGCGCAAGGCCGCGCTTAGTAACCCAATGTTTACCCTGGTTACCATTGTAAATGTAAAAAAAAAAAACACTACATACTTACATTCCTGTCACGTCCCCCGGCGTCAGCTTCCCTGCACTGTGTAAGCGCTGGCCGGAAAGCAGAGCGGTGACGTCACTGCTGTGCTCTGCTTTACGGCCGGCCGGCGCTGACACTGGGGACGCAGGGAAGCTGACGCTGAAGGACGCGACAGGAATGTAAGTATGTAGTGTTTTTTTTTACTTTTACGCTGGTAACCAGGGTGAACATCGGGTTACTAAGCGCGGCCCTGCGCTTAGTAACCAGATGTTTACCCTGGTTACCAGTGAAGACATCGCTGAATCGGCGTCACACACGCCGATTCAGCGATGTCAGCGGGAGATCCAGCGACGAAATAAAGTCCTGATCATTCCCCAGCGACCAACGATCTCCCAGCAGGGGCCTGATCGTTGGTCGCTGTCACGCATAACGATTTCATTAACGATATCGTTGCTACGTCACAAAAAGCAACGATATCGTTATGTGTGACGGTACCTTTAGTCTTCTTTTTTGCAAGCTAAACTTTCCCAGATCCTTTAACTGTTCCTCGTAGGACATAGTTTACAGTCCGCTCACCATCCCGGTCGCTCTTCTCTGAACTTGTTCCAGTGTTTCGATGTCTTTTTTAAAATGTGGTGCCCAGGACTGGACACAGTATTCCAGATGAGGCCTGACTTCTGTTTATATACGTATACACACGCACATATACATTGACCAGTACAAATATATATGATCCATATGTCACGGGGTTACCGCGACAGAGAGCAGCCAGATGACTGTTGCATCTCCTACTCCTGCACTGATTAGAAGCACTTCACCTTCATATTAAAAGGTGCAGGTTTGTTTTAGCAGTGCAGGGGTTAATCTGCGCAGTTGAGAGCTCTTGGAAACTCTCCTGCATTAAGGCTCCTAGCTGTTCACTGTTATCTACTCCCCTCCCCTACATATTCTGGGCCCTGGCAAGCACTCATTGACAGAGTTAGCATTTGCTGCATGGTTAGGAGATGGTGGTTTGTGGTTGCTGATTTAGAAGGTGTTTGGTGGATTTATCTGACACTGTTGCTCGGTTTTGGGTGTGTGCTAATTCCCCTTCTTCTCCTACTTTGGTTTTACCCCATTCTCCACTCCCAGATGTTTACCTCTGCTGTTTATGTGAGAATATTTGCATGATTGGTATTTTCCTTTATCCCTGTTCATATCACCTTGTTATTCTGGTTGGTGTATTATGGAACGCTACTATCCCCCCTTCCTTTAGTGGGGGAAGGGTACTGACTGAGGGCAGATTCAGGAGCTAAGGCAAGGTATGTGGCCCCGGCATCTTCACCATCAGAAGTAATCGGGAGAATAGGGCAAGCTAGCGAGCTCCTAGCATTAGTGACAGGGAAGGAGCCCCTGGTCCCAGGACACCAAACAACAGAGTCATAAAACCAAAAATAGGCAGGTCTCAAATCATCGAACCACTGGCTACAATATGAAGAAGGCAAGAAAACACAGCACTCCAGAAACTATTCCAAAATAACGGATTTTATTTGCCCTTACGTGATGATTATTCAGATCACAAAATAATGAGCCTATCTCAAGCCATTATATATGTATGCATTGGGACTGGCAGCTTTCTGCCTATGCTCAGTGTACACAGAAATCTGTCAATCAGGTGTGTGGGAGGAGTTATGTAGAACTCAGAAAATGAGTAGATTTGCAGCAGATAACAAAGTGGTTTTATTAAAACTGCAGCAGACAGCCCAGTAAGTGACACATTGCTGGAATCAGGGTCTCTTCCCCTACATTATGCTGCTCTCAGATGAGGCAATAAAAACCTGGTGACATATTCTTTTTAAAAAGGTTATCTGTTTCAGAACTTAGTTGTGTTATTTCATGAGGACTTCATGTTTTAGATGCTGCTAGCGGCTGCATACCCCGAGGTATTAAAGCTGAATTCCTAGGGGGTCCAGATAACAGGGAAATCTTTAGTGAGCATTTAATATGCGGTCTCCATATTGCAGCTCTACAGAAAAGTCCAGAATTCCCGCTATTCACTGCTTAACCAACAGGTGGCGCCAAGCACAGCCTGAAATGATAAAGTGGGAAGAATGAGAAGAGAAGAAAAAATGACTGACACATCCATAATATTAAACCTGCATTGTCCATAAACACATATTATATCCCACCAACACAACGGCTGCAGTGTCTGCGATAGAGAAGGACTCCACAGGGACACCATAGCTGCCAAATGGAAGACACCATGGAAAATAGCGAAGATAAAAAGGCAGATTTCAAGTTTTTGCTTTGATAACAGATTAAATTGCTACATTTAGTTCTGCGCATTTTTCTTTAACTTGATTATTTCCAAAATGTTAAATTATCCCCCATCTCCAGAGATGGAATGGACCCCAGGGTTTTCACCATGTTTGTGGAACTCCTTTTGTTTCACTGTTGGCAATGCTACATAATAAAAGAGATTAAAATACAATTATATATAACATAGAAGGATGAAGACCACCAGGACTTTTTTTTACCCCTTCATGGTAATTCACATTTAGTGCTTACAATGGCTTTCTATTTAAAACTTTGGTTAAAGGGGATGTCCAGGACTTGGTTTTTAAGCCCATATTAAAAAAAAAACTAGGCAAGTAATTGCTAACTACTTGCTTGTGTGGTATATCTAAAAGTGGCTACTAAACTCTGGGGTATTAGCCCTGTTCTATACGGCGCCGGCACAGAGCAGACCTCAACCGCTCCTGCCAGCAATTCAGCTGATCCATAGCAACACAGCAGCTCATCTTCTTTCGGGCTGCTCTGTCGACAGGGCATAACTGCTAATATCATGCTAATTTGCATCTGGCTTCCCACAGTGAGGCAGCGGGGAGCAGTTGCCAATCAGAATGACATTGGCACTCACGCCCCATTAATAGAGCAGCTCTTCCTCTTTTGGGCTGCTCTATCAACAGGGCGTAATTGCCAATATCATGTGAATTTACATCTGGCTTCCTGCAGTGAGGCAGTAGAGAGCCACTTGCCAATCAGAATGACATCGGCACTCACGCCCCATCAATAGAGCAGCTCTTCCTCTTTCAGGCTGCTCTGTCGACAGGGTGTAACTGCCAATATCATGCAAATTTACATCTGGCTTCCCGCAGTGAGGCAGCGGAGAGCCAGTTGCCAATCAGAATGACATTGGCACTCATGCCCCGTCAATAGAGCAGCTCTTCCTCTTTCAGGCTGCTCTGTCGACAGGGCGTAACTGTCAATATCATGCGAATTTCCATCTGGCTTCCCACAGTGAGGCAGCGGGGAGCCAGTTGCCAATCAGAATGACATCGGCACTCACGCCCCATCAATAGAGCAGCTCTTCCCCTTCAGGCTGCTCTGTTAACAGGGCGTAACTGCCGATATCATGCAAATTTACATCTGGCTTTCCGCAGTAAGGCAGCGGAGAGTCAGTTGCCAATCAGAATGACATGGGCACTCACGCCCCATCAACATAGCAATGCGGAAAAGAAGTCACTGCTCTGTCGATGTGACATCAGCTGAAGACACAGAATCGCCAGAAGGAGTGGTCCAAGCCCTGTGCCAGCAGAGATCGGCACCAGACAAAACAGGCAGATAGAAAGAAACTATCTGCCTGTTAATTTTTATTTTTAGGCCCATAGTAAAAAAAATATATAGTCTTGGATAAACCCTTTAAGTCTTTGATGGAATGTAAATACTGTATTCTGGGCAGACTTCTACTACACCGGCATGATGGTTACATTATACAATGCTGTTGCTGGATACATGCATGCTGTCTCTAAGCGCCACTTCAAAAACTTTCCTTACTATTTATCTCAAGCTCCAAGTACTTAACTGCCCGATCGAGTTCTGTATACGTCATGGAATCATTTATGGTGGTAAATGCCCATTATTGTTGCAGTATTTACATTGGATGCAGCTATTTAGTGGGCACACCTTACAGAGGACCTGTCACTTGCCATAAACATGTTTGTTTTTCTTAAACCTGGTGTAAACACTACCGTTCTCCGGAATCCATCGTTGGTTTTCTTTTATTCTCGCTCCTCTCTGATCCTGAGATATGACCCATTCTTTCCTTTATGTAAATCTAGTCTTATTAACCAAGTGGGTGGGTCCACTACTGCTTACTGTGGGTGTTTTCTTCAGGACCATACCGTCTTAGGTATAAAGACGAGATTTACATGCAGCCAAGAGAGGGCCATATCTCAGGAACGGAGAGGCGCAGGAACGAAAGAAAAACATCGCCGGATTCAGGAGAACAGCGGCGTTTACACCAGGTAAAAAAAATAGATATTTATTGCAAGTGACAGGTCCTCTATAAGGTGCATTCTTGGTTTTAAAGTGAACCATTGTTTTAATTTTGATACCATAAATCAATAGGAATGTATGATAATGCTCTACTACACTACAAAAAATAGGGATAGTTGGCTTTCGGGTAAAATTTCTAGATGATCCTAAGATGCCCTCAAATCTTTTCAGGTGAACTTAATGTGACCGTCTCTAAACTTTTGGATGCACACGTCCAACTGTTCATTGTTTCAGTACTTTTTGCAAAATCTGCTGTCCTCTAACAAGGAGCTTAATGGCAAAATTCAAAACAGGTGATTGATCCAAGAATCAGCCATCGCGCTGTTCACATTTTGACATCATGAGATCAAAATGACACCTAATAATTGATGAGCAGAGGCTTCAAGCAGGGTGTTCTCAGATGGAATTGGCCACTGAGCTTAAAGTGTCACAGAGTCATCAGCGGGATGCTACAGAGATACAAGGAGACTGGAAGAGTCACAGAAAGGCAGAGAGGTGGACATCCTCTGCCACATCCCACACTGATGAGCGCTTCATTGTAAGCAATTCCCTTTGGAACCGGATGATGAATGCCACACAACTACAAGCGAGTTGAGAGGTACCCAAGTGTCACGTCACACCATTTGAAACCATTTACATCAGCGTGGTCTGGGCTAGACTGCCAGCAAGGGTACCTGAGCACACCACCAGGCACAGGCGTCATCGTCTTGCATGGGATCAGGGCTGGTGTCAGAGAGAGGCAAACTAGGCATTTGCCTACGGCCTCCACTACCCAGGAGGCGGCGTGCTGCTAATAGTGGCAGACCACGCAGCCGCAATAGAGTCCATGAGTCATCGAGGCTCCGTGCAAGTGTCGCCTCTGCCTCCTGCATCGAGCATTCAACTGTATCAGCATCCTAGATGACTATACAGTTGAAAACAATGATGGATGAGGAAGCATCAGGTGACATTCCCTTTCCCATAATTCCCCGTCTGACACAGTGGGCATGATGACGTCACTTAATCTCGCCACGTTGTGTCAAGCAGTGGAGCTGCTGAGGAGATGCGCTGTAGAGACCAGAGCATGGGGGAACGGGGAGAGGTGAGTATGTTGTTTTTTTTAATCAGTGAGTACAAGGTGGCTAGAATACTGGAGGACTATGGGGTGTGCATTATACTATATGGGAGGCTGCATTATACTATATGGGAGGCTGCATTATACTATATGAGGGCTGTATTATACTCTATGGGGTTGCATTATACTCTATGGGGGCTGCATTATACTATATGGGGCTATATTATACTATATGGGGCTGCATTATGCTATATGGGACTGAATCAAGGACTCACTATGGGGTATGCATTATAATATATGTGAGGCTGCATTATACTATATGAGGGCTGCATTATACTCTATAGGGGTTGCATTATACTGTGTGGGGGCTGCATTATACTACATGGGGCCATATTATACTATATGGGACTGCATTATGCTATATGAGACTGCATCATACTATATGGGGCTGCATTATACTATATAGGACTATATTATACTATATAGGGCTGCATTATACTCTATGGGGCTGTATTATACCATATGGGGTTAAATTATACTTTATGGGGCTGCATTATACTCTATAGGGCTGTATTATACCATATGGGGCTATATTATACTATATGGGGCTGCATTATACTATATGGTGCTGCATTATACCACATGGGGCTGTGTTGTCCCATATTGGGCTGAATTATACCATATGGGGCTGCGTTTTACCATTTGTTTACTATATGTTCTATATGGAGCTACATTACACTCTATCAAGGACTGACTATGGGGTATGCATTATACTATGTGTACTATATGGGGGCTGCATTATATTCTATCGAAGACTAATAGGGGTATTTTACTGTATGAAGGACAATGGGGAGTGCATTATAATAAGGGGAGTGCATTGTACTATATGGAGAACTATGGGGTTGAATTATACAATATGGAGGACTTTGAGGTGCATTATGCTGTATGGATTACTATGAGGTGTGCATTATACTATATGGCGGATTGTGACAAATTCATTATGCTATATGGATAACTATGGGGTGAATTATTCTATATGGAGGACTATGTGGTGCATTCTGATGTAACCCTTCTCATGTACAGCACCATGAAATTAGTAATGCTATATAAATAAATATTAATAATAATTCTACTATATGGAGTTCTATAAGGTGCATTATACTATACAGAAGACTATGGGGTGAATTATTCTATATGGAGGACTATGTGGTGCATTCTGATGTAACCCTTCTCATGTACAGCACCATGGAATTAATGGTGCTATATAAATAAATATTAATAATAATTCTACTATATGGAGTTCTATAAGGTGCATTATACTATACAGAAGCCTATGGGGGGATTATACTATATGGAGGGCTATGGGGTGCGTTATACTATGTGCAGGACTATGGTGTGCATTATACTAAACATTATACTAAACAAGCAAAATGCTGCCTATTCATTGAGAGATTGAATTGTTTATGCCGGATCAAAAATAATTGTTCTCAGCAGCACATCGCCCTGTGAAAACTGAAGACATGCTGCTGATAACATGATACTGTACAGAGACAGGTTGATCTACTACTGATCATTCTGTGCCCATCAGTCTTCCTCAGCAGGTGTAAAGTGGCTGGGAAACAAGCAATGAATGACTTCAATATTGTCGACCATGCTCGTTTAACGGCCTGAACTGAGGGCATGATGAACTGAGCAGAATTGATGTCTGCCAACGATGGTGGATAAGTCAAGGAGAGCACTATGCAAAAGTCACTGTTGTCACCAGACGAGCCCTTGGTGGTGGTGGTGTTACACTCTGGGCAGATGTGTCTAGTGAATACAGAACTGCCCAACATTTTATGAATGGAGCAGTGACAAGTCCCTAATACTTGAATAACATCATTAATCCAGTCATCGTGCCTCTCCACGAACAACACAGGCCTAATTTCATCTTTATGGATGGAAATACTTCAGCTCATCGAGGTCGCATCATTAGGGAACAGCAGCTGTAGACTAGTGGACCTCACGTGGAGCGGCCTGCGCTTTCTCCAGACCTGAATACCATAGAAAAACCATGGGATCAGCTGAGTCTCCGTGTACAGGCTCGTAACTCTACCTCAGAACCTCAATGACCTGAGGGTCGCTCTTCAAGAAGAGTGGGACGACATGCCTCAGCAGACAATAACTCCACTTGTAAATAGCATGGGATGTCGTTGTCAAGCTGTAATTGATGCTCAAGGCCACATGACAAATTATTGAGACATTGACATTTTTTGTTGGGGTTTGCCCACCACTGTTGTTGGCTTTTGTTTCAATAAATTGTTTGAGATGAGGAAATCCCTATTGATGCTTCTATTTAAGTATCCGACTTTCATGATAACATATAACTGTAGAGGGAACTTTTTACGTTCTTTATAATTTTTGCCTGGAAGCCTAACTTTTTGTGAGTATTGTACATCTTATCAGGGAGACCTGCTTCTTTCACCTCCTGGACAGATCTTTCACTCTCAAACTCCTCGAATCATGGATAAAATCTGTATTCAGTGGAGACAGATTGTTACGTTACTCAGGTAGGAGATGACAGATGCTATATAACCCTACTCATGTTCTAAGGCTTAGGCTAGGTTCACATTACGTTATGTGAACCCGTTAAACGGACTACGTTACACCGCGGCATAACGCGGTGTAACGTAGTCCGTTAACGCAGCCATTGCTTGTAATGGCGAACGCATCGCTAGCGCACGCCCACATTGGGCATGCGCTAGCGATGTGCCGTCATTTGAGTGCTTGCCTGCAGCGTTCGCGGTCCGTTCCTCGCTAGCGCAGATCGGACATCTGCGCTAGCGGGATCGGCAAACGCGATCCCTTTTGGGACATTGCGTTAGCGCAGTCCGCAGCGCTATGCGCTAAGCGGACTGCCCTAACGCAATTTGAATCTAGCCGTAGTAAAGGGGTCATTCGCTACCTCCATCAGGTGGCACCAAAAAGCTATCTTTCTTGCTTGTTGAAGAGATCTAATTTACATACCTAATTTTCCCAGGATGCATTGTGAAGACCATAACTCTCCATATGCTATGTAGTAGTCTCAACAAGAAGGAGAATCTGTGTTTGCTCCTTCAGCTTCTTTTTATATAGTGATCATATCCACTGCAGCTTGTCTTAGCAATCCTTTTTTAAAAGCAAACACTAATTGTGGAGTCCAGTAAAAAAAAAAAGTGCTCCAATGGCCATGTCATTACTCCCTAATTACTGGACCGGAACTCTATGAACCTTCTCCTACCTGCCGGCATCCCCAGCACTTCTCCTGATTAGTAGACCCGGACCGATGTCACTGTTACGGCATGATTTACACATGATGAAACTGCCAACCATGATCCTGCAAATCTTTTTGCTCGACCCTATTTTTTTTATTTTACCCTATTCTGGCACAGGTCGAAAGAAATGAGGTTGTATAAGTTGTGGTTGTGACGTAAAAAAATTAGATTTATCACTTAGCAACTCTGATATTTCCCCTTTCGCAGATGTTGGTGAATACAATGTGATTGCTGAATTTACAGTTTTGCGTTGTAGTGCTTTAACGTACAATTAGTCTTCCTTGTCGTGATGTTTCCTCCTTGGGTCTTATTGTTCGCACTTGTGCTTTCTGTGCTAGTTTTATACCATATAGAACTAACTATAGATCTCGTGTCCGAAACATGTCACATAAGCGCAATAAAGACACAACAAGCAGACACAGCGTCTAATAAAACAAGCCTAATAATGAGATTCTAATTACCAACATAGATCTGCTGTCTGATCTGCTCAATGTGATTTCTTCGTTATATTATGATTATTTTTTATTATTTATTTTGTATTATTTATTTTTTGTTTATATTTATAGTTTGTTATCATCATTATTTTATTATTACTCTTTATTTACCCTTTTTTTGTTTTATACAGCATTTCAAGGAAAAAAATGGCAATTTTTAATGTGCATGTATGTTTGGCTTAAAACAATGGTTTGGTAATGGGGTTTAATATTTGGGGCTGTTTGGCTTCTACATCCTCTAGAGCAGGGGTCTATCATCATCCGGAGAATGTTCCCTTTGTCCAGTGTACTATCAGTACTTTCCTACATTCAGCCCAACTGGTCCCCTCCTTCTATTTGGCATAACAGCTTCCATGAGACCCATCATCTTTCCCTCTCGCTTAGACACTTCTGACATCTTCCTCACCGGAGAGACAGAGACATGATGCTCAATGCCTCTTCTGGGTCCTAGGCCCAAAACTGCCACATCGTTCTCACGAGGCTTCAGATGTGTCCTTGGAGACTTGGCACTAACAGAACCCTTTCGCCTCTGATGCATACGCTGTGTTGGAACCCTTTGAGTACTGTCAGTGTCTAGCGCTTCCTTAGAACACCCTTTGCACACTTGACTCTGAACTTGACTCTCCCAGACTCTACTCTACTGATGTAACCCTTCCCAACTAGTAGGCTAATCCCTTGTGTTAACTGTATGCTACCCTGTGTAAAGCAAACCATATTGCTATCCCTGTAATGGTTCCCCTAGTGGACAGACCTCCCCATCCCAAGGACGGCCTCGAGGATAATAACCCCAGGAAAACGGAGACATAAACCGGCCATAAGTATAAAATGCAACACTCTTTGTCAAACATATAATCTAACACATTGTCATATAACACTATTCATATGAACTTCTTCATGACAAGACATCTTCAGTCACCCCCCTCCTACATGTGCACAAAAGATTATCGTTCTCGGCAGAGCATTGTCATGCCGCTAACAATGGCAGCTTAGGCTTCTTTCATACTTCAGTTGTTTGGCGTCAGTCTGCTCCGACATTGTGACGGATCGACGGATCCGTCAAAATGGTTGAGCAAATGGTTCTAAGGGATCCGTTTTTTTGACGCATCTGTGTATCTGGGGAAAGTATGTACTTTTTGGAGCATGCTCAATTGAAAAAGTGGATTGGGGCGACGGATCCGCCAAATGACTGTCACGACGGACCCGTCGCCCATAGGCCGCCATTCTATGAAATGGCGGACGCGACGGATCCGTCACGAACCCCCATTTCAGCGCAGACAAAAAACGTTGCAATGTCCATCAATGTGTAGACGACGTCTGCCAAATTTCGACGGATCTGTCACATGGCGGATGGAACGGACGACCTTGCGCCACAATCCGTCGCCAATGCAAGTCTATGGGAAAATAGCGGATCCGCCAAAAGAAATGGCGAATCCGCTATTTGATGAAAATGGCGGATTCAAACTGACACCAAAAGACTGAAGTGTGAAAGAGGCCTTATGCTCACTGAGGGATCCGTTAGAAATTGTTCAGTGCACACTGAGAGTGGTGTCTGCGTGTGTACACATGCTATTAAATGACCACCAATCAGCAATCAGTTGGTTGCTGCCATTTAGTGCCGCCAGTCGGTTTATGTAAAATAACCTTTTAGGCTAGCCATAGAGATTGCTCATTGCATTGCAATATCTCGAAGCCCCTGTAAACATCCATAGCATGCATGTGTTCTGCTTAAGAAGTAGGATATGAGCCGCTGCCAGACTCTTCTTGCAATGCCATAAAGTATCTCATCAAGACCAAAAGAATCAGTTGGTTCAAGAATCCAGCTGTTCAGTCTTTATCTGCCCCGAAGTTGGGGGATTGGACTATAGGTTTGGTCAATATACAGGACATCTAACGCGTATTTCTAATTGCCAATAGTCCAGAAGCTTTAGAAACAATCCTGGAAAATTGTGGATGTCCTGAGGCTAAAAAAGACTTGGGTTGCTGCTCATTGGGTTTAGCAGCATTCCTGGGCTGGATGGAGGGCAGAACCTAAATGTCTATAATTAAGCAACAACAATGTTGTTAAATTAGTATGCTCATCTTTTGTCTTCAAGATTGCCCGGCACCTCTGCCTCCAAGCTTTCTGCTTCCCGGGGACGGTGTGCTCCTAAAGATTGATATTTCTGACCAACAGTTGCAGTAGTGAACTGAGTGAAACTGAACATATTTTACACCTACTTGCCAACTCCACCGGAAAATTTGGGAGGCTCCCCGATAAAGAAAATTGTTTCAGCACTTTCAGGAGACATGCCGCGTTTTCTCTTTTTTCTTGGAGCCTCCCAGACTTTCCAGAAGAGTTGGCAAGTAGGCGTAAAATGTGTCCACTGTGCAAGCATAGAGGGGTGTAGCTTCTAAAAAGAAGGTTTGACCATGGCATGAAACATTACATATTTTTTTTAATTTTAATGCCATGGCGTTCTCTTCTATGTTAAAGCTTCTAAACTTTTTGTTTGTGTGTGCCTCACCAAACAAATAGCAAAAATTCGCTGCACACGCTAATGGAATTCCACAAATGGTTGCAAATCATTCCATTAGAGTGTGCGGTGAATTTTTGCTATTTATTTCAGGGACGACCACGGTCCGTTCTACCAGCACCTCGCTTCTACAGTGACCTTGAGTGCACACCAATACATACTAGCCTCACCAAACAAAACACCTACACAATTTTATAGAATTTCATGTGGCTGTGTAGTCACCAGATTGGCTTTCAAATCATTTGGTCAAAGCAAAAGCTAGAGAAACATGAACAATTTTTTCAAATGTTTGGTATGTAGACAAGTCATAGAGCAAGCAGAACGTCTTTAGAAAATCCCCCGGGGTCTCAAGGTGACCTGTAAACCTCTAACCGCCAAAAATGACTGGTTTGACTGCATTCATTGGAAGAATGTGACCTATATATCCTCAAAGCAGCGTTCAAAAAAGAAACTTTAGTTAGAGACGAGTTATTCATCGAACGCTGCCTGTAAATTCTAGGACAGGCCAACATTGGTGTACAACAAGTTTATTGTGTTGTTTCTGTCCAAGGGTACGGCTATTTTTGACTATCATTTACCAAAATCATGACTGTGATAAAATGGAATATGATAAAATGTAAATATTATATGTAAATAGTGGAAGATATAAGACTACATCAACTTATCCATCAACTTATATGGGCTGGCACAGATTTGTGCGCTAATTTAAAATCAATCCTTCATGTGTACAATTTAGTATATGCCACTGGAGCAAAGTTTTACTCAGTTTTCAAAAAGTTTCCATGGGTAGGAAAAACGTAAAAGTTAGTGCGTAAATAAGATATGCACATCAATAATAATTTGCTTTTTTTTTTTTACTATCCTGTAATAAATAGTCTGAGGGTCCGATCAGTCAGATAATGTCCAAATCCTTAGTGACCTTATGATGTAGCTTCCATCCAGGGAGAAAGGTTGCAGGCAGGGCACAAAGTCTCTAGAGTGAGACCTAATCCATAGACAGGCCAAAAGGTCAGAAGCAGAAGGACAGCTAAAAAAAAATGTTCAGTCAATGCCTAGGGTTATGGTGGGCAAAGTTTAGGCTTATTCAGATGGAGACAAGCCAGATCAGGTACCAAAAATACTGCATCCACTTAGTACAAAAGAATAGCTTAGGGCAGCTAACATGTTAGAAAGGAAAAGAAAAAAAAGATCAGAACAAATTCTATAGAATGTAAGAAATTACATTTGAGCCATTCATTGCATTCAGTATAGTTTAATTAGGGGATAAATTCTGCAAAAGTTTAAAAAAATATATATATTAAAAAATCATCTGAATAGAACTATTTCCATCAGAAGACCGCGCACCACTTACCCGTTACATGTCAAGAATTTCCTGATGGAATAAAATGCTGATGTTGATATTTGTCTTTGGAATTTTTGTAGCGCTGGTAATTACTTTTAGATTCCTTCTCCATAATCATAACTATTTGCACATCAGATCTCACTGTCTCTCACATCTAGCTTTTTATTAGTTGTCACCAGGCATTAGTACTGGCACAGTAGATCTCATGCGGCATTATATTTGGCATGCATACTAATTTATTTAATCAACCTATTTTTTATTAAATAATTTAACGTAATCAAGAACACAACCTACAAAGAGAAAGCCTACCAAAAGAATCACAACTTATAACGTTCTCCTTCTCTCTTCAAGTTTTTGGTGGGAACCTCTATGGCTCCCATGGCAGTTCCCAAAAACCCTTTTTGCCTAAACTCTTGCATAGCAATCACGTCTAATTATATAGTGAAGATTCAAAAAAGAAGCAGCACTCCATTCCTTCAATAAACACGTAGAGGATTTAATCAACCCACAAGTCTGGGCGACGTTTCGGCTCCATATGAGCCTTTCTCAAGCTTGAAAAAGGCTCATATGGAGCCGAAACGTCGTCAAGACATATGGGTTGATTAAATCTTCCACGTTTTTATTGAAGGAATGGAGTGCTGTCTCTTTTTTGAATCTTTGGGAATTTAGTGCCATCATTGAACGGATTGCCTGGGGGCCTTGCGCCCGAAGATAAGTATAGTGTTGTGCTGTTCCTTTTTTTTGTATTATAATTATATAGTGACAAATATCTACCAGGAATAAGACTCTAGGTAGACTTTTAAATATGGAGAGTCATTGAGATCATAATGATTGTTCTTGAAACTATTGAGTTATCAGTATACGTGCCAAATGGGTCAGTAGCTTAGTTTCTGCTATCTAAATGTGTCCCTCACTGCCTATTAAGAATCTGAGTTTTTTTTATTTTTGTAAAATATACAGAACTATCCTAAAGGTGCCCATAAACCTTCCATAACTGAAGGAAGTACAAGATTCACTACAGCTATTCATCTCGAGGCCACAAACCCTCAATGGCGACAGAGAAGTAAGCCATTTCCAGACACCTCTTTTGGCTTAATTCCCTTGAAAGTAAATTATCTTTTTTCCCCTTACATCATCTTTAAGGTAGACAAAGGTCCAAAATCTAAGTCACCAAACGTTACAGCATGCACAGAATGAATAACGTGCAAAGTTTCGGCTGCATAGGGCCCTTCTCAAGCCATTTGTGAACAGAGGTCTACAGATCATCGTTAAGACAAAAGAGAATAGTAAAACCAAAAACACTCAGTTTGAAAAAATGTTGCAGTAATCCGCAAGTGCTAGTAAAAGATGTAAAAAACAGGGTATTTGGTTGATACGTTTTTTGCAAAAAATGTATCAACCAAATACCCTGTTTTTTACATCTTTTACTAGCACTTGCGGATTACTGCAACATTTTTTCAAACTGAGTGTTTTTGGTTTTACTATTCTCTTTTGTGTCTTCAGGTTTCTTGGTGGTGTGTGAACATGATCATACAGACTTGTTCACTGTGCAAGTAGCCCATGTGTTCCTGTTTCCAGATCATCGTTAAGGTAGAGTTGGATGGAGCCTTCATAAACATAAGATGTTGGCTTACGATGATTCCGTGGAAATTCAGCAAATTTGACTTTTATGAACCCTTCTGGTGTTTCACAGGAATTTTTGGAATGATTAAAAAAAAAAATGAACATTTAACTTTTTTTCACAAAAAATGTATTTAGCTCCAATTTGATTTATTTTACCAAGAGTAACAGGAGAAAATGGACCCCAAAAGTTGTTCTACAATTTGTCCTGAGTACGCTGATACCCCATATGTGGGGTCAAACCACTGTTTGGGCGCATGGCAGAGCTCAAAAGCGAGGGAGCGCCATTTGACTTTCCAATGCAAAATTGACTGGAATTGAGATGGGACGCCATGTCGCATTTGGAGAGCCCCTGATGTGGCTAAACATTGAAACCCCCCACAAATGACACAATTTTGGAAAGTAGACCCCCTAAGGAACTTATCTAGATGTGTGGTGAGCACTTTGAACCCCCAAGTGTTTTACTACAGCTTATAATGCAGAGCTGTGAAAATAAAAGTTCTCTTTTTTCCACAAAAATTATTTTTTAGCCCCCAGTTTTGTATTTTCCCAAGGGTAACAGGAGAAATTGGACCCCAAAAGTTGTTGTCCAATTTGTCCTGAGTATGCTGATACCTCATATGTGGAAGAAAACTACTGTTTGGGTACATGGCCGAGCTTTGAAGGGAAGGAGCGCCGTTTGGAATGAAGACTTAGAAGGAATGGTCTGCAGGTGTCACATTGCATTTGCAGAGCCCCTAATGTACCTAAACAGTAGAAACCCCCCACAAGTGACCCCATATTGGAAACTAGACCCCCCAAGGAACTTATCTAGATGTGTTGGGAGAACTTTGAACCCCCAAGTGTTTCACGACAGTTTATAACGCAGCCGTGAAAATAAAAAATCATTTTTTCCCACAAAAATGATTTTTTAGCCCCCCAAATTTTTCTTTTTCCAAGGGTAATTGGACCCCAAAAATTGTTGCCCAATTTGTCCTGAGTACACTGACACCCCATATGTTGGGGTAAACCCCTGTTTTGGCACACGGGAGAGCTCAGAAGGGAAGGAGACTGTTTTACTGTTTCAACGCAAAATTGGCTGGAATTGAGATCGGACGCCATGTCGCATTTGGAGAGCCCCTGATGTGCCTAAACAGTGGAAATCCCTCAATTATAACTGAAACCCTAACCCAAACACACCCCTAACCCTAATCCCAACCATAACCATAACGCTAACCACACTCCTAACCCGAACATGCCCCTAACCCTAATCCCAACCACATCCCTAACCCCAACACACCCCTAACCCTAATCCCAACCCTAACCACACCCATAACTCCAACACACCTTTAACCCTAATCCCAACCATAACCCTAACCAGACCCCTAACCCTGACACACCCCTAACCCTAATCGCAACCCTAATCCCAACTGTAAATGTAATCCAATCCCTAACTTTAGCCCCAACCCTAACTTTAGCCCCAACCCTAACACTAACTGTAGCCCCAACCCTAACTGTAGCCCTAACCCTAACTTTAGCCCCAACCCTAACCCTAACTTTAGCCACAACCCTAACCCTAAATTTAGCCCCAATCCTAACCCTACCTGTTGCCCCAACCCTAACCCTAACTGTAGCCCCAACCCTAACTGTAGCCCTAACCCTAACTTTAGCCCCAACTCTAACCCTACCCCTAGCCCTAACCCTAGCCCTAACCCTTATGGGAAAATAGAAATATATACATTTTTTAAATTTTTATTATTTTTTCCTAACTAAGGGGGTGGTGAAGGGGGGTTTGATTTACATTTATAGCGTTTTTTAACGGATTTTTATGATTGGCAGCCGTCACACACTAAAAGACACTTTTTAATTGCAAAAAATATTTTTTGCGTCTCCATATTTTGAGAGCTATAATTTTCCAGATTTTGGTCCACAGAGTCATGTTGAGGTCTTATTTTTTGCGGGACGAGTTGACGTTTTTATTGATATCATTTTCGGGCACATGACATTTTTTGATTGCTTTTTATTCCGATTTTTGGGAGGCAGAATGAGCAAAAATCAGCAATTCGTGAATTTCTTTTGGGGGGGCGTTTATACCGTTCCACGTTTGATAAAATTAATAAAGCAGTTTTACTCTTCGGGTCAGTACGATTACAGCGATACCTCATTCATATTTTTTTATGTTTTGGCGCTTTTATGCGATAAAATCTATTTTATATAAAAAATAATTATTTTTGCATCGCTTTACTCTGAGGACTATAACTTTTTTATTTTTTCATTGATGATGCTGTATGGCAGCTCATTTTTTGCGGGACAAGATGACTTTTTCAGTGGTACCATGTTTATTTATATCCGTCATTTTGATTGCGTGTTATTCCACATTTTGTTTGGCGGTATGAAAATAAAGCATAGTTTTTGTGCCTCGTTTTTTTTTTACGGTGATCACTGAAGGGGTTAACTAGTGGGAAAGTTCTATAGGTCGGGTCGTTATGGACACGGCAATACTAAATATGTGTACTTTTATTGTTTTTTTATTTAGACAAAGAAATGTATTTATTGGAACAATATATAATTTTTTTTTCTTTATTTATGTTTTTTTTTTTACATGTGTAAATATTTTTTTTTTCTTTGTAGCATTTTCACAGTGGGGGCATCATGTTACAGTGACAGATCGCTGATCTGACACTTTGCAGTGCAGTGTGTCAGATCAGTGATTCCACAGGCACTGCAGGAGGCTAGCTGGCGCCTGCTCTGAGCAGGCGATTGCAAGCCACCTCCCTGCAGAACTCGAAAGTCTCCCACGGCCATTTTGGATCCGTGGCCTGCAGGGAAGAGAAGGTAGGAGACCCTCGGAGCAATGCGATCACATCATGTTGCTCCAAGGGTATCAGGGAAGCACGTAGGGAGCCCCCTCCCTGCGTGATGTGTCCCTATGCCGCCGGAATGCTGCGATCATCTTTGATCTCACATAGTGCCGGATGTCAGCTGTAATAATCAGCTGACACCCGACAGCAATTGGCCACGCTCACCCCGTGAGCGCAGCTGATTGCCTATGACGTACTATTCCGTCCATGGGAAGTAGGGCCCCCCAACATGGACGGAATAGTACGTCTAATGACAGAAAGGCTTTAAGGATGTGACGGCTTAAGTGTCAATTGATAATATAACATCAAGCTATCAGCCAACAATTTCGAAAGTTAAACCCCAAATACATGCATGGTCAGTCTCACTTAGTCTACGTTCAGATTAGCGTTGCGCGCCGCTGCGTCGGCGACGCAACGCACGACGCATGCAAAAACGCACGCAAACGCACGCAAAAACGCTGCGTTTTGCGACGCGTGCGTCGTTTTTTTGACGAAATCGGACGCAAGAAAAATGCAACTTCTTGCATTTTCTTGCGTCCGACGCTAGCGTCAAAAACGACGCACGTGTCGGAAAACGCAACAAGAAAAACGCATGCGTCCCCATGTAAAACATAGGGGCGCATGACGCGTGCGTCGCCGCTGTGTTTCCCGACGCAGCGTCGGGAAACGCTAATCTGAACGTAGCCTTAATGGAAATTGTTTCCTTGAAATATATTGAATCCAAATCCAACTAAAGACATTTTAAAGAAATCCACACTGAAACATTTTTTCTTTTTGCTATATAAATCTTTACAATAAATATCTTTTATCTTTTTACTGATTTTTTGCTGACTTTATTTAGTAATGAAATTATATGTCCCCTTACTGTTGGGGTTCCTCAAGGATCAGTCCTAGGCCCCCTCCTCTTCTCTTTGTACACTGCCCCTATTGGACAAACAATCAGTAGATTTGGTTTCCAGTACCATCTCTATGCTGATGACACTCAATTATACACCTCTTCTCCTGATATCTCGCCTGCCTTTTTAGAAAACACCACTGATTGTCTTAACGCTGCCTCTAACATCATGTCCTCCCTCTATCTGAAACTGAACCTGTCAAAAACTGAACTCCTTGTGTTCTCTCCCTCTACTAATGTACCTATGCCCGACATTGCGATTTACGTGTGTGGTTCCACCATTATTCTCCAGCAACATGCCCGCTGCCTTGGGGTCATACTTGACTCCGAGCTTTCCTTCACCCCCCACATTCGATCACTGGTTCGCTTTTCTTATCTGCACCTCAAAAACATTTCTAGAATTTGCACTTTTTTTACTTTCGACTCTGCAAAACGCTTACTGTTTCTCTTATTCATTCTCGTCTGGACTATTGTAACTCTCTACTAATCGGCCTCCCTCTTACCAAACTCTCCCCGCTCCAATCTGTCCTGAATGCTGCAGCCAGGATCATATTCCTCACCAACCGTTACACCGATGCCTCTACCTTGTGCCAGTCATTACACTGGTTACCCATCCACTCCAGAATCCAGTACAAAACTACTACCCTCATCCACAAAGCACTCCATGGCTCAGCACCACCCTACATCTCCTCCCTGGTATCAGTCTACCACCCTAGCCGTGCCCTCCGCTCCGCTAATGACCTCAGGTTAGCATCCTCAATAATCAGAACCTCCCACTCCCGTCTCCAAGACTTTACACGTGCTGCACCGATTCTTTGGAACTACCCAGGTTAATACGATTAATCCCCAATCCTCACAGTTTTAAGCGCGCCCTAAAAACACATTTGTTCAGACTGGCCTACCGCCTCAATGCATTAACCTAACTATCCCTGTTTTGCACATTCAAATTTTTTTACCATAACAGGTTCCTCGCATCATGTTCTCATTCACTTCATGCAGTTAATAGCCCTCTGTGTCTGTACTGCTACATACTTAGGCAGTTAACTGGTTCATGCAGCTTTACATGAACACCCGAGCCTTACACTATGGCCGGTCCGAATAACTAAAGCAATTGTTACCATCCACCTCTCGTGTCTCCCCTTTTCCTCAGTTTGTAAGCTTGCGAGCAGCAGGGCCCTCACTCCTCTTGGTATCTGTTTTGATCTGTGTTTATTGTTATGCTGCAATGTATATTGTCTGTACAAGTCCCTTATAAAATGTAAAGTGCTGCGGAATATGTCAGCACTATAGAAATAAAATTATTATTATTATTATTATTATATGTCTGTGTTTTCTCTGGCACATCCGCTTTTTATGTTTGAACTTTGTCCTCGACCACATGTGACTGTATATCCCCTCCCACCTCTCCATGGCACCTTTTTTTTCTAATTTTTTCATTTATTTAACATTTTTTATGTTATCTGTTGCTTTTATTTATGGTAGTCCTGAAGAAGGAGTCAGAGCGACTCCAAAACGCGTTGACATTATTCTTAAGATGGTCATCCAGCATCAGGAGCCCTAAGATATAAAGGAAAATCAATATCAAAATTATATTTTTATGTTTTTACTAATATTTTTTTCCATAGATATTCGAAGATAATTACTTTGTAGAAAATAAAAAGATGATTGGTGAAATATCTGCTTATCCTCACTGTGAGAAACAATTATCATAAGACATTTTTCAATACGACTAATAGCATTCAATGAAGACATTGCTTGGGATTAGAAAAAACGCCTAACACAGTGAGAGGAAGCAGCCATATTTTTCTAATCTTCTATGACCCTGTTAATTGTTTCTTCGTAAAAGTTCTATTCTTTTCATTTTTAGTTCATTAATACTAATCTTTAGAGTTACTTTTCTATATGTTGCCGTTTGTTTTGTGCCTACAGACTAAAATGTGCGTGACTTCTCTTTATCATGAGTAAGATCAGATATTATCTACTGTATAAAAGTTACCTATTAACATTTCTCCACTAGATCCTCAATAATCTGTCCACACCAGATTTCCGGAACATTAATTGTGAGTGATAATATTTGGCTACCATTGAAAGCTCCAGATGATGGACGTCACTGGCTCAACAGATTATTTTATGAAGTTAGACTGGACTAATGACAAAGCGTAGGTTGAGGTCTACGTTAGCGGATTTGGGGAGAGGGGAAAGATACGGTGGTCCATGCATTGAGTTTTGGGGGGTTCTAATCAGACCATAGTAAAGGTCAATATAAAAGGGTTGGGATGAGTTAAGTGCCACTCTGTCTCCCCAGACGGAAGAGAGAGAACTTTCCACTTGTCATGCCTCATTCATATTTATAATCTTCATTTTGGTTGGTATTAATATAGTTTAGAAGGTTACGAATGAAATCGGATTGGTCAGGTTAGAATAGTAGTAGATCCTCGGAGTTGTGCTAGAAACAATGATACAGCTAACCACAAATGATTAATTGTCCATCTGAATTCCATTAGTAGGCATTAATGGTTTTTGGTTAGCCGTAGTGGAGTCCCCATACACAGCAGATGAAAATGGTCTAAAGAGCTTTCATCCATACAGCAATTACGCCAAACGCATTTCAGATATGACAAACAAAGGCTAACAGGGCAGATGTCCCGCTAGATATCAGCCCCTCGCTGATTCACATTAGTGTCCCATCCCCTGATGAAGCCGCTAAGGAAGTGAAACATGTTGGGTGATATTTGGAAGGTGTGTTATTGTTTTAAAGGGACACTGTCACCTGAATTTGGAGGGAACAATCTTCAGCCATGGAGGCGGGGTTTTGGGGTTTTTGATTCACCCTTTCCTTACCCGCTGGCTGCATGCTGGCTGCAATATTGGATTGAAGTTCATTCTATGTCCTCCGTAGTACACGCCTGCGCAATGCAATCTTCCCTTGCGCAGGCGTGTACTATGGAGGACAAAGAATGAACTTCAATCCAATATTGCAGCCAGCATGCAGCTAGCGGGTAAGGAAAGGGTGAATCAAAAACCCCAAAACCCCGCCTCCATGGCTGAAGATTGTTCCCTCCAAATGCAGGTGACAGTGTCCCTTTAAATACACTGCTGATTACTCAATGAATTAGCGAAATGCTTGTTTGTCAGGTGGTTCAATCTTTTGGTTTTCTTATAAGAACATCGTTCTCAGCAGCACATCCTCCAGTGAAAATAGGACTTGTGCTGCTGAGACCAATGGCAGCCTACAAGCACTGAAAGATCTTTTTTTTTATCATTCTTTGCACATATGAAATGTGGTCTGACTGTCGGAAGAGGCTATTAAATGACTTTAAATCTGCAATCAAGCAGCTGTTCAGTGATCACTTAGTGCAGCGAGTCGAGCAGTTTGAATTTACACAAAAACAACAGCTGCTTTCAAGCATCTTGTGTACATAAAGGTAGGAGAACTGTTTTGTGTGGGCCTTGAGGACCACTCCCGTACAGTTATTTGTGTTGAATTTGGAGACCTTAAAGATGTAAGGCCAATAGGCCTGATTCTTCAAGGTTGGCATTGTTCACATCCGTCTTGATGAGGAGATGTTCTGGAGTCAGACACTATTGATTCATGGAATGGCGTCTGACTCCTACACTCCTTAACTGATGAATACTGTACTTGACTACAATAAGTGGCCATGGATTTTTACTAAATAAACTGATCAGTCACCCCAATAAAATGATCTGCCAAATATTATGTAGATTCATTCGACAAAACAGCTCAGACCCAAGGAGGCCAAAGATCTACAAGACCTCTGACGGTGTCCTTTGGTATTGTACATCAAGACATTAGCAGATATTGTAGCTGTCAATTCTTAAATAATTTTAACTAGTCTAATCAATAGGATTGGTTCGCGAAGAAAAAACATACCCCCATTTTGCAGGCCATAACCATTTTCATTCTCTCTTTCCACCCATGAATGTGCATCTGGTTGTAGGGGCTAAATCTAATGAGGCAGCAGCACCTCAAAATCACGCATAGAAAACAATCAGGCAGAACTGCTCCCCAAGGAATTCCTTCAGTGTCCAGATTTGCCACCTCTTACGATAATTAGGAGGTCTCCCCTTTTTCCAAGAGCCTCCTGAACATTTTGGTGGAGTTGGGAAGTTTACATTAGCAGGTGATTCCATAAGGCCTCCCTAACCATTAGAATAAAGGCAGCAGAAGAGGTGAATATTGGTAGGATTGGCTGGCCACCGACTTGCCTCCTAACAGATAACGTCAGGTGACAGAAGAAAACAATATTGGAATTTTCATTTGTTCGGCACAGAAATAAACTAAATGTGTCGGGCAGCATCTCTCCGTCTCTCTTATAGAGAATACAGAAGCACTCAACTGAACCAAAGCCCATCTAATTTTAATGGCTGCCTGCTGTTCTTGCCATAGACAATAGATGGTAGCTGGTAGAACGATGCTTCGGTCGATTGTTTGTCCAACAGCCATATCAGCCAACACTCCCATATGCAGGAGGACTCATTCAGCCTCTGTGCTCTCTATGCAAAAGCCACCATCTGAAAAGTCGTCTGGTGGAGAACAGTGTCATCGGGTTTCCGAAGTCGAATATTCTTGATCAATATCACTCCAGCCATGGTCCACATACACATTAGACCAACAGTCAAACCTGTCGATGTTGGTGGCTTTGGCAAACATTGGTCTAATGGGTATGGGAGCCTTAAGTAATGTGGTGTGGCCTCCATAGATCAGATAGAGCTCTGAGGAGCTAGGAGGCCAAGTAAACATCTTGAATTCTATGTTATGTTCCTCAAATCATTCTTGATAAAAAAAATTTCAGTGTGATATTCTGACTGGTCTGTGGTTACGCTGCCCTATACCCAGCGAGATGCGATGCAATGTGTGATTGGATGCCTTTCTATCGCAGCCAGCAGTAACTTTTATCAATTTATGATCCAGTTGCTTTCCTATGGGATCGGTCCAGGTAAGCAAGTCCATCCATAAATCCTGATACCTAAACTACTAAGAATGTCCAGTATAACTTGTCACATGGTGCCATGACGACATCTTTCGCGGCCTTTAAAATCAATTTTAAAGGGAACCTGTCACCTGAATTTGGCGGGACTGGTTTTGGGTCATATGGGCGGAGTTTTCGGGTGTTTGATTCACCCTTTCCTTACCCGCTGGCTGCATGCTGGCTGCAATAGTGGATTGAAGTTCATTATCTGTCCTCCATAGTACACGCCTGCATAAGGCAAGATTGCACCTTGCGCAGGCGTGTACTATGGAGGACAGAGAATGAACTTCAATCCAATATTGCAGCCAGCATGCAGCCAGCGGGTAAGGAAAGGGTGAATCAAACACCCGAAAACTCCGCCCATATGACCCAAAACCAGTCCCGCCAAATTCAGGTGACAGAGTCCCTTTAAATATCCTGTCTGCCATAACTGTGTCAGTGAGAAATCATTAACCTCTTGCTGTCTATTAAACAGGAGTGGTTGCTTTCCTCAGCTACACTTCCTTGTGCAAGATGAGATAATTCGTACTAAGGTCACACAAGTTTTAACCTTTTAAAAACTACAGAAATCTTATCTTGAAATACTTCCTAGCATGACACTAAAATATGGGCTGGTTGCTTTTAAATCATTGTCCCAAAAGAAAAGCATGCCTTCCTGAAACAGTGCCACTCTCGTCCATAGGTTATGTCCGGTATTGCAACAAAGTCCCATTCGAGATGATTTTCTGATCCCTTTAAATTATACCTGATTGCTTTCTGAAGTCTGGAGCGTTAAGCAAAAAATGATCCTTTTCAAAGGAAAGAAAAAACGATGGATAATTAACTGGTCCGTTTTTCCATTGATTTCAATGTTTAAAAAAACGGATCCAGTTCAAATCAGTTTTTTTTCTAGCCGATTAAAAAAGTTATGTCTGCACAAATTTTTTTGTTAACGGATTGCTGCTGGATTCGTTCTAACTGATGACATGTGAACATATTCTTCGATGAGTCTTCAAAAGAGAATAAATTGAGGATGAAGAGTTGTCGGAGGCTTATGGGCCACAATGCAAAATCTTCAGCCGGGTCCCAAATATTCATAGTAATCATTTTCTCATGTGGGCCAAAGTGATCTCTAATGCCTTTGTGTGACTGCAGCCCCTACACTCATCATAGTTATAGGTAAAAAATACACCCGACATATGCTATATAGAGGTTGTACACAGAAGTTAACATAGTATTATTATGATTATTTATTTATATAGCACCATTAATTCCATGGTGCTGTACATGAGAAAGTGGTTACATACAGGGTTATAGATATCGTTTACAGTAAACAAATTTACAGTGACAGACTGGTACAGAGGGGAGAGGACCCTGTCCTTGCGGACTTACATTCTATGGGATAGTGGGGAAGCGGCAGAAGGTAGGGGTGAGGCGGCGGCTCTGGCGGCGGCTCTGGCGGCAGCTCTGGGGATGGCGAGGTGGCGGCTCTGGCGATGGCGAGGCGGCAGAATGGTTATTGCAGGCTGTAGGCTTTCTTGAAGAGATGGGTTTTCAGGTTCCATCTGAAGGAGCCGAGGGTGGTCGATAGTCGGACTTGTTGAGGCATGGAAATGCAGAGGATGGGGGATATTCGTGGGAAATCTTGGAGGCGGTTGTGTGAGGAACGAATAAGGCTGGTTTCACATTTGCGTTTTTTGCCGCTGCGTTTTAGCGCAAAAAAAGCATGCATTTTTTTTCCTATACTTAACATTAAAAACGCATGCGTTTTTTGCATGCGTTTTGCCGCGTTTTGACGACGCATGCGTCGTTTCTATGCATACGTTTTGTTGCAGAAATGCAACATGTAGTAATTTCTAGCGGCGTTTTTTTGCCGCAAAAAAATATATTGCTGTCTATGTAAACGCATGCGTTTTTAAGCACATGCATTTGCATGCGTTTTTAAACGCATGCGTTTCAATAGATAAAAACACAAGAATACACACTGATAAGCCACCCCCCAACGCTAACCCTAACCCTAAGGGATCCTAACCCTAACCCTAAGGATTAGGGTTAGGATCCCTAGGGTTAGGGTCCCTAGGGTTAGGGTTAGGGTTAGGATCCCTAGGGTTAGGGTTAGGGTCATTAGGGTTAGGGTTAGGGTTAGGTTTAGGATCCCTAGGGTTACCAGGGATCCTAACCCTAACCCTAACCCTAGCTATTTCTGTTTATAATGGGTTTTCTAGTTGATTTTGATGATTGGCAGCTGTCACACACTTCTCATCATGCGTTTCAAAAATGCAAACGCAGCATAAAACGCATGTAAACGCGTCAAAATGCCGCATTTGTTTTAACACATGCAAAAACGCATGCGTCTAAAAAACGCAGTGTTTAAACGCGTTTACATGCGTTTTTTTCACCACATGCGTTTGCGTTTAAAACGCTGTATTTTTAAACGCAAATGTGAAACCAGCCTAAGTGTGGAGGAGAGTAGGAGGTCTTGGGAGGATTGGAGATTACGTGAGGGAAGATATTGGGTGATTAGTTCAGAGATATAGGGAGGGGACAGGTTGTGGGTGGCTTTGTAGATCAGTGTTAGTAGTTTGAACTGGATTCAAACCGTGGGCAGCACGGTGGCGCAGTGGTTAGCACTGCAGCCTTGCAGCGCTGGAGTCCTGGGTTCTAATCCCACCCAGGACAACATCTGCAAGGAGTTTGTATGTTCTCTCCGTGTTTGCGTGGGTTTCTTCCGGGTTCTCCAGTTTCCTCCCACATTCCAAAGACATACTGATAGGGATTCTAGATTGTGAGCCCCAATGGGGACAGTGATGATAATGTGTGCAAACTGTAAAGCGCTGCGGAATATGTTAGCGCTATATAAAAATAAAGATTATTATTATTATTCATTGGGGAATTTGCAGAGGGGAGAAGCAGGGGAGTAGCGAGGAGAGAGGTGGATTAGCCGGGCAGCAGAGTTGAGGACAGACTGGAGTGGTGCAAGAGAGTTAGCGGGGAGGCCACAGAGGAGGGTGTTGCAGTAGTTGAGGCGGGAGATGATGAGGGCATGCACAAGAGTTTTGGTAGATTGTGGGCTGAAGAAGGAACGGATTCTGGCAATATTTTTGAGTTGTAGGCGACAGGAGGTGGCAAGAGTTTGGACGTGCGGTTTGAAGGACAGGGCAGAGTCGAGAGTTACCCCGAGGCAGCGGATTTCAGGTGCGGGAGAGAACGTGATGCCGTTTACCATAATAGGTCAGGTAGGGGGGATATGTGAGATGGGGGAAAGATGATGAGTTCGGTTTTGTCTACATTGAGTTTTAGGAAGCGAGAGGTGAAGAAGGACGATATGGCTGACAGACACTTTGGGATTCTGGACAGCAGAGAGGTGACATCTGGGCCAGAGAGGTAGATCTGAGTGTCGTCTGCATACTGGTGGTACTGGAAGCCATGGGACTTTATGAGTTGTCCTAAGCCAAGAGTATAGATGGAAAAAAGTAGGGGCCCTAGGACAGAGCCTTGAGGGATTCCAACAGAGAGAGGGCGGGATGAGGAGGTGGTGTGGGAGTGGGAAATGTTAAATGTGCGGTCGGAAAGGTACAGGACAGGGCAAGGTCTTTGATGCCAAGGGAAGAAAGAATCTGTAGCAGTAGGCAGTGATCGACTGTGTCGAAAGCAGAGGACAGGTCAAGAAGGAGGAGGATGGAGAACTGTCTGTTAGCTTTGGCTGTGAGTAAGTCATTAGTAATTTTTGTCAGGGCAGTTTCAGTGGAGTGGTGGGGAAGCCAGATTGGAAGTTGTCAAGGAGAAAGTTAGATGAGAGGTGGGAGGACCTCATTTCCCAAGTTAATGTACACAGGAAAAAATTCTAGAGTCAAATACCCTCATAAGGAAGTACAAGAAAATATCCAAAGAAGAAGTATTCAAAGTGGTACAAAGGTTACCTCTTGTGGGTGATGGTGACTGCCTCAACGCATGTTTCAGTTGCTGCCTTCTTCTGGAGCAACCATATGCATATATAAAAGGGTGATATTTGCGCTAAAAGACCGAATATAGCAAAAGTTCCTATTGAAATATATTTAAGTGGGATATACCAATTAGTAAATTATAAATACAACCACAGGAGATAGTTGTTAAATTACCCGTACATGAAGAGATAGCGCAGGGATGATGGTCCCAATTGGGGAAGGTCCTAGCGATCTGCAATTAAAGTGCTTGTGCGTACTTGATTAGTGCGATGTGGCTTCTTTCACCTCAGGATTTCACAGAGCAAGATAGATTCCTTAATGGCGGGGGCACCATCCTGGCCGGTGACAGTCGCCCCTGTGGTTTAGTAAGACAATACCACGTGCGGGCAGTATCAAAACCGGCATGTAACCAGCAAGGTGCAGGAAACTGCAGGACCTTGCGTGACTTGCAGATCGCTAGGACCTTCTCCAATTGGGACCATCATCCCTGCGCTATCTCCTGTGGTAGTATTTAGAATTTACTAATTGGTATATCCCACATAAATACATTTCAATAGGAACTTTTGCTATATTCGGCCTTTTAGAGCAGATATCAACCTTTTATATATACAGTATATATATCTATCTAAAACTTGACTAAAAAAGGGCGGTATTGTCTTTTTATTTGCAGCAAAGACCCGAGACTCAGTGCAGCGCCTTGGACTATATACTTTATATATTACATATATTATATATATTTTTTATATTTATACATATGTGTTTTTTGTTTGTTTGTTTTTACGTGAATAAAATTTGTATTTCTTTATTACAATTGGTTCTTGAGTTCATTTTTTCTTTTCTGATATTATAGGTGTGGACTTGTCTAAAGTGTTTGTACAACTGGCCCACCAATAGCGCTACCATGTGTTTATCTTATAGGGTGGACATGGCATCTCTGGGGAACATAGCGCCTCTCACCATACACACGTACTTCTTATGGAATGGAAGACAATTTTGATATGATGTTTATTAGGTCTGGATTATCTGGCAAATATGTTATGGATAGAGATGAACAAACCTGAACTTAGTGTCCGGTGTTAAACGCCAAACATGGATGTCCCCCTGAAGTCCATTGCAATGTTCAGCGTTCCGGGGGAAATCCATTGCAGAGAGAGACAGAGAGACAGAGAATTTCCTTCCAGATCCATTGATTTCAATGGAGTTTGGGTTCTGGTTCAGGTTTGGCTAAATTTCTGGCACCTGAACCAAACTTTTGACTAGAACTTCCATGAGTCCACTCACTCTTAATTGTGGACTCGTTTTTATCCTTTATGCATTTCCAAGGGGACAACTATAAAGACTGAAGAGTGAAGAGGTACAGTGGGGCAAAAAAGTATTTAGTCAGTCAGCAATAGTGCAAGTTCCACCACTTAAAAAGATGAGAGGCGTCTGTAATTTACATCATAGGTAGACCTCAACTATGGGAGACAAACTGAGAAAAAAAAAATCCAGAAAATCACATTGTCTGTTTTTTTATTATTTTATTTGCATATTATGGTGGAAAATAAGTATTTGGTCAGAAACAAAATTTCATCTCAATACTTTGTAATATATCCTTTGTTGGCAATGACAGAGGTCAAACGTTTTCTGTAAGTCTTCACAAGGTTGCCACACACTGTTGTTGGTATGTTGGCCCATTCCTCCATGCAGATCTCCTCTAGAGCAGTGATATTTTTGGCTTTTCGCTTGGCAACACGGACTTTCAACTCCCTCCAAAGGTTTTCTATAGGGTTGAGATCTGGAGACTGGCTAGGCCACTCCAGGACCTTGAAATGCTTCTTACGAAGCCACTCCTTCGTTGCCCTGGCGGTGTGCTTTGGATCATTGTCATGTTGAAAGACCCAGCCACGTTTCATCTTCAATGCCCTTGCTGATGGAAGGAGGTTTGCACTCAAAATCTCACGATACATGGCCCCATTCATTCTTTCATGTACCCGGATCAGTCGTCCTGGCCCCTTTGCAGAGAAACAGCCCCAAAGCATGATGTTTCCACCACCATGCTTTACAGTAGGTATGGTGTTTGATGGATGCAACTCAGTATTCTTTTTCCTCCAAACACGACAAGTTGTGTTTCTACCAAACAGTTCCAGTTTGGTTTCATCAGACCATAGGACATTCTCCCAAAACTCCTCTGGATCATCCAAATGCTCTCTAGCAAACTTCAGACGGGCCCGGACATGTACTGGCTTAAGCAGTGGGACACGTCTGGCACTGCAGGATCTGAGTCCATGGTGGCGTAGTGTGTTACTTATGGTAGGCCTTGTTGCATTGGTCCCAGCTCTCTGCAGTTCATTCACTAGGTCCCCCCGCGTGGTTCTGGGATTTTTGCTCACCGTTCTTGTGATCATTCTGACCCCACGGGGTGGGATTTTGCGTGGAGCCCCAGATCGAGGGAGATTATCAGTGGTCTTGTATGTCTTCCATTTTCTAATTATTGCTCCCACTGTTGATTTCTTCACTCCAAGCTGGTTGGCTATTGCAGATTCAGTCTTCCCAGCCTGGTCCAGGGCTACAATTTTGTTTCTAACATAGTAACATAGTTAGTAAAGCCGAAAAAAGACATTTGTCCATCCAGTTCAGCCTATATTCCATCATAATAAATCCCCAGATCTACGTCCTTCTACAGAACCTAATAATTGTCCTTTGACAGCTCTTTGGTCTTCACCATAGTGGAGTTTGGAGTCAGACTGTTTGAGGGTGTGCACAGTTGTCTTTTTATACTGATAACAAGTTTAAACAGGAGCCATTACTACAGGTAATGAGTGGAGGAAAGAGGAGACTCTTAAAGAAGAAGTTACAGGTCTGTGAGAGCCAGAAATCTTGATTGTTTGTTTCTGACCAAATACTTATTTTCCACCATAATATGCAAATAAAATAATAAAAAAACAGACAATGTGATTTTCTGGATTTTTTTCCTCAGTTTGTCTCCCATAGTTGAGGTCTACCTATGATGTAAATTACAGACGCCTCTCATCTTTTTAAGTGGTGGAACTTGCACTTTTGCTGACTGACTAAATACTTTTTTGCCCCACTGTATTAGAGTACCCATATCTAAAGGCTCCAGTATTATAAATAGTACCGTGGACAGACATACAAATGGTGCAACCTCTGCAGCCTCCCAAAGGTAAGGAGTAGTGATGAGTGAGTGTACTCATTGCTCGGGTTTTCCCGAGCACGCTCGTGTGATCTCCGAGTATTTGTTAGTGTTCGGAGATTTACTTTTCATTGCGGCAGCTGAATGATTTACAGCTACTAACCAGGCTGAGTACATGTGGGGGTTGCCTGGTTGCTAGGGAATCCCCGCATGTAATCAAGCTGGCTAGTAGCTGTAATCATTCAGCTGCCTCAATGAAAACTAAATCTCCGAACACTAACAATTACTCGGAGCTCACCAGAGCGTGCTCGGGAAAACCCGAGCAACGAGTACACTCGCTCATCACTAGTAAGGAGGCCAACTTCTGCCTCTGAGGCACCCCATAAAAAGCTGCATTTTGATTAATTATTGGACTGGAGAGGGCTTCACTTCTGATAATAGCCAGAATAAATGGAGGGTAATGGTAAAGATTTTACAATGGGAACTCATGTCACAAAGAACCAACAAAGGATAACTTGAAGACGTCAGATGGAATCCATTGTACACATCTCCTACCTTAACCATCCCTTTGAGCAAATAAACCATCCCAACTTTATCTACAGATACTGTTTGGTTAATCGTAATTTATTTTTCAATGAATCATCAGCACCAAGTAGTTTTATTACAAGGTGAGGCCGTCAAGGATTCCACTTTAAGGCCGCGTTCACACGTTCGGTATTTGGTCAGTGTTTTACATCAGTATTTGTAAGGCAAAACCAGGAGTGGAACAATCAGAGGAAAGTACTTTATAATAGAAACACGTAATCGATGCATTTATGATAAGATATGGATCGTGCTTGTATGTCAAAAATTTTCTTGATGCACATGTTTGTGAAAATCTTTCCCCGCAGCCGGATTTGCTTAATGGTGTTTTTTCAGCCGGTCTGTTTATCCAGCGCAGAACGCTCATTTCTCTACATGCAAATTATATTGTAACTACCTGCAAAAAAAAAATAAAAAGCGGAAATGTCAGCTGGATGCTGCAGGACGGAACGGACCGCCTAGACCTTTATGCACTGAGTAAAAGCCTTTAGATTTCAGTACCGCTCCCTCTACCCTGACTGCAAACCCTCAGGTTACCTTTTTAACCGTCATTTAATCCCCGGCTGTTTGTGATGTGTTTATCTATCATTAACAAAAGAAGACAATGGCGTCCCCATGCAGAACCGCCACAAGAGCGGGATAATGAGCCGCGAGGTAGAAGAAAGGGGTGTCTACGAGCTCAATGTTAGATGTGTAAATAAAATTAGGCAGCTGAACGTCCACGTCCCATTATGTATCTCTTACATGTTTGTTCAGCTCTCCCTGAGCCCCTCCGCCAAATAATTCACAATTGCTAATGGCGCCTGAGATGCAGAAAGTCTCATGACTCACGCCAGGTAAATAAAAAATAGATTATTTCTATCTCATGGCAGCCAATCACAGTCTCTAATCTGCTCTTGAAAAATAAAAGCTGCCCTGTGATTGGTTGCTAAAACTTCAGAACTTGCAAAAAAAAAAATTGGTTTCTGCCAACCTTTATCTTTCAGTCCAAGGAATTATAAGAGAGAGAGTTTTATTGGGACCATTTTTGGGGCACATTCAACATTTTTGGTCACTCTTTATTGCATTTTTAGAGAGTGGTGATGTAACAGTGATTACATTTTTACTTTTTAGGCCTTTTACCGTACAAATTGCTTAATTTTATATTAACTCCTCATACCTGCTGATTAACCTATCATCTGCTGTAAGCATTACAAACTCTCTTAACTAGAGTCTGCTCACATTAACCCCTTAACAACCAGAGGTTTTTTTTTGGTTTTGCATTTTCATTTTTTGCGCCCTTCTTCCCAGAGCCATAAGTTTTAATTTTTTTGGTCAAAAAATGGCCACATGAGGGCTTGTTTTTTTGCAGGACGAGTTGTAATTTTGAACGACGCCATTGGTTTTAACATATCGTGTACTGGAAAATGGGGGAAAAAATTCTAGTGCTGCGAAATTGCAAAAAAGTGCAATCCCACAGTTGTTTTTTTGGTCTTTTTTTTTTTTACCATGTTCACTAAATGCTAAAACTGACCTGTAATTATGATTCTCCAAGCCATTACAAGTTCATAGACACCAAACATGTCTAAGTTCTTTTTTATTTAAGTGATGAAAATAATTCCCCCACAAAAAAATTACGCCATTTTCCGATACCCATAGCGTCTCCATTTTTTGAGATCTCGGGTCGGGTGAGGGCTTATTTTTTGCACACCAAGCTGACGTTTTTAATGATACCATTTTGGTGCAGATATGATCTTTTGATCGCCCGTTATTGCATTTTAATGCAGCGTTGCGGCGACCATAAAAGCGTAATTCTGTCGTTTTGTCTTTTTTCTAGTTACGCAGTTTAACAACCAGGTTAATTCGTTTTTATATTGATAGATCGGGCGATTCTGAACGTGGCGATACCAAATATGTGTAGGTTTGATTTTTTTTTTTACTGTTTTATTTTGAATGGGCCGAAAGGGGGTGATCTGAACTTTTATATTTTTCAATTTTTTTGATAATTTTAAAACATTTTTTTTGCATGCTTCAATATTCTCCATGGGAGACTAGAAGCTGCCATAACGCGATCGCCTCTGCTACATACAGGCGATGATCAGATCGCCTGTATGTAGCAAAAATGCTCACTTGCTATGAGCGCCGACCATCAGGTGGCGCTCATAGCAGTCTGGCTATGACAACCATAGAGGTCTGCTAGAGACCACTAGTTGTCATGTCAACCCATCGGTGACCCGCGATCTCGTGATGGGGTCATTGATGGGCGGGATTTCCAGCGCGCTTTCCGGAACCGCGAGTTAAATGCTGCTGTCAGTTTTATTAATTTGGGGTTTCTGAACCAGATAATACTTAAAGAGTTATTTTATTCTTCATAGTTGGGGATTGTCAGACAGTGCTTGTAAAAGCAAACAATTTTGCAATTGACTTTTTATTAAAAATTTTCATCCAGTTTTTTAAAACACTAACATTTTCTTTTTCTTTATTTACAGCCCATTGCCGCGGAGACTGACCACTGCTGCTGGACGGACGAACGTGCATAGTGCTTTCAACCTGTTTTCTGTTCAGCTTGTAAGCGCTGCTTTGCAGCTGGCCAGGATCGCGGGAACACACTGTTACCTTCTGATCTTGGCCAGCTTCGGGACAGCGCTTACAGGCTACATGGCAATGGTGGTCGGTCTCCTAGGGAACTAGCTGTAAACAAAAGAAAGGTGTTAATATCTCAGCTGCCAATTTGATTTTTTTTTCAAGTGTTGTGCAACAACACTCAGCGATGGAGGTGGGAATAAACGTGTAACAAAAAATCAGATGTAAACCCATCTTTAAAGCAAATGCCCCATTTTAAAGGGAGACTGTCAAGTAGTGTTTACCACCAAAACCACGGGTGTCAAACTGCATTCCTTGAGGGCTGCAAACAGGTCATGTTTTCAGGATTTCATTGTACTGCACAGGTGATAATTTAATCACCAACTCATTATTTGTGTAGGTGATTAAATTATCACCTGTGCAGTACAAGGAAATCCTGAAAACATGACTGGTTTGCAGCCCTGGAGGAATGCAGTTTGACACCCCTGACCAAAACCATTGCCACCCTCATTGTGTTTTATTGCAGTATAACAAATATGATGCAACTAAATCAGAAAAATCACTTTTTAAACTGGTAAATGACCATAGAAAAATCACCTGGGAGGTGGCACCATAAGGAAAAGTCACATCTGGTGGCACCATAAGGAAAAGTCACCTGGGAGGTGGCACCATAAGAAAAAGTCACCTGGGAGGTGGCACCATAAGGAAAAGTCACATCTGGCTGCACCATAAGGAAAAGTCATATCTGGTGGCATCATAAGGAAAAGTCACCTGGGAGGTGGCACCATAAGGAAAAGTCACATCTGGTGGCACCATAAGGAAAAGTCACCTGGGAGGTGGCACCATAAGAAAAAGTCACCTGGGAGGTGGCACCATAAGGAAAAGTCACATCTGGTGGCACCATAAGGAAAAGTCACCTGGGAGGGGGCATCATAAGGAAAAGTCACATCTGGTGGCACCATAAGGAAAAGTCACCTGGGAGGTGGCACCATAAGGAAAAGTCACATCTGATGGCATCATAAGGAAAAGTCACATATGGTGGTACCATAAGAAAAAGTCACCTGAGAGGTGGCACCATAAGGAAAAGTCACATATGGTGCTCCAATCCTGATCTTCAAAGTGTTCTCTTTGGTGGTTCCAAAGTTCTGTAGACCCTACACTGGTTATGTACAATATTTAGGACTTTTTTTTCTCTGGCAGAGATAATGGGGGAGGAGGACAATTCTGATGCAGATGTAGCTCCCATGGACAGACAGTCTGCACTTACCGTGACCTTCCAGGTAGCTTGTTGAAATGTCATCTGCTCAATTGGGTGGAAGTCCACTTTGAACGTGAGGAAGCCATGCGTAGTGGCAAAGCTCATTTACCCTTGTGGGATTCCATTTTGGCTTAACCCTTCGTAGGCAAGTGGTACAATTAGAAGAAGCCCAGTAACGTGTAGGTTATTATATCTGGCTGTAACATTATTTTGTCTCTGTCATTCGGGCAGAGAAGGCAGCGTTTAGAGTCAATGCGCACATTGTTTCGTTTCATCGTGCATTTCGGGCAAAGTCGAGGATAATAGACTGGAGGCTAGACTGGAAGAATGTGCTCGGCGTTCATTTGTAGATGGATCTGAGCAGGGATGAAACACAGCATCTCTTTCAGCTCCCGTCGAGTGAATGATCCACGCTAAAGACAATTGCGGTGTTGTAATATAAAGTGATTAGGGCTGTGGTGGAGTCGCAGTTACATTACACAAGGACTCTATTGTCAATTAGGATTTCTTCTAAATAATGAAAATTGCCCCCCAAAAAGGTTAGACTGAATCATTAGATCAAACTAAATAATGAAATATTTTTAGATTTTTTTTTTGTTTAATGTACAGTTTAAAAAACACCCATTTTACTAAATACTTGGCATGAAATTACAATATTTTTTTTTAGAACTTAAAGGAATATTCTAATCTCCAAGATCATATCTTAATATGTACTAGCTGTAATGATAATAATATTTGCAAATATCTCCAATTCAAAATGTAGTATAGTTCTTCTGATTAGCCATTTCTCTTATCCCATGTGCAGGACATTGCAGTAGCTTAGATATCTACGGTTACGGCCACTAACAGCTAACTAACTGACACTATGTGAGTGGCCGTAACCAAGGATCCCTAAGCTATTGCAATGCCCTGCACATGGGGTAAGCAACATACTGTAGTTAATCAGAAGAACTGTACTACATTTCTTATTTGAGGTATTTGCCATTATTATAATTACACCTACTAGATAGCAATATATGGGTGTGTTCTTACACACTTGAAGCACTGATTGGACAGGGCCAGATTATGTCAGGTCTTGCCGTATGGATAAAGGGAATTGACAGGAGGAATACACAGAGAATAAAAGATGACATTATGGTTAGAAACGAAGCTCCAAATTTAGTATTTATTTAGGGGAATACAATTATTTTTTTAATAGACATTTTAGGAAAAATGACAGGTCGTGTTTGGAAAAAAGAAAAATAGCAGAAACTTTAGAAGTGGATATTTCAGTATTGGGTAAATATTAAAGGGGTTGTCCATTTAAAAAATAAATGTATACATAATTGTGCCTAAAAGACTAAGGTATATAAATAACTACTATACTTCAATTATGCTAGGTGCCCTGATTTTCAGGTATCTGCTCTGATCCAATGTTCTATAGTTTTATTCCTGGTTCTGGGCATGGCAGAGCATTTCCTGTTTCAACATGTGTAAGGGGCTGGCTGGTTGCTCATTTACATAGCTAAGCCAGCCCCTTTCTCTGTCATGACCAATAAAGGCAGAGACAAAAAAAAAAGAGGGCTGGCTTAGCCATTCAAATGAGCCAATCAGGGCTCCCTCTTCACGCACAGCACTGACCACATGCAGTGGAGCAGCCAAGTCTCACTTTGGAGAGGACCAATAGTAATCATGGCATCTGGCGCAACTGATTGCAGTTACTTTTTTAAGCACAATATTGCATTACTTTTTTTTATCCCTTAAAACATCAAAAATCGCACCTGAACTCAGGTTCAGAAGGGGTCATTTAGTTTTGTAAAATCATTCTGGGTAAAGGCAAAAAAAAATCCCTCCTGATATGTAAATTAGAGCAAATTCTCTAAATAAAGAGTAGGACAAATTTGCATACAGGGCGCCACATTTTCCAGCCTACCATAGAGTTGAATACGGCAAAGCTAAGTGACACTTAGGGGATGCTCACTACTATTATATTGATGACCCGTCCTTAGAATGGGTCATCAATATCAGATCAGAGGGTCTGACACCTAAGACCCCACTGATCAGCAAGTACCGGCTCCGGTAGCGGCTAGGTGTAGACATATGGAGCGGAACACCACAGCACCTCACACTGTTTAGTGGCCATAGTGGGGTACTGCAGATCAGCTCCTATTATTGGAATAGTGGAAGAAGCCACCAAACAGTGTAAGTGCTGTAGTGTTCCTCTCCATACATTGTACACATAAAGCCAGTGCAACAGCTGGAAGGAGCTGATTTGTGAGTGTACCGGGTGTTAGACCTCCACTGCTATCTTAAGGATAGGTCATCTACTATATAATTGTCTACGGGTCACTTCCGTCTGTCTGTCTTTCTGTCTGTCTGTCACGGATATTCATTGGTCGCGGCCTCTGTCTGTCATGGAAATCCAAGTTGCTGATTGGTCGCGGCAAAACAGCCACGACCAATCAGCGACGGGCACAGTCCGGAAGAAAATGGCTGCTCCTTCCTCCCCGCAGTCAGTGCCCGGTGCCCCCATACTCCCCTCCGGTCAGCGCTCACACAGGGTTAATGGCAGAGTTAACCGAGCGCGTTATGCCGCGGTGTAACGCACTCTGTTAACGCTGCTGTTAACCCTGTGTGACCAAGTTTTTACTATTCATGCGGCCTATGCAGCATGAATAGTAAAAAGATCTAATGTTAAAAATAATAAAAAAAATAAAAAATAGTTATATACTCACCCTCCGGTGGCCCCCCCCGGATCAGGAACTGGCCTTTCCCGCTCCTTGTGACGCCCTGGTGACCACTCTATGAATTGCGGTCTCGCAAGATGATGACGTGCAGTCTCGCAAGACCGCAATGCACTGTTCAGACCGGAGCGCGCGAGAAGCGTCGGTAACCGCTTCGATCCGGGGGCCAATGGAGGGTGAGTATATAACTATTTTTATTTTAATTCTTTTTTTTAACAGGGATATGGTGCCCACATTGCAATAGACTGCGTGGGCTGTGCAATATATTACGTGGGCTGTGCAATATACTACGTGGGCTGTGCAATATACTACGCGGGCTGTGCAATATACAACGTGGGCTGCGCAATATACTACGTCACTGGGCAATATACAACGTGGGCTGCGCAATATACTACGCGGGCTGTGCAATATATTACGTGGGCTGTGCAATATACTACGCGGGCTGTGCAATATACAACGTGGGCTGCGCAATATACTACGTCACTGGGCAATATAGTACGTGGCTGGGCAATATACAACGTGGGCTGCGCAATATACTACGTGGGCTGCGCAATATACTACGTGGGCTGCGCAATATACTACGTGGGCTGCGCAATATACTACGCGGGCTGCGCAATATACTACGCGGGCTGCGCAATGTACTACGTCGGCTGGGCAGTGTACTACGTGGGCTGGGCAATGTACTACGTGGGCTGCGCAATGTACTACGTGGGCTGCGCAATGTACTACTTGGGCTGCGCAATATACTGCCTGGGCTGCGCAATGTACTGCATGGGCTGCGCAATGTACTACTTGGGCTGCGCAATGTAGTGCGTGGGCTGCGCAATGTACTACGTGGGCTGCGCAATGTACTGCGTGGGCTGCGCAATGTACTGCGTGGGCTGCGCAATGTACTACGTGGGCTGCGCAATGTACTGCGTGGGCTGCGCAATGTACTGCGTGGGCTGTGCAATATACTATGTGGGCTGCGCAATATACTATGTGGGCTGTGCTATACACTACGCATACATATTCTAGAATACCCGATGCGTTATAATCGGGCTACCATCTAGTCAATATTATAGTAGTTGAAATCCCCTTTAAAAATGACTAGACTCTACTGGTAAGCCCCCATAAACATTAGACTAGTATCGGCAATATCGACGTACGTAGGGGGCACCAGCCATATGATTGTTGGGGAAGATGTCAATCGGGTATGTTCAGTAATGGACTGCCGATCACTTTGTTCTGTTGGCATCTTTCTTATGCAGAACACAGGAATGCTCTGCCAAATGAGTGCTCCTGTGTATTGGAGAGACAGCCAAGATGGCTGATGGCCGAATGATCGGGACGAAGCAGCCGACAATCATCTAATGTGTATAGGGGCCGATAAACCCAGTGTAGCTGTCCTCATCTTCCCTAGTGGACCTATATATGTGTGATTCATGGAGCAGGTTACGGTAATATTGAAGACGTGTGCGGCTGTAAGGGCAGAGACAGACTGCCGTATAACTCGTGAGAGGATCGCATCGCACTGCACGGACTGGCCGGCACCTCTCCTGACCTGAGCAAGACAGCGTGATGGATTACTATGCAGCTGTCAAGCTCAGGTCAGGAGAGCCCACAGCCAGTGCGAGGTTTACAATACGATTCTCGCACGAGAAATACGGCAGTCTGTCTCTGCCCTAAGGTTGAGGCTACGCAGCGATTTTGGCAGCAAGCGTGGCCGCAGATCACTCTATACGAATGCTACATCACAACATAATGCAAGTGAATGGGGTCACAATGAGACCCACCATAAAAAAATCCAATAAGTTCTGACTTTTTACGACTTAATACCCCATTCACCTGTGATCTGTGGCCGGGCGGCACCAGTTTTCTTCATGGTGTACATACGGTAGCGGTGGGTGTGCCTTAGGGTCTCTGTAGATAATGGGGCCAAGTTCTCTTGCACTCCAGAGAAGAGAAGATGGAAATCTGTCTTGCATGAATCCACAGGGATTGTCAACCATCAGGATATATTTCTCTGAGCCTTCAGGATACATACATACATACATTCCTGTGTCCTAGTAGTTGAGGGCCACACAGAAATCCATGGTGGGCCACATAGTACTCGCAGATCATAAGTGGTTTTACGTTTGTTTCTGTACTAAACATACAAGGTACCTAATACATCATCAAGGAGAAAACCATGAGGTTCCTTTACCAAAGCTCCATCCTATGAGGAACAGTGACTACCAGGAGACAGTGAGGTTTCAGGGTAAGTTCACACGAGGCGCATTTTCAGCATTTTTTCACAACCTATTCAAGTCAATGGGTGAAAAACGCTGAAAAAAATGCTGAAAGTGGTGACTTGCTCTATATCCAAAAAAACATGCAAAGCACAAAATACTGATGACAAAAAAACCCAATGTGTGTGCATGAGATTCCTGAGATCTTATAGGCCTTGTTGGTACTGTAAAAAACAGCTGAAAATTAGCATTAAAAAGTATTTAAAAAAAAGGCAACAATAACACCTAGTGTGAACTTAGCCTTACTTTTGATTCTGCTTATGCATGTTGCAGGGAAAAATAATGTTTAAATATGTGAAAGAGCGTAACTATTCTGGGTGCAGTCAATCACTGAGCTTGGCAGCCATCTATCTCAGCACAGTTGCAGAGCTCAGTCATTGGCTGCAGCGGTGATGTCTGCTGTTTGTCAGTACCTGCTGTTTGTTATTTTAGAACATTTGGGGTCCACTTACCAAAAGATGAAAGTTGATCCATTTAATCTGATTGAACGTGCGGGTCATAATAAAATTAAGCCAGGAACACATGAATTAATTTGATTTATTTTTTTATTAATCTATAAGTAATAGACATGAATCTATATTTATTGGCAATAATGTATTGTACTTCTATCAAACATATATTACAATGCACTCAGTTGTAAACTGATTTCTTGTAGATCCTTTCATCATAATTGTATGGCCTTGGCACATTAAATACACAGATATGATTCATCCGGTATCCAGGTATATGGACATTGTATATCTTCAGCTTATTGCGCCTTTATGACCACTGAGATAAGACGGACTTTGATCTCCTTCCTTGGACTTTAGCTTAGAATCATAAGCTGCGTGTAATTTTTCAACTTACCATCACTCCACTGTATGTCCTCCATATCTAGAAGGCTAAAAAACATGTCAGGAATGGATTGGGTAGAATACAAGAAGACCTCAAGCTGAAGACTCGGCCAACTGTGACCAACGGCATTACCAGACAGTATTAGACAAGGATACGTAGATCTAACCTTGTCTGGTAAGACATCGGTCAACAGGCAATTGTTCTGGATACAGACGGCTCAGGAAAATAAAATTTAGTCTATTCAACACTTAACAATTACAAGCAGATTAGGAGACACAACGGCCAACAATTACGCACATCTTGCAGGAAGGACTTCACAGTTTTGTTAGCACTCAAGACATTTTTTGTTTCTGTTGTTGTCATCTTGATTGCATTGAATGAGTTTGTCCAGAAATTTTTCCTTATTTTTTCTTATTTTTTTTCTTAGAAAACATGTAACACCAACATTGTGTAGGCATCTCCACCAGTAGCTCAAGGCTACACACATTTCACGTTGGAAACCTTTTTGAAGGTTAGAACTTGAAGCGTAGACTTTAGAATTGTCTTAGGATAGAAGTCTTTGAGTCAACTTTTAGAAAATATAAATAGAAAAATATTTTTATACTAGTGTTTCATCTGTAAGGTTCAAAAGACTTAAGTCAACTTGCATAGTTCCTTCGAAAAGAAGACCAAGGAAGAATAATCAGAACAACGATGTAGGAAGAACTTCTGAGCTTGAAGTGAACAAGTTGAAGAGTCTCTTCCCAGTGGAATGAGATGATGAAACAATACTAGATGTGAAGTTGTGTATGGAGCCTGCCATTTGCCAGGTCCTGCCCTCTCCTGGGCCTCATTGTGTGTGTCAGACCAGTGTATCTACCTTAGGCTTGGATAAATAAATGCTTAACAAAAGCCGGCTTTTTTCCTGGACCAAGCTAATCAGCTCCATCCCTCTTAGTAAATAAAGGAAGGCACCACTTTTTTTCTTTTTTTGCGAGAGTAGAAAAAAAAAAGGACAAATCCAGACCCAACACAGCTAATATTTTACACATTTTAAAACTCAGCTCTTGTTTTTCAAGACCCCTTATATAAAGAAAAAAAATCCTCAATTATCGAATTCCATTATTTAATTCACCCTCGAAAAAAAAAGTTTAAATTTTTTTCTTCCATTGTGGGAATTTTACAAAAAAAAGTAGATCCCACTTCTGTCAGTTCTGAAACATCAAAGCATGCAATTTCCAGCAGGAAAAAAATATTCAGGCTGAATTGATCCTTAATGTAAAAATTTTTTAGGTTTCTTAAAACTTTTTGAAAAATTTGTAGGAAATTTGGTTTCAATTTTTGAAATTTCAGTTTATGAAAATATATTAGATTCTCGTAAGTATCTACATTATCCTTTCACAGTATTGAGCATGGCTTCTTGGCCAAGGTTCACCCGGATTTTACAAGTAGCAACATAATATTTTTAGAGAATTGAAGTTACAAAAAGTTTGAACAAAGTGAGATAAAAAAAATATATTTTTTAAAATATATACAGTATTTATCTACATGACCATCAATCATTTGTCTCATCAAGTTGCAGAAGGGATCAGATCATAAACATGCAGATTCTGCTGTTTGTTCCGAGACACTTGACGTGACCATCGTCTTGAAGAACAAATTACTGTAGATGTAATTCAAGTCATCTGTCCATTGGCTTTTCGCAGTCTAATGCCTGATGTTATCAGTGGTCATTTTCCAATTGTTGAAATGTCTCCATGAGTCATAAAATATTGGAAAATCTGAATCTTAAGTGCTATCTTCAGTAGAACAAGGTATTTCTTCATATATAGGCCAATTATTGCAACCTTCTATCTCCTACCAAATGGTAACACATTAAGGGGCCATCAAGGTATTTATGAATTATGGCATAAATCACCTTGAGATGATGTCACATTTTTGCACACTTCAAAGTTGTGACTTTTGCCAATTTTACTCCAGTTCAAAAAAAACTTCTCCAAAGTAGGCAGAGATGGGAAGCGACAAGGTGTGGAGAAGGAGTGACGACTTTATGGAAATTATACTAGAAATGTACACCAGGTCCTGACTGCAGTAAGATTTCTGGTGGAAGCATTTGCATGTTGTAAGATTCGCCTATTTCATTAGGTGGCATGAGCCTCTTAATAAATTGGGCCCACTTCCTTCAATAAGACTGGCATTTTGCACATATTGGATTCCAGTAGTTATGTAAAGATATGGATATGTTAAAAGTTGTCTCATTGAGACAACCCTTGTCGATATGCCCATTAGACAGGGTTCCTGGCTAAGAATTCCAACTATGAGCTTGTCAACTATATTCTTGGTGGACTCGATACATGGATAACATTCATTGGAAATATCTGGCCAGAGAGCGTTCTCCATAGAGAGCTCAAGTGGATTGTATAAATGACTTGTAATATCCATTATCCATGTCCAGCAACATGATAAGGTTACTAGAGGTGTTTAAAGACTTGTGAATGCCAATGAAGTTGTACAGCAGATGTTGCCAACCTCATGCATATCTATTGCCTACAGGCATGCATTTATATGGTCCACTGACTACCATCACTACCAATATGTTTTTCTAGACCAGTGGCATGACCACTGTTGATGATGGTTGCTTTGACACCACTTACTTCTACATTATGAAGGGACCTGCACTGCTGATGCCCCTTGACAGATACCTAACAGGTGTCAAGCACACACCCTGGCAGGTATCTGTTTTTGTGATGTTTTCAGTGCCGCTAATCTCCAGCTGCAGAAGTGACTGGTGCCAGAGCGATTCTTTAATTGATTGATGTTGGGTCTAAGGAGGTAGATTTTTCCTTGAGGAGAGTGCCAAGTCAATGTAAGGAGACTTATAGGCCATAGAATGCGCCTCCAGGAATTTCAGTAGGCAAACATTACCTTCAGAGAGGAAGGGGACTAGAACTCTACACAATAGGTAGGAATAGAGTTAAGCCGGAGTCACACTACAGCGAGATACGGCCGAGTCTCGCAGGTTAAAAACCAGCTCTGGCACCGGCACTCCGGAGCGGAGCGTGTGGCTTCATGTATTGCTATGCGACCGCACGCTCCGCTTTGGAGTGCCGGTGCCAGAGCTTGTTTTTAACCTGCGAGACTCGGCCGTATCTCGCTGTAGTGTGACTCCGGCCTTATAGTCCTCTTTCTCTCTGAAGAGACTTAGGGTACCATTACACTAAACGATTTACCAACGATCACGACCAGCGATATGACCTAGCCGTGATCGTTGGTAAGTCATTGTGTGGTCGCTGGAGAGCTGTCACACAGACAGCTCTCCAGCGACCAACGATGCTGAAGTCCCCGGGTAACCAGGGTAAACATCGGGTTACTAAGGGCAGGGACGCTATTTACCCTGGTTACCATTGTAAATGTAAAAAAAAAAAACACTACATACTCACATTCCGGTGTCTGTCACGTCCCCCGGCGTCAGCTTCCCACACTGACTGTGAGGGCCGGCCATAAAGCAGAGCACAGCGGTGACGTCACCGTGGTGCTTTACGGCTGGCGCTCACAGTCAGTGCGGGAAGTTGACGGCGAGGGATGTGACAGACACCGGAATGTGAGTATGTAGTGCTTTTTTTTTTACATTTACAATGGTAACCAGGGTAAATATCGGGTTACTAAGCGCGACCCTGCGCTTAGTAACCTGATATTTACCATGGTTACCAGTGAACACATCGCTGGATCGGCGTCACACACGCCGATTCAGCGTCACACACGCCGATTCAGCGTCACACACGCCGATTCAGCGATGACAGCGGGTGATCAGCGACCAAAAAAAGGTCCTGATCATTCCCAGCGACCAACGATCTCCCAGCAAGGGCCTGATTGTTGGTCGCTGTTACACGTAACGATTTCGTTAACGATAACGTTGCTACTTCACAAAAAGCAACAATATCGTTAAAGAAATCGTTATGTGTGATGGTACCTTTATATATATATGTATATTGAAATTTCCAGAGGAGCATTGCATGGCCTATAAGTTTCCTTACACTGACTTGGCATTCTCCATAAGGAAAAATGTTTCCCAATAGACCCTGGTCAAAGGCTTCTCAAAGATCAAATTCAGACCTTCGGCTTTGCAAGAATGATGGTCAAACACCCCGAAACGTGTCTGCAAATGGATTGTTTAGTTTGGCTTTTTATCCTAAATCATATTACAAAGCTCAAGGGTTGATATTGACGTTTCGGATTGCTGCACCCAATAGGTGAACTTAAATGTTGTAATGCAAACCCAGGTCTTCCTGTTGAAATATGTCTGATAAATAGATTGAAAATACTAGAAGTGAAGGGAGAAATAATTACTATGTCCCTGGGAAAATGTAATGCTTACCTTTAGTAAATCCTTTGCCTACATTCTTATCAACTGATCCCAATAGGGGATATTCTACAGACAAAAAAAAGTTCCGACATTTCATTGACCTCTTATCTTCAACAAGTTGTGTCAACATATGGCAATGTGCAGATCTTCACTACATCAGAACAGATAAGAATAAACTTAAGGTAGAGGAGCCATTGCTAGGACTTGGTCTATGTTCCAGGATCTCTCTGATATTTTTTTTCCATTGCATGTCCTAAGTGTAACATAAGCTTGGCAAACAGCAGGTGACAGAAGAACAATGTCACTCTATTGGCTTAAGACAAAACAATTTTTCTAAGGTTACAATTAAAGTTGTTCTCTGGGTTTTTACCCTTAAGCCAAGAGGAGCAAAGGTTATGGTGTAATCTTGGGTTTGGCATTTCCATAGGGGAGAACTTTTTAAACTGTATCAAAAAACTTCTCATTTTCACATTCAGGCAATTCCTATGTATCCATCAAGAATAATCATTTTTCTTTCTTGGAAAAATATACCCATGGAAATGGACTCCAAAGCAAGGGATCAGCCATGACTACAGGCTGCTTGAATCATGCCATTAATTATAAAGTCTATGACTTGTATAAAAAGTGTAAGGTTGAATAAAACCATAAGAAGAAAATTATCATTGATTTGATCTTTTGTAATGTCACTAAGCAATGATGTAATGGTTAGAGTTTAGATGTCGACTCATTGACCTTTGCATCTAGTGGATGCCTACACGATATTGCCATTAGGGGTTTTACGCCATGAAATTATGGTACCATGCTCTCAATTGACTTGACAACAGCAAAAATAAAAACATTTGGAATAAAGTTTTGATGTAACTTCATACCTCATAATGTCCTTCACATCTCCAAAGGCTCATCCATGGGTCTTTTGGTGCACGTAGTATATTGGTTCACTCTTTAAACATCGTTACCAGACAGTGTTAGAAAAAGTTAAATAAATCCAGCACTGTCTAGTAAGATGTCCATAAAGGACCAGATTGATATTCATCACTAGGGAAACACCAAGGGAGGTCAACGGTCACCTAAAGTCAAACATATCTCAAAGTCGAAGAAACTATATCAGGAAATGTGCAGAACTAGTACAGATTATTCGAAATAGACCAACCAATTTATTGAGGTGGCTTATCTCTGCTAGTGACGTTGGAAGAAGATATAAAATTGAAAGGAAGCAGTGACTAGTGTCTCGGTTAAATAAAGATTTTCACCTTCTACAAATTATTTCCACCAGAGGAGAGTTAAAACTAAAATTGGTCAACATCTCCAACATCGGTAGACATCTCCGATCCTCCACAAATTGGAACTACTCATCCAATGTATGTTAAGAAATTTTTATGGCTCGTGAAAATAATCATTTAAATCTAAAAAAAATTAAGGTAAAAAAAATTGTAAGATGTTGACAGTAAATGTATTTGAATCCTGATTTTCTAAACATTTTTCCAATAGGCAGATGCAAATTGCCACTTTGGATTGGACAATGGTTAAATCTAATCCGTACCAAAAAAAAATTGCATATATTTCATACCCTTTGGCAACCCTTAACTCACGTTGTGTGTGGGACACCATAATCATCATTACCAGGCAGTATTAGAAACAGAGATAACATCCAATGCTGCCCAGTAAGATGGCAATAGTGTCACATCATTCGCGGGGGCGGGGGGAAGCATCTGAAAGAAGTGGGCATGAAGAACAAGATGACAGGAAGATAAAGGAAGAGAAATTAAGAAGATGGGGTCATTTTACCTCTCACTTACCGTACCACGTGAGGAAATGTAAGGTTCCTGTTTTCTGGAAATCTCATGTAGAGGTAATGTTGTGACGGAAGAAAGAAGAAGAGGTCAACATCGTAATAAGGTTCATAGAAATACCAAGTTTAACTGGACAACTTGAGAAGAACTTAAATGCATTTTAAAGGGGTGTGTATTTAACCCTCAGGTATTTTCCAGCTACTTGTTCAGTCTTGTTACCTCATCCACAATTTACATGGCCATTCCTTCCTAATGGAATTTTTTTTTAAATCACAAATTTACCTGTAAAATCTTTGGCATCACACCAAAAAAAAAAAGAAAAAATGCAGGACGTCCTAAAGGAATGAATAAAATAATTTCCGAAAGAGACCACATTCTTCACTGTGATTAGCATGTAATGAGCATAGTTGGTCGACTTTCACACTAAAAATGTATATGTATAATTATTAAATCAGGTTTTTCTTTTTTTTTTGTAAATGTGGATGTGGACGGGCATTGTTTCCACCATCAATGTAACCATTTTGTCTTGTGGAGGGAAAAGTAAAGGAAGAAACTGCAAAATGGCCTCCAGGTTCAAATCCGGAGAATGTGGATTTGCAGCTGCTTTAGAACACCCACATGAAAAAAAAAAAAATAGTAAGCGAGTCGGATTTTGTGAGTCAGCCTGCTGCATGGCACATTTACAGGGGGGAAGGTTGGAACTAGTCGGTTATCGTGATAGAGCAGGAAAAACAGAGTCAAACGAATAAAATGTGCCGGTGCCGGGAAGCTGCGGTAAAAATCTATGCAGCTCGTACGGAGAGGCTGAAAAGAGGTGAGTAATGTATTTTACATTATCTCAATCATCTTCGCATTACATCGAGCTTAACATGAGTGGTACCAGAGCTTAATGGACGGAGAAGCTAAGCAACTATCAAGGGCCGACTAGGATGTCATGGCGAAAGGAAAGGCCAAACAGGACACTAGTGATTTAATTAGAAAAATTGGACAGCCATTCATTTGTTCAATGTCAACGACTTGTGTTGTATCAAATGGCTCATGGGTTTTTTCCCCCGTTGGAAGGCTGCAAATTTCATATTATGTAACCCCATAGAAATGATAGCAATGGATGACCTTTTCTAATAAGGCCGGGGTCACACTAGACCGTAATACGGACGAGTGCAAGGCGATAAAAAATCGCATAGCACTCGTCCCAATGTTAATCAATGGGGCAGCTCCCATCATCCGATATTTTCTCGGCCGTATTCAGGATCCGAGTGAAATCGCAGCATGCTGCGATTGTCAGCGTTTCTCGGCCGAGAATCGCCAATGAAAGTCTATGGGGGTGAGAAAAAATAGCACAGCACACGGACCATCAGTGTGACTTGCGAGAAATTCTCAGGCATTGGGCAGGTGACAGGAAAGGCTCAGCCATTATTTGCTCATTTTGCAAGTGTGTGAGAAAATCTCACCATACGGATGCCATACGGATGTCACACGGATGTCACACGGATCATTTAATGCGAGAAAATCGCATCCTCGCACTGCACACGGATCATTGTTTTGGTAACATTTGTGCGATTCTCGTCCGTCAAAAACGGACCATTTTTTTTTACACTGTGTGTGTGTCCCCGGCCTAAAACTCATCTCCAGTGTGACCCTTTATGCAGGAGAAGTAACAATTCTAAAAACAAACAAAAATTCTCGGAATATGTACTTTTCCTATAGGGTGTAGACAAATAACAGCTGTCATCTGATTGGTCACTGGCATTGTGCCAGGCAGAAAATACATCATGGCCCAAGTCATGGTGGCATTTGACATCGAATGGGATGGGCTAGTTGATGACATCAGACCCAGGATCCCCTAGGAATATGCAATGTGTCCTGTGGTTCATTTTTAGGCCACATGTATTAGACAAAAATTAGACCTTTCTTGAGTTCAGCGCAAAGATTCAGTTCAGTCCATTATTCAAATACTTTGGGTAAAGACTTGACTTGTTGGCTTCCAGCATCCGGGCAAGTGCCCTACCCAACATCTCTGAATCCAACCATCTTTGAAATATTGTTCTAATTAAAACGGGCCTCTTTTCACCATTCTAATTTACAAGCTGGAGACAAATGTTACTTGTATTACAAAAATAATTTAGGGGGCAAACACTTATCTGGCAGAATTTTTTAAACACATGTAGCAAATCCCTATATACATGGGCATAACTATAGTGGGTGCAGGAGCTAAGGTTGCACCAAGGCCCTGGAACCAAGGAGAGGCCCAACAGGTCCTTTTATCCCATATAGAAGACCAGTACTATTAAAGGCCTGTGATGGATGGGGGCCATGTTGGAAATTTTGCATTAAGACCCAAAAGAGTCATGTTCCCACGACTTGAGTAATTGTGCACATTTAGTATGACAAGACATTGCAGGTTGCAAAAAAATCTCCATTATGTTACTATTACATTGTGCAAAGCTGAAGAAGGTGCTGGAACAGCCAACAAGAATCAGTAAGATGTTAACCTAACGTTACCTATCTGTAACTGGCTGTGCACTATTTTGTAAACAAGGGATTCTGCCTGTGCTTTATATCATGGGATCAAAAGTATATATTTACACATGGGTATATACTGTATATGTGCAAAGATGCAAGTATATATACACCGTACATGTATATATGCATGTATATAAAGTAAATATATATTGATATGTGTATATATTTATATATAGGTAATGCCAGGTTAACATCTTAACTCTTATTAATTACTATACAAAGATATATATTCATATACACACACACAGAATGGGATCAAAACAACATTTTTTCATACATATACGAATATATATGCATATATATGTGTATATATATTCACACACACACATATATATGTATATGTGTGCATATAATCTCTATATACAGTATAAACATATACATATATATATATACCGTATATATATTCTAGATACAGATGTATATGCAAGACAAATGTTGTGCACATATTATATATATATATATATATATATATATATATATATATATATATATTGATTGTATTAATATATATATGCAAGTCCTGGCCCAACGATAGCAAACTGGATAACTATAAAATAATTTAATCATTAATTCATCGATTGATAACCATTAAACATTGATAAGCCAGAGGACTATCCTGCTCAATCCTGCACCTGTCACATATGCTCGGACTCTAGTTATAGCCATTGGAAAGGAACAGGAAGAAAAATAAGTATACAGCCATGTTATCTCTGGGTGTGCCAGACAGCATCAAAGGGGAATAAAATGTAATGATATTTTACACTTAGGTCTAGTAAAATCCTAGAATATGTGGGCTTCATTATCTCGGCCTACAAACATTAAGCACCACCTGGCATGACTTAAAAATGAGATTTTACTATGGGTTGTTTTGGATCCATACTCCAATAGCCATTTTTGTTCTATCATTAACTATTGTACAAACATGAATCCATTAAACTGTCCTACACCGTAAGGAATAGCAAAAATATATCCCCAAATTATGAATTTTTTAAACATTGACATAAATAGTAATAATGGAGTGACCATTGTTTCCTTCTAAACTACATGAAGCAGGCAGGACACTTAGGTATTGACCTCTACAGATGGATTGCCTGGTGACACAACATGATTTAGCTCTCTGTTCAGATCCGACATAGCTAAACAAGGAGGCCTTATTTCCAGGCGACAAATATGGCAGACATCTTATTGTTAATACGTTGCTCGCGTCTGCATTTCCTCTCTGCACCACCGCACAAACCCACATAAGCAACCTGCTGGAAAACTGTGACCGCCTTTAACCACTTAATCCTCCATATGCAACTCAACCACTACAGCCGTAAGTTCACAATGCACCGGGCCGTAGGAAAAGAAAGAAGGCGACTCGTTACAATATACACGTAGACATATCTCACAGCCTACCAGCCCAAGAAGAAGAAGAATGGCTTCCGTGCAAACAACCGGAACAGAGAGCGAAGGGAAAAAAAGGGGAGGCAGGTAAAGAGGAAGGAACACAAGTAAGAGACCAAAAACTCTACCTGGAATTCATGACGGAATACCAGGAAAGCACAGGAAGAAGAATTAGTAGAAAGTTGAAAATCTCACGCTTCCACAGGTGCTAGGAGCTCGGCTTCATTCAAGCATCGGGTCCTCTTGAAATCTAAAACCCACCTCGTGGTCTCCCAGGTTACAGTTACCACTTAGTTAATCATCACCGTTATTAGCAGTGACCAGGCCTTGGGCAACGCGACGGAGAATGCAGAAAGCATAGAGCAAAACAAGAAACTGAACTAAGCCAGCTCCACCTCTGAAGTCAGTAATTATCTTCCTTTACCTGGTTTACCTATGTCCTCCCCGCCCGCTGCTCTTCTCCCGCCCAACTTCTCCCCCCTCCCTCTTCTCCTGCTAATTCTTTACCCATGTTATTTCCAAGCTGCTATGTCCTGGCCTTTTGCATAGTATCAAGTATCAAATAAAAGGCCTGTTAAAACTTTCATACCTCGCTTAAGGTAGCTCCTACCTCGAATAGGAATGCGACTCCAGTGCGAAAAACTAACCTGCTGGTTAACCCCCAGTGTCAAATCTTAATCAATAGTAAAGAGACTGTGTGTTCAACAAAGCCTTGTAAACCTATACCTTTATCTACTGCTCGAACAGATAAGACACGCAGAGTCTGGCCACAACCGCCGAGATCTGAAAGCCATGGCTCACATTTTATACCTCTCACCATTATTCTAAATTAAAAAAAAATGCAACCTGAATCCCATCAATAGCAAAAATTCCAACATCTTACCCACAATGATGACAATGCAAAAACAATTTTGTAAAAAAAAAAAAAATTAAGACTCGACTTGCTTACAAAGGGTTAACCATTTCCTGCCGCATTATGGCGGGAACCGGTAAAGGGGACTATATCCTTGAAGGAAAAATGTAATAGAATGACTCAAGACGCCCACATTAATGTCCGTCTTATATCAGAGCTGAGCATCATACCGAATGCAAGAGCTGTCGCAACAATGAGGGCGGCAAGTTGAAAGGAAGAGATGAGAAGCCATTTTGAAGAAATAACGTGACTTTTCATATCTCTTTATGAATGAACAAGCGTTATCAATGACGTTGCAAACACTTTTACCCATATCAACTGGAAACGTAGTTATATAGGATAACGGTAATACAGTAAAAACATGAATTATTGAATATTTGTTATAATATATAGGATACATAAATAATAATAAATAAATATAGTTTATCTATATAAATGGAAACTTGAAAAAGACAAGACCAACCCTTCGAGAAAATTAGATCCAATTTTTTATCCAATTATCCCTTATATTTTCGATATATTGGTTCAGTTTTTCAAAAGGGCCGAACCATTAGAAAACTTGTCATTGGTAGTCATAGCAAAGAGGCTTCACTACATATATATATATATATATATATATATATATATATATATATATATAATGACATGAAAAAATCTCACGTGAAGGCATAGTAATAAAATGCAACTTTAGCACCTTCTACTTTATTGACAGTAGACTCGTCAGTTGGATATCTCGCAATCTGACTTAACTTTAGAAATCCAAAAGTCTGAGAATATTTCTTAATGCCACAAAACTATGCAAGTGAACAAAATAAAAAGAATAATCAAATTATAATAAACCCATAGGACTCGCTAGCAAGGCCGTGAAAGTTTTTCTCCACCATCTCAACGACATCAATTAATAAAAAGAAAACTATCCGCCAGACTCTACCAAATTCTATCTCAAGGTCTAAAACATTAAAAATGACTTGGATTGTTGTGTTTTGAACTAGTTGACTACTTTATATTGTGACACCCGCAGGTAAAGAGCAGGTCTATGCTGACAACAGGGGTCAAACTCCAGTCTCAGCTTGAGACGACTCCTAAGAACATTATTAAAAGATTTAAAAGAGATGGGACAACTGATAAAAAGCTGGAGAGACACGGTGTCAGTGACGAACAATGAAACTCAAGATCTAATGCACCACTAGTTGGGAACAATAGTTATCTCTTCACGAGCATCGCGGCCATATTAGAACATGCTTAATCCTCAGGAAAAAAAAAAGTGACTTTTTTTAGTTATTTTTTTTCCTGTTGAATTCATGCTGTTCTAACCCAACCTTGATAGGTGAAGATCTAGAAAGAGGATCTGGTAAATATTTTATTTTGACAATTTTTTTTTCTGGCCTCTCACGTTCATACGTGTGCATTTCTAGAGCCAGAATCCATTCACTTCCCCCACTATAAATCTCATGTAACGTCTGCTCTGTCTTTGTACCCAATGCTGAATGCCTTGCGGCTGCGTGTGAGTACCTGCCCTAACTGGTTGGGCTGGTTAAGGGCTAAAGAGTTTGAATTCATACTCTGTCTTTACGCATTACAGAACAAAATGAAATCTGATATCGAAAAAAGAAAAAAAAAACAGCAATTCTGGCAAACCATCTAAAAAATTTTAAACCCCCAAATAGTAGGAAATTCAGCTCTACTTTTTTCCCCTTTTAGGATGTGATACTGGGCACAATCCTCACTATGGCACACAATGATAACATCTTGATACCAGAAAACAAATTTGTAGTAACGTTACTTCACCAAGGAAGATGAGCCTTGTTCTTCAGGACCAGAAACCATCGAGGCCGAAGCAATAAAAAAAGAGAGGAACAAACAACAAAGGGGTCTCTGTCCTCTTTGTCCAGTTGCATCCATCAGATGTCTTGGTCGGTAATGTCTACCTTCTTTTTCTACCAGGTGACACATGGACAAAAAAAGGATATAAAAAAGCTAAAAAAAAAAAAAGAAAAAGTAAAAACCAAAAACATTCAATTAAAATGGAAAATATAACAAAGGACAATTAAGGACGTCTTAAAAAATCTTCAAGTGGTGAAAGATGTTCTTCTTGAGAGCCCTGGAGCAATGCTGCTTGTTTAAGAGGAGAAACAAGAAGAGAATGAGGAGGCTAAGGGCTTGGCTTACATGTAGGTCCTCACCCCTCCCAATACAGGTGCATTCTTTCCAACAAACCAATCTCTGTGTTCAAATTCTCAACAGGTGTGTCTTTCTCAAATGGGATAGGCCAACGTAGAGCTGACTTGCGTATTGCAGAAGATATTTCGTGAGAATTACCTCCCGCCCATTCGTCCCCCCCAACCCCACCTCTCCGTTACTGGCATTCCAGCCCCCACACCTTTTCCACTGGCTACGTCAAGAAGAAAGCAAAGTGTAGGTGACAGGAAAAAAAAACCTGCCAAATCAGGCTCAAAGAGATATCCAACCGTTTCCAAGCTCAAAGTTTGCTCTTAATATACGCTGTGTGATACATGGGAATGTAGACAAGCAGGTGGAATAGACAGGTGTCTCCATGAGTGGAGTGGGGTAGGGCAAACACCGGTGATTTGCATCCACCTTAACTCACTCGACTAAGGTCAACAAACTGACATCTGACTGATCAGGGCCATTATATCTTATCTAATTACTAATGGTAGTTCAGCTAGGCTGCGTTACTGAATCCAAGGTGGGAGGAAGGTTTTTAATGCCCAGTTGACATTAAATTTTAACCGGACTTTTGTTATTTCCGTATTGGATCATTAGTGTGTTCGGAGTTTCAGATCCTCTCAGATGGCTTTTGAGCTGTTTTTCTTGTGTTATTAAAATTTTTTTGAAAAATGGTCGTTTTGAATTTAAGGTCTAACTCGAGTTCATTTTTGCAAATTGACTTTTGATTAACTTGAAAACAAAATTTTGAATTTTTTTGCTTCAGAAGGCAATATTGTGGCCATTGCGTGGCTCACAAAATTCTTTAAGGGGGCTTTACAAATATTAAAAATAAATATAATCTGAATTGAAAAGAAAAAAAATAATTTCATATTCTGCTCAACTTCCATTCCATGCCCTACTACCAGGGCCTTCACCACATATTGTTCTCATTGTGAAGTGATGAATGATATTTTGTCTAAGAGTCTGTCAGAGAAAAAAATAAAATGCAGCATGCCCTATTTACATCCAATATTTGGATATCACTCGGCTATGCAAGTCAATGAGTGCATGGAAAACATCAGACTGCACTCGGATGATATCAAAGTGCTGTCCAATATTCACGTACTGCCGGAATGGAGAAGATGAGGAATTTCTTTTTCTACCTTTTCCTCATTCAAGAAAATCGGATCACAATGTGATCACACTCTGATTAAACTCTGATCAGAGTGTTCTCTTTATAATCAGCCCGATTCTCTCGGATGAGAGAAAATACGATGGTGTGACCCTAGCCTCATGTGAAGCGGAAGAGCCTAATAACTATCAATTTTTGAAGTCCCTTTTAATTGTAGGGGTTGTTCACCCTGTTGCAACAAAAATTGTTTCCAGCTCTAAATTTTCCAGTTATCATTATCAATACCAGACTATTTCATATAAAATGTAAACACCATGATATGGGCAAACCGTTTTAATATATTGACTTCCAATTTAAAGGGGGTATTTTCAAGTTTGAAACTAGGAGATAACTTCCTGATCTCTGGAGGTCCAAATGCTGCTGGGGTCCCCACTGATCTTGAGAACTGACGATCCAAAGATAAAGTTATGGCCAATCATCCACACCTCCACTCCATTCATTCCCTGTGGGACCACTGGAGATAGCCAAGTATGGCACTCGGCTCGTCTTCCAATGTACACATGATCGACCATCTATAACACATATAACTGGGGCTCTGATCTCTTTGTGAATGATGTGGCACGCACATCTGCTCCATTCATTCTCTATGGGAAGTCCAGAGATAGCCAAGCGCAGCACTCAGCTGGTATTCGAACGTGCACATGATTGACCATCTATAATTTATATAGCTGAGGTATTGAAGGACTTCATGTGAATGAAGTGCAGGTCAATAATGCGTACATCCAATCGCTGGAGGTCCAACTGCTAGGATCCCCACTGATCTTCAGAACTAGGGCTCTGAAGAAAAAGTGGTGGTCAATCATGTACAAATCCATTCATCCTCTATGGGAAGTCGGGAGATAACCAAGTGTGGTGCTCAGCTGGTATTTGAATGTGCACATGATTGACAACCTATAACTTATATAGCTGAGGTTTTGAAGATCTCAGTGTGAATGAACTAGGGGTCGATAATGCGCACATCCAATTGCTGGAGGTCCAACTGCTGGGGGTCCCCACTGGTCTTCAGAACTAGGGCTCTGAAGAAAAAGTGGTGGTCAATCATGCACAAATCCATTCATCCTCTATGGGAAGTCGGGAGATAACCAAGTGTGGTGCTCAGCTGGTATTTGAATGTGCACATGATTGACAACCTATAACTTATATAGCTGAGGTTTTGAAGATCTCAGTGTGAATGAACTAGGGGTCGATAATGCGCACATCCAATTGCTGGAGGTCCAACTGCTGGGGGTCCCCACTGGTCTTCAGAACTAGGGCTCTGAAGAAAAAGTGGTGGTCAATCATGCACAAATCCATTCATCCTCTATGGGAAGTCGGGAGATAACCAAGCGTGGTGCTCAGCTGGTATTCGAATGTGCACATGATTGACCACCTATAACTTATATAGCTGAGGTTTTGAAGATCTCAGTGTGAATGAATTAGAGGTCGATAATGCGTACATCCAATTGCTGGAGGTCCAACTGCTGGGGATCCCCACTGGTCCTCAGAACTAGGGTTCTGAAGATAAAGTGATGCTTAATCATGCACACCACTGCTCCATTCATTCTCTATGGGACCTTCGGAGATAACCAAGCGTGGCGCTCAGCTGGTCTTCAGATGTTCACATGATCAACTACTGCTTCATTCACATAGGGATCTTGGGATTTGTGGGAGCCCCTATGGTCAGAACCCTAGCAATTGGGAAGATATCCCCTATTCAGTGAATAAAAGATAACTTCTAAACTTGAGAATACCCCTACAAGGCCACAAATTAAATCCAACCCAATAGATTAGTTACTCCTAAATTTACAAAATTAACAGAATAATATTGCAGAATTGTCCGATCCTTGGTTACAGACAAAGTCTTATAACACCTTGGGATATTTTTACAGTCATCTCTATATTTAGGATTCCTATGGGATAAATATTGCCTTTTTAATTTCAAATATAAGAATTTGAGGGGGACTTTGACAAGCAGAAATCCTTGCTATGTAATTATTATCCCATGTGAATTTTCGGATTAGAGGGCGTATCAATGACAATGTGGATTTGGTGAACGGAACAGGAAGTACGGGGCAATTTTACATAGCAGAACCTCATCCAAGTGTTACATTTTTGTATTTTTCGAGCTCCTAAAACCTTGTTATCATTAACGTTAACTATGATCAGTCACCCAAAAAAAACCACCATAAAAGCAAACAGTATTCACAATGTGCCCTGCAGTATCTGGTTTGACTAGTGAACACGCCCCGGTTATTCTCCTATCATAAATCCCTTAGGAAGGAAAATGAGTTCAGGCCAGATTAACCCTTCAGCTACTAATGCGAACCTTCTTCTAGGAGGACAAAAAGTGCCCAACGCTCTTTTTTTCTGCCTATTAATATCAGGAGAGAAAAAAAAACATGTAAAACAAGTAGTAAATGGATGCCATAGCTGCTTGTATAACAAGTATTAGCTGCATTGTTGGATGAGGCAATTAGATGAGAAATTGTGCACCAAAATCATGTTGTCTTCCTTCAATTTTATTAAAGGAGTAATAATGTTATAAGTGAATAGCGTCACTTTGGGTTTGGAATTAAATAAAGAGGGTTGAGCTGTAATACCGTCCATGGACAAGAGGGGCACTGTTTGTGGAGGAAAGTGACCATGTTTTTCTAATCCTATAGATCAAAAGTCATCAGGTCATTAAATGCACCTTAAAAAAAATCGATTAAGTACTACAAATAAAATATACATCCTACTTGACCGAAGACTGTCAAAAAAGATCCAACTTTATCAATCTATGTCTTTCTCAAACCTCTATAACTATACATACAAGTTTGGTATTGGGGATGGTGGGAGAAGTTTATACAATAACATTATTATGGCTTTTAATATTCACAAATTTTAACTATTTTAGATTAAAAAAATCAAAAAAAAAATGATTAAAAATTACTCTTAATTGAGCTAGAATTAAAGGGGACTTTTACACTTATGGCCTATCCTTAGGATAGGTCATCAATATCGGATCGGTAAGGGTGCAACACCCAGCACCCCGGCTGATCAGCTGTTCCCGGTTCCGGCGAGGGGCGTCAGGCTTAGTGGTGGATTTGCATAGCACAGCTCCATCAATAGTTTAGTTGCTGCAGCCAGGTTCTGCACAGCTACATCTTATTGATTGGAATAGGTGGCGGAGGTAAAGTACATAGATGCAACCATTATGCAGTTGACGGAGCTGTACTGTGCAGCTGCAAAACTAAGCAATTCTGCCGCCAGCACCGGAAACAGTTGATGGATGGGGGTACTGAGTGTTGCACCCTCACCGATTAGATATTGAGGACTTATCCAAAGGGAAGAATCAGATGTCTGTATAACTCGGTGGTGGATCCTCGTACTTGCCACTGACTCTCCCAACCTGATTGTGTCAGCTGCGTAGAAATACATGCCGTCACGCTCGGGTTGTGAGAGCTGACAGCCAGTCCGAGCATTGCGTTGTGATACCCACAACTGGTGATGACCATAATGGTGTTAAATATGAATAAAATGTTTTTTGCAGGACTGATATAAGCACTGTATCCCCTGTACAATCATGCACATGTGTGATTGCCCTTGCAGCTCAATCCTATTCATTTTAATAGGACTAAGCTGCGGTCTCCTGCATGAATGAGCCTGCATAAACCAAAAATGGGACAAGAAACTTGGTGGAGCTTGCTGGCCACTTTATTCTGAAAATTAGCTCAATGATAGATAGGGTCAGCAGTTTTCTCGGAAAACTCTTTCACGATGGCAACGATAACGGTGAATTGAAAACGATTTTGTATGGTTATTTACATGCAGCAATTATAGATAAAAGCAATGAAAATTCATCATACGATTCCCAAATTGAAGCATGTAAACCCAACCTTAAAATAGTAGCAATCACATAATAAGGTCAATGCTGGACCCATAGGGCACTAATTAGTTCCACAATGAAAACATACTGTATTACTTTTTCCACTGTAGTACAAACATGACGGTGCTATTGGTTGGGCAGGCTGTCTAATACACAAGAAATGGATGGCTTACTTACAAAATAATGAAAACGCTTTTTCCAGTCCCCAAAAATGGACTATGATACTTATTTTTGGACTTCGGCTTTGTAAAAATGAAGAACTACAACCCCGATATTGGATGCTAGGCCCCATCTTTTTTTCAGTAAGAAAACATATTGTGAGGCTCACCTGGTCAGTTGGAACCTCCAAGTCCAAGGTCCAGGTTGGCATTGGTGCAGTAAGCAGCTGAGGCAAGCAGCAAATCGGTAGCAGAGATCCTGGTGACCGCAGGCAGACATGAGACCGCAAACAGGAAGCAGAGCTCCTGGGGATTGCAGGCGGACCCGAGACCGCAAACAGCAGAGTTCCTAATAATTGCATGCAGGCAGGGGACAGGGAACAGGTGGCAGAAGTTCTGGAGACCACAGGTAGACAGGACACAGCGAACAGTTAGCAGAGAGCCTGGAGACCACAGATGGACAATGACACCGGGAACAGGTAGCAGAGGACCTGAAGGCTGCAGGCAAGCCATGAGCTACCAGGATGGTGAGCGGGCTGCAAAGTATGTCCTACGAGGAACAGTTAAAGGATCTGGGAATGTTTAACTTGCAAAAAAGAAGGTTAAGATGACACTTAAAGGGAATATGCCCCCCCTGGGATGTATATGACCTATTAATATGGGCATACAGGTGATAGAAATGTTACACTAGTCCTACCTGTATGCCTCATATTAATGGTCTTATTGTTGAGAAATGTTATTTTCTGTCTTTATGCCAATGATTTCTTCCAAGCTCTGGGACGTGCGGTGCCTGTAAGAAATCCCTGCCCTCTGTCTTCATTCAAAGGCCGGGGTAACACTTGCGAGTGTGATGCAAGATACTCGTGTGAGTCTCTCGCATCAATGCGCGGTACTACCACAGGCACTCGGACTGGAGTGTGCAGCTGCATAAAAATACATGCAGCTGCACGCTCTGGTCCGAGTGCCGGTGGCAGTGCCGGGTATTGATGCGAGAGACCCTCGCGAGTGTCTCACATCACACTCGCAAGTGTGACCCCAGCCTTATACTACCCCTCTCCCATTAGTTATGGCCCCGGAATCTCGTGTCTGCCCCCTGCACTCCCTCCACATTAAGTACCTTTTCCTCCCTTCTATGGGCACTGCATTCAGGGATCTTCTGCGCAGGTGAAAAATCTACAAAACTCAGCAAGCCATGTGATGACCACGGTGAGTAGAGCGGCGCTGAGGAGGCATAGAGGTTACCACCGTAACAGCAGGAGTACCTACAAAGAAAGACATACATGTAGATATACAGATATATATATACAGCTATACAGTACATCTGTGTCTCCCGGTACTTTCCTGCACGCAACCTCTGATCCTCACAAGATCTCCTTCTCTACTCACCTCTTATCTCCTCTTCCCACAATCGTATACAAGATTTCTCTCGTGCATCGCCCCTTCTCTAGAACTCTCTACCCCAACACATCAGACTCTCGCCTACCATCAAAACCTTCAAAGAACCTGAAGACCCACCTCTTCCGACAAGCCTACAACCTGCAGTAACCACCGATCGACCAAACCGCTGCACGACCAGCTCTATCCTCACATACTGTATCCTCACCCATCCCTGGTAGATTGTGAGCCTTCGCGGGCAGGGTCCTCTCTCCTCCTGTACCAGTCATGACTTGTATTGTTCAAGATTATTGTACTTGTTTTTATAATGTATACCCTCCTCACATGTAAAGCGCCATGGAATAAATGGCGCTATAACAATAAATAATAATAATGTAGAGATTGCAGTATCCATAACACTGCACATTTTTGGCACTCTTTGGAAATAGACACGGTGTTGTAACTTGCAGTGCGGGTGCCCCATTACAAAATCTCCAGTTGGGCCCCCAACTGTCATGGATCGTTAATAGCACTGATTTCCTCATATGGGCCAAAGGGACCTTTTGGGGCCCCCTAAGTTTTCCAGGACTCAGGTGCGACTGCAACCCTTGCACCTATTGTAGTTACACCCCTGGATGCTTATTATCATGGGACGATCAGAGCTCAGCAACTGGTGCATTACCCCCCAAAGAAACTGATAAATTGCAAACATGGAAGCCTCTATGGATGTATTTTTTTACAGGACTCTTTTTTTAAACCATTCCAATAAACTGTATTTATATTATGCCCTGATTGTCAAAAAAATGCCTGTATATTAGGGTAATGTGTAGAAGTGCCCCATATCCACGTTCTTGATGGTGGACTGATTATTTGGCCATTGGTGCAGAAGTCAAAAGGGTCCAATCTGGTAGATACAAGTGTTTTATTTCACAGCTATGGTAGTTGGTGAGCGATCCTAGACTATTAAGCTAAGTTTTTGGTGAGTTTCTTACTCTACGTATTTTGAAAAAAAAAATGCAAATAACCTATTTACCTTAATGGTGCGGAAAATCTGCAACATCAAACACTCACCAAAAGCTCATCACGGGAGCATAGCTTGAATTTGCAACCATTGGTATCCACCATTTCTTCTTTTTGGGCTCTTTCTGCATCTGGTGGTGGTCCTTAATGGTTAATTAGGCAGACATCTTCTATGCCGAGACGCTCTCCGCTGCTCTTTACTGCACCGCCCTGTCTTCTTATGAAATTGTTTTTGGTCTTCTACATTTTGAGAAGTAGAATGAGTTCCAATTTTTTCGAACTTGTGCACCATTCTCTTTAGCATCTGCGCCCATTCACCAATCTACTGCTAACCACTGACCAAACGTAACAGCATGTTGGTAAGGAAGTGGATGGAAACACAACATATGGGGGCAGGAAAATTACATGGCTTTTTTTTTTTTTTAGACCTGTGCCATAATTATGGGCCTAGTGAAACAAAGGTGTGTCCCAAAAAGCCGGAGTCACCTGTTATCTTACCATTCTGTCTGTTGAGGGATTTGATCAACTGCTTAACCCCTTCCCCCTCCATACCCCCTAGAGACATGTACATGGGTGGGATTAGATTTATGTGTAGTGAGAGTCTTGTCGGGCGTGTTAACCCCTGCACTTCTGCACCAGGCCATTGACTTTCTCCACTTGGGCCGATAAGCATTGGCAAATTTAGCCATATTGTCACCGTCTCTCAATAATGACATATTGTGTTAGAGGCTGTTTATACTGGGACCATCATATATCCTCCGTTCTGGCAGGAGCAAAAAGAATTATTTCTTGCCAGACTTATATCACATGATACAAAAACTACGTAGCGATTTTCATGTCCACAGAAAAACATTTCCAAATGGTTCTTATATGTTAACAATGGTCAATAATTTGCATTGGTCAAGTTGGCGAAAGATTTACTTGGTTCTTATATGTTAACATTGGTCTATTATTTGCATTGGTCAAGTTGGGGAAAGATTTACTTTGTGTTAAAGGGGTTTTCTGGTTTCAGAAAATACTTTGTTTCCCAGCTGCATTTGGTTTGAAAAAATCAAACTGAGCTTTACTCACCCTCTCCAGGTCCGGCGTTGAGTCTCAAAAATTGACAGCATTCCAGCCAATCAGTGAGTTCGGTGCTCTGAGCAACTTGTGCCATCAATTTGTTTCATTGGGCTCACTGATTGGCTGCAGTGATGTTAACATGACATATAAATACAGGGAGCAGCAGCAAGTGCTGGACCCGGGAAGGGTGAGTAATGCTCAGATTGATGTATTTTGTAAGCAGACTGCAGTTGAACAACTAATGCTTTCCAAATACAGAAAATGTTTCACGACCTACTGTAAAATGAATCCATAATTTATAAGAATACAGAAAAATCAGCTGTACCTTTCAGCTCACACTCTGCTTTCAAATGAAGGACATCAAGAATCCATACTTTATTTACTAGCAATCTGTTTTCGGGACTGGCCCCATCTGAATATTAGAGGAGGGAACGGGGCAGGGAAAATCCTATGCTCTACCTGTAAATACAGGATGGATTCTTGCTGAGCAGCAGTTGAAAGCAGCTTCTAAAAGAGCATAAGCTGGAAATGACAAACAGCACTGCACAAGGGAGTGAAGTAAGAGAATTAATGGTAATAAAGAATGTTATAAAAATCTAAAACTTTGCAAAGGATGATCATTCATTTAAATAGAAAAAGTATCGTTCATTTTTATTATTTAAGGAATTGTCTTATCAACAGAATGACTTTTAATTTGCAGTCTTTCCAGACAGCAGTTGTCAGAAATGAGAAACCTCAATCGTTTTAATAATCTTTGCTTTCAAATTTTCCAAAAGTGTCGATGAGCCACATGCAGACGTCATCACTCAGTTACAGACGATCGCTCAAAATTCTGAAGTGTAACCTTTCAAATCATCAGATGTGCAGCACGTTTTTGTGTTCAGTCCTAAGGACCAAACGTCCTAATAGGGTAAATTAGTTTTCTATCCACCTAAGTAAATAAGTATATAAAATATGGACATGGATTGTTCAGGTTCGCCTGAGTGAGAGTCACTCTTTGCTTTGCAGCAGCTTTTTTTGCTATCCTTTAGCTTCCTTCTACAGTTCTTTTGAGAGTTTTCTTTTTTATGTTATCCTACAATTGCGTGGCATCTCTGAAATGGACAGAGGAGGGGGGAATGTAAGCAGGCTACACTCGGTTTTTCTGGCCATTTTAGCTGCAAGATAAGTGTCATTTCCATAGGGAGTATTGTGCAGGCTTTGCTGAACCTGCTCAATAAAGTGCATGGTAAAATGGGAATAAAGCGCTTCAGTGCCAGACTATGCTGCAATGAAAAGCTAGTTAACTATGATTACTAAGACTTCTCACTTTGTTTGGAGCAATCCTGTGCCAGTGGTGCCCACAATGTGGTATTGGGCTATGATCACACATATCGTTTTGGCAGCATTTTATTCTGAAGCCAAAATGTGCTGTCTTGGCAGTACAAATGCTGCATTCAAAGCACAGATTTTGGTGCAATTTTGCAGCATTTTTTGGTACGAATTACATATGTGATTAGTCTTCAGTGCATGTTTAATTAAGGCTACGTTCACATTGGCGTTCCGCCAATGTGCGTCGCTGTTGCGCCGGCGACGCAGCGGCGACGCAGCGGCGACGCGCCCCTATGTTTAACATAGGGGACGCGTGCGTTGTTTTGGTGGCGTTTTTCGCCACGTGCGTCGTTTCCGACGCTAGCGTCGGACGCAAGAAAACGCTACATTGTAGCATTTTCTGGAAACAGGAACACATGGGCTACTTGCACAGTGAACAAGTCTGTAAGAACATGTTCACACACCACCAAGAAACCTGAAGACACAAAAGAGAATGGTAAAACCAAAAACACTCAGTTTGAAAAAATGTTTGCAGTAATCCGCAAGTGCTAGTAAAAGATGTAAATAACAGGGTATTTGGTTGATACGTTTTTTGCAAAAAATGTATACTAAGCTGCTCTACCAATCTTCACGGTATACCCTTATCAGAGCAGTCCTAACTAATGTATGCAATCCCTATCTGATGTATTTAAAAACCTGATCATCTGTATATTACCTGTGTGAACAGGGTTCAGAGAGGAAAAATCCATGTGTGCATACAGGGCAGAACAGCTTTTGTGCAGATAGCCCAAGAGGAGTGGTGGAACTCCCCAGTCTTGTAGACACAAGAGAACAATCATGGAAACAGGAACACATGGGCTACTTGCACAGTGAACAAGTCTGTAAGAACATGTTCACACACCACCAAGAAACCTGAAGACACAAAAGAGAATGGTAAAACCAAAAACACTCAGTTTGAAAAAATGTTTGCAGTAATCCGCAAGTGCTAGTAAAAGATGTAAATAACAGGGTATTTGGTTGATACGTTTTTTGCAAAAAATGTATACTAAGCTGCTCTACCAATCTTCACGGTATACCCTTATCAGAGCAGTCCTAACTAATGTATGCAATCCCTATCTGATGTATTTAAAAACCTGATCATCTGTATATTACCTGTGTGAACAGGGTTCAGAGAGGAAAAATCCATGTGTGCATACAGGGCACATGTAGGAACATGTTCTTACAGACTTGTTCACTGTGCAAGTAGCCCATGTGTTCCTGTTTCCATGATTGTTCTCTTGTGTCTACAAGACTGGGGAGTTCCACCACTCCTCTTGGGCTAGCTGCACAAAAGCTGTTCTGCCCTGTATGCACACATGGATTTTTCCTCTCTGAACCCTGTTCACACAGGTAATATACAGATGATCAGGTTTTTAAATACATCAGATAGGGATTGCATACATTAGTTAGGACTGCTCTGATAAGGGTATACCGTGAAGATTGGTAGAGCAGCTTAGTATACATTTTTTGCAAAAAACGTATCAACCAAATACCCTGTTATTTACATCTTTTACTAGCACTTGCGGATTACTGCAAACATTTTTTCAAACTGAGTGTTTTTGGTTTTACCATTCTCTTTTGTGTCTTCAGGTTTCTTGGTGGTGTGTGAACATGTTCTTACAGACTTGTTCACTGTGCAAGTAGCCCATGTGTTCCTGTTTCCATGATTGTTCTCTTGTGTCTACAAGACTGGGGAGTTCCACCACTCCTCTTGGGCTAGCTGCACAAAAGCTGTTCTGCCCTGTATGCACACATGGATTTTTCCTCTCTGAACCCTGTTCACACAGGTAATATACAGATGATCAGGTTTTTAAATACATCAGATAGGGATTGCATACATTAGTTAGGACTGCTCTGATAAGGGTATACCGTGAAGATTGGTAGAGCAGCTTAGTATACATTTTTTGCAAAAAACGTATCAACCAAATACCCTGTTATTTACATCTTTTACTAGCACTTGCGGATTACTGCAAACATTTTTTCAAACTGAGTGTTTTTGGTTTTACCATTCTCTTTTGTGTCTTCAGGTTTCTTGGTGGTGTGTGAACATGTTCTTACAGACTTGTTCACTGTGCAAGTAGCCCATGTGTTCCTGTTTCCATGATTGTTCTCTTGTGTCTACAAGACTGGGGAGTTCCACCACTCCTCTTGGGCTAGCTGCACAAAAGCTGTTCTGCCCTGTATGCACACATGGATTTTTCCTCTCTGAACCCTGTTCACACAGGTTATATACAGATGATCAGGTTTTTAAATACATCAGATAGGGATTGCATACATTAGTTAGGACTGCTCTGATAAGGGTATACCGTGAAGATTGGTAGAGCAGCTTAGTATACATTTTTTGCAAAAAACGTATCAACCAAATACCCTGTTTTTTACATCTTTTACTAGCACTTGCGGATTACTGCAAACATTTTTTCAAACTGAGTGTTTTTGGTTTTACCATTCTCTTTTGTGTCTTCATTGTAGCATTTTCTGTGCGTCCGATTTTCGTCAAAAACGACGCACGCGTCGCAAAACGCGCGCATTTTTGCGCGCGTTTGCGCGCGTTTTTATGTGCGTCGCGCGTTGCGTCGCCGACGCAGGGCGGCGCAACGCTAGTGTGAACCTATCCTAAGTTAGTTTTATTCACCAAAAATGCAACAAAAAAAGATTCAGCAAAACCTGTTTTTTAGCTTTTTTTTGCACTTTTTCATTGCTTTCTATGGGTGAAAAAAATGTTGCAAAAACATTGATAGAATTGACGTATGGCAGATTAAAAAAAAAAAACATGCAGTGCTCAAATTCAAGCAGGAAAATAAAACAAGTGTGTACATGAGACGTCTGACATCTTATTTTGCTTGCACTGTAAAATGACACTTTTTTTTACAAAAAAAAAATGCTGCGTGTGAACATAGCTTTAGTTTGTTTCTCCCTTAAGCTGTTGGAAAACCTACAACCTACAATCCAGAGTAGGGAAATGATTCACAATCATTGATCCTGATGAAAAACAAATCTACCACCTCTCTATTCACCTTCCAGATCTCTCTGCCAGATAAACCAGTTGGAAGTCACTATCCACCAGAAGCAGGCCAATATGCCTGGCCAACCGCAATGTTCTGGAATACACACTTAGTGATGGGGCTGGTCAGTTTTTTCTTGTGTTGGACTGTTTTGCTTTCCACAACCACAAAGGGATGTAAAAACAGTCAACAAATCCTTTTCAAGTACCACCCCAGGAGGTATCACCCTTGGGGCTTGTAATTCATCCCTGGATCATGTTTTCCTGCTCTATTATCACAGGTTGATTTATTTTTACAACTCTTGAAAGAAATATAACAAGAACAAATAAATAAACACGTAAATAAGTAAAAGAAAAAAGTAAAATAAGACTTTTCGGTAGTGACCCATTGACAGCTCGTGAGTTGGTGCAAATGTATTCTCGTGTACCATTCCGTCGGCCACAACAGTGATCTGTGGTCACAGCACGGGAGCAGGAGAAGCAGTTTGTACCTGCCATCATCCCCAACTCTTCTTTTGATTGGCCGGCCTGGTGCGACGTCATTGCTGAGCCAGGTAGGTTAAGATAAGATTAGTTGGGGATGACGGTAAGGATGAGCCACTTCCATGTCATGGCCAATGGAATGGGATTAGCGATGAGCGAACGTGCTCGGATAAGGCGTTATCCATGCTCAGGTGCTAACAGAGTGTCTTCGCACTCGCTACGCTAACGGAATGCGCTAACGCAATGTACAAAAAGAGATTGCGTTTAGTGATCCTGCTAGCGCAGATGCCCGAGCAAGCAGCGTTCGAGGTCCGTCATAAAATAACGGGACATCGCTAATGCATGCCAAAAATGGCATACGTTAGGCTGGATTCACATTGCGTTAGTGGGTGTCCTCTGATGGAATCCGTTACATGGCGCAATTAACGCTATGTAACGGATCCGTTAGTGCACCCATTGACCGCAATGTATCTAACGCATCGCTAACGTATACCATTTTTGGCATGTGTTAGCGTTGTCCCGTTATTTTCTGACGGACCTTGAACGCTGCTTGCAAACGCTAGCGGGATCGCTAAACGCAATCCTTTTTGTACATTGCGTTAGCGCATTCCGTTAGCGTATGCGCTAAACGGATTGCACTAACGCAATGTGAACCTAGCCTTAGCGATGCGTTAGATACATTGCGGTCAATGGGTGTGCTAACGGATCCGTTACATAGCATTAATTGTGCCATGTAACGGATTCCGTCAGCGGACACCCACTAACGCAATGTGAACCCAGCCTTAGCACTTGGATAATGCCTTATCTGAGCACGTTCGCTCATCACTAAATGGGATGCGTTATTCGAGTCTGGTATATGGCATTTAATAAAATGCGCACAACCTGGAAAATTCTAAAAGCTTTCCCCAGAACAGTCCTTGCATTATCCTAATATCCCAAAAATACTCTCAAAAATTTATATCAGCACGAGGTACATGCAGCTTAAATCATAAAGTACACCTCAGAAAAAGTATAAAACCACTATTTATTGCTTAAAATCAAGGCGACGAACCCAACCCGTAGTGACCAATAAACAAAAACAAACCAAAAAGAATACAAAACGTGCTATAAAAACACCATTGAACTAATGGGGATGGCTTTATCACCCTAGTCAGGTAAACTAGATGCCCAGAAAGGAACTGAATCCGTTCTTTGAAGTTAAACATACAGCTCTTCTACAGACTTATATTACTGCGGTGTGCACAGAGCCATATAATGACCGTACAGCTGAGAATGGTCGTCCCGAATGGCTATTTCCAACCCTTTTGACTGGTGCGATCGGTTACTACTTTGCGTGAGCACATTTTGCACATTTACATTTAAAAGGAGAGGAGTCAATTTGCCGCTGAATTCTCGTTATTTGCTCAAAATGTATCAAAATGTTGAACAACGTCTGATAAATTTGCTGCGTCTTGAGATGTAACACTTCTGTCCGGAGGTATTTTCCCGCTCTTGATGCCAACCCCTACTGGAGTCTCTATATCCTCCGTGGCTGAAACCTGACCGGCAACATTGTCATCTGTCTGTGCTGCATTTCATCTACTCATCCGGACCGGGAGTTACGAGGATCCATCTCACAAGGACGAAAATTGAAAACAAGGCTTAGTTTTTATTTTAAAGCTCGTTCCTCACTCATGTTAAATTTAGAGTATCACATTGAAGTTAGCTCAAAGAAATTCATGAAATGCAATGCACCCGTGTGATGAGGTCAACAGGACAGCACAAAGCCACAGCAGGATGTCCCATTGTTGGAGGAGCATCGACTCTCCATGCAGCCCTCGCCTGAAGCTACACACTTAGACATATAGTCCCTGATCAGGTGACAGTGGTGTATGGGTGCCACCTTGGGTGACAAGTTCAGATTAATAATAGATTGGAGGAGATGGTGTTTTATGCGCAGTTGCTAATTTACTATTGTTTTCTCTGAGACAAGCTGTCACTAGAGCTGCCAAAAGGGGCATTGCAACTAGTGATGAGCGAATATACTCGTTACTCGAGATTTCTCGAGCATGCTCGGGGGTCCTCCGAGTATTTTTTAGTGCTCGGAGTTTTAGTTTTTAGCGCCACAGCTGAATGATTTACATCTTTTAGCCGGCATAAGTACATGTGGGGATTCCCTAGCAACCAGGCAACCCCCCATGTACTTATGCTGGCTAACAGATTTAAATAATTCAGCTGCAGCACTAAAAACTAATACTCCGAGCAATAAAAAAATACTCGGAGGACCCCCGAGCGTGCTCGAGAAATCTCGAGTAGCAAGTATACTCGCTAGATCACTAGTTGCAACCAACTGTAGGTACGCCAAGCACGTTTTCACCTAAAAACAGTATGTTACGAATTTCTTATGAACAAAATTAATATAGAAAGTGAGTAATTTTGGAAACATTGTGTTATTTATCTTGTGCGAATTCTGAATAGCAACTTGTCTTATAGTCCATTTGTCGAGGCGGGTTGTGGTCCCACTGAATCTTGACTTTTACAAAGAGAATCACTAGGTCGCTACCGCTAAGACATTTTCCACTGATATTAGTAGACGAGTTCTTGAACAGTAGTGGCACAAGTCTGACTGTCAAAAAAAGTAGTCACATGCAACAATGATGTCACCAGGCAGAGGGGTCAGCAACCATAGAAAGGCAGAGGTCATGGTGGCAACGGATGAGACGACTCGGTCCAATGTAAGGCCAGATTTGTAACATACTTAGCAAGAAAATAATTCCTTAGCAGAGCCCAGACCTTGTTTAGATCCACTGGTCTAGGTAAGATCAACCCCTTGACCCTTGGATATTGACTGATGGCTTCAAAAATTAGCTCCCTTGGTCCTTTAAAAACTGGAAGTCTACAACCCCCAACTCATGAAAGTGTTTACACCATAAAAAATGTTTAAAACAGTTGATCATTGGGGGTGTCGGGTGTAGGACCTGATCTATTCTAAGGATGGGTCTTCAATATTTAAACGCCACCATTTATATTTGATAAAACTGTACCAAATTGGTTGATTTTGTCAGAACCGTCCAACAGCATCAGTCCTACTCTGGTGATCATCTTACTGATTTAGTTTCTGAATATTCGATGCTCGGGAACTTGCCAAAGGTCTACCATGGCCCTAAAATGGCAATACTCAAATGTATCTTCCCAGCTTTGCCTTACGTATAGGTGATACTTGCTGCATATGGATAATGAATGATGTCTAGGGTAACTTATAAAAAAACAGGGCCATAAGGTCTGGTTGGGGGAAGTGCAGGAGCGTATACCGTATGTACCTGAAACCTATAATTTGTCCACAACATATGTTGTATGTGGGATTCATTCAGCTCTAGGGGGAATTATCAATAGACTGTGGCGCATCAATTTAAAGACCTCTACAAGTGACTCCCTGATGCCAGGTTAGAGCACATGGATTTGCCTGGCTGGCAGTATATTATGTAGCCAGTTTGCACACCACCATAAAATGATTGTGAGGCACCGTATCAGATTTGTTCCATTAAAATATGATCCCATTGAAGTAGCACATGTAGTAGTACTAAAATTGGGCTTCCCATCCTGTTGTAGGTGAACCTGGGTGGCTTAAAGTCTAAAAGTTGGGTTTATTGTTAATTAAAAAATCTATAGTTCACATCAAAATAAGAAACTTTGTAATAGATCTTATCAGAGTACTCAACTTATTTTTTTTCCCTGGACTGCTCATTCATTCTCACTTTATGGGTAAAATCTGTCTGGTAAGATAGGAGATGACAGTTGGTGCTTTTAAGAATCTATGGGCGAGTGAGGAGCTATCAAACCTTCTGCTGCAAGTTCTCCTGCAACAATAGTTACAGTTCTCCATAGAACATAATGAGCTCCAACTATCACATGAAAAGTTCAGGGCTTACCGCGTTTGTAATCCTGTTACCTGCTGATATTGGTAGAAAGCGCAAAGAACAAAAAGACAGCGCCACAATGGATGGTGAAAAAATAAGAGCTTACGTTTATTCTGCCTCCTGTAGCGACGTTTCGGTCAACAGACCTTTATCAAGCACCTTTACCGAAACGTCGCTACAGGAGGCAGAATAAATGTAAGCTCTTATTTTTTCACCATCCATTGTGGCGCTGTCTTTTTGTTCTTTGTGGTCTTGGTACTGTCCGGGATGGGCTCCCTGGTTTTGGACATGCGCCCTTGTGTCCGCTGACACCTTCAATCTATAAAGAAAAGGGTGCGGTTTTGACTTTCCTTTGTTTTGACTCTATTGGTAGAAACCGGTCAGGATATTAAAGTTGCAGGTCATCAACTGGATTAATGAAAAAGGTCGAGAAAGCTACACAGATCTAGGACTAACCGAGTATAAGAATTGTGGGCTCGCTATGGCTACGTTCACATTTGCGTTGTTGGGCGCAGCGTCGTCGACGCAACCAACAACGCATATCACAACGCTGCGTTTTTTGACGCATGCGTTGACATAAACTAGTAATGTTCTTAAGTTTTGGCGCAGAGAAAACGCTACAAGTAGCATCGTCTGCGCCCTGTCGGGGGCGTCAAATTGACGCATGCGTCGTAAAATGCAATACAACGCATACCGGCGCATGTCCATGCGCCCCCCATGTTAAAGATAGGGGCGCATGACGCATGTGTCGGTATGCGTAGATGACGCTGCGCCCAACAACGCAAATGTGATCGTAGCCTATCCCACCATAATCTTCCCCACTCATTTGTCTACTCCATGCAGAGGTTGCCAGCAGGTAAATGGCAGCCTTCAGTGTGTTTCAGCCATTACTTGGTATAATACCTATATGAATGGATGCAGGAGGGATGTGACATAAATTACTTGTTAGGATAAGGATAGAAGGGTTGAATAAACAGAGAGAGACATACGGGGGAAGTCTTCTAATCCTTGTCTACAAACAGCCTGTAGGCCGTAGTTCCTGTTACTAAAGCAGCAAATGCCTTTTATCTTTTTTTTTTCACTTCCGCGTATGTTCATGTAATTAGCGGGCTTTTCATCGCCAAGGTGTCAAGTCACGTGGAAGAAATAGGAGCTCCCCGATTCCTTCCACTCAATTATTCCTTGTTAATTATAATTATATGTTCCTCATTACACATGTACTGGGGGAAGATTAAAGAGGTATTCCCACATTTCACATTTATCAGGACAGGTGAGGGCTCCACTAATGTGTCCCCAACAATCACTCGGACCTCTGTCAGGCTCCTTTGGGGACTTTTTATTTATAGAGATAATTTTACTTTTTGGCCTCAAACCCAATGGCATGCCTTGACGCTTTGGAGCCCAATGCAAAATCGCCAATGTTAATAGTATTGGTCTTCTCCATGGATGAGCGAACCCGAACTGTAAAGTTCAGGGTTCACACCCGGCACCTAGTGTCCGGTACCAGACTCCGAACACGGAATTTTTTCCAGAAGTCCATTTTATTGTTTGGGCTAGGTGATAAATAAAGTTTGCTGAAAGGCTATACCACTACCAATAAACAATCTTTTAGATTGTGGGCACTTCTGGAGCCATCACAGCCATGCCATGTATTGACCCAGCCTGTATAAACGTTGAATTACAGGTGGTATCACCATTGTGCTCTGATTAGTGTAGGGACAGTGTAAAATAAATAAATAATTTAAAAAAACAACATTTTTTAATAACCAGCCAAGGAGAAGCAGACAGCTGTGAGTTGGTCTTATTATGCTGGGAAAGAGCCAATATCTATGGAGCTTTGTAGCTATTAATGTCAGCCTCCAGCTGTCTGTTTTGCCTTTGCTGATTATTAAAATTGGGGAACCCCCCAAAAAATGACGTAGGGTCACCCCTATATTTAAGAACCAGCTAAAGCAAAGCAGACAGCTGTCAGCTGATAGTAATAGTCTGAGAAGGTCCATGGTCCATGGAAATTGCGAATCTGTACTCATAAACATTGAATGCGCCTTCATATGGTTCCTCCATGTGGTACCATATTGCTTCTAAGGGGACCTCCCATACTTCCACGAAGATCTAGAAAGTTTTGAAGGTGCCATCAACGTCTCCCGGAAACAGCACTTTCACACGGGTTTTTTTGTGCTTGATTCCCAGATGCTCCATCATTAGACAGAGCCGCAGTGTCCAAATGTAAAACGAGGAGCAAGGTAAATGGATGTGATGGGGCTTGGCTAAGTATGGCCTGAAAAATGATGTAGAAAAATGTCAACTCAATGTCCTAAACAACTATCGGCAAAAGTTGGCAAGTATGTGACTTCCTAATACAGCAACGGTTGAAGGGGGGTATGAAGAAGACAACAAATGTAAATTTTTATACTTCTCCAACCTTTATTATCCATCTGGAGTTTGGCTAAAGTCACTGTTTCAAAAGTGTAAGTGTCCAAAAGGAGAAAAAGAACTCGTAAAGGGATGATTTATCAATGCAACCATAAAATGCCACAAAATTCGGCAAATTGCCCAAATTATTTGTAATGGCACATGTGGCTCAATACATTTTTAGCAAATGTCTAGCATATGAGGCACCCCATACTTTTACATTTGTATTTTGCTGTGCACTTTTGCTAGGCAGTCGAGGTATTTTATATTTCTAATATATTTTTCCATAATTTAATAAATAGTTAAATGTATACATTTAAATAAATGTAATTGCCATCAGGTGTTTTTTACAAAGTGTTTTTGGGGATGTTTTGGGGGGGAGAAAAAAATTGTTTTGTTATATACGTTTTTTTCTCTTCATTGGTTATTTGTTTTTATCTTTTGTATGTGTAGTAGATGTATATTTATATATTGGTACCAAAAATAAGTTTCCCTTGTATAATGTGCAAACATAAGAACCCATATCACTAGCATCTAAGGTAACGTCAGGGCATGTTAACACGTGTTCTAACACTAGTGGTGGGGACACCTGATCCAATAGTGCAGAGAGACTGTGGAAAGCCTGCTGCTATCACTGGGATTTCCTTGTGCCCTGGAATTCGAGGACCAGCTACAACTCCTGTAAATTCACCATTATCTGAGCCCAGAGTTAAGGCTAAGTTCACACGCTCAGTATTTGTAAGCCAGAACCCGGAGTGGGCGAAAAATGGTGACGTGTTTCTATTATAGTTTTTCTCTGATTGTTCCACTCCTGGTTTTGGCTTACTAATACTGATGTAAAATACTGACCAAATACTGAACGTGTGACCGTAGCCTAAAGGGGTGGTTGGGTGAAAACAAATAAGGCTAGATTCCCACAATGAGCTTTTGGTGAGTTTTTAATGTTGCCGATTTTCTGTACCATTCCAGCAAACACTAAGTAAAATAAGTTGTTTGCATCCACAAAGAGCTACGAGGGCTTGTTTCTTGTGGGACAAGTTGTGGTTTTTAATGACAACATACTTTTTAACATACAACGTACTGAAAAACTGAAGAAACATCCAAGTGCGTTGTAGTCAGGTCAGTATGAATACGTCGTTACCAAATGCGTATACTGTACATTTCTTTAATATTTTAGTGGCAAAAACAAAAATTGGTGGACCTTGAAAGCAAAGCAAAAATGGTTTGTGTCTCCGTATTGTGAGCTTCATTTTTCCGCCATGGAACTATACCGGGGTCTGTTTTTTGCATGGCAAGCAGATGTTTTTATTGGCACCATTTTCAGCTACTTGCGACATTTTAGTTGCTTCTTATTGCATTTTTTGGGAAGGTGCTGTGCAAAAATAACCCAGCAATTCTGGTGCCTCAATTTTTTTTATTAAAGCGGTTGTCTGGTCAAAATCGATAAATATGCAGTCACTCTTTGTGACTTCAGACTTATGAATCACCCCAGAGCACACATTGCGCACTGCAGGGATTCACCAGTTTCAGACTGGGGGAAGAGAGGGTGTGTATGAGTTATATATACCCCCGGACAGTGGGGTATGTAGCTTGGGCAATCTCCAGAACACAGAACACCTGGAGAAAGTCACGCACCTCCAAATCACAGATTGGACAGCCGAGCTGTCACTCAAAGCATCAACGGCTCAGCATGCCCATCGCAAGATTGGATAGCCAAGCTGTCAATCGAAACACACTGACAACTCTGCATGATCCAGTTTCAATAGGCAGCATAGAGATCACTCACTGAGCGGAGAAATCATGACATGAGCTTCCTCAGTCTGGAGATCCATGCAAAATCTCACCTCGTGGATTTAGGATGTTTCCGAAAGTTCAGGAATCAGTCCAGAACTACATGGGAGCAGCTGGTCAAAGACCTGAAGAGAGCAAGGACCACAGTCTACTGTTAGTAACACACTATGCCATCATGGGTTAAAATCTTGCAGGCCAGGAAGTCCCCCTTCTCATGCCAGGACATGTCCATGCCCATTTGAAGTTCGCAAATGACCATCTGGATGATCCTGATGAGGCATGGAAGAAGGTCAGATGACTCCAATATAGAACTTTTTTCTTATCAACTCCACTCGCCGTGTTTAGAGGAAGAAGAACGATGAGTGCAACCCCAAGAACACAGTTCTAACCATGAAGCATGGTGAGGACAACATCATACTTTGGGGGTTCTTTTCTGTAAATGGGACAACTGCACCATATTGAAGGGATTATAGATGGGGTCATGTATCATGAGATTATGGCCAATAACCTCCTTCCCTCAGTACAAGCATTGAAGATGGGTCTTGGCTGAGCCTTCCAACATGACAATGTCCCAAAAAACATAGCCAGAACAACTAAGGAGTGGCTCAGTAAGAAGCATTTCAAGGTCCTGGAGTGGTCAAGCCAGTCTCCAGGCCTAAACTAACACCAAAGATTTTTAGTGTTAGTTGAAATTCAATGTTGCCCTGCAACAGCCCCGAATCTGAAAAGATATGGAGAAGATCTGTATGGAGGAGGGAGCCAAAATCCCTGCTGCAGTGGGTGCAGACTTGGTCAAGAACCACAGGAAATGTCTGACTTCCGTAATTGCAATCAAGTGTTTCTGTACCAAGTATTAAGTTCTGTTTTTCTAGTGTATCAACTACTTAGTTCATACAATAAAATGCAAATTAATTACTTAAAAATCATACAATGTCATTTTCAGAATTTTTTAAAGATTCCGTCTCTCTCGGTTAAAGTGTACTTATGATAAAAATAACATTCTTTGTAGGTGGGAAAACTTGCAAAATCTGCAGCGTATCAAATGCTTATTTTCCCCACTCTAGGTGTTTGTGCTCCTCTGCACATGACCAGAAAACTATGAGAAATTCATGTTCAAGTATATTTTGAGGCTGAGGCCAGTAATTAATTATTCTCAGGAAGGCCAAATTATTTTAACGGTTTTCACATTTTTAACATCTATAGCAAATCCTTTGGATACACCTGACCCCGTGTATATGAGGCAATTTTGTTATAAAGCCCTGAAGAATGTCCTCTGTTTATGCTGATGATCTTTTGATCTGTATGTCTATACACTTTTTTTATTGTAGTTCTATTACCAGCTGTAATGTTGATTGGGTTCGTAATGGAAGACAAATACACTGCTCAAAAAAATAAAGGGAACACTTAAACAACAGAATATAACTTCAAGTAAATCAAACTTCTGTGAAATCAAACTGTCCACTTAGGAAGCAACACTGATTGACAATCAATTTCACATGCTGTTGTGCAAATGGAATAGACAACAGATGGAAATTATTGGCAATTATCAAGACACCCTCAATAAAGGAGCGGTTCTGCAGGTGGGGACCACAGACCACATCTCAGTACCAATGCTTTCTGGCTGATGTTTTGGTCACTTTTGAATGTTGGTTGTGCTTTCACACTCGTGGTAGCATGAGACGGACTCTACAACCCACACAAGTGGCTCAGGTAGTGCAGCTCATCCAGGATGGCACATCAATGCGAGCAATGGCAACAAGGTTTGCTGTTTCTGTCAGCGTAGTGTCCAGAGGCTGGAAGAGCTGCCAGGAGACAGACCAGTACACCAGGAGACATGGAGAGGGCCGTAAGAGGGCAACAACTCAGCAGCAGGACCGCTATCTGTGCCTTTGTGCAAGGAGGAACAGGAGGAGCACTGCCAGAGCACTGCAAAATGACCTCCAGCAGGCGACAAATGTGCATGTGTCTGCACAAACGGTTAGAAACCAACTCCAGGAGGATGGTCTGAGTGCCCGACGTCCACAGATGGGGGTTGTGCTCACAGCCCAACACTGCAGGACGCTTGGCATTTACCACAGAACACCAGGATTGGCAAATTTGCCACTGTCACCCTGCACTCTTCACAGATGAAAGCAGGTTCATAATGAGCACATGTGACAGACGTGACAGAGTCTGGAGATGCCGTGTAGAGCGATCTGCTGCCTGCAACATCCTTCAGCATGACCGGTTTGGCAGTGGGTCAGTAATGGTGTGGGGTGGCATTTCTTTGGAGGGCCGCACAGCCCTCCATGTGCTCGCCAGAGGTAGCCTGACTGCCATTAGGTACTAAGATGAGATCCTCAGACCCCTTGTGAGACCATATGCTGGTGCGGTTGGCCCTGGGTTCCTCCTAATGCAGGACAATGCCAGACCTCATGTAGCTGGAGTGTGTGAGCAGTTCCTGCAAGATGAAGGCACTGAAGCTATGGACTGGCCCGCCCGTTCCCCCAGACCTGTATCCAATTGAGCACATCTGGGATATCATGTCTCGCTCCATCCACCAATGTCATGTTGCACCACAGACTGTCCCAGGAGTTGGCAGATGCCTTAGTCCAGGTTTGGGATGAGATCCCTCAGGAGACCATCCGCTGCCTCATCAGGAGCATGCCCAGGCGTTGTACAGTGGGGAGGTCATACAGGCACGTGGAGGCCACCCACAATACTGAGCATCTTTTTGTTGTCATGAGGCATTTCCCCTGAAGTTGGATCAGTCTGTAATTTGATTTTCCACTTTTGGTTTTGAGTATCATTCCAAATCCAGACCTCCATGGAATATTCATTTTGATTTACATTGATAATTGCTATGTTTTATTATTCTGAACACATTCCACAATGCAATGAATAAAAATTTGCAACTGGAATATTTGAATCAGAGATATCTAGGATGTGGTATTTTAGTGTTTCCTTTAATTTTTTGAGCAGTGTACATATACAGGATCTGCAGTATTATAAGTGATAAGCTGTTTCTTTTTTCCAGATAATCCTTTAATGCATCACACAATATGTGAAACTTACTGGGGAAGAGGGCTCCAACATCATTTTTTAGCCAGAGGCCACCACCCACACAGCCTTTCTTCCACTACTACCTCTATTGCTTTCAGCAACGCCACATTTACACATCTGTGTGACACATCTAAGTGATGTCTGATTTTTTTCTCAGAGAGCGCCTGGAGACATAGAGTAGAATGGATCGTTCACACTTGAGACTCTGAGCATGTCCAAATATCATCCGATTTGCAGATCAGACTTGGCAATTCCTCATATAGAGATCCGTGAGACACTGATACAAATCGAAAGCTTCCAATTTGCTTCCATTTTGCATCCATGTCTCGCAGATCCGTTGCTTAGTGGTAACCTTGAATAAAAATACACGCTCTTCAGGAGGGTTTTTTTATTGGTTTGAAAGAGAACACAACTCTTCAATGAAAAAAAGGAAGAGAAAAGAATGGAGGCAACTGGGACACAGCTAGGATGACAACTGAAAATGTGTTCTGTTTCTCTTGGATGTGTTATGAACACACAAGGGTAACGGAAAAAGGGAAGTTCAACCACAATGAGATACTGCAACTACACTCAACTGCTCGCTGTATGTACTAGAAAGGTCCGAGCTACAAAACTAAAAACACCACCTCAAACCTAACTTCATAAAATGCTGTTATGGGGTTTCTTGTACCTCCTGAGGAACCATAGAGGAGGCCACAACACACTGCAAACAAGGGAAGAGGAGAGTGTCAAGTAAAATACGAAAATCCAGGATGAGAAACAAAAACATGTTCATATTGGGTAGTGAGGGAAAATTCAGGAGAACCAAAATAAAAGGAACAAGTAACCTCCCAGAAACTTAACAATGGAAAAGGAAATGTTGCTGGGAAGTTTACCAAACAAAGTAAACCCTTAAGCTGAGGACTGGAACTCCTAAATACACATTTACCAAGAGGAATAGCCAGCAAGGAATTGCAGAGAAGGGTGAACTTATAAACACCACCCAGAATGCAATGGGGCAGACCAAACAGGAAAATGGAAAACCAAGAATGGAAAACAAAGACAATAGAAACCATCAGCATTTGGGCAGGGAAGAAAGGGCAATAACTCAGCAGATAGAGGATCCGACCACTCAGCAACAGGTCACTGGATCAACTGCCGAAATCCAACCATGACAGGGTGGTAACACCGGAATATGTGAATCTAGCCTTTTTGGTACAAGGGCCATACAGCTGAATAACATGCAGGTTGGGGCCCAAGTCCAAATTTTGCCCCCGGTCTATCGGAACGCCACTAGTGATTACATTTTTATTTCCGTCTTCAAGTATAATTTCAATTTAAAAAATTGCAGATTTTGCCAAGGCTTGAGCAGAAAACACATAATACAACCCGAGCCCTTCACTTTTGCTCTGACCTTTTATCTCATATTTGTTAACTTGCCTATCATAAAAGCTGTATCATTCATTAACATGTAACTGCACCGAAGCGGAGGCGCCCTGCCCATTTCATCTGCTCATCGTCAGAAGGGCGCAATGTTTACAACCCGGGAAAGCACAGAAACACTTCCATTTCATTAGGCTCGTTGGCATCAAATACTTACCAGCAGGGTGTTGATCTGATGGCACCTTGTAAGGACCCAGTATAATCAATAACAGCATTTTATCAGAAGTGACCCTATTCGGGTGTAGAAGTTGCTTTCTATTGGATAGATGAGTGCTCTCTGCTACACAGGCCATGTGGTGTGCCGCAAAAAGTAATAAAAACAACTTCATGACATCATTCAATGAAGACAGTTTAGGTAAATTTATGGAGGTCGATAATTGATGAACGACCATTCATAAGAACCCTAGTTCCCGATCATTGGTCTTTATAAACATGCCACCAATCAGTCAATGAATGGGAAAAGCACTTTTTCGTCAGCTACGTGGATTGTCTGTGCAGGTCTTAAAATCCCTGTATACATTAGGAAGTGTATTGACACGCCCCCTGTGCACTTCCAGGCTAATTTGCATATGGCTTCATTGCTGGAACATGGGATTACTACAAAACAGGTAACATTTTTAGTGTTGTACTAGGACCTATGCAAGCATACCACCAGTAGAAAGATAGTCCTGACATGTTCCCTATATAAAAAAAATGAACTTTTATCTGTTTCTCACTGTTCATCTGAGTATTTTTTTTGTTTTTTTTTTCAAATCCATCATATGGTTCCAGAGATATGAGTCTTTTTGTTTAGTGGAAACTTTTATGGTCTTTCCAAAGGGGGTGTGGCTCGCAGGATCCTCTGGGGCGTGTCTTTAGGCTGCTCTTCATTATCACTCTGTGAACCACGCCCCCTTAGTAAAGACCATGAAAATCAGCATTAAATAAAAAAGGCCCATATCTCTTGAAACGTATAGCGGATTTGAAAAAAAAAAAGTGGAGTGGCGAGAGTAAAGTATGAGCAATAATTGGGCATTTTTTACCTGGTGACAGGTCCTTTTTAAAGGGCTCTCTAGGTATACTTTTGAGGTTTTATTGAACTTTATCTACACATAGCATAAAGGTGTTCAGCAGAAGGATAGGAGAGTAATGATCATCTTAAAGTAAAAGTATGAAGGCTTTTACAGAATAGTAATCAGGTCAAAAGTGGTGCACTCTTCAAATTATGTGGTGCTCAAAGGAAAAAAGACCAAAATACAAAAAGGATAACCTTCGGCACTCAACAAGTCCACAACTTTTTGTTTTGAAAAAGTTGTGGACTTGTTGAGTGCCGATGGCTATCCTTTTCGTATTTTGGCTTTTACAGAATACCAGGACATGAGCCCGACTAATTCTGGACTGCACATATGCATATGTAAAACTTACATGGCTCAAGCCAACATCCCGCGGCAAGGACGGTACAAATGTTTTTTTCTATCTTGTACAAAACAAAGGTGAAATAGACATTTTACTTGTAACTTATTTACTAGCCCATTGTTAATGTATAGGGTCAGAAGGGTTGCCTTGATTTCTCGATCAAAAAGCCAACACCAGCCGGAACCCCTCCATCTCCGTAAGCCGGGTAGACCGGCTAGCATAAAGAAAACTAGACTGGTGGCCATTGCTGAGTGTATTTCTCATGCGGCCCCACAGTTTATTCTAGTGGTGCAGCCTGTTTTCTACGATGCTCTCACAAGCTCGGCTGTAATTAACCTCTGTGTATAATTACGAAAGATGCATCTGGTCCCCCAGGTGTCGTCAAGCGCTCATAGGGGAGATGTTGTGAGTTTTGATAGATCTTGCACCTTGTTGCATCATGTCTGTATCCCACCTCTTGTTCCAAAAAGAAGCAATTGCTTTAGCTCCATTTGTATCATTTTCGAAGATGACAAAATAAAAGGTAATAAAAGGATTTTGTCATTACTGACATTTATGGAATATGGCCTGGAGATGCCATAAAAGTTTCATATGTGATAGTTTAACTGCGGAGGCCACATCCAGAGCTAAAGCTAGACGAATAATGAAGTGTTTTTGGTGAAGTTTGATGGGGGAACCAAAAAAGTGACATATTTCATCTATGTATTATCCATGTGGTCGGGCTGGATATTTATCCATTCAACTGGAGAAAGATGAAGTGGATAGACCACTCTAGAGTGCTATTGATCAGGGCTCATGCACACGGCCGTATTCTGAGCGCCATCCAAAAATACATTGGATCCCACTCGAGCCAATGTTATTCTATTTGGCCATGCACATGTCCAATTTTTTTCTTGAACTGAGGCAGTTCAAGGAAAAAAATCATTGCATGTCTGAGCATGCGAATTTCTCTTGGCCATGCAAGTCAATGAGTCCATGAGAAACATTGGACTACACTCAATGACATCTGAGTGCAGTTCAATTTCAACGGACTGAGACAATGGAGAAGATAGAGACACTTTTTTCCTCCATCTTCTCCTCACCTGAGAAAATCGGATCACACTATGATCACACTCTGTGATCAAAGTCTGATCACAGTTCGATAAGAATGTGATTTGCATAACCGACCCGATTCTCCCGAGAAAGAAAAAGAGAAAATGCGTTGTTTTAACTCTAGCCTTATACTGATTCGTGGACATTTAACATCCCCATTAGATGAAATTTGGCCAAACCGGCTAATCCTAGAAGACTAACTGATGTATTTGACAGCTTCACCACTCCCCCCTGACAGATGATAATCAGAGGAAGAAGGTTCGGGCAACAAAAATGTCTACTAGAGATAATCTCCTGCCACAGCAGCCTGGTAATGGCTCGTTGAAAATTCACAAACAATCAGCTGAGCTTAGCACTCAATTGTACTGGGGAGTCGAGAGAGATAGTTGTCTGCCAAATTAGTGTTCGTGGACTTCTATCTTATGCGTATGGGTAGCAGTTCGCTGCATCTCTACAGGAAGTGGTTGTAGTTCATTGTCTCTCTACAGGAAGTGGTTGCAGTTCATTGTCTCTCTAAAGGAAGTGGTTGCAGTTCGTTGTCTCTCTACAGGAAGTGGTTGCAGTTTGTTGTCTCTCTACAGGAAGTGGTAGCAGTTTGTTGTCTCTCTACAGGAAGTGGTTGCAGTTCATTGTCTCTCTAGAGGAAGTGGTTGCAGTTTGTTGTCTATCTACAGGAAGTGGTAGCAGTTCGTTGTCTCTCTACAGGAAGTGGTAGCAGTTCATTGTCTCTCTACAGGAAGTGGTTGCAGTTCGTTGTCTATCTACAGGAAGTGGTAGCAGTTCGTTGTCTCTCTACAGGAAGTGGTAGCAGTTCGTTGTCTCTCTACAGGAAGTGGTTGCAGTTCATTGTCTCTCTAGAGGAAGTGGTTGCAGTTCGTTGTCTCTCTACAGGAAGTGGTAGTAGTTCGTTGTCTCTCTACAGGAAGTGGTTGCAGTTCGTTGTCTCTCTAGAGGAAGTGGTTGCAGTTTGTTGTCTACCTACAGGAAGTGGTAGCAGTTCGTTGTCTCTCTACAGGAAGTGGTAGCAGTTCGTTGTCTCTCTACAGGAAGTGGTTGCAGTTCATTGTTTCTCTAGAGGAAGTGGTTGCAGTTCGTTGTCTCTCTACAGGAAGTGGTAGCAGTTTATTGTCTCTCTACAGGAAGTGGTTGCAGTTCGTTGTCTCTCTACAGGAAGTGGTAGCAGTTCTTTGTCTCTCTAAAGGAAGTGGTTGCAGTTTGTTGCCTCTCTAGAGGAAGTGGTTGCAGTTTGTTGTCTCTCTACAGGAAGTGGTAGCAGTTTGTTGTCTCTCTACAGGAAGTGGTAGCAGTTCATTGTCTCTGTACAGGAAGTGGTTGCAGTTCATTGTCTCTCTACAGGAAGTGGTTGCAGTTCATTGTCCCTCTACAGGAAGTGGTAGCAGTTCATTGTCTCTCTACAGGAAGTGGTTGCAGTTCATTGTTTCTCTAGAGGAAGTGGTTGCAGTTCGTTGTCTCTCTACAGGAAGTGGTAGCAGTTCATTGTCTCTCTACAGGAAGTGGTTGCAGTTCGTTGTCTCTCTACAGGAAGTGGTAGCAGTTCGTTGTCTCTCTAAAGGAAGTGGTTGCAGTTTGTTGCCTCTCTAGAGGAAGTGGTTGCAGTTTGTTGTCTCTCTACAGGAAGTGGTAGCAGTTTGTTGTCTCTGTACAGGAAGTGGTAGCAGTTCATTGTCTCTGTACAGGAAGTGGTTGCAGTTCATTGTCTCTCTACAGGAAGTGCTTGCAGTTCATTGTCCCTCTACAGGAAGTGGTAGCAGTTCATTGTCTCTCTACAGGAAGTGGTTGCAGTTCGTTGTTTCTCTAGAGGAAGTGGTTGCAGTTCGTTGTCTCTCTACAGGAAGTGGTAGCAGTTCATTGTCTCTCTACAGGAAGTGGTTGCAGTTCGTTGTCTCTCTACAGGAAGTGGTAGCAGTTCGTTGTCTCTCTAAAGGAAGTGGTTGCAGTTTGTTGCCTCTCTAGAGGAAGTGGTTGCAGTTTGTTGTCTCTCTACAGGAAGTGGTAGCAGTTTGTTGTCTCTGTACAGGAAGTGGTAGCAGTTCATTGTCTCTGTACAGGAAGTGGTTGCAGTTCATTGTCTCTCTACAGGAAGTGGTTGCAGTTCATTGTCGCTCTACAGGAAGTGGTAGCAGTTCATTGTCTCTCTACAGGAAGTTGTTGCAGTTCAGTTCGTTGTCTCTCTACAGGAAGTGGTTGCAGTTCTTTGTCTCTGGTGGTAGCATTTTTTTGTCTCTCTACAGGAAATGGTAGCAATTCTTTGTCTCTTTACAGGAAGTGATAACGGTTCTTTGTTTTTCTATGGGAAGTGGAGGTGAGTCTTTGTCCCTCTGCAGGAAATGGAAGTGGGTCGTTATCTGTACAGGAAGTGAGGCAGGTTTGTGGTTTTTAAACTCAAGAGGAAGGCGGGTTTGTGTCTCTCTACAGGAAGTGCAGTAAATAGTAATAACGGTCCTAGGAGCGCTGGAAATGAGACCAAAACAAGGATTTTAGTGTTGAACCACAACGCGTTTCAACGGTTAAACCGTCTTCATCAGGTGGAAGTTCCACTAAAATCCTTGTTTTGGTCTCATTTCCAGCGCTCCTAGGACCGTTATTACTATTTACTGCATTTTGTATCCTCCTAGAAGGTTAACGGCTGGAGCTGCGGTGGACCTTTTGCTTTCAATTGTAACTGTGACCCTCACAGCGCTCCCTAGTGACCGCTTTCTTTTCCCTTGAATTTCTCTACAGGAAGTGGCAGCAGCCCTATAAAGGAAATGGGCAGGTTTTTGTCTTTTTTTCAGGAGGTGATGACCTGTCTCCGTCTCTCTACAGGAATGAAGGTGGCTCTTTGTCTCCCTACAGTAACTGAGGGAATGTGTTTTTCATTCTGTTGTAGGTAGAAGGTTCTTTGTCTCTCTGCTTCTGATGCTTGGTTGTCAAACTGCATACACGCATCAGGGAGTGTACAATTCTGGGTAGGGAAGGCATTGGACAATGGCAGAAGCGACCATGCTGGAAACTCAGAGAAAGTTCTTGCACCTATTGTGATATCAGAATATTGGTGAAGAGGAACCACGCACTCCCAAAAATTGCATGAAACAGAGCACGAGCGTGGGGACAGTTCCCGGACATATTAGACTGTTAAGTGCAGCAATAGCAGTTTAGATATCTTGTAGGTATAAGGTCAGTAAACAAGAACATGCTTTTCTATTGGCTGATAGGATTTAAGACCCGGTTCACATGGGGACATTGAGTGGCATTAAACACACTAGGGATAAAGCTTGCTGTGATTTAAGGACAACGGGATTACATGTAACACCTGAATGATAAATTACTTTGTAAGAAAAAAAAACATCACAAAACAAAACATTCTGCCTGGTGAGAACAAGGTGTAATCTGCAGAAATAACACATCTCGGTTACACATAGCTTTTATTTTTTCATAGTACTGATCATATTGAACTTGCAAATTTAACCAACCATAGTATCACTCATCCTCTCCAATAAAAGGGACGACTGGCCAAAGATTTTTCCGGTGGGATGTGTAAAGAAGTGAATTGTGGAAGATCTCCGAGTCTGGAAACATCTGGTCAATTTAGCTATAGCCAAATAAAGTGTTTGAATGAAGAGCTGGATAATCGGTGTGGTGCCATCTGGCTTCCAATCAGGTACTAAGCCGCCAAAATGGTCATTATGCTCAGACATGAATGGGTGCAATTTGAAAAACAAATTATAGTGAACCCCCCCCCCCTCCTTACCCGCTACCGAGTGCAACTGCTGGAACAAGGAAAAGCAGCTGCTAACGAGTTTGTGATGAAACCCAAAACCCTTCTGGAGTAATGAGACAATCTATTAACCCTTGGTGTGCTTACAGACTTCCCCCTCCATCCGGTAATTGGCAGAGATTGGAGGCAGTGTGGCTATAAATTATGGTTATTGGTGTGATCTTATTTTTGACACCTAGGATTTTTTTTTCTTGTCTTCTGCAATCTTTTCTGGTGTTAATTTTAAAAAAAAATTCCAAAAAAGAAAGATGTAAGTCGAATTAAAAAAAAAAACATTAAATGCATGACAAAAAGGACATTTTTTTGAGCCATTTTGAACCCTCTTGGTGTAGTTTTCTTTGGGGGGGGTCCTTGCCATTTTTTTCAAAGCATATTTGGTCTGGTTATGACTCTTCAGACCCATAGGGTTATATTTCGGAAAGGGTAGGTTTTTCCGGATCGATTTTTTCACATACATGTAATGCGCACTGATTTTTCTGATCGGAGTTTGATCGGAGTGGAGTCAGTTTTAATCTTACGCGGAGAGAAAAAGAAAACGTTTCTCCACCTTATCCTTTCTATCAGTCTGTGAAAATCAGACCGTGCTCAGAAGTCATCTGATTGCGATCTGATTTTTTTCATGAACCCATAGACTGGCGCTGTTGATTTTAATCCAACTCCTCTAGTCAATATCGGACTCGTCTACTCGGTCCGAGAAAAAAAAATCGGACATGTGCTCAGCTCCATAGAATAAACCGCGGACAGTGCTCGTACGAGAAAATCGGTCGTGTGCATTTTTTGTTGGTGAAGCAAAGTGAGTGTGACGTAATGAAAACTCAATCTGACTGGGCGTTTCTAGACGCTGTTGAACTGTGCATTTTGGTGTGTTTTTTTTCCTGTAAACCTTTTTAGGGACCCTGAAAAAAAATGGATTTATATAAACTCAATTGCGTTTTTAAGCACCAAATCCTAGCATTTATGCACTAACAAATGCATTTAAAAAGGTGCCACATCAAATCTGGACTAAAAATGCTTAAAAAATGGAAAAAACACATAAAACCCATCATTTCAGAATTTAATGTAAACACCGTCAAGAAAAAACACAATAGAAAAACAACAGCATTTTTCCTAGTGAGAACAAGGCTTTAGACCTCTGCTACACAAATTCTTTTTAGCATTCTTTCCTTTTTGTGTTTTTTATTGCATTTTTTTATTTGTTTGTTTTTTTGTAGCATTTTTTTACATTATTTGACTTGTAACATGTAATTCATATTTCCCTATAGACTTGAGTGTAATTTCTGGTTGAAGTATGTTCTCAAACTTTTCTCAAACTTTTGATTCACTTTTTGGACTTTTTGTTATGGAAAGGCAGCAGATTTTCTTTAGAAGTTGTTTTTATACATACATACAAGTGCAATCAATGTTTTTCACCGATAACTCTCGGACCTGACCAGGGTCGGTTTATATGTCTATGATTTTTCACGGACCAAGTAGTCCACCCAAAAGTGTTGAGTCTTTACCAAGAGAGTGTGGATCACAGGATCCTCTGGGGCGTGTTTTTAGGCTGCTTTGCAATTATACCCTGTGAGCCACTCCCCCTTGAAAAAGACTATGCAATGCAAATTAGCACTAACTAAAAAGGACCATAGAGGGCAGCTAGACTAAAAGTAGAGCAGAAACTGGCCACTTTCCTGGTGACAGGTTATCTTTAAGGTAAAGCAGCAGAATGTATGTGCCTCCTCCTGTTCTCCTTTCTTCTGCTGTTAATAGTACAGACTAGACTGTACTGATGATGAAATATTTACTTGGCTGCCAATAATCTAAAAATTACAAAATAGGATGAATTCTATTTGTCAGAACAATTAGGCCAGTTGTGCAATTCACGGTTCGAGAACGGACCTTGACGTAAGGACAGGCCGCATGTCTGAACTTGAGATCCTCCAAAGCTGTTGAGTTTGGGTTAGGAGACCCTTTGCCGGTCCTTACATTTGAGGTCCATACTTAGTGTGAAACCGCCCCTAGGCGTGCTGCAAAATGTAGAAGTCTTTCAGAAGGTTAATTTAATTTTATACCAACCCCATCAACAAGCCTGACATAGGTCTTTGTGATTCATTGTCCCTACAACATCTCTCCTATGCTCTATATTCTCAATCCTGAGGGAGACAACAAGATGAACGGCAATTCCCTGACAGCTGCAGTCTCCGATTATGCCTTAGGCCCGAGGCGCACAAGTAAACAGGATCTAGGAGTAACAGCACTGGAGCTGGTTGTTATGGCCCTCGGTCTGATGCAATGCTCCGGACTACTGTATGTTCTTGTGTTACAGCAGGAAGGGTGCGGGGGAGCATGTCAAACAGACTCTGCAGGTGCACAGAGGACAATATGGGAGCAGGTTCCTTCCCTTGTTTGAATAACTCTACTGCCTCCATTTACAGTGTACATAGTGCAGAAAGCCACCGTGTCTGGACCTACGGGAAGCAAATAATGTAAGAAGCAGGAGTAAGTGAAGAATCTGGGCACGAAATACATATAGTTCTAGGAGTCACTCGGTGTAGACACTGCCAGCGTTAAAAGGAGCTCTCTATTGAGACGAACGAATACATTCGCAGACGCCTGGTCCGGCAGCCAGGTCAGTATTCTGTAACCGCTGGACGAGAGTCCTACAAACCATCTCCTACCTGTCAGCATACCAAACTCCTCTTTAGATTAGCTAGTCTGGCGTGATGTCATGTGTGCGTCATGCTGCATCAATGACATCAGTATTCCATGGCCACTGGATGGAAGCCCTACAAACCACCTCCTACCTGTCAGCATACCAAACTCCTCTTTAGAGCAGCCGGTCTGGCGTGATGTTGTGTGTGCGTCATGCTGCATCAATGACGTCAGTTTTCCGTAACCCCTGGATGGGAGTCCTACAAACCACCTCTTACCTGTCGGCATGTCCAACACCTCTTTTGATCAGCCAGTTGGGCATGCTGCATCAATGATGTCATTATTCCACGGCCACTGGACGGGAACCCTACAAGCCACATCCTACCTGTTGGCATCCTTAGCTCCTGTTTAGATCAGCCATCTTGGCATGACGTTGTGCATGTATGATGTCACAACATTGACGTTGCACCAGCCAGACCGGATAATCAAAAGAAGAGCTGGAGATTCCGGTAGGCTCACAGTAGGCGGTTCAAAAGGCTTCCATTTACTGGCGATGGACTGCTGACGTGGCCGCTGGGCCAGGGTCTTCTGAATTTATTCTCTCATCCTATGCTCCCCACTATTATGATATCCCTAAGAAGTGTCATCAATATCAGGTCGTTTGGGGTCCCACACAAAGCACCTTCTCCTGTCAGCTGTTACCATCTGTATATAACAGAATACCACAGCTCTGTACACTGTCCGACCCACCGATCTGAAATGGATGATCTATCCTGAGACTAGATTATCAAAGTCATTGTAGTGGAAAATCTCTTAAATAGTGTGCACAGATGCGATCACGCAGGGAGGCAGCATTGATCACCTGGAACCCTGAAGGTGGTGTCTCGCCATGTTAAATAGAAAAAAATTGCATAATGCTTCTATAAAAAAGCTACTTTGCAATTTGTTATTAAAAATCCTCTCCATACTCAATAATGGAAAGATTTCTAATTTTATAGTTTAATGCTAATAGACAGTCTCCTAGGCAAAGAGTACAGTGCTTACAAGCTCTTTTCTATAGACCTTGCAGGTGCTGCTCTGAAGGTGACCTGCTCACTGATTCCGGCTAGCTTCAGTGCAAATAATGTTGGAGAGGCAAAAGTGCCACTACTTGCGCACAATTCGGGCCAGTGGCTCAGTCATGATGCTGGTCAGAACTGTCAATCAGAAATGCAACCCCCCCCCAGCAAGCAGGATGCCGGGAGGCATAGGAGAGCTCCGCGAGACTGTGAAGAGCGGTGATGTCAGTAACGTTACTGCTCTTCACAGTCCCCAGGCCTCGCTGAGCCGGAATCAGGGAACGTCGTGGGAAGCATTGAACTACGTCAGACCTGTGTGGAATCTTTTTTTTTTATAATAAATTGGTGAACAAGCTGCAGAGTCTTGTTTTGTTTCTCTCTTTTTATGTTTCTCAGGTCTCCATTTGTGGACTACCTTGGACTACTGCATTTTTTTAAATTGGTGAATCAGTGTAAGAGTTCCGGAGAGTTTTTTAAATAAAGTATTTCTGTGTGTGGGATTTTTACTTTTTCTTGCTGGGTTAGTAATGAAGGTGTCTGATAGACACCACTCCATTACTAACACCAGGGCTTGATGTCAGCTGTGTTTTTGGATGACTCCAGCTGACATCAACCCCAAATACCGTTATCCCAATTGCCAGCACACCAGGGCAATCGGGAACAGCCAAGGTGGAGAGCCAGAATTGGTGCATCTAATGTGATGTGCCACTTCTGTGGTAGCTGTGAGCTGGTATTTTTAGGCTGGGAAGAGCACAATAACCATCTACCTTGCCAGCGTCATAATATCAGCTTCCAGCTGTCTGCTTTACCTTGGCTGGTTATTAAAAATAGGGGGGACATATACTTATTAATTTATTGATTTAATACATGCACAATAAACTACACACGCAAGGCACTAATAATATATCTCACAGATATCCATTTATCCATCATCTATTTACTTCATATCTATCTATATATTTGCACATCTTTAACACATAATTATATTTAATTTATAGTCTGCATTCTATTCTGATAGGTGTGACACGGACGGCACACGGATGTCACACTTATGTTATCTGTGTGCACGTTTCCGGTACATATTGTCATCTGTGCTGCCGGAAAAAACTAACATGTCTACATATGCATCACATGGACACACCATACGTGTGAAAGCATGGACATATGCGCAGCACCATAGATTATAATCACTTCCGTCTGTGTGTCTGTCACGGAAATTCCAAGTTGCTGATTGGTCACGGTAAAACGGCCACAACCAATCAGCAAGGGGCACAGTCCGGTGACAAAATGGCCGCTCCCTACTCCCCTGCAGTCAGTGCCCCCTCCATACTCCCCTCCAGTCAGCGCTCACACAGGGTTAATGGCAGCGTTAACAGACCGTGTAAGGCTACGTTCAGATTAGCGTTTCCCGATGCTGCGTCGGGAAACGCAGCGGCGACGCACGCGTCATGCGCCCCTATGTTTTACATGGGGGACGCATGCGTTTTTTTTGTTGCGTTTTCCGACACGTGCGTCGTTTTTGACGCTAGCGTCGGACGCAAGAAAACGCAACAAGTTGCATTTTTTCTTGCGTCCGATTTCGTCAAAAAAACGACGCACGCGTCGCAAAACGCAAAATGCGTCGTCTATGGAGAAAAAACACATCCTGCGGGCAATTTTGCAGGATGCGTTTTTTCTCCAAAACGACGCATTGCGACGGACGTCACACGATGCTAGTGTGAAAGTAGCCTTAGACACATGTGTCAGTGTATTCGGTCAGTGTTGTGTTCAGTTCTGTTTTGCGTTTGCTACTGTCCAGTTCTTTCAGCTGCAATCATCCCTCCAAACAGCCTGCATATACCTCTCCTCAGGCCTGCTGGTTAACCTATCACCTGCTGTAAGGATTACAAACTCTCTTATGAAGAGTCTCTTCACATTAAGCTGCAGTTATGTCAGAAAACTCCTCTGATTTCTACAACTTGCCTTCACTTTTTTCAGATCGGACCTACTGATCAATCCATCATCTGCTGTAAACTTTACAAACTGTTATCTAGAGACTGCTCACATTATGCTCTAATAGTCTGTGCAAACTCTTGTTATTACAATAACCTGCATCCACATCCTGGTTCAGACTTGCTGTTTAACTCTTCATCTGCTGTAAGCATAACAATATACTGTATTATCTGGACTTGTTTGCATTATGCTGCAGCGGTCTACTATACATCTTCAGCTTATGTGCTTGTCTACACTTCTGGCTCTGTGGCAGCCTTCTGGTGTGACCTGCTTTGCTTGTTCACCTGCCATACAGCATCATCCATTGTACAAGTCCACTTGCTATTTAGCAAATCCAATTTGCATATCATCTGTTCACCACCAGTTCAGTAGTTGTGTGCTAGGTATTGCTTCTATATCTTGATTTAAAGTTATGACTTTAGTATTACCGTATATTATACTTAATTTTTAATATACCTATATTATTTAGAAATGTAGAATGAAACAAAATTGAAAAAAAAAATATTCAAAATATTTTTGCCCTTGAGAATAATATCCAATACATTTTCCGATCTCTGCCAGAAAATATAGGCCGAATGTCCCAAACAATACCTGTTAATATTTATTTAGTACTGCCATGGTGTCCTAAAAATTAACAGCGCCCTACGCATTGGGTAGGATTTTTCATGATGGGAAATTTTGGAGTCAGTTTTGCATGTGGCCGCGTTGCCATTATTTGTGCCAAACTTATTTATTGTTTGCGCCAAATTTATTAAAGTTCGGCATGATGTTTGGTAAACTTGTCGCCTCTTAAGATATTACACTAATACCTACAAATTTTACTCCATGTTCTTTTATGCCACCTCAATACTGGAGTTAGTTTGAGACTTTTTGTACCATATTTTAAAAAAATGCTACAAGTCATAAATATGTTTAAAGCAGGGGAAATTACGCAGATTTGTTGATTTTGACCAACTAAAAAAAGAAGACGCATTTGCTGCGAAATGCGTTAAAAAGTGTCTTTTATATATCTGCCAACAAGGTAAAAATGATACAGAATGTGCCAAAAAAGGCACAAAACAAATTATAAATATCCCCCAAATCAGCTTACAGGTAAAGCGAAGGGAATAATCTGCACAAATTGGGAGAAGTTAAATTATGAGCAGTAAACTCTTTAATTAGTCAGATTTGCTGAGATCATAGCAGTGCAAACTATTGGTTTCAATAATTCTTCCAAGTCTTAAACCTCCGGTAATGTAGTCCAGGAGGAATTTCCAGGATTTATATCAAAGAAATCTTTATACTCTCGTTCCTCCCTCTACCAGGAAAACCTGATAGATAAGAGACTTGGAATCATTGTTGGCTGAACCTGTCTGAAGTTATCTAGATATATGGGACTATTCAATTTTAGCGGTTGATTTGATCCCAAGCCTAATCCAGCTTCTCGTTTTCGGTTAACCCAGAAGAACTGATGTGGTTGGAAAAACATGACATACCGGTTCTAGGACTTATTGGGTTTATTTAATACAAGTGCCGGCAAAATTTTAACTTCCCATTGCAGCCAGAACAAAAACATACTGGGACCGATAGATCAATACGGCCTAATTCTTAGACAGCGCCCACGTAGACTTGATGGTGTCGAAACGCGCCAGTGGCTCATGATGTTTGATAAATCTAATGCACGAAAAAATGTGCCAAAATTTTGACAGGCAGAGACAGAGAGGCGGCTATCAGCAGGACAGTTACAGCAATTCTGGATTTTCACAACCTGCGGCCGATGAAGAGGAAGTTTGGGGCTAGTAGGGGAACAAATGTTCAAGCCGGTGGAAGAGGTGTTACAATTTGTTTTTTCATTGAACAATATGTTGTATGTTTGTAAAAAGAAAAAAAAAACATTTTGGGCCTTTCTGTTACCAGAAAAAAAAATAAATAAATTTTGACGAATATTTCTGGCACAATAAATGTCAACTAATAGGTGGAGTGGCCCAGACACCACCTATTAGTTGACATTTATTGTGCCAGAAATCTTCATCAAAATTTTGGCAAATTTTTTTGTTGCATGTTCGACCACAGCTTTTTTGGGCTAAGTCTTACACTTTTTAACAAAACCTTTTAGCAAAACCATGCCCCTTGTGTTATAAAGCATAGAAAATGCCTAAAGCATAATATAACTATTGTGCAAGGCATGAAAGACACTCGTTTTAGCTCCAGAAATCTCCCCCAATGATTTTATTACAAACATGAAATTAAGTAACCATCAAATTAAAAGGTGTTGTCCCAATTTAGCAAGTTATCACATAGCCAAAGGATAATTCTTGACTAGAAAATTGCTGAGAGTCCCATGGCTGAGAATACTGACAATGTGGCTCTGAAGTTATCCATCTCTGCCAGTCCCATAACCCGTGGAACCATTGGTTGTGAACATGTGCTCCAGTGAGAGAGGACACTTCAGAGCCCCATCCTAGGATCGGTCATAACGCGATAATTTCTAAATTGTAACAACCATTTTAAAACAAACTTTATTGAAAAGATCTACTGCCAGAGCAAGAAAAAAGTCCACAAATTTGCACATTATATTTTCACTCATTAAATTTTAAAAATCACTAGAAAAACTGGATGTGCGCTCCTCCTGAGAAGGGAGCTCCACTTGAGTTGTGCACTTCTCCTAAATTGTGTTCTCCATCTGACTTGTGCACGCCACCTGAGATGTGCACTCCACCTGAGATGCGCGCTCCTCCTGTGTTGTGCGTTCCACCTAAGATGTGAGCTTCTCCTGAGTTGTGTTTTCCACCTTACTTGTGTACGCCACCTAAAATGTGCACTCCACCATAGATGTGCTCTCCTCCTGAGATGTGCACTCCTCCTGAGATGTGCGCTCCCCCTGAGGTGTGCACTCCACCTGAGAGGTGCGCTCCACCATAGATGTGCTTTCCTCCTGAGAGGTGAGCTCCACCTGAGATGTGCGCTCCATCTGAGAGGTGCGCTCCACCTGAGAGGTGAGCTCCACCTGAGATGTGTGCTCCACCTGAAATGTGAGCTCCACCTGAGATGTGAGCTCCACCTGAGATGTGCGCTCTCCTGAGATGTGCGCTCCACTTGAGATGTGCGCTCCTCCTGAGATTTGTGCTCCACCTGAGATCTACGTTCCTCCTGAGATGTGCGCTCCACCTGAGAGGTGCGCTCCTCCATAGATGTGCTCTCCTCCTGAGATGTGCTCTCTTCCTGTGCTGTGCACTTCTCTTGAGATGTGCATTACACTTGACATTTGTTACACCCGCCCCTCTGAAATGAGCACTTCCCATGAGATGAGTGCGCCTCACAAGATGTGCGTTCCTCCCGAGGTGTGCACTCCTCTTCAGGGGTGCTGTCCTCTTGAGATGTGTGCTCCTCATGAGAATGGAAATAGTGCCCCATAGTGAAAAAAGAATAATGTAAAAAATAATGTCAGTAGCTGGATTCATGATCAGCACATCACCACTGCTTGTAAATAGGCATTGTCATAAGTAGAGTTGGGCAAACAACTTTACAGAACCCTTGTCCAGCAGCCACATAATTGGGCATCTGACCAGAACCCTGCAATCCTCTTCCTTCCTGGCAGTGTCCCCATCGTCACTTCTGGTTAGAAGGCCCATGGTGACATAGCCTGTGCTTCACTCCGCATCGATGACGTGCTGCTCAAACGGATTATTAGAAACGCTGGGATGCCATTCCAGGGAAGAGAAGATTTGCAAGGTTCTGGTCTGACGAGCGTGGGCTAATGACTTGGCTACTGGATCAGGGTCCTGAGAATCATTTTCCTTAACTCTAATCAGACAATATAAGTATAATTAGGAAAAACAAAAAGTGCACATTAAAACCTCGAGACAATCACCTTGAATTGCATTCAAAGTGTTCTTCTAGACGAGTGTTTCCCAAAGATCAGTTCTGATGGCCCCCAACAAATCATATTTTCAAAATCTCCTTAAATTGCACATGTGCGCAGGTGAGGGAACTTGTGGCAATTTCTAAAGACTTACTAATAATTCCATCACCTGTGTTATACTAAGGAAATCCTGAAAATATGATCTGTTGGGGGCCGTGAAGATTGGATTTGGATAGCACTGTTCCAGACAGTCGTCCACTCATGAAAATTGCCAGCTCTGGTGTTCTCCAAGTGGTGTTCAGCTAGAGAAATTACACTTAATAGCAAAAAGAGTGATTATTCCCCTGACACAGGTACATGTGCACTTGTGGAAGACTCACATGCTTCTGGGCTTACATCACTGAGGATAACCACCTCTGTGATACATATCTCCCTTCCGTGACGCCTCCAGCTGCCATCTTACAATAGGTATTCTCCACTTGGGGGGATGAAGGTGCCTCATGGCGTCACTATGGCTCGGTGATACATCGTGTGTAACGATGTCAGTGCTATATGAGGATATGCCAAAATGACTAATTGACAAATCAGATATCTACTGTTGTTGGTAATTTTTTACTTATGAGCTCTCTGCAGCATTAAATAGCTAATCACTTCAGGACAATAATACACAGTGTGCCGCCATACAGTGTCCATTGTCTGAGATTGATGGAAACAGCTGAACACTTTACCCGCCAGACCCATAGACAGCCAATGGAGCAGAGGCGGCACATACTCACCCCCACCCTCGAGCACAGCGCTCCAGAGCCTCGTTCTCAGGGTTCTAGAGCCCCGATCTCGAGGTTACTGGGGGTCTGACCATTGGGTCCACCAGTAATCAGCAAATTGGGAGATAACCCTTTAAGCATACTATCCTCATTACATAATGCATGCAAATGTGATTTCAAAACAATAAATACTGAAACCATCAAAAGTAATAATGATAAAAGTTCATGAACTCGATTTGTGTTTCTCTGACTTTAGTTTGAATGTGAAAAGTCAAATTCTAGCAAAGCTAGATCTCCGCAGGAGATCATCACGCGCTCACAGACAGGATTTTACATGATGTATTCAAATAGGGAACAAATTATGTCAGGTTTTTTTTTTTTGCAATGGACATTTGCCTTCCAAATTGCAGACAAATTGGGTGCATGAAAGGAAATTCATGTAGCAGATGGACCCTGGTTTGCATTACGACTGAATGTTTTCATGCTTTTTAACAAAAGATTAGTCCTATTATTAATTTGACCCTAAATCCATAGGTGACACTTCCTTAATATTAGAAGAATATACAACATATTTACCTAGGTGCACAATTACACTCAGGTAGAGATCAGAAGTACTACAAGGTCCATTATAAAACTCAATTTTTTTGATGTCACAGTAAAAAACAATTAAAATCAGAAAAGGTGCAGGATTTGAAAGAAGGCCCGAGACCCTTGTAAATAGCTAACGTACAGCGTTGGTCTGGAGCACCTCATAGAGTATAATGCAGCCCCCTTCATATAGTATAATGCAGTCCCTCCCCAGAATATAATGTAGCCCTCTCAGAGTAAAATGCAGCCCCTCCATAGAATATAATGCAGCCCCCCTCATCTACTATAATGCAGCCCCCCACAGAATATAATGTAGCCCACTCAGAGTATAATGCAGTAGAATATAATGCAGCCCCCCCTCATATAGTATAATGAAGCCCCCCCCACAGAATATAATGTAGCCCCCTCTTTGGGTATAATGCTGCCCCCTTCATAGGGTATAATGCAGCTCACCATAGGGTATAATGCTGCCCCCCATAGGGTATAATGGAGCTCCCCCATAGGGAATAATGCTGCCCCCTTCATAGGGAATAATGTAGCTCCCACATGGGGAATACTGCTTCCCCATAGGGTATAATGTAGCCCACCCTCATAGGGTACAATGCAGCTCTCTCCATTGGGAATAATGCTCCCCCTCATAGGGTATAATGTAGCTCCCCCAATAGGGAATACTGCGGCCCCCATAGGGTATAATGTAGATCCCACCATAGGAAATACTGCTGCCCCCATAGGGTATAATGTAGCTCCCCCATAGGGAATACTGCTGCCCCATGGGGTGTAATGTAGCTCCCCCATAGAGAATACTGCTACCCCCCATAGGGTATAATGTAGCTCCTCATAGGCAATGCTGCTGCCCCAGGACTCACTGACATATATACACATATATATATATTAAAAAAAACACAATATTCACGTCTCCTCTTCGCTCCCACACTGATTCCGGCAGCGGCTCTGCTCCGATGTCAGGAGCTGCACTGCAGTCGGCCTCGCACACAGCAGGGTCCCCCTGGCTTACGGCCCCATAGCGACCGTGTGGGCTAGGGGCCCCTGATGGAGCGGGGGCCCTGATAGCGGGCAGTGTAAGCTGCAGCATGCGGCAAACACTGCCCGCTAATTAAGTGAAATGAATTCACTCCTCTCCATGCCCATGGAGGCGTTGGGAAGCGTGAATATTCATTTCACTTTAGCAGTGGGAACAGGCTTCGGCTTCCTGTCACCCGCTGCTGCTCCGCTGACACCGGGGGCCACCATAGCAGCTGCGTGGTGTGCCGCTATTAGTGACATGCCACTGGCTAAGGGCCCTTGGAGCAGCAGGGGCGCTAAGCAGCACTGTTCTCGGGTGGCCCAGTCCGACCCTGCTAGCGTACCATGTAAAATGATCGTAGATGGGTTACTCTCTGACCTCTTATTGTATAGTGGGTTAAAATGAGGCAGATGGTAAGAAATAAGCAGGTTCAAATAATAAAAAGAGATATCAAAGTGTCTATGAGATTGATATAATAAAGTGCCAAGTGCTACTTTAATCCTTTATGAAGACGCTGCGTGAATATCTTTTTAAATAAATATATCTAAATCAAACAAAGAATTTTTATATAAGCATATTATAAATAACAATATCATGGATATTAATGCATTATTAGCCTCAATATTACAGATTTGGAGGTCAGCGCATTAATCTCAGCAATGCAGACTGGTAAGTACCCGGTAAGTGTCTATTAGGAAATACCATTCCGCACGGTTTAAAGAGCAGGGGACTTATACCAAGATAGGGAATAGATATCAGGAAGGGACCCAGGATATGAGACATATTACCAGGATGGGGGGTATATGCAGTGCATACCAAAAGTTTGGACACACCTTCTCGTTTAAAGATTTTTCTATATTTTCATGACTGTGAATATTGTACATTTGCACTGAAGGCATCAAAACTATGAATTAACACATGTGGAATTATATACTTAACAAAAAAGTGTGAAACAACTGAAATTATGTCTTATATTCTAGGTTCTTCAAAGTAGCCACCTTTTGCTTTGATGACTGCTTTGCACACTCTTGGCATTTTCTTGATGAGCTTATAAATGGGGTTGGGACCATCAGTTGTGTTGTGCAGAAGTCTGGTGGATACACAGCTGATAGTCCTACTGAATAGACTGTTAGAATTTGTATTATGGCAAGAAAAAAGCAACTAAGTAAAGAAAAACGAGTGGCCATCATTACTTTAAGAAATGAAGGTCAGTCAGTCCGAAAAATTGGGAAAACTTTGTCCTCAAGTGCAGTGGCAAAAACCATCAAGCGCCACAAAGAAACTGGCTCACATGAGGACTGCCCCAGGAAAGGAAGACCAAGAGTCACCTCTGCTTCTGAGGATAAGTTTATCCGAGTCACCAGCCTCAAAAATCACAGGTTAACAGTAGCTCAGATTAGAGACCAGGTCAATGCCACAGAGTTCTAGCAGCAGACACATCTCTACAACAACTGTTTAGAGGAGACTGGTTGCTAGGGAACCCCCACATGTACTTATGCTGGCTAACAGATGTAAATCATTCAGCTGCGGCAAGAAAAACTAAATCTCCAAGCACTAAAAAATACTCGGACGACTGCCGAGCGTGCTCAGGAAATCTCGAGCAACGAGTATATTCGCTCATCACTAATAATTATACCAGGATGGAGCCCTGAATAAGGGGCATATGTACCAGAATTGGGGATATATATAACAGGATGGGGCCCAGGATAAGGGACATATTACGAGGACGGGGGACATATTTATCAAGATGGGGGATATATATACCAGCATGGGGCCCAGAATAAAGGACATATATACCAAATGGGGGATATATATGCCAGGATGGGACCCAGGATGAGGGACATATATACCAGTATGGGGGATATACAGTAGGGAAAAATAAGTATGTTATACACTGACGTCTTTGCAAGTAACATAGTAACATAGTAACATAGTAACATAGTTAGTAAGGCCGAAAAAAGACATTTGTCCATCCAGTTCAGCCTATATTCCTCTTCTATGTTGGTGGAAAAACCTTCTCTCCTCCAGACGCAAAGAATGCCCCCTTGTGCCCGTCACCTTCCTTGGTATAAACAGATCCTCAGCGAGATATTTGTATTGTCCCCTTATATACAGTACTTATACATGGTTATTAGATCGCCCCTCAGTCGTCTTTTTTCTAGACTAAATAATCCTAATTTCGCTAATCTATCTGGGTATTGTAGTTCTCCCATCCCCTTTATTAATTTTGTTGCCCTCCTTTGTACTCTCTCTAGTTCCATTATATCCTTCCTGAGCACCGGTGCCCAAAACTGGACACAGTACTCCATGTGCGGTCTAACTAGGGATTTGTACAGAGGCAGTATAATGCTCTCATCATGTGTATCCAGACCTCTTTTAATGCACCCCATGATCCTGTTTGCCTTGGCAGCTGCTGCCTGGCACTGGCTGCTCCAGGTAAGTTTATCATTAACTAGGATCCCCAAGTCCTTCTCCCTGTCAGATTTACCCAGTGGTTTCCCGTTCAGTGTGTAATGGTGATATTGATTCCCTCTTCCCATGTGTATAACCTTACATTTATCATTGTTAAACCTCATCTGCCACCTTTCAGCCCAAGTTTCCAACTTATCCAGATCCATCTGTAGCAGAATACTATCTTCTCTTGTATTAACTGCTTTACATAGTTTTGTATCATCTGCAAATATCGATATTTTACTGTGTAAACCTTCTACCAGATCATTAATGAATATGTTGAAGAGAACAGGTCCCAATACCGACCCCTGCGGTACCCCACTGGTCACAGCGACCCAGTTAGAGACTATACCATTTATAACCACCCTCTGCTTTCTATCACTAAGCCAGTTACTAACCCATTTACACACAATTTCCCCCAGACCAAGCATTCTCATTTTGTGTACCAACCTCTTGTGCGGCACAGTATCAAACGCTTTGGAAAAATCGAGATATACCACGTCCAATGACTCACCGTGGTCCAGCCTATAGCTTACCTCTTCATAAAAACTGATTAGATTGGTTTGACAGGAGCGATTTCTCATAAACCCATGCTGATATGGAGTTAAACAGTTATTCTCATTGAGATAATCCAGAATAACATCCCTCAGAAACCCTTCAAATATTTTACCAACAATAGAGGTTAGACTTACTGGCCTATAATTTCCAGGTTCACTTTTAGAGCCCTTTTTGAATATTGGCACCACATTTGCTATGCGCCAATCCTGCGGAACAGACCCTGTCGCTATAGAGTCCCTAAAAATAAGAAATAATGGTTTATCTATTACATTACTTAGTTCTCTTAGTACTCGTGGGTGTATGCCATCCGGACCCGGAGATTTATCTATTTTAATCTTATTTAGCCGGTTTCGCACCTCTTCTTGGGTTAGATTGGTGACCCTTAATATAGGGTTTTCATTGTTTCTTGGGATTTCACCTAGCATTTCATTTTCCACCGTGAATACCGTGGAGAAGAAGGTGTTTAATATGTAAGCTTTTTCCTCGTCATCTACAACCATTCTTTCCTCACTATTTTTTAAGGGGCCTACATTTTCAGTTTTTATTCTTTTACTATTGATATAGTTGAGTATGCCCACCTAGAAAGAATGGAGAGGTCTGTAATTTTTATCATAGGTACACTTCACTTGCGAGAGACAGAATCTAAAAATAATTTAAAAAAAAAACAGAAAATCACATTGTATGATTATTATATCATTAATTTTCATTTTATTGCATGAAATAAGTATTTGATCACCGACCAACCATTAAGAATTCTGCCTCTCACAGACCTGTTAGTTTTTCCTATAAGAAGCCCTCCTACTGTGCATTCATTACATGTATTAATTGCATCTGTTTGAACTCATTACCTGTATAAAAGACACCTGTCCACATAGTCAATCAATCACACTCCAACTTCTCCACCATGGCCAAGACCAAAGAGCTTTCTAAGGACAGAAGGAATAAAAGTGTAGACCTGCACAAGGCTGGGACGGGCTACAGGACAATAGGCAAGCTGCTTGGTGAGAAGGCAACAACTGTTGGTACAATTATTAGAAACACAAGATAACTGTCAATCATCCTCGGTCTGGGGCTCCATGGAGGAATGTCGCCTTGTGGTGTAAGGATGATTCTGAGAAAGGTCAGGAATCAGCCCAGAACTACATGGGAAGACCTGGTCAATGACCTGAAGACAGCTAGAACTACAGTCTCAGACATTACCATTAGTAACACACTATGTTGTCATGGATTCAAATTCTACAGGGCACACAAGGTTCCTCTGCTCACACCAAAACATGTCCAAGTCCATTTGAAGTTCGCCAATGACCATCTGGATGATCCAGAGGAGGCATGGAAGAAGATCATGTGGTCAGCTGAAACCAAAATAGAACTTTTTGGTATCATCTTCACTCGCCGTGTTTGGAGGAAGAAGGATGAGGACAACCCCCCAAAACACCGTCCCAACCGTTAAGCATGGTGTGGGACACATCATACTTTGGGAGTGCTTTTCCGCAAAGGGGACAGGACAGATGCATTGCATTCAAGGGATGATGGATGGGGTCATGTATCGCAAGATTTTGGCCAACAATCTCCTTCCCTCAGTATGAGCATTGAAGATGGGTTGTGGCTAGGTTTTCCAGCATGACAATGACCCGAAATACACAGCCAGGGCAACTAAGGAGTGGCTCCATAAGAAGAATTTCAAGGTCTCATATCCACTGATTCAACTCAGAAAAGACGTCCCAACCGTCACATTCACTATTTACCAGCACTGCACATTTTGCAGTGGCAGTGTCTGTTACTGCAGCTCTCTGCAGCTAAGCCTTATTTAAATAAATGGGGCTGAGATGCGGCCAAGCAAAGCCAATTCCAAAAGTACAAATCTGTGCCTGCTAAACAAAGAAGAGAACTTAAAGGGTGATTTTTTTTTTTACATACATGCATGTATTTGAGATTAAAAATTATTTTTGCAATGAAGTTTCATTAACAATTTTGTACCGGTTGCCTTCCATAACCTCTATGTTGCATTGAGTGATCTCGGTCTAATGGTCTGATGAGGAGTCTGCAACTCTTTTATCTGTCTTTTTTTCTGAGCTCTTTCCAGCTGATTAATGACCACAGACCACATGAAAGTTGAATGTGCAAAGAAATTAAAAGCCTGTAAAAGTCAAATGGTGCAACATTTCTAATAAAACCCAATAGCAAAAATTATTTTTAACCCCAAATAAATGCATTTAAGGGAAAATAAAGTTGTCCAAAAAGGTGGACAACCCCGTTAAGTTCTCTCAGCAGTTATGTTGTCATACCTTGTCTGATCTGATATTGACTGCCTAGTCAACGGATTGGCCAACAATATAAAACAACAACCATCATGACCCTACAGTGAGATACATGAAGTGATATTATACAGCAGTGGCTAATTATGAGAAAACAGCCCTTGGGTTTACTGGAGGCAAGTTGACATTGCAGCATTTTCATGTTCAGACCTTAGAACCAGTAACAGGTAATTTACTGGATCAAAGGGCTGAAATAATTGATGGCAATCTTCCCTCCAAATGAGGCCCAAAACTGCAAAACTTTGAGTGAGTGCACCGGGGCAAAGCTGAAGGTGTACGTCACGGGACACGTCAACTTGGGTGGAGAAGTGAAACTATTTTTTTAGGGTTTTCTCTCTCTGTTCTTAGTGGCATCGTCCAATATGATGCCGTGTGCCTCCAGGCCACCGAGTAACTACAGAGAAAGATGAGGAACCTTAACCATCCTCCATACATAAATGATCCGGCCTGTCTTGTTTTACAACTTTTATGCCGAAAAGATTTTGTAATATATCTTCAGGAATATAAATGGTTTAAAAATGAATGTCTGATTAACACATCATTTGCTTTAGGCTGCTAAAAACAAAGTCCTTCAAAGCTGAAAAAACCAAGCTGATCCAACCCTGGAGGTTCTGGGAGGTGTCCATCCTACAAAGAATGGAGGAACTAATTGCAGATACCTAGCAGGTCATGGGTGTGATTCTCTAAACTGGTTTGATGAGAGTCAGTTCTAGGACCCAGACTCTTAAGTCGGACATACAACATAAATAGAGGTCAGACGGCAAATATCTCTCCCGTCTTACCCATGCGCATGATCAATCAGCCAAGAGTTGCTGTGTTTTCAACAGGAAAAATCCAGAAGACTACTCTAACAGCGCCTTGTCTCGCGGCATTGAAAATCCAACTGCCCGATTCTTTCTCTCGACCAACATCATCTCTCAGCTGAGAATCGGGAGCCTCTATAGAAATCAGATGGTCTGCCTCTGCCGCTCAAATCTGCAGGTTTGGATGTCTTTCATCCAATGAGAAAATGGGTCTTTACTGAGCCCCACAAAGAAATCTAACAGCTCGAGCATCCATTAACTCCAACATAGCTCTTCCCCCCACACTACAACACAAGAAAGGTACATTCTTAAACCTCCATCCTGGATAACCGGCCAGGTCACATTAAAGCTCCAATCTAAGCTACACCGCCGGTTGCCTCAGCCGCAACACATTTGTTCAGGAGCAGCACTTCATTAAGCCCAGAATGCATGGGAACTGCAGTACTGAGTAGCTCGGGGTGTTGGGTGCCAAAGGTCCACTCTGTCCTGGCTGGACTACTTGGATACAGTAGCAGACTGGATCTTTGGATCAAAGTCAAAGGAAGATTACTTCACCTGAACCACTTTGGAACAACTTGGATATTTCTGAAAGTTTTGTAAAACTTTCTTAAACTTTGGGACAGATTTACCAAAACTGGCAAATTTTTAGACATCTTAAACTTAGACCAGTCTGACAATAACTAAACCAACCCTCCACCCACCCAACCACCCGTAATGAATGTGGTGAGTCTACATTTCTAATATATAGCACTATACCGTATGGCTCTGCTGCCACTCTCTCCATCTGAAATTGGTGCCTTGTTCTCTTCATGTTTAATATGGCCTCTACAAAGGGCATGACGGCTGCTGTGGTCACCATGCCTCCTCTACCTTCCAATTTGTATGTGATGTACCCGTGCCAATAACAATGGTGATGTGTCCATCCCTGGGCAGAGAAAGCCAGAGAAGGCGCAGTTATTATTATTATTATTATTTATTGTTATAGCGCCATTTATTCCATGGCGCTTTACATGGGAGGAGGGGTATACATAATAAAAACAAGTGCAATAATCTTAAACAATACAAGTCATAACTGGTACAGGAGGAATGAGGACCCTGCCCGCGAAGGCTCACAATCTACAAGGGATGGGTGAGGATACAGTAGGTGAGGGTAGAGATGGTCATGCAGCGGTTTGGTCGATCGGTGGTTACTGCAGGTTGTAGGCTTGTCTGAAGAGGTGGGTCTTCAGGTTCTTTTTGAAGGTTTCGATGGTAGGTGAGAGGTTGATATGTTGTGGTAGAAGGTTCCAGAGTAGGGGTGATACGCGAGAGAAATCTTGTATACGATTGTGGGAAGAGGAGATAAGAGGGGAGTAGAGTAGGAGATCTTGTGAGGATCGGAGGTTGCGGGTAGGTAAGTACCGGGAGACGAGGTCACAGATGTATGGAGGAGACAGGTTGTGGATGGCTTTGTACGTCATGGTTAGGGTTTTGTAGTGGAGTCTCTGGGCAATGGGGAGCCAGTGCAGGGATTGACAGAGGGGAGAGGCCGGGGAATAGCGGGGGGACAGGTGGATTAGTCGGGCAGCAGAGTTTAGAATAGATTGGAGGGGTGCGAGAGTGTTAGAGGGGAGGCCACAGAGCAGGAGGTTGCAGTAGTCAAGGCGAGAGATGATGAGGGCATGGACTAGGGTTTTTGCAGATTCATGGTTGAGGAATGAACGGATTCGGGAAATATTTTTGAGTTGAAGTCGGCAGGAAGTGGAAATGGCTTGGATATGTGGTTTGAAGGAGAGATCAGCGTCAAGGATTACCCCGAGGCAGCGAGCTTGTGGGACTGGGGAGAGTGGGCAGCCATTTACTGTAATGGATAGGTTCGTTGGGGGGGTCGCGTGAGATGGGGGAAAGATGATGAATTCTGTTTTGTTCATGTTAAGTTTCAGAAATCTAGCGGAGAAGAAGGATGAAATAGTGGACAGACATTGAGGGATTCTGGTTAGAAGGGAGGTGATATCTGGTCCAGAGATGTAGATCTGTGTGTCAAATTGCTGCCATTTTGCATTTGAAGACAATGGTGCACTGATCTCCGATTTGGAAGAAGTGAAGACCATTAGTTATAGTGACTTAAGAAATGTATAGACACATTTGCCTCCAATTTCTTGTAAGTTTATTTGGTGTTAATTTTGGTGTTACTGTTATGTCGTTCCTTCATACACTTAGGTATGGTATTGCTCGGTTCTACAGTCTTTGCTTATAAGGAGTTAATTTTCCATTCTTTTTTTAAAAGCATAGCTCGCTAATGTCCAAAGCTCAGAATCCCAGTCCTAGCAACGCTGCCACCTTGCTTGGTTTCAAAGTTGATAATTGGTCTCTAAAGGACCACAAGAAGCAGACCAATTATGGCTAAACATACAGCATGCACAATATATTTCCATTCTAGAGCTGAATCCATTTTGAGCTCTCAAGGCTTTTTCATAACATGGATGGCAGCCATCTTGTAGATATACTTACTTTCTTGATTCTATAAACTTTAGCAAGCTGACCATGAACAAAAGAAAAAAGTTGGTGAAAGCAACCTATCTCATGAGATCAGCTAACAATCTCACATGTGTGGGGGCTTACCAGCTCTTTCTTGATGATTGACCCATGAAGGATAGATTATGGGGGCTCTCTGGGGGCTTCCCAAATTTTTCCTGATAATGGATAGATGAAGGATAGATCATGCTGTATTGCAATAGGCTTCAACCAAAGGCCTCCATACACACAGCATAAACGTCAGCCCAACCCAACGATGGTCGGCTGACCATCAAATGTGTATTGGGGCCTTCCGACTCTCCCGCAACTGATGATATCTGGGAAGACATGGATCCAAACTTTGGGATTTCAACTGTTGATCCTTTGATCAAAGAGAGATAAGGCGCTGCCAGAGGAGTTTGAAATAGCTGCCTGCCAAATGATCGATTGGCTGCCAGATATCTGATAAATATGGTTAACCCTAAACCCTCCTATACACTGCAGATCAATGTCGGCTAAATGATCATTTGGCCGGCATCTATCTCGACTGACTCTCCCATACACAGGAGGGCTCGCTTGGCTGAACGTTCCTATGTTCTCTATGAGAAAGCCACCAACAGACATCTCTGGAGCGGCTCATCCCTTATATGAACAGCATGTATCAGACACTGGCTGTATGATTATAACAAGGTATGTTTGACTCTTAAACACTGCAGCGTTTCGAAGATAAACATAGTTTATAAGCTGCCGAGGACTGAGCCATATGGGAGACTAGTTGGACAGGCGACTTTTCTTTGCTTGATCCCTTGGCATTACAAATCTTTCCCTACACCCGCATTCAAGGAGACATCAGTCAGTCACTGGAAGTCAAGAAGTCTCCGGAGGCCGGCCTGTCGAACTACTCTCCCATTCGCCTTGGTCCTCTTTTCAAAGTCAAACTTGCATGGCTGAAATCATACAGCTGTCAGGTTCCCTGAAATTACATACCTTAATCTGCAAACGCAGAATATGTCAAGACCAGATGAAGGTTGGTGGGACCAGGGTCATATACTGGAACAGCTGCATATACTGTAATGCCGGCTAAAGACCGCCATGCAACTTAGAGGAAAGTTTGCCAAACACATCTCTCCTATGACAGATGATAACAATCGGGAATGCAGAATTTCAGTTTCCAATCGTTTTGGTTTGAAGAGAGACAAACTGTTGTTTAGGGTATCTAGCAGCGGCATCACAACAAGTTGTTATGGAACGCAACATTTTTGATCCCTTTTCCATGGTCAATATGAAACAGAAAGGTAGGAACATCCCCTGGAGAATTCTACTAGCTGCGCACTGGAGCAGTGAGTAACAGGTGGCCAGTAAGTCGTAACTTCATTCATTGTAAGTCAGCCCATTCCTGTCCTACTGCAGAATCTATGCAGAGCTCAACAGTTCAAGTGACTTTGCCATCAGCTGCAGCACTGTGCATGGGCAGCAACCAAGGTGAGCTCTTAGGTCAATTGACACTCCAAATAAATACACATACTTTTTGGACAGTTAAGGGAACTTGGTTTGTGCAAAGTTGCCTCCGCATGGGTTTTCCTGATTAGTTTTATTTTTCCCAGTGGATAAGGGTGGAGTTATGCTCTGTCAATGGTGCTCATATTTTGGGAGGCAAGACTACATAGAATACATTTTGTTTAAATGGTATCAACAAAATTTGTGAGTCCTGTTTGTCTTCTGGCACAAGAACAGGGCCACCAAATTGTTTGGTTTTATGCTAATCTTTATAAAAAAAGAGCCATTTTTGCACAGCTTTGGGACTTTCCCCAGAGAAATAGGGGTGTTAGGTGTTGTAAACTCTGTGGCCAAGCTCCCTCCTGTGGTCGTGAGTGGTACTTCGGCTGGTTCTGTCTATGAGCTTCCTTTGGTGGATGAGAGTGGTACTGCGGCTTCTGAGTTTCCTTCCTCAGGTGTTGAGGTTAAGTCGTTAGGTGCTGCTCTATTTAACTCCACCTAGTGCTTTGATCCTGGCCTCCAGTCAATGTTCTAGTATTGGTCTTGCTTCCTCCTGGATCGTTCCTGTGGCCTGTCTGCTCTGCATAAGCTAAGTTTTGCTTGTGTTATTTTTTGTTTGCTATTTTTTCTGTCCAGCTTGCTATATTGGTTTTTCTTGCTTGCTGGAAGCTCTGGGACGCAGAGGGAGCACCTCCGTACCGTTAGTCGGTGCGGAGGGTCTTTTTGCCCCCTCTGCGTGGTTGTTTGTAGGGTTTTGTGTTGACCGCAAAGCGATCTTTCCTATCCTCGGTCTGTTCAGTAAGTCGGGCCTCACTTTGCTAAATCTATTTCATCTCTGCGTTTGTATTTTCATCTCAACTCACAGTCATTATATGTGGGGGGCTGCCTTTTTCTTTGGGGTATTTCTCTGAGGCAAGGTAGGCTTATTTTTCTATCTTCAGGGCTAGCTAGTTTCTCAGGCCGTGCTCGAGGCGCATAGGACTGGTCAGGAGCGCTCCACGGCTACCCCTAGTGTGGTTGGATAGGATTAGGGATTGCGGTCAGCAGAGTTTCCACGTCTCAGAGCTCGTCCTATGTTTTTTGGTAATTGTCAGGTCACTTTGTGTGCTCTGAACTTCAAGGTCCATTGTGGTTCTGAATTACCTGTTCATAACAGTTAGGGTACCGTCACACAGTGGCATTTTGATCGCTACGACGGCACGATTTGTGATGTTCCAGCGATATATCCGTGACGTTCCTGCGATCTCGCTGTGTCTGACACGCTCCTGCGATCAGGGACCCCGCTGAGAATCGTACGTCGTAGCAGATCGTTTGAAACTTTCTTTCGTCGTCTAGTGTCCCGCTGTGGCGGCATGATCGCATGGTGTAACAAAGGTGTGCACGATATTGTATACGATGTGCGCATAGTAACCAACGGCTTCTACATCGCACATACGTCATGAAATTATCGCTCCAGCGTCGTACATTGCAAAGTGTGACAGCAGTCTACGACGCTGGAGCGATATTGTTACGATGCTGGAGCGTCACGGATCGTGCCGTCGTAGCGATCAAAATGCCACTGTGTGACGGTACCCACTTAAAAAGTCCAAAGATTTCTAATTGAAATGCTATATGCAAATTGTCTCTTCACAGAGGAAGAGAACTTGGACTCTATAACGCCATCTATTGAAAGCAGCAATCCTATAACTCAATATCAACCCTTTAACAAGCCTTGCCATATGACTTAGGATAAAAGCCAAATCAGAATCTCAATTTGCAGACACTGTGTTTCGAGGTGTTGCCCTCATCAGTGCAATGTATGAGATCTGATTTGACTAAGTGAGAGGCTACGACTGGGATCTAAGGGCTTAGTTTTCTCATTGCGGAGAGTCTGAAGAGACTTAAATGTCATGTTGGTGAACCCGCCAAGTTTCAAAGAGGAAGATGCTTCAGCACCTATCAGTGTTTTTTGTCCTGAAGTGTAATTTGTTGCTTCTTTTTGGTCGTTTCCTGATCGCTTTATCAACATTTTTGACCACTGGAGATTTTTTTGTAGTATTTTTACAGCGTTTTTGAGTCATCTATTTTACTGCCATTTTCTGTTTTGCTTTTTTCTATATTCCAAAATGTAAAACCTCTAGCAAAAACGCTGGCAAAACATTTAAAAAGACACCCAGACGTCTTTTGAGGCTCCTATGGCATTGTAAAATATAAAGCAACTTATGAGTGTAAAACTTCTGAAGAATGGCGCACTCACTACTTTTAGCCTGTCGGTGTCTTTGAAAACCTGAAGCGGTTAAAAGACGCTCAAAATCTTGACCATGTGAACAGCGAGTTATTTTTACATAGAAATGCAGATGTTCTTTCTTTTGAGCGTTTTCTGATAGCTTTTTCATTCGAAGTGGCCTGGAAAAGACTGTGTGCACATTCAGTACCGTTAAGGGCTTGGTCACACGTTGAGTATCTGCATTTTTTTTACGTGTGTTTTTCATGAGCAATAAAACTACAATTTCGCAGCCACAGAATAATTAATGTAATTTCCATTATATGATCCTCAGGTTGCATTTTTTTTCCCTGTTGCGTTTATAAGCTATCAATATGTTATTCCGATCCGCAGCATGTCAATTTTTTCAGAGTTTTTTCTGCGTTTTCGTCCGTTCAAATAAATATCTAAAAAAGCAACTAAAAAAGCTGCAAAAAAAAGCATGAAAATTACATCTAATGTGAGCAGCCTTTTTTCCTGCCAACATCTGCATTGATTATGAGGAATACACACGGCAAAAATGCCCAATGCGAACATACCCTTAGAGAGCTAAGCCCGTGGCCCTTGTCCCAGAATTTTGATTTGGGCAATTGGACCCATTTACTTGCGTTTATGACTCTGAGATAGCAGAGCGTCATCTCGTTACTCCTCATTCTAGTACTTTGGCCAAGTGTCCTCACATTACCTTTATGCTCTTATTACCTTAAGACATATAATATAAAGTTCGCTGTTATAATTACCAAGATGCAGAAGCCTCGCGCATTAAACCAATTTATGGAAAGTTAATTGGAGAAAAGATTAACATCGCGGCTTAGCGAGCAGTTGTGTGGATTGTACAATTCTTCTCTTCCTCCTCCCACGCTGGAATAATGGTGATTTATTAGATGACGGATGATGTAGGTCACGGGCATGTTCATCTTGTAATTATAAGAGGATGGATTGGTGGAAATATCTGAACTGCAAAAAAAATGTTGGTTTGTTCATCAGTCTATGACGGCATATCTACATTGTATAATTTGGTGTCTGAAATGTGCTTCATAATCATAAAACGGAAAGAAAACAACCAAATATTGGGAAAAATGTTACTTTACTCAATAAAGCTACTCTACATTTTCAGCCCTGTGACTTGGGCAATTTTAGACCCTTGAAGCAATGGCAGGACAAGGAATGTAGATTCCGGAGAGTCCCATTAATTTGGAGATATAAAGGTACAGTAATTCCTCAGATTAAATAATATTTCTGGGGAAGCAAAATTGAGCCATCAAAGTTCAATAAGTGATGGCCAAATGCTCGATGAGTTGGAAGCTATTCCTACCGACCCACCATTAACCTACATTCGAGTGCGGTGGAATTCATCACTCCTGATCCTCCTTTACCCGACATCAACTGAACAAAAAAAAACAGGTGCTCATACACATAAGATATTTGACTAGTGCCACCAAAATCAGCGGGTTTGCGTAACTTTGAAATTATGTATTAGGGCACATTTGTCTTAAAGTCATTCGGTGTTTGACCAGTAGTCTTGGACAGATCAATGTTTTTACATAAAGTTCTGGTATGAAGAAGCATTCTGTCCAGACAAAAGATGACATTCCATCTAGAAAAAAAAAACATAGACCTAGACTTTCACAACACTTTGACCTTGTCATGAGTGGCTCCATGCAGACTTACCCTATATGCTAAATACACTCAGGTATTTCAAGTATGAAGTACCTAACCAAACTGTACACATAAGACACTGGTCACATCACATCTGAGCCTTGTGTCAGCAATAAACATTAGGTGCTGCTAAACATATGCCACTACATAGGCCGTATATATGGTACTGTGGAATATATGGACCAAAGGCTCACGCACTCTCCTTTTTTGCAACGACTGTTGTGAATTCTGTGGCTGAATTCACTTCTGTGGTCACAAGTGGTACTGCAGCTTCTGGGCTTCCTCCCTCAGGTGTTCTGGTGAGCTCGTTGGCTGCCTTGTTATTTAACTCCACCTGATTCTGTCTTCCTTGCTCCTTGTCAATGTTCCAGTGTTGGATCTGAGCTTCTGGATCTTTCCTGTGGCCTGCTGCTCTGCTTAGATAAGTGCTTCTTTGCTTTTGTTGCTGTTTTTTCTGTCCAGCTTGTCTATTCGTTTTTGCTGGAAGCTCTGAGACGCAAAGGGTGTACCGCCGTGCCGTTAGTTCGGCACGGTGGGTCTTTTTGCTCCCTTTGCATGGTTTTTTGCTTTAGGGTATTTTGTAGACTGCAAAGTTCTCTTTGCTATCCTCGCTCTATCTAGAATATCGGGCCTCACTTTGCTGAATCTATTTCATCCCTACGTTTTGTCTTTTCATCTTGCTAACAGTCATTATATGTGGGGGGCTGCCTTTTCCTTTGGGGTATTTCTCTGAGGCAAGTCAGGCTTGTATTTCTATCTTCAGGCTAGTCAGTTCCTCAGGCTGTGCCGAGTTGCATAGGTAGTGTCAGGCGCAATCCACAGCTGCCTTTAGTTGTGTTTAGGATAGGTTCAGGTATTGCGGCCTACAGAGATTCCACGTCTCAGAGCTCGTTCTATTGTTTTTGGGTTATTGTCAGATCACTGTATGTGCTCTGATTACTGGCACACTGTGTTACTGGATTGCCTTCATAACAAACGACTTCCCGTATAGGACCGAGAAGAAGAATGCATTTTCCTACACAGCCAAAGCAAAGTACGCAAAAACATGGAAGCTCAAGTTGGTGCAAAATGTTTCGCAAGACCTTGTCCATCAGCAGCGTCAGTAATCTGTGGCTGCGGGAAAGAAGCCTTGAGAACCACCCCCTACCTGATGGCATCCGCGAGTCTTCTTTTGATTAGACAGCCTGGTGCAACATTACATATATGCACGCCGCAATTATGATGAAGCACCAGGCCGGCCAAACAAGACTTGGGGATGTCGGGAGGTAGGAGACTTTTTCAGGGCTTCAGATTACCGATGTGGCCGATGGACCGGGTCCTGAGAATCAATTCACACCAACTCTAATAGCAGCACAAGAGAGCTGAAATGTGAATAGACAACGTCCAGCTGTCAGCGATCTTCTTCTATTACCAGATGTGAACGCAGACTGTCGATGCTTGCATATTTAATGCAGTAATAGATAATAGTGATGAATGGGTAAGCAGCTTCCAGACATCTATGGCAAGACGTATCTCCTGTGGGAACTGTAATATGTTCAACCTTGCCTTACCAGGAAAAATTCAAGGTCTTTTACATCAGGGGTGTCAAACTGCATTCCTCGAGGGCTGCAAACAGGTCATGTTTTCAGGATTTCCTTGTATTGCACAGGTGATAATTTAATCACCTACACAAATAATGAGTTGGTGATTAAATTATCACTTGTGCAGTACAAGGAAATCCTGAAAACATGACCTGTTTGCAGCCCTCGAGGAATGCAGTTTGACACCCCTGTTTTACATGCAACGATTTTTCCGATAACAAGAAGAGCTGGTCGAATATACGGTATAAGAAATAGATTGGTGCCCATTTAAAGGTCCTTTGAGGCTCAGTTCACATGTTGTGTGTATAGTGCTAATTTTATGCACATAAAATCTGCAGTATTTTACAGTACCAGCAGAGTGGATGAGTTTTATCTCAATCTCATCCACATAGATTTAAGGTTAGGGTTAGGAAAAGGGATACGGTTAAGGCTAGGGATATAGTCAGCAATAGGGCTTGGGTTAGGGATAAGACAAGGTATAGAGTTAGGGATAAGTTTAGGGATAGGGTTGGGGAAAGGAAAAGGGATAGCGTTAGAGATAGATTTAGGGATAAGGTTTGGTATAGGTCTAGGGTTAGGGATACACTTAGGAACAGGGTTAGGCAACGTTCACATTAGCGTTTCCCGACGCTGCGTCGGGAAACGCTGCGGCAACGCATGCGTCATGCGCCCCTATATTTAACATGGGGGCGCATGGACATGCGTTGTGCTGCGTTGTGCGATGCATGCGTTTTTTTTGCCGCAAGCGTCGGGCGCGGAAAATGCAACAAGTTGCATTTTTCTTGCGTCCAAATTTCAGCAAAAAAGGACGCATGCGTCGCAAAACGCAGCGTTTTTGCGTGCATTTTTATTTGCGTTGTGCGTTGCGTCGCCGACGCAGCAGCGCACAACGCAAATCTGAACGTAGCCTTAGGGACAGTGTTAGGGATAGGAAAAGGGATAGAGTTGGGAAAGAGTTAGGGATATGTGAAGGTATAGAGGTAGAGACAGTGTTAGGGATAGGGCAAGTGTTAGGGATAGAAAAAGGGATATTGTAAGGGAAAGAGTTAGGGTATGGCTAGGGATATGAGAAAGTATAGAGTTAGAGATAGTGTAAGGCTACGTTCAGACTAGCGTTGTGCTAGTGTGCGTCGGGTAAGCGTCGGGCGACGCAGCGGCGATGCACGCGTCATGCGCCCCTATGTTTAACATGGGGGACGCATGCGTTTTTGTCTGTTGCGTTTGGCGACGCATGCGTCTTTTTTGCCGCAAGCGTCGGACCAAGAAAACGCAACAAGTTGCATTTTTCTTGCGTCCGATCTTCGGCAAAAAACGACGCACGCGTCGCAAAACGCAGCGTTTTTGCGTGCGTTTTGCCGGGTTTTTGCGTGCGTCGTGCGTTGCATCGCCGACGCAGCGGCGCACAACGCTAGTCTGAACGTAGCCTTAGAGAGATGGCAAGGATAAGGCATAGGAAAAGGGATATCATAAGGGAAAGAGTTAGGGACATAGCTAGGGATATGAGAAGGTATAGAGTTAGAGATAGAGTTAGGGCAAATGTTAGGGATAGGGCAAGGATTAGGGATAGGAAAAGGATATTATAAGGGAAAGAGTTAGGGATATGGCTAAAAATATGAGAGTTAGGGATATGGCTAGTGATATGAGAAGGTATAGAGTTAGAGATAGTGTTAGGGATATGGCAAGGGTTAGGGATAGGAAAAGGCATATAATAAGGGAAAGCATTAGGGATATGAGAAGGTATAGAGGTAGAGACAGTGTTAGGGATAGGGCAAGTGTTAGGGATAGGAAAAGGGATATTGTAAGGGAAAGAGTTAGGGTATGGCTAGGGATATGAGAAAGTATAGAGTTAGAGATAGTGTTAGAGAGATGGCAAGGATTAGGCAGAGGAAAAGGGATATCATAAGGGAAAGAGTTAGGGACATAGCTAGGGATATGAGAAGGTATAGAGTTAGAGATAGTGTTAGGGCAAATGTTAGGGATAGGGCAAGGATTAGGGATAGGAAAAGGATATTATAAGGGAAAGAGTTAGGGATATGGCTAAAGATATGAGAGTTAGGGATATGGCTAGGGATATGAGAAGGTATAGAGTTAGAGATAGCGTTAGGGATATGGCAAGGGTTAGGGATAGGAAAAGGCATATAATAAGGGAAAGAGTTAGGGATATGGCTAGGGTTATGAGAAGGTATAGAGTTAGAGATAGTGTTAGGGATATGGTTAGGGATAGGAAAACGGATAGAGTTAGAGCTAGGTATAGGGTTAGAGCTAGGATATTGAATAAGGTTAGGGCTAGAATAAGAGACATGGTTAGGGATAGGGTTAGGGAAATAATTTAGCTACCCCAAGAATGTAATAATAAATAGAAAGTTAAAAAAAAGTAATAATATATAACTTTTCATTTTTAAAATGTTATGTCTCATTTCAGCAGAGAGAATACAATGAATTACAGGGTCAAAGGCAAACTATAATATACTAGATTGTGGCCCGATTCTAACGCATCGGGTATTCTAGAATATGCATGTCCCCGTAGTAGATTCCAGAATTGGACTGTGCCCGTCGCTGATTGGTCGAGGCAACCTTTTTTACATCATCGTCACCATGGCAACCATTATGACATCTACGTCGATACTGTGCCCGTCGCTGAATCAGAAACGTGGGATTTCTACGTCCTTTATGACATCATCGTCGCTGTGCCCGTCGCTGATTGGTCGAGGCCTGGCGGCCTCGACCAATCAGAGACGCGGGATTTCCAGGACATACAGACAGACATAAAGACAGAAAGACAGACAGACAGACGGAAAAACCCTTAGGCAATTATATATATAGATATATAGAGAGAGAGAGAGAGATTTTTTTCTCAAGCTATACATGTGTGTTAGGAGACAAGGGGACATGTGGAAGAGACTCATGGAGCACTAACTGTTCATGGGTCATTATAGGTATGGCTATACGTCACTCCGTATTTTTTTGCAGGTGCTCAGATAGAATACCACTCCTCTATTCCAAGTTAAAAAAAATCTGGCAAGTAACGTTTCGGTCTCAAACATAGATCTTCATCGGACAGGTTGCTGTGGTGTAAAGGAACAAGATGTAGCACCACCAGTATAAGGGTAACAGCCTGGGGAGATTGTGCACAGTTACCCTTATCATGGTGGCGCTGCAGCAATCTGCCTGATAAAGGTCTATTTTTTTTTAAACCAGAACATTACTTTAATTTGGGATTGCTAATGTTAATAAATCTCACGTTCAATTTACAAGACTGACAAATTCTATTTTACGTTTTTATGGGTTATGAGGCGCAAAATAATGGCGAGGCCCCGGGTGCTGGTAATTCACTCGGTAGCCATGATGTGGCAAGTGTCACATTTATGCAGCTCACATGCAACTTGTGCCTGACCTTTTTTTTTACTCCGCTTTCTCATTTGCATGACTTATTGGTAAAAGGTCTGCGTGTTCGCATCGCCTTAGGTGTAGATCACTCGCTGAGTCTTCCTACTACATTAAGTAGTCGACATCACTCATATAACTTGTGCTCCTCGCAATTAATGAGATACCTAACGAGCTGCAGAAGGCTGACTCATCCCTCCGCTCTCCTCCATACCAGTCACTAATAGGTTAATAAAGGCATCAGGGGACCCCACCTTGTACAGACAAGCCTCTGCAAACCGGTCTGACTGGGGGGAAGTTCCGCATGAGGCTGCCAGCAATGCGCTGAAAGGCGAGAGCACAATGAAGGCGTGCAGGCGGTTAAAGGCGAGGTGGTGACGTCAGCTTTGCCAGTTCACATGAAGCAGCTACTCACAGAGCTGGGAGTTACACGTTACGTAACTTTACCAGGTGTATTCTGTATGTTGTAATCTGAGACACCGGTGTAGTGTTCACCCATTAGATAGCATAAAGTACAGCAGACGGGGAAGTATTAGGAAACCACACCGTGTTGGAGGTGGTGGAATTGCCTTTTCAGTGCCTCCCTTAACATTCTTTTTTGGGGGGTTTTAGTGAAAAGCAAAAAACGTGTCTCAGTGAGCAAAATGAGATATGTAGGTGTTTCGTGTCCCGCCAGATAATGCTCCAGGCCAGAGTCGGACTGGGGTGCCAAGGGCCCACCAGTAACAATGACTTTGGGGGCCCACTTTTCACCTGCCTACAAATATTACACTTCCCTTGTTCACAAATTTACCTTTATCTCTATATAATGTTAAACTGGGCAGTTTGGTTAATGAATGATAAGACGCTGCTTTTTTCTGTACAGAGTAAATCATGTAAATTATGACATGTACTAGCCATATGTTGGGGTTGGGGGTCTGTGTCTGCAAAGGGGCCCACCAGGCGATTCCCCTGTGGGCCAGTCCGAGCCTGCTCCAGGTGGTATCTGATGGAACATGCCAGAATTTCTATTCGGTAACCTTGATCCAGAATCCGACAGATAAACCTCCGCGTCTTATGAGATCCGTAGCACAAGGAGAAACAGTCAGGACGGTACCGAGCCTTGTTTGTGCACCGGGCCTGAAAATACTTAGTGCTGGAAGTGAGGAAACATAAAGAAATATCACAGATCAGTCATTGCTTCTTACAGTTTACACCTATATACAGGTAACGAATCGGCCATTCTCTCCCGTCTGCTAATACTTTGTTCCTTTGTCTTCTCCGAGCTCCCTTGTTTTTAGTACAAATAAACAGGAGGTGGAGTGCGGTGCAGGTACATGGGATGGGCAGCACGGACGAGTTACAGGTCTTCATGGAGGACATTTGCACTGCAGGGATGGAGATAGCTAAGATCACTGAGTACATCCATGGGTCCATTCATTCACACATTCATTTATTCTTTGTTTCTCTGTCTTTTATTCCTGGTCTCTTTTCGTTCTCAGCTTTTCTTTCTATCTTTCTCTGTCTTTCTTTCTGTCTCCCTTTCTCGGTCTTTCTTTCTTTCTCGGTCTTTCTCCGTCTTTTTTCTTTCTCGATCTTCATTCTTGGTCTTTCCTTCTTTGTCTTTATCTGTTTCTTTCTCTGTATTTCTTTCTCTGTCTTTCTATCTCAGTCTTTCTATCTCAGTCTTTCTTTTTCTCTCTTTCTTTCTCTCAATTTTATCTCTTTTTCTATATTTTTCTTTCCTTTTCTAACTCTTACATTTTTTCTGTTACAATTTTCTTCTTTTGCTTCCGTACTTTATCATTCTTTCAATTAGAATAACAATGAAAAACTTTTTTTTTTTTCTTTCTTTCTTCCCTTTTTCTTTCTTTCGTCTTTCTATCTTTTCAACTTTGTCTTCTTTTTTCCTTTTATGCTATTTTACATCTTTTGTTTTCTTTGTTTCTTTCTTTCACATTCTTTTTCTCTCTCTTTCTTGTTTTCTTTCTCATTCTTTCATTCTTTTGCTCTTCTTCTCTCTTTTGTGTTTTTTTTTACATTTCTATTTTCATCCTTTCATTTTTATCTTTCTCTCACGCTTTCTCTCTCTCTTTTACAACAATGTACAAGTCCAGTGGTGTGGAAGAGTAGCCCACCACCAATCACCATATTTAGATATTTAGGTACATTATTACATTCATAAGTTTTTGTTATCACTGCAAGCAAAGGACATGTCATCCATGAGATCTTGCAAGTGTCTTTTATGAACATCCCAGCTTTCAGTGACCTCCTGAATTTTTGGGCCCATTACTAAATCCGAGCCTGGGCCCTACAGAGGAATATATGAAATCTTTGTGGTTCGGTCTGATCCTAACACCTTGACTGTCTGTATCATTAACTTCTGTTCCAGCTACAGCAAGTTCACCATGCATAAAGTACCCGGCTCCAACAGACTCACAGCCGTAACAATTCTTTACAAAAGGAATGCAGAATATGTAATTTCTGCAGATTTACAGGAAAAATCTAGAATATCTCACCCGATTTATAAACAAAGCACCATGAGAATTTCTGATAGTGAGTAAGCACTGCTATATGTGATCTATACCCTTCTCTATTACATCATCATTTCTACATCTTGTCCGGTAGCCATATAATAATATGTAGGTCTTTAAGAAATTTCCCGCCATGACTCTTAGATCCATGGGCAGCCTACGTGCTAGATTATGCTATATTATGTAATTCCATGGTGCTTGTCTAATACACTGTTAGACGTGAATTGTAATGCATCGGACCATAACTTATGTCCTGGCTGCTATTTGCCTGAAAACCAATATGTAATAAGATATCTGTGCAAGACAAGGAACTGCCACGTGTTGGGCATGGTAACACCTTGCACTGTCCGTCGTCTGTCACTCAATGTTAATATGCATTGTTTCATTATATGGGTCAGGAATGAGAAGGTTGGGTCAAACAATTCATTTGTAGTTGTTTCTCATGAGATGTGATACAGTACATTTTCGGGAGTTGACTTTCACATTTAGGCCTCTTATTGTATGCACTAAATCATTGTGCGTTAAAGCACAAGGTAATGCGTGGAGTGTGAGACCAAAATGCAGTTTGGACTCTGTTGACTCCTTCTGCTGAGTAAGTGAATCCACAATATTGTCAAGTGATCACTAGGTGAGGTGGATCTTCTGAGCCCAAAGTCTGGGTGGGCACACTGGCCACAGGTGTCAGTTCAGCAGGCAGGTGAGACACACAGAACATAGATTGCAGACATGAGACGATTAGAGATACTGGAAGCTGTAGGCAGACAAGTAACTGAGTGACTGTAAGCTGCAGGCAGCCATGAGACATCCTGGAGACTGGAGTCAGGTTGCATAGGTACTGGAAGCCAAAGGAGTCAGGAGACGTCCTGGAAGAGGCAGACGGACACTTAGGGTACCGTCACACAGTGGCATTTTGATCGCTACGACGGCACGATTTGTGACGTTCCAGCGATATATCCGTGACGTTCCAGCGATCTCGCTGTGTCTGACACGCTCCTGCGATCAGGGACCCCGCTGAGAATCGTACGTCGTAGCAGATCGTTTGAAACTTTCTTTCGTCGTCTAGTGTCCCGCTGTGGCGGCATGATCGCATGGTGTAACAAAGGTGTGCACGATATTGTATACGATGTGCGCATAGTAACCAACGGCTTCTACATCGCACATACGTCATGAAATTATCGCTCCAGCGTCATACATTGCAAAGTGTGACAGCAGTCTACGACGCTGGAGCGATATTGTTACGATGCTGGAGCGTCACTGATCGTGCCGTCGTAGCGATCAAAATGCCACTGTGTGACGGTACCCTTAGCATAGGTATTGGAAGACCAGAAACAGGTAGTACAGGTCCTGGATGACCACTGACAGGGAGCAGAGGTCATGGAAGTCACAGGCAGATAGTAGACATCCTGGAAGCTGCAGGTGGACAATTAGCAGAGGTCCTTGAAAACCAAAAACAAGTAGCAGAGGTATTGGAAATCCGCAGGCAAACTGGAGATGCTCGGAAGACCACAGACAGGTAGCAGAGATAGTGAAGCCATAGGCGGACAGGAGACATCTTGGAAACTGCAGGTGGACACATAGCAGAGGTCCTAAAAGACTGGGAACAATTCGACTTCTTGGAAGCTCCAGGTGGACAGGAGACGTCCTGGATGTCACAGGAAAACATGGTTCTCCTCCTATCTTTCTGACCGCTCCTTCGGTGTTTTGTTCACTGGCTCCACTTTCTTTCCTCTTCCTCTCACTGTCGGGGTACCTCACGGCTCAGTCCTTGGCCTACTTTTTTTCGCTCTCTACATGGCCCCAATTGGACAGACCATCAGCAATTTTGGCTTTCAGTACCATCTTTATGCCGATGACACACAACTATGCACGTCGTCTCCTGACCTTACCGCCGTTGTACTACAGAATGCCAGTGACTGTCTGTCCGCAGTCTCTGACATCATGTCCGCTCTCTATCTGAAACTCAACCTCCCCAAAACTGAACTTCTTCTGCTCCCGCCGTCTACTAACCTCCCTAAATCTAACATTTCCCTCTCCGTGGGTAACACCATAATAACACCCCGGCAACAGGCACGCTGTCTTGGTGTTATGTTTGACTCCTTCACCTCCCATATACAATCTCTTGCCCGCTTGTACCGCTTACACCTAAAGAACATCTCTAGAATCCATCCTTTTCTCACCATGGAAATAACAAAAACCATCACTGTCACCCTGATCCACTCCCACCTGGGCTACTGTAACGCTCTATTAATTGGCCTCTCTGTTACTCGACTTTCCCCTCTCCAGTCCATCCTTAATGCAGCAGCCAGGGTTGTCCATCTAGCTAACCGTTACTCAGACGTGTCTGATCTTCGCCAGTCATTACACTGGCTGCCCATTCATTATAGGATTCAATTCAAAGTACTTGTTCTCACCCACAAAGCTCTCCACAGTGCAGCACCCCTTACATCTCCTCCCTCATTTCTGTCTATCGGCCTAACCGACCGCTGCGCTCTGCAAATGACTTCCAACTAACCTCTGCACTAATCCGTACCTCCCACTCCCGACTCCAAAACTTCTGCAGCATGGCGCCAATCCTCTGGAATGCTCTACCCCAAGATATTAGGACTATTCATAATTTGCAATTTTAGGCACTCCCTCAAAATACATTTCTTCCGAGCGGCCTACCACGGTCACTAATCAAAGTCATCTTATGTGTAAGTGCGTGTGTAGCCCATTCACTATCTCCATCTATCCCCCACTCCCTCAAGATGGCCGGACCATCATCGTTAATCCACCATTGTAAATACACACCTGTACTTTGTATCTCCCCCACCTCAGTGTAGATTGTAAGCTCTCACGAGCAGGGTCATCTTATTTTGCTTTAATTATTGTATTGTTAACGTTGTTACTTATGACTTGCATTTGAAACTGTTAAACTGTAAAGCGCTGCGGAATATGTTGGCGCTATATAAATAATGATTATTCTTATTATTATGCAACAGGGGTCCCGGAAACCCAAGAATAAATAGCAGAGGTACTGGAAGCTGCAAGCAAACAGGCAACTGAGGTTCTGGAAGGAGCAGGCAGCCAGGATATGTCTTGAAGATCGAAGACAGGAATCTATGTACAAGTAATCTAAACTCTTAATACCAAAACACAAGTGTGTGTTTTAGGATGTCTTATATAGGCCCAGGAAGCTCAATCCATGGGAGCACAGTGGGCTGCTTGCAAAACGCAATGTGCAACATAAGAGCGTTTAGCAGACGGGGGTGTATGGAGCAAAGCCAAGACCTGGGATAGATGTGCAACAAATATTCACCTTTGGTAGCTCATTAAACTGATAACTATATATCCCAACTACCTCATACACATGCAAAAAGGTCCCTTTTGACCCATAAAGAAGACAAAGGCTATTAAAGAACCATGCTAGTTGGAAGCTAGTTGGAGATTTTTCATTGGGGATCACGAGCTTCAGGTTGCACCACTAATTCCATGGCAATTTGTGTCTAAAATTGCTTTTTATTCTGAAAAACTAAAGGTAAAACAAATACAGGCTGATTTTTTTTACTCTATAATTTCCAGAATGAATAGCTCAGAGGAAACAATCAGTATAATTCAGTTGCTCAGTGGCTCACGTACACCGGCGTATACAAAAGACCAAGAAATCCAAATCAGATATTATAAAATGGATGAAGCCAGAAGAGACATCATGATTTCATGTAAGAATGAACCTGAGAAAATTCCTTTTAGGAAGAATCTATGAGAGATATACATCAATAGTTGCTAAATATATGAAGTTATCGAGTGCCACCTAAGTATGCCAACCGGCAAATAAGCTTGACTGTCATAAGTGAGTTGAGTGTTTTTTGAACAGATGTAGTTTAGAACAACCATGAATCTGATACATTCGGTGATAAGAGATTTGAAGTCAGGATCGCTCTGGGGTTGAGAGTTGGAAAGTCTTTATATTAACCCTTGTCAGGCTGCATAATTTTACAACCTTAACAGGCTGCATAGGTACAATTGTACCTTCACATATACCTCCACTGTGGGAAGACTTTACTTGGTTTCAGAAACTAAAGTTCATTCAGCTACAAATGTTATGCTGATATCTATTGTTCAGTGTTGTTACTGGTCACTTATGTTGCTGTCAATTAAGTTAATTCAAACTGGGAGTGGCTTCTACTTGTCTTCCTGCCTCCCTCCTCTCATTAGCCATTTTGCTGTTCATCTCATTGCTGTGAGCACACATTTCTAGGCTTGTGAAGTCTTCAATTTCTTGGAAACGAAGGTAGGAAAGTCTCACAGCATCTAACAGCCAGTTATACCTTTATTCTCATTATGTGGGGACAGAACAGTCAAATTGTCTTTCAGCCTGGACTTGGCTTACATATATTTTGTATGAAACTTATCACTATAGGTATAATTTTTATACGAAAAATGGATAATAATTAGTATCTACATATTGTTTTACGATGTTTTATTTATATTCAGCACAAAATACGAAGCCAAAATTCATCTAGCAAGTCATCATGAGTGATAGTAATGCTGGATCTAGTTTCCGCCATAATCCAAGAAAACGTGTTTGCAGGTTAGTATAATTTTGTGAAAAGCCAATAATGTAGTATTTCGGAAAATTATTTCTTTTACATTTTTTCATATTTACAGATTTACGTCTGACGAAATAATGCGAATGCTAGAAGAATCTGATTCTGAGCATGAGGATGAACCATATGTTCCATCTGATGATGAAAACTATGTACCACAAGTGGATGTTACTGAAGAAGATTCAGACATTGAACAAGAAATGGTTATAGAGCATGAAAATGAATACGAATCAGACGAAAGTGTTGAGGATGATTCTGTGCCTCAAAGTGCAGGCGACATTTGGACTGCTAAGGATGAAACTCAATGGTGCAGTAATCCACTGCCAAATGCACAAACAAAATCTCGTAATGTCCTACGACAAAGAGGTGGCCCTGCAGCAATCAGCAACCTATATACAGCAAAAGAGCTATTCAAGTCCATCATGACTCCCGAGATGTGTGACATCATATTACGGGAAACGAATCGAAAGGCCAAGAGAGTTTGTGATGCTTACAACAACGAACTGGTACAACGTTTTCCTGATTCTTCCAAACGGCCACCACAAAAAACATTCAAGCAATTTACTGAAACTGAACTTCATGCATTTTTGGGCATACTGATTGCTGCTGGTGTGCACAGAGCCAACAAAGAGAATCTGGAGGAAATGTGGAATGTTGCTGCTCTGCCTCTTATACGTGCAGCCATGTCTCGTGACCGCTTCAAGATGATACTCAGATTTATCAGGTTTGACAACGAAAATACACGTGCAGAACGTGTGCAAACAGATAAAGCTGCACCAATACGGGACATCTGGACAATGCTGAACAGTAATCTGGAGAGAGCCTACAAGCCATATCATTGTATCACCGTCGACGAGCAATTATTTCCATTTAGAGGTCATACTAAATTTACCCAGTATATACCTTCAAAACCAGCTAAATATGGCATAAAGATTTTCTGGGCTTGTGACTCATCAAATGCCTACCCTTTACAAGGTCAGCTCTACACTGGGAAACCAACTGATGGTCCTCGACAAGTAAACATTGGAGAACGAACAGTATTGGACCTAGTGAGCTCGTATAAAGGCTCTGGAAGAAATGTCACCACCGATAACTTCTTTACAACCATGGAACTAGCTAAGGTATTGAACTCCTGGAACATGACACTAGTTGGTACAGTGAGAAAAAACAAAAGGTTCCTACCTAACAACATGCAGCCTGCCAAAGAAAGGCCTGTATACTCGACAAATTTTGCCTACAATCATGATGCAACAGTCTGTTCATATGTACCAAAGAAGAACAAATCAGTCGTGCTTCTATCATCTATGCACATGACGGGAGAAGTTGAAGAGACACTAGCAGCCAAGCCAGAGATAATAAAATACTACAACATAACAAAAGGTGGCGTTGATGTTATGGATAAAATGTTGGGAGAGTACACTGTGAAACGACGAACATCACGTTGGACTTTGGCATTTTTCTACAATATGATTGATGTCAGTGGGTTAGCATCCTACATCATCTACAGAGAACACAATCCAAGCTTCAGGGCAAAGGATCAACGAAGAAAGTTCCTGAAAGATCTCGCAAATCAGCTGTGTATGATTGCAATTGAAGATCGTAGTACAAACAAAATGATAATGAGAAACCATTTTCTTCGAGGTGCAGTAGAAATGGTGCTTGGACGATGCATTGTGGTAGCATCGCAGCCAGCAGCTGGCCCCAAAATACCTCATGGTAGTCGTGGACCCTCCCCTGTTGTTGGTAGTTGCTATGTCTGCAGAGACCTGAGGCGAAAACAACGCAAGACTAGAAAGTCTTGTGTGGTTTGTGTGAAACCCATTTGCGATGAACACTCTGTAGCAAAGCCAACATGCATTACTTGCAAAGAAAATCAATAAAAAAAAGTTTCTTACATTTTCTTTTATAATGTAAATGAACAGTTTTTTACTTGTTTATAATAGTTAAATAGCATTATCATTAAAAAAAAATTTATGCTTTTTCCCTTGCATTATCTTCATTCAAAATATATGAGGTACATTTGTACCTATGCAGCTTGTTATGGATGCAAAAAGATCTCGACCCCTTATCTCGGAAGCGGGTGGAGATATTTTATTGAAATTTGGCCAATATATTCTGGACCAAAAATGTAGAGATGTCACGAAATTTCAGCCCTCTACGTCTTTTCAAAAAAAAGTTATTGCAATTTTAAAACGGAATAGTTACAATTGTACCTATTCAGCCGGATAAGGGTTAAAAGACATAGAAATGACTAGATGGTGGCCCGATTCTAACGCATTGGGTATTCTAGCATATGTATGTATGTATGCATATACCAGCCACATAGTATAAAGCACAGGCCACGTAGTATATAGGAGCCATGTTGTATATAGCAGACAAACAGTCTATAACACAGCCACGCAGTATATAACACAGCCCACATAATATATAGCACAGCCCATGCAGTATATAACACATCCCATGCAGTATATAACACAGGCCACGCAGTATATAATACAGGCCACGCAGTATATAACAGTGGCCATGCAGAATATAACACAGCCCACGCAGTATATAACACAGCCCATGCAATATATAGCACAGCCCACGCAGTATATAACACAGCCCACATAGTATATAACACAGCTCACGCAGTATATAACACAGCCCACATGGTATATAACACAGCTCACGCAGTATATAACACAGCCCACGCAATATATAGCACAGCCCACGCAGTATATAACACTGCATAGGCAGCATCAATAGTAAAATGTTGGTCACATACGGTTAATAGGAGCGTTAACGTACTGCGTTACCCGCGGCATAATGCGGTCCGTTAATGCTGCCATTAACCCTGTGTGAGCGCTGACTGGAGGGGAGTATGGAGTGGGTGCCGGGCACTGACTGGATGGAATCCCAAATGTGTTGTGCATGTCGAACAGTCGCTAGACATGCAGCTGCGGGGACTCGAACATATTATTCGAGCACACCAAAGTCACTCGGTTACCACCTGTGCATGACCAGATAGCACCCTATCCCAGCACGTTCGCTCATCGTTAGTACTAATCAATCATGTGCACAAAGTCTCTTCTGTAGATATCTGTAACTTGGAATGGATCGGGGGTCACACATTCATCGTTGTGTTGCCTCCATCATCAATGGGGAATATAAAGGAACTCTCGGGTTGACACATTAAAAAATGTTATCATGAGAAAATCTCTTTAAGGGTAAATATATAACCTAAATATAGACGTGTTCTCACATTTCTACTCTTCTATGTATTCTGGAAATACTGGTTCTGATGGAGCTGATTGTGAGCGTTCATTTAATGAGGTCGTCGTCGCATTTCATCGTCTGATTGTTCTGTCGCTCCTATGTTGTTCGCCGACTTGCTATTTATTGCCTCGATTTCTATTCCTATAGTTATCATAGGATAACTTGACTTTAATTCCTGCAACATCATAAATGTGACCACCAGGGATGGATGCAACTATTTAGCATCTGAATGCTTGGTATGCGAGACGGAATGTATGAAATCATGGAAATAATGTGTTCACGGCTGTGTTTAGTCTAGCTCTCATACAGCTGGGGATGTCCACATTTTGACTGGTAAATCCAAGTTCTTAAAAGGATTGTGCAAAAAAAAAATCCAGTATTGAACACCGTATTGGGTCAATTTTACTTAATTCTTAGTGGGATCCCCTTTTCAGGATTAGGGTCAATGACAAAGACCTGTCCTGTCCGGCCTAACACAAACAACCTATTGATTTCACTGGGGATTGTGTAATGCCCAGTTTCCCCTGTTGGAGCACTGTAGGGAAATTAAATACTTACAGTTTGTTTTCCCTACAGATTATAGCTGGAAGTTAAAGCAAAAAAGGTAATTTTTGATTTTCTTATTATTCAGCAAAGAATCATTTTAACCTTGTTGGTTGACCGCTTTACTCTTTAGTAGGGATGAGCGGACCCGTGGATGTTCGGGTTCATCGGATTCGAGAAAACCTTAGAGTTTGGACACTAGAACTCTACTCAAACTTCAACCCGAATCCCATATATGTCAATGCTGTAAAATAGTCACAGTAAGGGCTGGGGGGAGCTGCAAAAGTCTCTTTCTCTCTCAGTGTTCAGAGTTCAGCACCGGACGCCTAGTACAGTACGAACCCGGAACTTTACAGACATTTTATTTAACTTTCCTGGGTCACCGACTCATTCACTGGCGGAAATGCCGCTGCCTTACCTATGGTGAAGAATGCGGGCAATGTTAATTGAGACATAACCCGATGAAGACTGCATGTCGGTGATTAAGCCTGCAAAGTTACCAGTCAGGCCCGTGGACATTATGGAGGAGCTACTAAAGCAGTAGGTCCTCACTCAACAGCAGCAGCTGCAGTTTTCAGCGGCAACAGCAGGAGCAGCAGCCACAGCAGGAGCTGTACCAGCAGCAGCATACTAACAACCTGAATCTGAATCAGACTGTGGCGCTGCGATAGACACCCCAACCACCGACCCCTGGTCATCCTGAGGCCCGAGACAAAGGCAAGTCAGCACTGAGGAAGATGAGTTCAGAAGACAACTTAGAAGCTTTTCGCACCGTGTTTGAATGCCCAGTGGAGCAGGAGAGTGTTCCAATTTCCTAGTGGACTGAAGTGGTGGCCCCATTGCTGATGGGAGATGCCAAGAAGGCTTACTTTGACCTCAGCCAGGAGGATGCTGAGAACTAGGGGAAACTCAAAGGTGAAATCCTTGCCTGACTGGGGGCTAATGCTTATATACAGGCATAAGTGTACCAGTGGTCTATTTTGGAGACCCGACCCGCTAGGTCTCAGGCGTATGACTTGTTGCAGTTAGTAAAAAAAATGGCTCCAGCCTGAGACCTTGAGCCCAGCCCAAATGGTAGTAGTCAACTGGTTGGTGTGAACTTGCCATACAGTGCTGGGTGGGGCAAAGGGACCCGGGCAACCAAATGAGGTGGTTAGCCTGATCAAGCACTATGTGGCCATCCAGGACTTTGTATGGGACTCTGCCCACTACAAGTATCACACCAGGCCCTACAAGTTCAGGAGCCTGTGAAAGGGATTTGACCCTCTTCTGGAGTTAGTCTGAACTGTGCCAAAACTGAGGGGAGGTGCCCAGTGTCCTCTATACCGGACTCGTGGACCAGAGGTGCCACCACTATCAGATGCTGGCGGTTCCAAGGGCCAGGACATGTGGCTGCCAAATTCCCCCTGACTATGAGCCTATGAGCTGCGGGTTTACTCTGGCGTATCTATGTTTGCCCAGACTGTCTACATCACAAATGCAGACACAACACGAAGAGAACCCCATCTGTGCCAGGTACGTGTCAACGGGTACAAGCCGGAGGCTCTCTTGGACTCATGGAGCTTACTGACACTTTTCCATGGGTCAATGGTTGCAGAGGAAAACCTCAATGGTCAGAAGATTGGTTTTTTTTGTATACATGGGGAGCTCCAAGAAGATCCAACGGCGAAGGCTACCTTTTCCACTCCATGTGGGGAGATTAAACATACAGTGGGAGTGGTAAAGACCTTTCAATACTGGACTGTTTTGGGAAGAGATTTGTCGCTGCTAGGGTCCCTATGAGTGAGCAAAACTAACTGTCCCAAGGTAAAGGTACGGTATATCCAGGAGCTGATCCTTAAGATCCTGAGTCAATGATACCTGCCGTAGGCATCACCATCATAGGGAAAGAGTGTAATCCCGATAGGTTTCCCCTAGAGGTCTTGACATGAAAAAACGAGCAGACCACATCAATTCCGGAGCTGGAATTATCACAGGGGACTTTTGGGAAAGCTCCGATATCAGCCTGGACAACGGAAAGGGTGATAATGATAAATGGGATGGCACAGCAACCTGCAGCAGAGGCAGTTTTTCCTTGTATAGCAGACAACCAGGAGTTGCTATACCAGGTTGACAGTTTGCACGACCAAGGGTGGATTAAGGGTAGCCAGGGCCCCAGGCTGTTCAGACACTGTGGGCCCCCCGGTCATGTGATGGGGTCATGCGACGGGGTCATCATATACCTGAACCAGATTATTCCAGAAAAATAGTTGCTGTGTGAAACTATAACCTGTCAAACATCCATTGATCTAGTCAATGTACCCTACAGTTAGGAAGAAAAAAAAATTGCCGGTATTCACAGGAAATCTGTACTTAAAATGCAGTGTCTGTGTACAGGTAATACAGTGATCACTGGTGACATTATACACAGGACCTCTGTATATAGTATACAGTGTATAGTGTCAGTATATAGGTAACACACTGACTCACCAGTGACGTCTCTAGGTGAAGTCCTTCATCTTTCATCCAGCACAGACCGCCATCACTTCATCCAGCCAGGACTCATTTCTGCAGGAAATAACACAGTTATCTCGAGCTCCGCTTGCAGAACACATTACTTAATTTTTCCCAACTTCTACATTACACCACATGAAGAAAAAGAGGCGACATAGTGTCACTCTACACAGTAACAGGACCTCCCCCCATTTAAAACAGTGTCCTCAAAAAATAAGCTAAATACATCACTGCAGTAATAATATCCCTTAATTAGCCCCTATGGTAATAATAATAATATCCCCCATCCTGGCCCCATGTATCTCATTCCTGGCTTCAGCCATATGTTCTCGTATCCTGCCCTCATAAGTATCCATTCTGCCCCATATGATCTCCCCATCATGCCCCATTAGTCTCCATCGTGTCCATCCTTTCCCATGATCCTGCACGATCTGTCTCCAATCCTGCCCACGGTGTCTCCAATCCTGCCCCATGTCTTTCATTCTGCCCCGTGTCTCCAATCATGCCCCGTATCTACATTCTGCCTGTGTCTCCAATCCTGCCCCATCTGTCTCCAGTCCTGCCCCCAGTGTGTCCAGCATCTCTGCCCCCAATGTCCAGCATCCCTGCCCCCAGTGTCCAGCATCTCTGCCCCCAGTGTCCAGCAATCTGCCCCAGTGTCTCCAGCATACTGCCCCCAGTGTGTCCAGCAATCTGCCCCAGTGTCTCAAACATATTGCCCCCAGTTTGTGCAGAATTCTGCCCCAGTGTGTCCAGCATCTCTGCCCCCAGTGTGTCCAGCATTCTGCCCCCAGTGTGTCCAGCATCCTGCCCCCAGTGTGTCCAGCATCCTGCCCCCAGTGTGTCCAACATCTCTGCCCCAGTGTGTCCAGCATCCTGCCCCCACAGTGTCTAGCATCCTGCCTCAGTGTGTCCAGCATCTCTGCCCCCAGTGTGTCCAGCATCCTGCCCCAGTGTGTCCAGCATTCTGCCCCCAGTGTGTCCAGCATCCTGTCCCCATTTTTCCCAGCATCCTGCCCCAATGTGTCCAGCATCTCTGCCCCAGTGTGTCCAGCATATTGCCCCCAGTGTGTCCAGCATATTGCCCCCAGTGTGTCCAGCATATTGCACCCAGTGTATCTAGCATCTCTGCCCCCAATGTGTCCAGCATTCTGGCCCGGGCCCCCCGGATTGCCGTTCGCAATAAAGAATAATGACTTCTCCTCACCTGTCCGCGCTCCTTCGGCGATGCTCCCTCCTGCAGAGCGCACTCGCCGGCGACTGACAATGACATCAGACGCCGGCAACGTGCGCGTGGCGGTTGACTTCAGCTGCCAGCCTCCAATTGGCTGGCGGCTGTTAACTATTGACGTGCGAGCGCGCGCCCACACGTCAATAGCGTTAAACTGCCACAGCGCCGGTAGGGTCCCAGTGAACAGATGAGATGGGGCCCGATGCGGGCCCCCTCTGCCCATCGGGCCCATACGCCATTCAGGGCAGTAATGCCCTGATGGAGGCGGTCAATCTGAGCGGTTGCCCAGGGCCCGCCCACACCACTGGGCCATGGGCTACTGCCCAGATTGACCTCATTATAATCCGCCACTGTGCAGGACCATTTTACATCCATAATGCTTATTGTAAAGGAACATATCCTGAACATCTAGGTAGCTCAGAGCCGAAGTTGCAATAGAAAGGCAACAGTTAGGTCCATTAAACAAGGTAATAGAGGGTTAGTTTTGGTACTTACTGTAAAAATCAAGTTCTTGGCCAGGGGGCAAGGCCCATTTCAAGTTTGGGAAAAAAATGGGTAGGGAAGTACAGGGTGCATCTGCCTGGGAAGAGGAAACCCAAGCAAATTTGCCATGTCAAGCTATTAAAGACATGGAAAGACTGGGAATGTTTGGTTACAGAGCTGACTCTGGTCACTTCTACTAAGATCTCTCCGAGCACTGGCCCAGAAAGAGGCTGTGAACGAGGTAAAGATTAGAGAAAGTCTCTTGAAACAGCAGGGATGGGAGGCTTGTAGATCAGTGCATCAGATTACGCACATATTCTCAGAACTTACACGGTCACCAAGCCCATGGCCACGGTTTTCATTTAAACCTGGAGCTAAGGTTTGGGTGTCAATTTTTGTGCTTGGAGTTCACATGTTGTAGAGCTGAATGTGCAGTGAACATATGCCTGGCTGTGTGAAGCTAACACAAACCAGAGCCAGCGACATGGGCAACGATGATAGTGTGGCACCCCAGGATTCCGGATGCCACAATGGTATTGCCTTCCTTACGGGGGAGGTGATGTCATGCCTGGAAACAAGGAGGGATCCCCTAATCAGGTAAAACTGACATGCAACACCATCCTGACTCCAGACCAGAAGGGGGAGCTCTAAACCTGGTTTCAGGGGAACTTCCCTATAAATTCTGGCCTGGGGAGGTGTTAGAAAGTGTGTGCAGGGACAGTGAGAGAAGAGGCAGAGGAGAGGAGTGTGGGGTCTGGATCTGCCACTGGGCTCGCCCCAGAAGAAAGCGCTTAGAGACCAGACACCAGAGTGCGTGGTGATGTGTGAATTGCAGACCCAGCCACTGAACCCGGAGGGCAGGAGATTGAAAGTCTCCTGTCCCATCTAACACCTGCAGGTACCACAGCAAGTCAGGAGCCTGGAACTGCCAGTGAGAAGGCAGTGCCCATGAAAGCTTCAGGTTGTCAACCATATAGGTTGAGAATACAGACACTGAGAGGACTTGTGCAAAGTACTGCAGTGTGCAGGTGCCTGGAAAGGTCAGAGAGGCCCGGCGCCTGTGCACTGCTGTACTTTGCTCTGCCCTCAACAGGGCAGACAAAGTACGCCTGCACAGGAGCCACGACAGGAAGACAAGAAGAGGACGTCATCGTATGAAGAAAGGAGATGCTGGACGCACACCGCGATGCCCATCTGACCGGACTGCATCGGGACCGCCCCTGAGTGAGTATAATCCAACTCGTTTTTCTGATCTTTCAGGTTACATCAGGGGCTTATCTACAGCATTACAGAATGCTGTAGATAAGCCCCTGATGCCAGTGGCCATAGCTTATAGGCAAATTTTGGGGTGACAGATTCCCTTTAATGGGCCTTAAATAGGTCTAGGGAGATTATATCATAGATCCACACCAGGCAATCTGCAAAACCCAAAGTAGAGCACAACAGAGGACAGCTGACCCAGAGGAAGTTAGCAGAGCCTGGGATACTCGGAACAAGTGTATAATACCATCGTTGCCCTGCAATCGCATCAAGGGATCCGATTGGGGGGTGAATTCTTGCCGATAGATTCCTTTAATATTATTTAGCAATGATTTGCTCATTTTTAATTCTGATTAGTTGGTGTTAGACTCACCAGGTGACATTGATCCTTGAAGCTCAAGGCACAAGATCTAAGGGACAGGATATCGCAGGCAGGTAGGTGAAGTGTAGGCAACCACAGGCAGACTGAAGATGTCAGGAGACTGCAGGCAGACAAGGGTAGTGCAAGAAACTGCATGCAGGTTGGAGATGTCGGGAAAATGCAGGCAGGCAGAGTGCAGGAAACCACAGGCAGGGAAAAAACATTCAGGAGACCTCAGGCAGGTAGGCGGGAGATGACAGGAAACCACAGGCAGGCAAAGTGAGTTGAACCGTAGTCAGGCGGAAGACATCCAAGAGACCGCAAGCAGGTAGATGGGAAATGTCAGGAAACCACAGGCAGGCAGAGTGTAGGGAACTGCATGCAGGTGGAAGACATCCAGTAGACCGCATGTGGAAGACACCCAGGAGACCACAGTGAGGTAGGTGGGAGACATCAGGAGACCGCAGGAAGGCGGAAGATATCCAGGAGATTGCACACAGGTAGGCGGGAGACCACAGGAAAGCAGAGTATAGGGAACTGCAGGCAGCTGGAAGACTTTCAATAGACCGCAGGCAGTATAAAGATGTCATAAGACCGAAGGAAGGTGGAGTGCATCCAGGAGACCGCAGGCAGGCAGGTGGAGTGTGTAGAGTAGACTGCAGATAGCAGCTGAGCAGGTCAAAGCGTATAGACCAAGCTGGAGTCTAGCAACACTGAAGTAAAAATACCAAGACACAGGTATATTTCTTGGTGAGCCTTAGACAGGCCCAGGGAAGATGCTCACATGGGATCATGCCAGGCCATCTGCAAAGCCCAATGTGGAGCACAACAGAGTCTAGCGGATCAAAGTGATGGAAACAAAGCACGGATTCGGTACCGGTGTGTAACATTTGGATTAGGACTTTTAAAGTGGTTATTTCCAACATTGAAAGTTATTACCAGGATCAGTGATAAAATTCTGATCAACAGGTTCCCAACACCTAGGAACTTAGGACCACCAGCGATCATAAGAATGAGGCTCTGAAATGTCCCATAAGAATGGAGCATTTGGAAATCAAGAGAAAGCCAAGCCAAGGTCTGTACTTTATCTTCTGCAGTCCAACATTGAAGCGACGGAGAAGTGTCGTGCGTGCACCCCAGTCTAACGAGGCTTGTTGCCAGCCATATTATTGGGATCAGTGGGGTCCAAGCGACTAGGCTTAGAAACTTAACACCTATCCTGTGATGTTCATGTGATCCAGGCCTGGTCTGTGGATTTTTCGACATAGATCCTGTGCCAACCAGGCAATTTCTTGAGCCAGGAGCTCGGTGATCTGTGCTTTCTATAGCTGTGTGAGGTCAGATTAAAAAAAGCAGACTCCAATAACTTTTAATACAATTTTTTATTTATATCCCAATTTGTGCGTCAGCGTCAGAGCCACCTGCATTTTCCGGTCTTTGTCTAGTTGGAGCTTCAGGCATTGTTGTGTTTGCAGTGAGATTAATCCCTTCCACACCTCCCCGTCTGGCAGAAACGGTACGATTGGAAGTCAATGCTGCAGCCATTCCGAGGTAACCTTCAGGTGTCCTTCTGAGACGTGTTTGGCCAGACCCATCCCTTGCCCGTTCTCCTTACACACCCTCCTATTTTGTTTGTCTGGCCATACGACAGGTGGCTATGAAACTCCTACATCCTAGAAAAAGAAAGACGCCAACGTAGCTGAGTAAACACTAAACTGCCTGATCCAAAAAAGGAGAAAAAAAATCCCTTACGCAAAAGGAAAGCTACGCTACCTGTCCAAAATCCAAGGAACTTCCAGGAAGGAGAATAAAAACAGGAGTGTCCTTAAAGGGAACCTAAGGTGAAGTTGGGAGTTTCCCATGGTTATTATTCATTCGGGAGTTTAAGGGATAGGTTTTACGACAAACCAGAGGGATGTCCTGGTCTACAGATGTCTACAGTCCCTAAAATATGGTCATACCCTCGTACCTAATAGATGGAGTCACTGAATTGTGTAAGATCAGAAATGGTCACCGCGAGGACTACGGAGAATCTTAGAAGATAAAACATTTGGCTTCCTGACAATTGCATCACTTTAGAGAACAAAACTTTAGTGTCCTGAGCTCCTGGACCCCAGTGCAAAATTTTTAACACGACACTCCACGTGACGTGTACGATTTACAACACCGGGGTCTTCTTCTGACCACATCCATTGTAGCCCGTGTGCTCTAGTATGGCTGTTATTTACTTACCACACTCCAACGGGACTCTGCTTAAAGTTAAAAAGGACCTTTCAATGGGTCAAAAGTGGGCAATTTTTGCCCTTATTGTAACATAGTAACATAGTAACATAGTTAGTAAGGCCGAAAAAAGACATTTGTCCATCCAGTTCAGCCTATATTCCATCATAATAAATCCCCAGATCTACGTCCTTCTACAGAACCTAATAATTGTATGATACAATATTGTTCTGCTCCAGGAAGACATCCAGGCCTCTCTTGAACCCCTCGACTGAGTTCGCCATCACCACCTCCTCAGGCAAGCAATTCCAGATTCTCACTGCCCTAACAGTAAAGAATCCTCTTCTATGTTGGTGGAAAAACCTTCTCTCCTCCAGACGCAAAGAATGCCCCCTTGTGCCCGTCACCTTCCTTGGTATAAACAGATCCTCAGCGAGATATTTGCATTGTCCCCTTATATACTTATACATGGTTATTAGATCGCCCCTCAGTCGTCTTTTTTCTAGACTAAATAATCCTAATTTCGCTAATCTATCTGGGTATTGTAGTTCTCCCATCCCCTTTATTAATTTTGTTGCCCTCCTTTGTAGTCTCTCTAGTTCCATTAGATCCTTCCTGAGCACCGGTGCCCAAAACTGGACACAGTACTCCATGTGCGGTCTAACTAGGGATTTGTACAGAGGCAGTATAATGCTCTCATCATGTGTATCCAGACCTCTTTTAATGCACCCCATGATCCTGTTTGCCTTGGCAGCTGCTGCCTGGCACTGGCTGCTCCAGGTAAGTTTATCATTAACTAGGATCCCCAAGTCCTTCTCCCTGTCAGATTTACCCAGTGGTTTCCCATTCAGTGTGTAATGGTGATATTGATTCCTTCTTCCCATGTGTATAACCTTACATTTATCATTGTTAAACCTCATCTGCCACCTTTCAGCCCAAGTTTCCAACTTATCCAGATCCATCTGTAGCAGAATACTATCTTCTCTTGTATTAACTGCTTTACATAGTTTTGTATCATCTGCAAATATCGATATTTTACTGTGTAAACCTTCTACCAGATCATTAATGAATATGTTGAAGAGAACAGGTCCCAATACTGACCCCTGCGGTACCCCACTGGTCACAGCGACCCAGTTAGAGACTATACCATTTATAACCACCCTCTGCTTTCTATCACTAAGCCAGTTACTAACCCATTTACACACATTTTCCCCCAGACCAAGCATTCTCATTTTGTGTACCAACCTCTTGTGCGGCACGGTATCAAACGCTTTGGAAAAATCGAGATATACCACGTCCAATGACTCACCGTGGTCCAGTCTATAGCTTACCTCTTCATAAAAACTGATTAGATTGGTTTGACAGGAGCGATTTCTCATAAACCCATGCTGATATGGAGTTAAACAGTTATTCTCATTGAGATAATCCAGAATAACATCCCTCAGAAACCCTTCAAATATTTTACCAACAATAGAGGTTAGACTTACTGGCCTATAATTTCCAGGTTCACTTTTGGAGCCCTTTTTGAATATTGGCACCATATTTGCTATGCGCCAATCCTGCGGAACAGACCCTGTCGCTATAGAGTCCCTAAAAATAAGAAATAATGGTTTATCTATTACATTACTTAGTTCTCTTAGTACTCGTGGGTGTATGCCATCCGGACCCGGAGATTTATCTATTTTAATCTTATTTAGCCGGTTTCGCACCTCTTCTTGGGTTAGATTGGTGACCCTTAATATAGGGTTTTCATTGTTTCTTGGGATTTCACCTAGCATTTCATTTTCCACCGTGAATACCGTGGAGAAGAAGGTGTTTAATATGTTAGCTTTTTCCTCGTCATCTACAACCATTCTTTCCTCACTATTTTTTAAGGGGCCTACATTTTCAGTTTTTATTCTTTTACTATTGATATAGTTGAAGAACAGTTTGGGATTAGTTTTACTCTCCTTAGCAATGTGCTTCTCTGTTTCCTTTTTGGCAGCTTTAATTAGTTTTTTAGATAAAGTATTTTTCTCCCTATAGTTTTTTAGAGCTTCAATGGTGCCATCCTGCTTTAGTAGTGCAAATGCTTTCTTTTTACTGTTAATTGCCTGTCTTACTTCTTTGTTTAGCCACATTGGGTTTTTCCTATTTCTAGTCCTTTTATTCCCACAAGGTATAAACCGCTTACACTGCCTATTTAGGATGTTCTTAAACATTTCCCATTTATTATCTGTATTCTTATTTCTGAGGATATTGTCCCAGTCTACCAGATTAAGGGCATCTCTAAGCTGGTCAAACTTTGCCTTCCTAAAGTTCAGTGTTTTTGTGACTCCCTGACAAGTCCCCCTAGTGAAAGACAGGTGAAACTGTACAATATTGTGGTCGCTATTTCCTAGATGCCCGACCACCTGCAGATTTGTTATTCTGTCAGGTCTATTAGATAGTATTAGGTCTAAAAGTGCTGCTCCTCTGGTTGGATTCTGCACCAATTGTGAAAGATAATTTTTCTTGGTTATTAGCAGAAACCTGTTGCCTTTATGGGTTTCACAGGTTTCTGTTTCCCAGTTAATATCCGGGTAGTTAAAGTCCCCCATAACCAGGACCTCATTATGGGTTGCAGCTTCATCTATCTGCTTTAGAAGTAGACTTTCCATGGTTTCTGTTATATTTGGGGGTTTGTAACAGACCCCAATGAGAATTTTGTTACCATTTTTCCCTCCATGAATTTCGACCCATATGGACTCGACATCCTCATTCCCTTCGCTAATATCCTCCCTTAAAGTGGACTTTAGACAAGACTTTACATAGAGACAAACCCCTCCTCCTCTCCGATTTTTACGATCCTTTCTAAACAGACTGTAACCCTGTAAGTTAACTGCCCAGTCATAGCTTTCATCTAACCATGTCTCGGTTATTCCCACTATGTCAAAGTTACCTGTTGATATTTCTGCTTCTAGTTCTTCCATCTTGTTTGTCAGGCTTCTGGCGTTTGCGAGCATGCAGTTTAGATTGTATTCCTGCTCCTCCCATGAGTATTCCATTTTTTTTTTTTTTTTTTTTAAATCCGCCATACGGTTCTAAAGACAAGAGCCTTTTTATTTAGCACTAATTTTCATAGTGTTTACTAAAGAGACGGAACTCGCAGGATCCTCAGGGGCGTGTCTTTAGGCCGGTCTGCATAATTACCTTTTCAGCCACTCCTCCTTGTAAAGACCATAAACATATGACTAAGTAAATAGAAAGCCTATATCCATGAACCATAAACTGGATTAAAAAATAGATGAAAAATTCAATACTCAGGGGAGCAGGGGGAATAAAATAAGAACAAAAACTAGACACTTTTAATCTGGCGAGAGATTGATTTAACACAGAATTCCTTTACACAAAACCTGTAGAAAAGTAGGCTCTTGCTACCCTGAAAGGGATAGTCCAGCTTCAGGCTAAAAGTCTGCAGTCACTTTTTTTGACCGCAGACTTGTAAATCCTCATATTGCGTTCACTGCAGTGCCAGTGCCAGGGGAGGTGGGTACAATACCGCAAGTATGCCATTTACATACTTTCTGACACATTCCGACTAGACATGTCCAGTCTCCCTCAATATATGTGAACTGAGCGAGGCTGTGCAAGACTAGTTGGCATGTGACCGCATGCGTGCAAATCCCATAGGAGAATCCTCAACGTTCGCGATGTGAGGATTCACAAGTCTGCAGTCACATGGGGGGGGACTGCAGACTTGTAACCTAAGAATACACAACTCCTTTAACCCCTCAACAATGTAACGGTACGATCACAACTGCATCTTTTCCTGTTAGGTTTGCTCATAAAAATGATGGAAAAGGAGGTAACAAGATCCTAGAAAGAATCGTCCTATTCATTGCCATGGAGAAATGACTCTCGGAAAAAGAATATCGAAAAGCACTCAGGAAACAGCAAAAAAATGCAAATAAAGGGTGTTTCAGGATTACAAAATGCCAGAGAGAAGGAGCGATTATCGACGCAATATCTACCTAAAAACGGGTCATTGTATTTGATGCATCAGAATATACCCTAAAACTGCTTTTAGTGGCCTACCAGTATACTATGTCCAGGAACTGTCCCAATGTTCACACTCTGTATGTGTCATTGGTGCTTTGTTTTCATTTGAATTCTGCCAGCACTATTGGTGCTGGAACTTCCTTTTTTTTTAAATTCCAAATGGTCATTGTTCAATATCTTGCTTGTTATTAATTGACAGTCCATCCCTCTGTTATACCTGTATGCTTTCTGGGATATACAAGTGCAGGAACAGAAACAAAAGACAAATGCCTCACTTCTTGTAAATCATCTAGAGACAGATTACATTTGACAACAGGCAGTAGACAGCAATTTATGAAGAATGGAGACAATGCTACAATGTATCAGCATAAGACAAAGTAAGCAGCAAGGTGCCCAGGTAGTATACCTAACGCAGGGTTACAATACTGGATACAATTATTATTATTATTATATTGATACTTGATGAAGATCCTCAGTTTTCAATGTTTTGAATGAGAAAATCATATATCTATCGCTTGGCTACAAATAAAAAAGTCTGAACACCGGGGAGGAATGAAGCATCAGGCAGATTAGACGGTTTCACATCGTTTATTCATTCACTTTTATTATAACGAGGGTGCTAGGAGTTGGTGCACCACTGCCTCTAGAGGCCAAGGGGAGAATTGCAATAGGCAAGAAATGCCCCCCCCCCCCAAAAAAAAAAGAATAAAAAAAAAAAAATGCAAAAATAAAAAATCCAGATTGCAAACAACCACTATAAATGAGAAGGAGAGTGCGGCAGACTATTGCCCCTACAGTAGTGGATACTATAATACCAGTGGCGCCGACCTTCGTACCGAAGCATTTCCATATCTATAACACATCTGGACTTCATGGTTGTAAAACATCAAATAATAGCCAGGTTTTCCCTGGCCTCTATCAACGGCAGGATGACAACTACTATTCTTTTCTTACAATATCTCTCCTGTTGATGGAGAAATGCAATAAATGGGTTAATGGTTAACCCCTTCATGACGGGCGCACAACTAAAGGTGCGCATTCATTATTCTTATACTCTTTCAGGTGCGGCCATTTCTGGGGTGATCACCTGGAAACTGTCAGACGTCTATGGCTCAGGTATATTAGTCAGCACCACAGACTGGACTGGAGCAGCGCGACGCACAGGCGGCCATCGCCCCGTCCACTCCTCTGGCCGCAGTCCGGAGTCCTCCTTTCTGGAGACCAATTATAACTAGAGATGACAGAGGGGTTTTTTTTTTTTTTCGATCTCCATTGTTTTCAATGGGGTTCGGGTTCGGGTTCAAGCTTGGGTACAGTTCTGGTACATAAACTGATCTTTGGCGTAAAGGTCGGGTACCGGAACCCAAACTTCTACGAGTCTGTTCATCCCAAGTTATAACCTATCCGCTGGATTATTTGTGCAGGCTCAAATATCCCTTTAAATACAAGGATCTAATAAGAATTCATAAGTCTTTTACTAGCGAAGAAAGCGTCATTAAAGGGATTGTGTCATCTGAAAATTTTTTCACATCGCAATCTGTATTTAAAAAAATTGATATCTTGCAGTTTTCACTCCACAAGGCCTATTACTAGAGTCACACGTCCTCTTCTGTACAGGAGACCTTTTCAGCAGTCTCATTATCATCATGCACAGGATTACAATGACTGATAACACCTCTATATACAGCAGATAACACAGGATCCACCATTCACAATAGGTGATGTCACAGCTCACCTCCTCCTCCTGTACAATGACTGATAACACCTCTATATACAGCAGAGAATACAGGATCCACCATTCACAATAAGTGACGTCACAGCTCACCTCCTCCTCCTGTACAATGACTGATAACACCTCTATATACAGCAGAGAATACAGGATCCAAAATTCACAATAGATGTCACAGCTCACCTCCTCCTCCTGTACAATGACTGATAACACCTCTATATACAGCAGATAACAAAGGATCCACCATTCACAATAGGTGTTGTCACAGCTCACCTCCTCCTCCTGTACAATGACTGATAACACCTCTATATACAGTAGATAACACAGGATCCATCATTCACAATAGGTGATGTCACAGCTCACCTCCTCCTCCTGTAAAATGACGGATAACACCTCTATATACAGCAGATAACACAGGATCCATCATTTACAATAGGTGATGTCACAGCTCACCTCCTCCTGTACAATGACTGATAACACCTCTATATACAGCAGATAACACAGGATCCACCATTTACAAAAGATGTCACAGCTCACCTCCTCCTCCTGTACAATGACTGATAACACCTCTATATACAGCAGATAACACAGGATCCATCATTCACAATAGGGGATGTCACAGCTCACCTCCTCCTCCTGTACAATGACTGATAACACCTCTATATACAGTAGAAAACACAGGATCCACCATTCACAATAGGTGATGTCAAAGCTCACCTCCTCCTCCTGTATAATGACTGATATCACCTCTATATAAAGTAGATAACACAGGATCCACCATTCACAATAGGAGATGTCACAGCTCACCTCCTCCTGTACAATGACTGATAACACCTCTATATACAGTAGATAACACAGGGTCCACCATTCACAATAGGTGATGTCACAGCTCACCTCCTCCTCCTGTACAATGACTGATAACACCTCTATGTACAGTAGTGAACACAGGATCCAACATTCACAATTGGTGATGTCACAGCTCACCTCCTCCTCTTGTACAATGACTGATAACACCTCTATATACAGTAGATAACACAGGATCCACCATTCACAATAGGAGATGTCACAGCTCACCTCCTCCTCCTGTACAATGACTGATAACACCTCTATATACAGTAGTTAACACAGGATTCAACATTCACAATAGGTGATGTCACAGCTCACCTCCTCCTCCTGTACAATGACTGATAACACCTCTATATACAGTAGATAACACAGGATCCACCATTCACAATAGGAGATGTCACAGCTCACCTCCTCCTCCTGTACAATGACTGATAACACCTCTATATACAGCAGATAACACAGGATCCACCATTCACAATAGGTGATGTCACAGCTCACCTCCTCCTCCTGTACAATGACTGATAACACCTCTATGTACAGCAGATAACACAGGATCCACCATTCACAATAGGTGATGTCACAGCTCACCCCCTCCTTCTGTACAATGAATGATAACACCTCTATATACAGTAGATAACACAGGATCCACCATTCACAATAGGAGATGTCATAGCTCACCTCCTCCTCCTGTACAATGACTGATAACAACTCTATACACAGTAGTTAACACAGGATCCAACATTCACAATAGGTGAAGTCACAGCTCACCTCCTCCTCCTGTACAATGACTGATAACACCTCTATATACAGTAGATAACACAGGATCCACCATTCACAATAGGAGATGTCACAGCTCACCTCCTCCTCCTGTACAATAACTGATAACACCTCTATATACAGCAGATAACACAGGATCCACCATTCACAATAGGTGATGTCACAGCTCACCTCCTCCAGTACAATAACTGATAACACCTCTATATACAGCAGATAACACAGGATCCATCATTCACAATAGCTGATATCACAGCTCACCTCCTCCTCCTGTACAATGACTGATAACACCTCTATGTACAGCAGATAACACAGGATCCACCATTCACAATAGGTGATGTCACAGCTCACCTCCTCCTCCTGTAAAATGACTGATAACACATCTATATACAGCAGATAACACAGGATCCTTCATTCACAATAGGGGATGTCACAGCTCACCTCCTCCTCCTGTACAATGACTGATAAGTTAACACCTCTATATACAGTAGATAACACAGGATACACCATTCACAATAGGTGATGTCAAAGCTCACCTCCTCCTCCTGTATAATGACTGATATCACCTCTATATACAGTAGATAAAACAGGATCCACCATTCACAATAGGAGATGTCACAGCTCACCTCCTCCTGTACAATGACTGATAACACCTCTATATACAGTAGATAACACAGGGTCCACCATTCACAATAGGTGATGTCACAGCTCACCTCCTCCTCCTGTACAATGACTCATAACACCTTTATATACAGTAGTTAACACAGGATTCAACATTCACAATAGGTGATGTCACAGCTCACCTCCTCCTCCTGTACAATGACTGATAACACCTCTATATACAGTAGATAACACAGGATCCACCATTCACAATAGGAGATGTCACAGCTCACCTCCTCCTCCTGTACAATGACTGATAACACCTCTATATACAGCAGATAACACAGGATCCACCATTCACAATAGGTGATGTCACAGCTCACCTCCTCCTCCTGTACAATGACTGATAACACCTCTATATACAGCAGATAACACAGGATCCACCATTCACAATAGGTGATGTCACAGCTCACCTCCTCCTCCTGTACAATGACTGATAACAACTCTATATACAGTAGTTAACACAGGATCCAACATTCACAATAGGTGAAGTCACAGCTCAACTCCTCCTCCTGTACAATGACTGATAACACCTCTATATACAGTAGATAACACAGGATCCACCATTCACAATAGGAGATGTCACAGCTCACCTCCTCCTCCTGTACAATAACTGATAACACCTCTATATACAGCAGATAACACAGGATCCACCATTCACAATAGGTGATGTCACAGCTCACCTCCTCCTCCAGTACAATAACTGATAACACCTCTATATACAGCAGATAACACAGGATCCATCATTCACAATAGCTGATATCACAGCTCACCTCCTCCTCCTGTACAATGACTGATAACACCTCTATGTACAGCAGATAACACAGGATCCACCATTCACAATAGGTGATGTCACAGCTCACCTCCTCCTCCTGTAAAATGACTGATAACACATCTATATACAGCAGATAACACAGGATCCTTCATTCACAATAGGGGATGTCACAGCTCACCTCCTCCTCCTGTACAATGACTGATAAGTTAACACCTCTATATACAGTAGATAACACAGGATACACCATTCACAATAGGTGATGTCAAAGCTCACCTCCTCCTCCTGTATAATGACTGATATCACCTCTATATACAGTAGATAAAACAGGATCCACCATTCACAATAGGAGATGTCACAGCTCACCTCCTCCTGTACAATGACTGATAACACCTGTATATACAGTAGATAACACAGGGTCCACCATTCACAATAGGTGATGTCACAGCTCACCTCCTCCTCCTGTACAATGACTCATAACACCTTTATATACAGTAGATAACACAGGATCCACCATTCACAATAGGAGATGTCACAGCTCACCTCCTCCTCCTGTACAATGACTGATAACACCTCTATATACAGTAGTTAACACAGGATTCAACATTCACAATAGGTGATGTCACAGCTCACCTCCTCCTGTACAATGACTGATAACACCTCTATATACAGTAGATAACACAGGATCCACCATTCACAATAGGAGATGTCACAGCTCACCTCCTGCTCCTGTACAATGACTGATAACACCTCTATATACAGCAGATAGCACAGGATCCATCATTCACAATAGGTGATGTCACAGCTCACCTCCTCCTCCTGTACAATGACTGATAACACCTCTATGTACAGCAGATAACACAGGATCCACCATTCACAATAGGTGATGTCACAGCTCACCTCCTCCTTCTGTACAATGGCTGATAACACCTCTATATACAGTAGATAACACAGGATCCACCATTCACAATAGGAGATGTCATAGCTCACCTCCTCCTCTTGTACAATGACTGATAACACCTCTATATACAGTAGTTAACACAGGATCCAACATTCACAATAGGTGATGTCACAGCTCACCTCCTCCTCCTGTACAATGACTGATAACACCTCTATATACAGTAGATAACACAGGATCCACCATTCACAATAGGTGATGTCACAGCAAACCTCCTCCTCCAGTACAATAACTGATAACACCTCTATATACAGCAGATAACATAGGATCCATCTTTCACAATAGGTGATGTCACAGCTCATCTCCTCCTCCTGTACAATGACTGATAACACCTCTATGTACAGCAGATAACACAGGATCCACCATTCACAATAGGTGATGTCACAGCTCACCTGCTCCTCCTGTACGATGACTGATAACACCTCTGTATACAGTAGATAACACAGGATCCACCATTCACAATAGGTGATATCACAGCTCACCTCCTCCTCTGTACAATGACTGATAACACCTCTATATACAGTAGATAACACAGGATCCACTATTCACAATAGGTAATGTCACAGCTCACCTCCTCCTCATGTACAATGGCTGATAACACCTCTATATACAGTAGAGAATACAGGATCCACCATTCACAATAAGTGATGTCACAGCTCACCTCCTCCTCCTGTACAATGACTGATAACACCTCTATATACAGTAGATAACACAGGATCCACCATTCACAATAGGAGATGTCACAGCTCACCTCCTCCTCCTGTACAATGACTGATAACACCTCTATATACAGCAAATAACACAGGATCCACCATTCACAATAAGTGATGTCACAGCTCACCTCCTCCTCCTGTACAATAACTGATAACAGCTCAATATACAGCAGATAACACAGGATCCATCATTCACAATAGGTGATGTCACAGCTCACCTCCTCCTTCTGTACAATGACTGATAACACCTCTATATACAGTAGATAACACAGGATCCACCATTCACAATAGGAGATGTCATAGCTCACCTCCTCCTCCTGTACAATGACTGATAACACCTCTATATACAGTAGTTAACACAGGATCCACCATTCACAATAGGTGATGTCACAGCTCACCTCCTCCTCCAGTACAATAACTGATAACACCTCTATATACAGCAGATAACACAGGATCCATCATTCACAATAGGTGATGTCACAGCTCACCTCCTCCTCCTGTACAATGACTGATAACACCTCTATGTACAGCAGATAACACAGGATCCACCATTCACAATAGGTGATGTCACAGCTCACCTGCTCCTCCTGTACAATGACTGATATCACCTCTGTATACAGTAGATAACACAGGATCCACCATTCACAATAGGTGATATCACAGCTCACCTCCTCCTCTGTACAATGACTGATAACACCTCTATATACAGTAGATAACACAGGATCCACTATTCACAATAGGTAATGTCACAGCTCACCTCCTCCTCATGTACAATGGCTGATAACACCTCTACATACAGTAGATAACACAGGATCCACCATTCACAATAGGAGATGTCACAGCTCACCTCCTCCTCCTGTACAATGACTGATAACACCTCTATATACAGCAAATAACACAGTATCCACCATTCACAATAGGTGAAGTCACAGCTCTCCTCCTCCTCCTGTACAATAACTGATAACACCTCTATATACAGCAGATAACACAGGATACATCATTCACAATAGGTGATGTCACAGCTCACCTCCTCCTTCTGTACAATGACTGATAACACCTCTATATACAGCAGATAACACAGGATCCATCATTCACAATAGGAGATGTCACAGCTCACCTCCTGCTCCTGTACAATGACTGATAACACCTCTATATACAGCAGATAGCACAGGATCCATCATTCACAATAGGTGATGTCACAGCTCACCTCCTCCTCCTGTACAATGACTGATAACACCTCTATGTACAGCAGATAACACAGGATCCACCATTCACAATAGGTGATGTCATAGCTCACCTCCTCCTTCTGTACAATGGCTGATAACACCTCTATATACAGTAGATAACACAGGATCCACCATTCACAATAGGAGATGTCATAGCTCACCTCCTCCTCCTGTACAATGACTGATAACACCTCTATATACAGTAGTTAACACAGGATCCACCATTCACAATAGGTGATGTCACAGCTCACCTCCTCCTCCAGTACAATAACTGATAACACCTCTATATACAGCAGATAACACAGGATCCAGCATTCACAATAGGTGATGTCACAGCTCACCTCCTCCTCATGTACAATGGCTGATAACACCTCTACATACAGTAGATAACACAGGATCCACCATTCACAATAGGAGATGTCACAGCTCACCTCCTCCTCCTGTACAATGACTGATAACACCTCTATATACAGCAAATAACACAGTATCCACCATTCACAATAGGTGAAGTCACAGCTCACCTCCTCCTCCTGTACAATAACTGATAACACCTCTATATACAGCAGATAACACAGGATACATCATTCACAATAGGTAATGTCACAGCTCACCTCATCCTCATGTACAATGGCTGATAACACCTCTACATACAGTAGATAACACAGGATCCACCATTCACAATAGGAGATGTCACAGCTCACCTCCTCCTCCTGTACAATGACTGATAACACCTCTATATACAGCAAATAACACAGTATCCACCATTCACAATAGGTGATGTCACAGCTCACCTCCTCCTCCTGTACAATAACTGATAACAGCTCAATATACAGCAGATAACACAGGATCCATCATTCACAATAGGTGATGTCACAGCTCACCTCCTCCTTCTGTACAATGACTGATAACACCTCTATATACAGTAGATAACACAGGATCCACCATTCACAATAGGAGATGTCATAGCTCACCTCCTCCTCCTGTACAATGACTGATAACACCTCTATATACAGTAGTTAACACAGGATCCACCATTCACAATAGGTGATGTCACAGCTCACCTCCTCCTCCAGTACAATAACTGATAACACCTCTATATACAGCAGATAACACAGGATCCATCATTCACAATAGGTGATGTCACAGCTCACCTCCTCCTCCTGTACAATGACTGATAACACCTCTATGTACAGCAGATAACACAGGATCCACCATTCACAATAGGTGATGTCACAGCTCACCTGCTCCTCCTGTACAATGACTGATATCACCTCTGTATACAGTAGATAACACAGGATCCACCATTCACAATAGGTGATATCACAGCTCACCTCCTCCTCTGTACAATGACTGATAACACCTCTATATACAGTAGATAACACAGGATCCACTATTCACAATAGGTAATGTCACAGCTCACCTCCTCCTCATGTACAATGGCTGATAACACCTCTACATACAGTAGATAACACAGGATCCACCATTCACAATAGGAGATGTCACAGCTCACCTCCTCCTCCTGTACAATGACTGATAACACCTCTATATACAGCAAATAACACAGTATCCACCATTCACAATAGGTGAAGTCACAGCTCTCCTCCTCCTCCTGTACAATAACTGATAACACCTCTATATACAGCAGATAACACAGGATACATCATTCACAATAGGTGATGTCACAGCTCACCTCCTCCTTCTGTACAATGACTGATAACACCTCTATATACAGCAGATAACACAGGATCCATCATTCACAATAGGAGATGTCACAGCTCACCTCCTGCTCCTGTACAATGACTGATAACACCTCTATATACAGCAGATAGCACAGGATCCATCATTCACAATAGGTGATGTCACAGCTCACCTCCTCCTCCTGTACAATGACTGATAACACCTCTATGTACAGCAGATAACACAGGATCCACCATTCACAATAGGTGATGTCATAGCTCACCTCCTCCTTCTGTACAATGGCTGATAACACCTCTATATACAGTAGATAACACAGGATCCACCATTCACAATAGGAGATGTCATAGCTCACCTCCTCCTCCTGTACAATGACTGATAACACCTCTATATACAGTAGTTAACACAGGATCCACCATTCACAATAGGTGATGTCACAGCTCACCTCCTCCTCCAGTACAATAACTGATAACACCTCTATATACAGCAGATAACACAGGATCCAGCATTCACAATAGGTGATGTCACAGCTCACCTCCTCCTCATGTACAATGGCTGATAACACCTCTACATACAGTAGATAACACAGGATCCACCATTCACAATAGGAGATGTCACAGCTCACCTCCTCCTCCTGTACAATGACTGATAACACCTCTATATACAGCAAATAACACAGTATCCACCATTCACAATAGGTGAAGTCACAGCTCACCTCCTCCTCCTGTACAATAACTGATAACACCTCTATATACAGCAGATAACACAGGATACATCATTCACAATAGGTAATGTCACAGCTCACCTCCTCCTCATGTACAATGGCTGATAACACCTCTACATACAGTAGATAACACAGGATCCACCATTCACAATAGGAGATGTCACAGCTCACCTCCTCCTCCTGTACAATGACTGATAACACCTCTATATACAGCAAATAACACAGTATCCACCATTCACAATAGGTGAAGTCACAGCTCACCTCCTCCTCCTGTACAATAACTGATAACACCTCTATATACAGCAGATAACACAGGATACATCATTCACAATAGGTGATGTCACAGCTCACCTCCTCCTTCTGTACAATGACTGATAACACCTCTATATACAGCAGATAACACAGGATCCATCATTCACAATAGGTGATGTCACAGCTCACCTCCTCCTCCTGTACAATGACTGATAACACCTCTATATACAGTAGATAACACAGGATCCACCATTCACAAAAGGTGATGTCACAACTCACCTCCTCCTCCTGTACAATGACTGATAACACCTCTATATACAGCAGATAACACAGAATCCATCATTCACAATAGGTGATGTCACAGCTCACCTCCTCCTCCTGTACAATGACTGATAACACCTCTATATACAGCAGATAACACAGGATCCATCATTCACAATAGGGGATGTCACAGCTCACCTCCTCCCCCTGTACAATGACTGATAACACCTCTATATACAGTAGATAACACAGGATCCACCATTTACAATAGGTGATGTCAAAGCTCACCTCCTACTCCTGTATAATGACTGATATCACCTCTATATACAGTAGATAACACAGGATACACCATTCACAATAGGAGATGTCACAGCTCACCTCCTCCTGTACAATGACTGATAACACCTCTATATACAGTAGATAACACAGGATCCACCATTTACAATAGGTGATGTCAAAGCTCACCTCCTACTCCTGTATAATGACTGACATCACCTCTATATACAGTAGATAACACAGGATACACCATTCACAATAGGAGATGTCACAGCTCACCTCCTCCTCCTGTACAATGACTGATAACACCTCTATATACAGCAAATAACACAGTATCCACCATTCACAATAGGTGAAGTCACAGCTCACCTCCTCCTCCTGTACAATAACTGATAACACCTCTATATACAGCAGATAACACAGGATACATCATTCACAATAGGTGATGTCACAGCTCACCTCCTCCTTCTGTACAATGACTGATAACACCTCTATATACAGCAGATAACACAGGATCCATCATTCACAATAGGTGATGTCACAGCTCACCTCCTCCTCCTGTACAATGACTGATAACACCTCTATATACAGTAGATAACACAGGATCCACCATTCACAAAAGGTGATGTCACAACTCACCTCCTCCTCCTGTACAATGACTGATAACACCTCCATATACAGTAGATAACACAGGATCCACCATTTACAATAGGTGATGTCAAAGCTCACCTCCTACTCCTGTATAATGACTGATATCACCTCTATATACAGTAGATAACACAGGATACACCATTCACAATAGGGGATGTCACAGCTCACCTCCTCCCCCTGTACAATGACTGATAACACCTCCATATACAGTAGATAACACAGGATCCACCATTTACAATAGGTGATGTCAAAGCTCACCTCCTACTCCTGTATAATGACTGATATCACCTCTATATACAGTAGATAACACAGGATACACCATTCACAATAGGAGATGTCACAGCTCACCTCCTCCTGTACAATGACTGATAACACCTCTATATACAGTAGTTAACACAGGATCCAACATTCACAATAGTTGATGTCACAGCTCACCTCCTCCTCCTGTACGATGACTGATAACACCTCTATATACAGTAGATAACACAGGATCCACCATTCACAATAGGAGATGTCACAGCTCACCTCCTCCTCCTGTACAATGACTGATAACACCTCTATATACAGTAGATTACACAGGATCCACCATTCACAATAGATGATGTCACAGCTCACCTCCTCCTCCTGTACAATGACTGACAATACCTCTATATACAGTAGATAACACAGGATCCACCATTCACAATAGATGTCACAGCTCTCCTCCTCCTCCTGTACAATGACTGATAACACCTCTACATACAGTAGAGAATACAGGATCCACCATTCACAATAGGTGATGTCACAGCTCACCTCCTCCTCCTGTACAATGAGTAATAACACCTCTATATACAGTAGATTACACAGGATCCACCATTCACAATAGGTGATGTCACAGATCACCTCCTGCTCCTGTACAATGATTGATAGCACCTCTATATACAGTAGATAACACAGGATCCACCATTCACAATAGGTGATATCACAGCTCACCTCCTCCTCTGTACAATGACTGATAACACCTCTATATACAGTAGATAGCACAGGATCCACCATTCACAATAGGTAATGTCACTGCTTACCTCCTCCTCCTGTACAATGACTGATAACACCTCTATATACAGTAGAGAATACAGGATCCACCATTCACAATAGGAGATGTCACATCTCACCTCCTCCTCCTGTACAATGACTGATAATACCTCTATATACAGTAGATAACACAGGATCCACCATTCATAATAGGTGATGTCACAGCTCACCTCCTCCTGTACAATGACTGGTAACACTTCTATATACAATAGATAACACAGGGTCCACCATTCAAAATAGGTGATGTCACAGCTCACCTCCTCCTCCTGTACAATAACAGATAACACCTCTATATACAGTAGATAACACAGGATCCACCATTCACAATAGGTGATGTCACAGCTCACATCCTCCTCCTGTACAATGACTGGTAACACCTGTATATACTGTAGATAACACAGGATCCACCCTTCACAATAGGTGATGTCACAGCTCACCTCCTCCTCCTGTACAATGACTGATAACACCTCTATATACAGTAGATAACACAGGATCCAGCATTCACAATAGGTGATATCACAGCTCACCTCCTCCTCTGTACAATGACTGATAACACCTCTATATACAGTAGATAACACAGGATCCACTATTCACAATAGGTAATGTCACAGCTCACCTCCTCCTCATGTACAATGGCTGATAACACCTTTATATACTGTAGAGAATACAGGATCCACCATTCACAATAAGTGATGTCACAGCTCACCTCCTCCTCCTGTACAATGACTGATAACACCTCTATATGCAGTAGATAACACAGGATCCACCATTCACAATAGGAGATGTCACATCTCACCTCCTCCTTCTGTACAATGACTGGTAACACCTCTATATACAGTAGATAACACAGGGTCCACCATTCACAATAGGTGATGTCACAGCTCACCTCCTCCTCCTGTACAATGACAGATAACACCTCTATATACAGTAGATAACACAGGATCCACCATTCACAATAGGTGATATCACAGCTCACCTCCTCCTCCTGTACTATGACTGATAACACCTGTATATACTGTAGATAACACAGGATCCACCAGTCACAATAGGTGATGTCACAGCGACCTCCTCCTCCTGTACAGTGAGTGATAACACCTCTATATACAATAGATAACACAGGATCCACCATTCACAATAGGTGATGTCACAGCTCACTTCCTCCTCCTCCTGTACAATGACTGATAACACCTCTATATACAGTAGATAACACGGGATCCACCATTCACAATAGGTGATATCACAGCTCACCTCCTCCTCCTGTACAATGACTGATAACACCTCTATATACAGTAGATAACACAGGACCCACCATTCACAATAGGTGATGTCACAGCTCACCTCCTCACTTCCCTTCAAATTGACCCATTGGCTAGATTGTATACAAGTAAAGAAAATGAATGTGATCCAATCTATTGCTGCTGATCCCCTTGTGACTAAAAGTAAGTCGACATATTATCTATTCAGTGGGTATGTGAGAAATGTCTACAGTCGGGAAATCCTTTTATCACCTTACAGACATAGGAAGTAATATTATGTCCTATGTGAAGTGTGTGTGTGTGTGGAGAGGGCTTGGCTGTGTTATACAGCCAGCACCCCTGCTAACAGAATTAACTAGAGCTTGCTCTGATTGCTTCTCAAACCCCTAAATGCTGAATAGTTATCTAGCTACATGCACTCCACTGTACTGTGGCACAATGTGTTTGACTCAACATGTGACACAATGCAAAACAAAACGCCAAATTTATGGATCTCTTTTTTGGCACAAAGCAATCCAACTAATAGGTAGCCTAAAATTAAATATTGAACAGCATGAAGCACCGTGATTAACTTTGTGCATTATGATACTGCACAAAGATTGCGCTGTCTAAAAATTATGCAGTCTAAAAATTATGCAGTCTAAAAATTATGCTGTCTAAAAATTATGCTGTCTAAAAATTATGCTGTCTAAATATTTGTGTTGTCTAAAAATTAGGCAGTTTTGATAATTATGCCCTATTGTTCTTACTCCAAAACTGTAACAACAGCTCGCCACACAAAAGACAAGCCCCACACAGCTCTGTCGATGAAGAAGTAAAACTTTTATGTGTGTCAAAAAATGGCGGCCTAAACCATACTTTTTTTTTTTTTTTTTCACAAATTTCGGTATTAATTGAGGGCTTAAATAAAACAAAGACATGTCAACTTTCAAAGCAAAAATCATTTAAAAAACGCTTAACATATGTACGGCAAGTTGTGACTTTGTAGGTTGTTTATGTATCTTTAGCATTTTTTAAGCACTTATTCAGAAGGATTCATAAGACATAACCGCGGATGCCATAGGTGGAATCAAGCATATTGCGCTTGATTCCACCCGACCATCAACAAATCAAAGGTGTCACCGCTAAATTAATTGGGACATGGTGGTTGGGAAAATGTACAGGTTTCGCACCGGAGCTCAGGAGCTTCACGTTCTATCTCTGGGAATAACCATAGCAGGAGAAGTTGGTTGCATTCGGTTCCAATAACATTTGTATACAGTGTTCAGTACCACCATTGGCATGCAAAAAAAACCAAACCGACAAAGCTAAATTACATAAAGGTCACCGTGCTCCGCGAAATGCAAATATTACATCCTCACGGCATCGCATTACTGTGTAAATCAGAATCCGCCCAACGCAAGCACGGCAGATATCTACAGGAGCTTAACTCCCCCTAGACCCCAGATTTGCATGTTTCTATTTGAAAAAAAAGTATTGAACTCATATCCATAAGGGAATTTTTACATTTTTACAGTGAAAAATGAAAAAAAAAAAACTGCAGCAGAACACTATATAAATGAATATAAATGAATCTGCTCAATAAAAACACAAAACAAAATAAAAAAAGGTCTCATGTAAATGTACTCTAAGTCATCCAAAACACAAAAAACAAAGAAAAAAAAAAGTATCATATAAATATAATATAAATATACCGTCCGTAACACAACAAAGACTAAAAAATCTGCAAGTAAAGTCTCCTGCAAATATACGATAGCACAAATAACTGGGCCGATGAAAAGGCATGCTAAAATCGTTATAATTCAACAAAAACAACAAAAAATTAGGGGCAACTATACCCTAACATAAGAAAAAAAGACAAAAACTCGTCAAAAAACTTTGCATGGTTATGAGCATACCATGACTTTTAGGTTATGCCCATGTTGACCTTTATGTGAGTTTTTGATGTGGTAGACTTTTTTGCACCATTTCTGCCCCCCATTAGGTAAAATGGGTTACTTGCATTTTTTTCGAAAAGCTGCAACATCAAAAACTCATCATGGGAATGTAGCCTTAAACTCCGGCAAATCTTTTAAGTTTTCAAACAGAGGACATTTCAGGAAACTCTGGATGGTTTTTTATCTTTTTTTTGGCTGTTTCCAGAGCACTTTTCTGACAGTTTTAGCCACTGGTGGGTTTTTTTGGAGGGTTTTCATGATTTATGTGAAGTCTGTTTTACCGTCAATTTCTGGTTGTTGTTGTTTTTCTCACTCCATTGAATAATGGAGAAATCTCAGGCGTTTTTTTTAAGCAAAAACAAAGGCGAAAGATTCCAAAAAGGGTCTGTGTTTGAGATTCCCCATTGTGTTGTTAAGTACAAAGCGGAAAATGACGAGAACATTGACTCGTGTGAAATTCTACTATGGCCGGGTTATCGCCAGCGTATGCTCTCTTGGGCCGATTGGTAATGACACTTCGCTCTGTCGGAGTCTGATCCGAGCGCCACCTTAGTGTGATCCGATTCTCTCACATGACAGAATCACAGACCGGTGCGATGAAAATAGAGAATTTAATTTCTCCATATTCTCCACGGTCTGTGTCCGCAGTAATGGCATCCGAGCGCAGGCCAATGTTTCACACGCACCCAGTATGCTGTCAGTGTATTGTCATGACGAATCAGCATGAGGAAATAATCACAGATCTGCACTGCCCCATAGTATAACACTGGGCCGAGGGCTATCTGATTTTTAATCGAATTGTACTTGTCAGCACCCGGGAAACAGTGTGAATTGTACCACTGCTTCCCAGGCGCCAGTACGTGTCACACTGATGACACAGATGTCATCCGTGTGTCATCCGTGTGCGGGACATTTTGCGGCCTGTGCTGCTGTTAAGAAACGGATATGTCAGCATATTTTGCTCACGGACACACGGCCTGTGGAAACACACTGACGTGCACAGACCCTTTCACTTGGATGGGTCAACGTGTGTAAGTGTCTCCGGTACGTGTGAAAACTGTCACTACACGTACCTGAGACACGGACACCTGAGAGAGTCCTTAAACATGTACAGCACACAGATAGCACACACATGACACAAAGATGCCATCCGTGTGCTTTACGTGTTTTACATGGACCCATAGATTTGTATTGGCCCCAGTCATCCGCGCTGCTGGCAAAGAACGGACATGTCTCTTGTGGTTTGCAGGGATACACGGACATGTGAGCAGCATTGTAGATTCTAATGGGACATGTGGCATCAATGAAAAAAACAGATGCAAACATGGACATGTGAAGGGGGCCTAAAAAAGATAATGCGTACACACATGTACCCAACAAAAAAAACAAAGTAATACTATGTTGTCAGTGAGCCCCAAAGTCTGAGCCCACACAGCCATATACCTCCCCATAGCTCAATCCATCCATCCTATTACTCACGGAGTCGGAGGGCTACTAAACTATCACCTCCACACCTGTCATCCCCGTCCTCCAGTTCCGTCCCACAGGAGTCCTATCCCTTTTTGAATTACCCAGGCGCTGCCATCTGGACAGAAATTTTTTCAATTTTTTTTAACTGAAAATCTGTCAATTGTCTTCAGTTTGTGGGTTGACGGCATTTGAACCGACTTGGCCATGACACCTGCCTCGCTTATAACCGTAATTATGCTTCTTGTCATCTCAATTGTCTTCAGTTTGTGGGTTGACGGCATTTGAACCGACTTGGCCATGACACCTGCCTCGCTTATAATTATGCTTCTTGTCATCTCAAGAGGGTCAGAAGAGTAAGGCTTGTGCGGAATTATTGAGTTTAACAAAATTCATAGGTGATAAAAAAAAAAAACCTCACCTTAATTTTGGTTGTGACAGTTCAAGAGAAAAAAAATTAGAAATCGATTAATGGAAAAAATCATGAAGAATACTAGAAAAGACGACAGGACCTCCGGGAGATATTCTTTCCTTTCGGTGACCAGAAGTCAACGTCAACCTGACAGCTTCTCACTAGAAATACTGTACTTTCAAAGATCAAAAAGTTTTGACGGATCATTAAGTGGCGAGGTCAAGTTCATGGGGTCATGCTGAGAAGATGATGAGCGCTCGGGGCACACGTGGCCATCGCTCCACTGACGTTAATTGGAATTTTAAATACTTCGGCCCCGATTCATCTTTTGCGATTTTATTTTAGGTCACTTTCCCTTTTTTTTTGTCCTGCGATATTCGGTGATGTTTTTTTACTTCAAATTCTTCAAGATGTTACATGAATTTGGCGCAAAAAAAAAAATCTGTATTTTTGCTTTTAACTAAGTCACAAATGTCCCACGCTGTTATTCAAATGCCAAAATATATAAAAATCTTTACTCCATGCAGGGACTGGGACAGGGACTCTCCCCCACAAAAAAAAAAGTGTACAAAAAAAGCATCATTTGGAGAGAATAAAGTTGCTTTCCTGAATTTATTTAAAACATCTGGAAAAGAAAAGTTGTCGAAGAAAAATAAGAAAAAAACAAAAAGACTTAAAAAGCAGCATGAAAATTTTAGGAAAAAAAGGAGAAAATTACTGTAGTAAACCGGAGAAACAGGTGAAGAAAGATCAAAAAATTCAGAACTCTGACTTTCACTAACGTCCTAAAGCCCTTTGGCGATGATGATCTGACCTCCATGCAGAATTCTTTTACCATGGTCTGTCATAACATTTGAGAAGTTTTTGAAACCAATGAAAACTTTTACAAACAAGTTTATGAAAACTAGATAAATTCTATACCAACAATATTTTTATTAGAAGGCGCATTACAATTTTCAAGCTTCTCCCCATCCGCCACACCAGTGACTACTGTGCATCTATACAGGCTGTCAATTAATGGGGAGTATACTGTTCCCCTTTTGATTACAAGGTATTTGGTTTTTGGGATTAGTGGTGGTGCAGCTCAGTGGTCACAATTAGTGATGAGCGAACGTGCTGGGATATGGTGTTATGTGAGCATGCTCGGATGTCTTTGGCCTGTTCAAAAAAATATGTTTGAGTCCTCGCGGCTGCATGTCTCGCGGCTGTTCGACAGCTGCAACACATGTAGGGATTGTCTGTTTGTTGGGCAATTCCTGCATGTGTTGCGCCTGTCGAACAGTCACAAGACATGCAGCCGCAGGGACTCGGGCAAATTTTTGGAGCACGACGAAGGCACTCTGTTAGGACACAAGCATGCTCAGATAACACCTTATCCCAGCACGTTTGCTTATCATTAGTTCCAGTTGCATTGCCTCTACTTAAATGGTAGTCCGAGAGTAGAAAAAAATGGCAGCCGCGGGGACTCAAACATATTTTTCGAGTACTCCAAAGTCACTCAGTCAGCACACCAGCATGCTCACATATCACCTTATCCCAGCATGTTCGCTCATCACTAGTGAGCAAGCCTATCCTTCACATGGTTTCTGCTTGGAAGCCGCCATTGTCTTATATTTTATATTTTTTTAAAAAGCCACAAAAAACAGTGCAATGGACGTCAAAGAAGACGCTACACACAGCCAACGTTTTCCTGATGCGTCTCCTGCTACAAAAAGGATGCGGGGACTCAGGTATCTAAAAGATGCTGTCTGCACATACCCATAGAAATATATGGCTAGTGATTTTAAAAATAGCGCCATACCTGTCCACAGGTTGTGGGAGGTATTGCAGCTTAAGCCCTGTCAGTTTATTAGAGCTGGGGTGCAATAACAGACACAACCCATGGACTAGAGCGGTGCAGATTCTGGACGTCAGACGCTTGCTCTCACGATGAAATACCCTTCCACCTAATGGAGACCCAGGTAGAAAAATAGCAACTTTTGCAGGTATACGTTAAAAAAATAAGACAAATTTTTTTATCGCAGCATCTCCTGCTTTGTTTTCCTCCTCACCTGTTGCAGTGCAGAGTCCCAGCGGAGCTCCAGTAATTGGAGTCTAATTAATGCCTTTCAGCTTCTCAGTTGGAAGATGAGAAAATGTTTGCCCCAGGGACTGCGGCTACGCTTGACTGCACTGGAATAGTCCTAACTCTTTCTTTTCATGGGATCTATTTCATTATTTTCCCATTATCTGTGACGATTAATTTGTCCCTAATAGACTCAACTGGCCGGCCCGGCCGGCGGTGACTGGCAGCACTTGGCTAAGACCAGGATACACTTATTGCTATGGTGACACTTGCAGAATATTTGGAGGATTTACTTTATGAGCAATGAAAAGTGGAGAGTGGAGGAATTTGTTCTTCATGAGGATAAATAAAATAGGCCTATCAAATCCTGGCTGCTTTTATGGCTTAATTTACCGCGCGTGTCCCCTAATCCATAATCATCACTTCTAGAATAATCGTGGTCTAGGAAGCAAAGTAAAGAGCTACTCCGGCTCCGGATTTCTCGATGGGCTAGTTTAAATTGATACAGGAATATTGCCATTTCCAGAGTGTTTTGCTTTGCAATTTTATATGTTTTATTGGTTGCTCCTTCTTCAGAGTGTACAGTTTCCTAACAAACCACAAAGCATGACGTGAATAAGCAAACTACTGCCAGCACTCCAGTGTGGAGATATATGAGATCTTCACACTCTTTTTGTGCTCCAGATAGTGATAAGCAAACATGCTCAGATAAGAATGACCAAGTATGAGATTGACAAGGCTACAGTTATTTGGATTCATAACTGGCTCAGTGATCGTACTCAAATATTGGTGATAAATGGCTGCACATCCAATTGGAAGAGTGTTTCAAGTGGGGTACCACAAAGCTCTGTCCTGTCCCCAATATTGTTCAACATTTTTATAAATTATCTAGCTTCGAGGGATAGCTAACACTAGAGAAGACAGAGAAAGGATTCAGAAGGATCTAAATAAGCTTGAACAATGGGCGGCGACTAATAAGAATGGTATTTAACAGGGAGAGATGCAAGATTCTACATCTGTGCAAGAAAAACGAAAATTCCATCTACAGAATGGGAGGAATAGAACTAAGTAGCAGCACGTGTGAAAAAGACTTGGGTATACTAATAAATCACAGACTGTACATGAGTCAACAGTGTGATGCAGCAGCAAAAAAAGGCAAACACAGTTCTAGGATGTATTAAGGGAAGGATAGTGTCTATATCATGTGAAGTAATTATCCCCCTCTACTCCTCCTTGGTCAGTCCTCATCTGGAATACTGTGTCCAGTTCTGGGCACCACATTTTAAAAAAGACATAAAAAAATATAACAAGTGCAGAGAAGAGCTTCCAGGATGGAGAGCGGTTTGCAAAGTATGTCCTACGAGGAACGGTTTAGCTTGCAAAAAAGAAGGCTAAGAGGAGACTTTATAGCTGTCTACAAATATCTGAAGGGCTGTCACGGTGTAGAGGGATCATAATTATTCTCATTTGCACAAGGAAACACGATACGCAATGGAATGAAACTGAAAGGGAGAAGATACAGGTTAGATATTAGAAAAAACTTTTTGACAGTGAGGGTGATCAATGAGTGGAACTGGCAGCCACGAGAGGTGGTGAGTTCTCCTTCAATGGAAGTCTTCAATCAGAAGCTGGACAGACATCTGTCTGAAATGATATAGTGAATCCTGCATTGAGCAGGGGGTTGGACATGATGACCCTGGAGGTCCATTTCAGCTCTAACATTCTATGATTCTATCATTCTACGATGTTATCCGAGCATGCTCATGTGCTAATCGAGTGCCTTTGGCGTGTTCAAAAAATATGTTCGAGTCTCCGCTCCTGCATGTCTTGCGGCTGTTCGAAAGCAGCAACACATGCAGGGATTGCCTAACAGCCGCAAAACATGCAGGAGCGGGGACTAGAACATATTTTTTGAGCACGCCAAGGTCATTTAATCATCTATGACAGCTTTGAGGAATGTAAGGGGTAGATTGAGTCTCCTTAAACAGACCAGGTGATTGAGGAGTCTTATTGGCATTTCCACAGGAAATTGATGCAAAGAGACCTTTCCTGCATAGAAAGGAAACTTTCAAGTACCACCTAGCTGTACAAGCTATCCTGAGTGCCCAATTCTGTACCTGCCCTCAACTGCAGGTTAGTGACTAGATATTTCCATCCATGCGTGAGTTAATTTTCAAGTTGTATCCAAAGAGCATTTCAAAAGGACTCCATATTCAGGAGGTCTTAGCCAGTTTTCCACCACACCATCCAAAACTATATCAATGGCATCTTATTCAACCGGTCAAACCCTGATGAGGGGCAAATACCACGAAACAGCTGTCTGGCAGGCACTATTGGTTGACAGCTCCGACAAGAAGTCCAACGAGCAGCAAGAGTTAATGAGCCGCCTATATGCAGCCAGCTGGAGACAACCGCTCAGGTGCGGAGGGCACCTTCCATCTTATATTTCATCATCTCACAGATTTCCTTCTGTAATTTGTTTTGATGGTTCTCCCGTCCCTGGATACCTTATCTCAAAGGAATGAAGTGTTTTCAGTGAGTTCAGCTCATCTGTACCGAAAGAAATATTCTATGGCTAATTTATACGTGAAATCCTACTTCGCGAAATCCACATCACGGCTGTAATGGTTTTTTGCTTCCGGTCATAGGATATACATTATATCTTGGATATTGCGTTCCTATGTTAGTTACAAGGTGGAGATACCTCCTGACTGTCAGCTATTCCCTTAATGTCAAAAGTCTGAAAATAGCAGCGAGTGAAAGAAAATTAAAAAAAAAAAAGAAATGATGCTCACCTTCTCAATCCCCAGCGCAGAAAGCTGGAAGCGTTGTAACCAGAATGGCGTAGAGCCGGTATGAAGAGTATGACTTTGAAATTTTATTAGCATTTTAGGCTTTTTTAAGAATTTTTTTTTCATGGCTGGACAGAAATGAGTGCCCTGCAGATGAAATGCGTCATTACACAATAATGGACTGCAGGGTCGTGTATAATAATAATCTTTATTTTTTTATATAACGCTAACATATTCCGCAGCGCTTTACAGTTTTGCACACATTATCATCACTGTCCCCGATGGGGCTCACAATCTAGAATCCCTATCAGTATGTCTTTGGAATGTGGGAGGAAACCGGAGTGCCCGGAGGAAACCCACGCAAAAACGGAGAGAACATACAAACTCTTTGCAGATGTCATCCTTGATGGGATTAGAACCCAGGACCCCAGCGCTGCAAGGCTGCAGTGCTAACCACTGAGCCACCGTGCTGCCCGTGTATATCCTCACCCCCTTATGCCTGAGAATGATGTTATAATATAGAACTCCAGAGCCCCCTTAAAGGTGAAATTGACACTTTTGTATGTAGACTAACTAAGATTTTGCAGATCAATCCCAAATGAAATGAGAATGGCTAAGCTGTAATACCAGTCAGAGCCCATAGACATGAGTGGCGCTGTTTTCTTATTTACGTACAGTTGCTTTAAGCTCAGTAGTCTGTGCGAACTATATCTAAGCAGAAGAATCTTATTTCACAGTCTCTATCATTTATTTTATTCTTATATTGAATAAAACTGGTTTCACACGATTCAGGACTGACCACTGTGCACTTTTCTTTAGATTAGACATGGGGAGCTCTTCACGAGGTTCAAAGTGAGCTTGGCATCAAGATTAAAGCTGAGCAAAGAGATACGACACTGATCAGATGGCTACGTTGGGGCTCCTTGGCGGCCGGACCAGGGCAATGCAAACTTCCTTGACCAGCACTCAACTGCCGGCATCCTGGGCTTCTCTTGTGATTACCGGGCCTCCGTAGCATCAGGACTTTGCATATGGCCTACTCACCATGTGACACCATGATGTTGTAGGGACCTAACAGGTGACGACGATGCCGGCATTCAAGTGTCAGTCAAGGAAGTTCACACTGCCCTGCCACGGAAATCCAATGTGGATGCCAAACGAGGGTCCTCCAAGTCCTTTTGATCATCTTTAATTAGGATGTTACTTAGATATTTTGGGGGGATGTTATTGATGTTGTTATGGGTAGGCTTTTTTTTCTATCATATGGCTAGTGAGGTAGGCAAAGAAGTTCAGTACTAGGCGCCTTTCCCCCAGTTTCATACCAGCCATGTACTCTGCCAGGTAAAAAGCTAAATTGGGCCATGCATGCCATCATTTGAAACACAACACAGAGTTGTTATGGGGGCTGTGAGTTAGATGTAGACGCTGAATGGTCTACCCCTACCTAGCGTCTTCCTCCCTTTCTAAGGGTGGTCCTATCTTCCCAGCCTCGGCATCCCTTGTGACCAGAAATATCAGCACATTTAGCTAGCAAATAAGTAGAAAGATGCCTTTGTACTGGTTAGCCAAGTCTTCTGACATTTTGGCCATCTTTATTTGTGACTGTGTGTTAACACTAAGACCCCATTTGACCCTCACGTTAAGTCCACTCCATGCCTGGCATAAGTCTTCAATGATTTGCCCGTACTTAATGGGCCTTTGGTCTGCCGTTGATGGGGTAAATATAATATGATGACATCATCTAACTTCTCCTATCTTCTTGTTTTATTGATTTCTAACCTTTACTACAGTCAATTACACACATCTTAAACCAGTTTTCAATCTTTTTTGTCTTAATGTCAACCATACCGTGCACTCCCAGGATAATTGTGATATACTGTTTACATAGTGCAGTCTGAACGGCAATCGGCCTTTATGGTGCAGGGATTTATGGTTTGTTCTTCTCATGCACGGCCCATCCCATAAAGGTAAAGTCATAGGAAGTAAAGTATTTTGTGTGGGTGAGACATGTAGGACACAGATCATGTGCCGATCTGAGTAATGCCGAGTCACACATAGCCTTCTGCACCAATACGTCACTTTTCTATGGAGTACAGGACTGATTTTTTTTTTCCCTATGAAATAAAATAAACTATATTTGAAGCAGCTCCATGGGACACAATGAAAGAAATCTGAGCCGCTATTTTTCACATAAAATCTGATAAATGAGAACTTGCATGCTTTACTGAGTGAAGGGTTTTCTATACGCTAAGTAGCTGTCTGCTAAAATCTACTGAATTTGATAAAAGTGGACAATCATGTAATGTGTGTGGCAAAATTGCCAAAATTTGGGGCATTAAATTCCCTACCAAACCCTTGATCCTTCTAGGAATTCCCCCACCCCAGAATGGCCACTTTGGGGATTGTTTACACAAGCCCTGTCCCCTTTCGGCCAAGGTGTCCAGAGAAATCCACTCTGGTTGCAAAGTATGGAGTCTTGGTCTCCTGACTCTCCTCAAACAATAGAATGAGAAAAAGAAGGGTCAGGCTTAATTTCAACATGATCGATCTTTTTGTCCACAACTGGAATAAGTGGAGGTCTCTGGCAGAAGCTTTCTTCCCGAATGAGCATTTCTGTCCTGAGCTTCCTAAGGTTAAGGGCCACCTGATTTTCACGGAGAATCTACTGAATATAAAATATACTTGCCAACGTTTATTGTGGAACTTCCGGTAAGACTTATTAGTGCCGGCCAATTATACCCCAGGCAGTGCCCCCTTTATTCTTTTCCTGTTTCTCGATCCTAAATTAGCAAATTGGGGGCTCCTTCAGACAACGGACCAACCAGAAGCTGCAGCAGCGCTGGGAGAGTTGGCAACTCTCCCCAAGAGTCGAGAAGGTCCTCCTATTTTCTATGAGCTTCCTGGACGTTCCAAGAAACAAAGACATGAATATCCTTAATGAGGCTCACGGATAGATGGACTTGGCTTTGGTATTGATGAAGGGGGGCTATTTTTTATTTTTCTGGGCACTTTTCATTGCTTAGGAGTACTGGTGCCTCCAGCCATCAGGCATTCTCGAAACAGTTCAGCTTCTTGCACACTATTTTGTTGTGCTTTTTCAATGCCAGCACTGGTGAAAATTAAGGGGTCATCTTAGCGCTTGATGACTGGTACCAGTAATCAGGAAGAACCACCATCTTAACGACCCTGATCTGTATGAAGAAACATACAGCTTGCGCCTTTTGAGGTCTTCTTTGTGGATTTTGAAGTGTGTTAATTATCATTATCCCTTTGTAGAAGCCATCCTCTTTTCAACTTCAGCTTTTTAACAGATGGTATTATGTTTGCATCAAGAATTTGTTCAAATTTCATTGAATCCATTCTTCCCTCTACCTGTAAAATGTTCCCAGTGACATTGGCTGCAACACAACCCAAAAGCATGATTGATTCATCCCATGCTTAATGGTTGGTGAGATGTTCTTTTCTTGAAATTATATGCCTTTTTTTCTCCACACATGCCTTTGATCATTGTGGCCAAAGAATTCTGTTTTAACCTCATCAGTACACAGGATTTGTTTCTAAAATGCATCAGGCTTATTTATATGCTCTTTTTCATACTTCTGATGTTGAATTTTATGGTGAAGGACGCAGGAGAGGTTTTCTTCTGATAACTCTTCCATGAAGGCCATATTTGTGCAGGTGTCTCTGAACAGTAGAACAATGTACCACAACTCAAATCTGCTAAATCTTTCTGAAGGTATTTTGCAGTCAAGCAGGGATTCTAATCTGCCTCTCTAGCAATCCTACAAGCAGCTCTCACTGAAATTTTGCTTGGTCTTCTAGACCTTATCTTGACCACCATTGTTCATGTTAGCTGCCATTTTATAATTATGTTTCGAACTGAGGAAAGGACAACTTGAAAACACTTTGCTATCTTCTTATAGCCTTCTCCTGCCTTGTGGGCCTCAACCATTTTCATTTTCAGAGTACTAGGGAGCTGCTTAGAAGAACCCATGGCTGCTCTTCTTTGTCACAAGGTTATAAGTGGCTGGGTTTTTATAAAGCTGGGAAATTTGCATCACCTGGCCTTTCCTAACGATGATGGTAAACCAGCCACAACCCTAACAGGCTAATTAAGGTCTGAAACCTTGGTCAAAGTTATCTGACACGCAAATCTCCAAGGGCGCCAAAACTTTGGCAATTCCCTTTTTGTAATTCTTAAAATGCAAAAAGTTACAATATATTTTCTTTTTTGCCTAAAATACAAAGTAAATTTGTCATGTGTAACTTCAGGCCTTTTAGAGATCATTTAATGTATAATTTGTTTAAATGTTCACAATAGCAGTAATTTTGACCAGGGTGCCAAAACTTTTACATGCCATTATAAGCAAAGCATAATAAATAAATATAGGGTAATTGCATTCCCAGAATTTATTATATAGAGCCCATATTTTTGCAAACAGACTTTAGAGCTTTCTATACTTCGCTTGTAACAGTTTTCAAAACACTCCTGTACTGCTGCCCTCTGTTGACAACAGGTGGAAAAACAGGTATTGTCTCATGGACTTCAGTAGTTTTTCGATAACCTCAGGTTTGGCCCCTGGCAGAACAAAGATTCTGGAGACTTGGAAGGGATGAATCAGGTATATTTAACATTTAAATCGCCAAATATATAAGCTACAGATCATTAAACCACAATATCCTACAATGGTTATTGTCTTTCAGCTTAAAAGAGGACCTATCACTTACAATATACTTGTCATTTTATTCCCTGTTGTAAATGCCGCTGTTCTCCTGAATCCAACGATGTTTTTCTTGTGTTCCTGCCCCTCTCCTTTCCTGAGATATGGCCCCCTCTTCCCAGTATATAAATCTAGTTCTTTTATCCAAGTGGGCGTAGTCCTCAATTATTCTGTGGGCGTCGTCTTGGTGACTTCTCCCAGTTGGATAAAAAGACTAGATTTATGCACAGGAAAGAACGGGCCATATCTCAGGAATGGAAAGGCGCATGAACAAGAGAAGAACAGCGCCGAATTCTGGAGAACAGCGGCATTTTCACCAGGTAAAAAACGTTACATATTTATGGCAACTGACAATTCCTCTTTAAGTCACCCTAGACCACCAGGATTCTATCATTAACCTCTAAACCACCCAAGACCTCTAAAAATATTACCGTTTACCCCTCAGCCACCGCAGACCATAAATTATACTGTCGTTCATCTTTAAGGCACCCTATAGAATGTAGTCATAGCAGCTCACACCTGTTCACACTTGCTTTATGCTGTCTGGAGGAGCTGGTCAGTTTTTTGTTTTTCAAAGGTATAAGATATAAAACACTTAGGAAGGTGACTATATTGGGAAAGGCACTTTTTTGGCATCTTTGCTGTGAAAGCCAACAATCACGGCCCTGTCGACCCATTTTTCGAGTAATTAAATAATGTATCCGGGTCACATGACCTGATAAATAATGATAATGACGCTAGTGTAAGGAGAAGGACCTGACCGGGCGTACCTTTTCCGTAATGGATCCGGAACTGTTGGGGCTGTCACCCATGTTGCACGGGGGAAAGCTTAAAATCCCGGACCGACCTTTGCACTCAGTGACAGGGGGCACGGCTAAGCTTAAAAAGGCACAGCGCGTGGGAAACAGGGCAGACTTGGCGGGAACATGAAACGCGCAGGGGGTCAGTGTGAGTGCTCCGATCTCTGAGCATCGGGATGGAGCAGGCCCAAGCCATAGGGGCCCCAGTTACTCACACAAAGTCTGCCAACAGAGACCCATGAAGTGCCCGCTGACACCAGTGACCGGTAGTAACAGGATCTCCCGCCAGGGCATGGACGCTCGCGTGCTGAGACAGAGAAACCGGGTGACCCGCTGTGAACTGAATCCTGATTCACCCATAAGCAGCTGCCGAGTAACGTTCATCTCCAGCAGTGATAAAGACTGTAACCGGCACTTCAGCTTCTGGACCCAGGACCCCCGGCAGGACAACGAGGATTCACCACCGCCACCGTCAGGAACTGGAACGCCATTTTCTTAACGACCACGCCGGATGGTTCATGCACCACAGCCTTGGTGCCACCACTTGAACCCAGGAGTCCACGTTCTGACATTGTTGGACTGATAGGTTTAACGTTACTGAACTTTCCCCTTAAATCCCTCGCACCTCGTCCCGTTTTGTTGCTCTATCTTCTCCTTGCGTGGAGTATTCCCTGTCAAAAGTAAACCTCACGTTAACCCTTGCTCTGCCTCCTGTCCGTTACTGCATCCTGCAACCTGCTCGCACTAGAATGACCAGTGCTTTCTTCTATTGTATGGAGCTATGGTATCAGATTCCTCTACGTCAGCCTGGACACGTACATACTTTCTACTGGCTGCTCACCGGCAAGACACCAACAAGTGTCAGTCTGTGCCCAGGAATTTTTGGCAGTGTGCACTAGGGCTAGACAAAAACAGTAGTTTTACAAGACACAGGAGTAACCTATTGTGATCAGTCTGGCACATGTTCTAATTATTTATGTGGAAACGATTAAGCGGCAGGCTGGAGGGGTTCAAGACCTTTCCCTGACATATACATTTATTGTGTGTTTGATGCTTGGATTAAAGGAAATACTGAATATTTACAATAGGTTTTTATTATAATATACTTTTTAATGTTCAAATTTTATTCATTTTTATGTGACTGGGCTTAAAAAAACTTGAAATATTTCAGTTTTTGTACTGGTCAGTAGAGCAGTAGCAATGCATCGATGCTTCTTATTTTGATTATTTCACTTGTCTGCTGTGCTGTATAGACTGGATAGGATGAGCAGAGTCATTTCATCAGGATTAGTGAGGTCTATTGTACTCCTGGAGGTTATATAAAGCAGGACAGCAGCACTATACCTGATACAGCCAGATACGGCTCTGCATGCATCTCCCTTTTCAGGCCTTATATAACTTGTATCCTGTATTTTTCACTATTTTTTTCCTGTGCAGGCTCTGCCTCTATTTTTCAGTTGCTTCTGAGCTAGTGGATGGAGACTAGCTGGTATGATGTCTCCCATAATAAAACACACAGACATGAGAGATTTCTGCTCTCCTTTTCTCTGTGTAGAACATGTTAAGAGGCAGCAGCAGCATGAGGGACGTTATACAGCAGTACTGAGCAGTGCAGGTGTGAATCCGGCATGGAAGTTAAATACAGTGCCTTGAGAAAGTATTCGGCCCCCGGGAACTTTTCAACCTTTCCCCACATATCAAACATAAAGATACCAAATGTAAATTTTTAGTGAAGAATCACCAACAAGTGAAACACAATTGTGAAGTTGAACAAAATTTATTGGTTATATAAAATTTTTGTGGAAATTCAAAAACTAAAAAATGGGGCGTGCAATATTATTCGGCCCCTTTAACTTAATACTTTGTTGCGCCACCTTTTGCTGCGATTACAGCTGCAAGTCTGGTTTGTCTCTATCAGTTTTGTACATCGAGAGACTGAAATTCTCGCCCATTCTTCCTTGGCAAACAGCTCGGGCTCAGTGAGGTTTGATGGAGATCGTTTGTGAACAGCAGTTTTCAGCTCTTTCCACAGATTCTTGATTGGATTGAGGTCTGGACTATGACTTGGCCATTCTAACACCTGGATACGTTATTTGTGAACCATTCTTTTGTAGATTTTGCTTTATATTTTGGATCATTGTTTTGTTGGAACACAAATCTCCGTCCCAGTCTCAGGTCTTTTGCAGACTCCAGCAGGTTTTCTTCAAGAATGGTCCTGTATTTGGCTCCATCCATCTCCCCATCAATTTTAACCATCTTCCCTGTCCCTGCTGAAGAAATGCAGGCCCAAACCATGATGCTGCCACCACCATGTTTGACAGTGGGGATGGTGTGTTCAGGGTGATGAGCTGTGTTGCCTTTACACCAAACATATCGTTTGGCATTGTTGCCAAAAAGTTTGATTTTTGTTTCATCTGATCAGAGCACCTTCTTCCACGTTTGGTGTCTCCCAGGTGGCTTGTTGCAAACTTTAAATGACATCTTTTATGGATATCTTTGAGAAATGGCTTTCTTCTTGCCACTCTCCCATAAAGGCCAGATTTGTGCAGTGTACGACTGATTGATGTCCTATGGACAGACTGTCCCACCTCAGCTGTAGATCTCTGCAGTTCATCCAGAGTGATCATGGGCCTCTTGGCTGCATCTCTGATCCGTCTTCTTGTTTGGCATGAAAGTTTAGAGGGACGGCCGGGTGTTGGTAGATTTGCAGTGGTATGATACTCCTTCCATTTCAATATGATCGCTTGCACAGTGCTCCTTGGGATGTTTAAAGTTTTGGAAATCATTTTGTATCCAAATCCGGCTTTAAACTTCTCCACAACAGTATCACGGACGTGCCTGTTGTGTTCCTTGGTCTTCATGATGCTCTCTGTGCTTCAAGCAGAACCCTGAGACTATCACAGAGCAGGTGCATTTATACGGACACTTGATTACACACAGGTGGATTATATTTATCATCATTAGGCATTTAGGACAACATTGGATCATTCAGAGATCCACAATGAACTTCTGGAGTGAGTTTGCTGCACTGAAAGTAAAGGGGCCGTATAATATTGCACGCCCCACTTTTCAGTTTTTGAATTTCCAAAAAATTTAAAATAACCAATAAATTTCGTTCAACTTCACAATTGTGTTCCACTTGTTGTCGATTCTTCACCAAAATTTTACATTTGGTATCTTTATGTTTGAAGCATGATATGTGGGAAAAGGTTGAAAAGTTCCAGGGGGCCAAATACTTTTGCAAGGTACTGTACATTTGCTAGAAGCTGCAGAACAACCTACGCTCCTTACTCCCACCAATAGACTAAGATGTGTAACTTGATCTGCAGACGTACTGAACAGTGTAGCTATGAATCCAGCTCTAGCTTTAGATAAAATATTTACTAGAAAAAAAGTAGCCTGAGTATGTATTTGTCTGTGACTCTCTCTTTTACTCTGATTGTTACTCTGTTCCTCCAGTCTCCATAAATTTTAGAAGGGTTTACAAGGCAAAGATTTCATAAAGTTACTCTGCATTAGGACTCTGGAGCACAGACACAATCCCGTTTTATCTTGAGAGCCACAATAAGTTTTCCTTTCCACATAACTATCACTTCAGTGATGGAACATGGAGGATGGTTAAAGGTGCACGATACCTAGAAACAAATATTTAAATTATACAAGAAATGTACGGTGGGTGCCCTCACTAATAATATTCTGCTGATGGTGACAGGCCCCAGAACTGATATAGAGCCTATGAGCTGGGGGGTCCATTGCCCCCTACCTGGTGTCTACTTACTTCTACTGACATCTGCCTTATATGTATGGTAGAAGTCAGTATGATTTACATGGGGCAGGCTCACCCACTGAGCCTGCTCTATACCCAGCAGCAGACAGCTGCCGGGGAAACTGCTCAGATTGGAGCTAGCTCTGATCACAGCAATTTAACCCCTGCCATATGACAACCATGGTATTTAAGACTAGGGAAGTCCTCTAGTCCTCTTCCTCCCCCATTGGACCCACGACGCATTCCCTTGGGAAGCAGATGGTTTGCTTAATGGCCACAGGGAGCCCATGGGGCAACCCAAACTGGACTATTGCTGTGAGGTTCTCCAATTTCTAAGTATGTCCTTGCCATCAATGTTTATTAGCCGGCAGCATTTTCCGCATAATCCAGAAACATGGAAATCTTGCAGTGAACACAGTGGTAAATCTCCTCCTGACCAGCTCCCTCTTAGGTTGGTTTCCAGGTGTAGCTTCGCCCACTTAGCCAAGAGCAAGAACTTATCAATCTTTTGTCCTACTGCAGAAAGAGCACAGGGGAGAGGCTCCTGCTGCAGCCACACAGGACAGTGAGGTATATAGCTGATCTCCTGAGACTTCTTTAGATGTAAGACAAAATAGGATCAAAGAAGAAGAGGCGATTAAGTGATAAATTACTGGGATAATGTGTCATTATTGTGTAATTTCGGCGTTTTTTTGTTCTTTTTAGCCCTTGAAGGTGAATGTGAATGAAGGCTGTGTGGGTGTCCCTATAAAACAGAATGCACTGTGATGACATACGATTCCTGAAGCCACATGCGTATGGAAAAAGTATTTATTGCCCGAGGCATTTACTTTGCATCACGCCCTCCATAATATATTCTCCCTAATACGCGACGCACAACCTGACTGAAGAATAACGTACGGCATGAACCGATCCCTTGTACGAGCCCGGATTACACAATGAGAGTTACCTCACATGGTCTCCAGACCACCTCCGATCCTCCATCTTCCTCCCCCTGATCCTACTGTATTTTACACTCAAGGTCACTGCAGGTGAAACTAGAAGAAAATCACATACAGATCCTATGAGTTCAGACTCCCCCATGGTGACGCCTCTTGATCTGTTGCCCACTTAAAAACTTTTCGAAGCAAAAAAAAATGTAAAAAAAACAAGATTCATTGCCAGCAAAGCTTATCTTTTCTGAGAGGGAGTCCGGCTTTGGTTCAGTAATCGCGTGAGGAAATTATGGCTACATAAAACTGTGCTTGTAAAGTCATCACACACATATATATCCAGAAATTACTGTCTTAAGGCTCATCTGCACACCCGAGCACATCGGTCCGAGGTTAGGCCGCTAAGGCAGAGACTGGCCGCAGCTCTCCTGCCTCGAGCAGGACAGCCTCATAGAAATATATGGAGCTATCACACTTGGCTTGGGAGGCCACGGCAAGTCCACGCATTAGTGGTCCGATCTCAGACCGATATGCACGGGCGTGCGGATGAGCCTTAAGACAGTAATTTCTGTATATACTGTACATGTGTATATATATATATCGTCTGGGATTACTACCATTTTGAGTATTTTTTTTTTCATGATATTTTGTTGGCTGCAAAGCTCCAGCTGAGAAGAAGACTATGCTTGAAATCACGGTTATCCACTCATCCTTAGTAGTTATATGAAATCTTACACATGTAAATGGGTTGTCCAGTCTAAAATGAAAAGTCTATAAACATAAGGATGAATGACCTCGGGGAGATCAAAAGACCTGGCTATTTATTGCTGTCTGTGGATGGATACCATGTTTTGGCATAGGTGGTTTTCCTTTTTGGATGCTGCCCTTCCCGTGGTTGTTCCTTCCTGGTGAATGACCTGGCTATTTATTGCTTGCGTTGAGAAACACGTGATGGTGTCTCCGCGGCTTTTCTACATGCATTGGCATATTTCCCATAAGGGATGGGGGCAGTGTTCTGGATCACTGCGTTGAGAAACACGTGATGGTGTCTCCACGGTGTTGGATGTTTTGATCTCCCCGAGGTTATTCATCCTTATGTTTATAGTCCTTTTACTAGGCACTGCTCCTAATAGCCAGTTTCCTACTCCACACTGATGAGGGGCAAATACCCTGAAACAGCTGTCTGTGGATGGATACCATGTTTTGGCATAGGTGGTTTTCCTTTTTGGATGCTGCCCTTCCCGTGGTTGTTCCTTCCCGGTGAAAGACCTGGCTATTTATTGCTTGCGTTGAGAAACACGTGATGGTGTCTCCGCGGCTTTTCTACATAAAATGAAAAGTCTGCAGTCATTCTGTGTGACTGCAGACTTGTGGATCCTCCCACCGCACGCACTGTCTGCCGCAAGGATTCGCCGCTGTTTGCCCTGAGAACGGCGGTCAAGTATTAAGAATGGCCCATAAACCCAGGCCCTTTCTCCACCCTCAGTAACAAGTCTTATCTGCCTCGGACAGCCCACTTTTGAGTGAGGTTTGCATAAATCCCATCCACTTTTGGTCTAGGAATACCGGGAAATCCGGTATAGTTGAGAAATATGCATACGCAACCATGGCATATCAACTATAAGCGCTGCCGATGTCCGATCATTGAGGGACTGATCAACCTCTTTCAATACTATCAGCTGAGCCATGACCTTCCCAATCACCACTGTTATTTTTTAGACTTTTGTTTCCTTTATCCCATACAGAGGGATTTGCCCAGGGTGCAGAGTCGCTGGGGCACCAACATGATACTTTGCCTTGACCAAATACAAAGCTGGAGGCAACAAGCTGAGGCTTGGGTAAAATGAGTCGGTGCGAAACCATTCACAGGTCCATCAACCACATCAGTAATCTGTTGGGACTGGGTGGGAGCCAAGAGAACCATCTCCTACGTGACGGCATCTCGTTCTCCTTTATTGATTGGTCAGCTTGCCATGATGTCATCATTGCGCCAGTGCAGCGAATCAAAAGAAGAGTCGCAAATGTCGGGAGGTAGAAGGTGGTTCACAGATGGACCAATTCACACCAACTCTAATACCAAGAGTCTTGTAAATTATCAGATTTTACCAGTATGTCGGAAACTCTTTTATTACATGGCAGACTCGCAGTCAGTAGGAGACCTGGACAGCTCATGTCAATTCTCGGCTCAAGCCATCAAATATTATCTAGGCCCGAGAAGTCACAGACTGGCAGTGCAAAGCTTGTCCGGTTAAAGAATAATCCCATTGATTTTTCCCTAAATAAACATCAGCACTTCCTTATTGGAGAGTCGCCGCAGTCTCTCCGCTGTGTCTCCTCCTGAGCGGCTCTAGGTGTGTGTGACGCCCGGCCATTTTTCTCATCACCTGATCCTAGATGAGATCATTTTGTGCCAAGAGTAGATGTTCCCATTCACCAACAACGCTCGGATTTAGTGAAGTAATGCACGTCATTGTGAATATTTTTGTATTTTTTTTGCTTGAAAGCTCTTTAGTTATTTTACTTGAGAGGTGGTTATTATTAATCTATTGAACGTTTGTCCGGCAGGGTCAAAACTACAGCCCAATACAGAAAATAATGCATCCCACTACTTGTATGAGTAATGTAAAAAACACAGCATACAGCTGTCATATCTCCACCAGAACCTGCTCCTGCGACTTCTGCTTCTGTCGACAGGCGCCGCTATATTCCCTCTGTGGGTGCCGCTGGTGATAGAAATGTCAGAACCAAAAAGCTCTGGACGGTCAGGCCTTGTCCAGCTACTAAGGTTAGAATGGCTGGGACCTGTAGTGCCATCGAGTCTGGCAGTATGGGTGTCTGTGTTACCAGATGGAGTTATCAGTTCCTTGCTCCAGCCAGTAGGAAAGCACCACGCCCTTCTAAAGCTTCCAGCTTACTGCTGGAAGCTGCTATTTGTGTTTTCCTAGCTGGATGTGTGTCTTCTGCTCCTGTTTTGTTTAGGGCATTCCTGTTTTGACCCCAGCTTGTTTCTGACTATTCTTATGGATTCTTATTCTGTCCTTGATGTGACGTCTCAGCTCTAACCCTGCCTGGCGACCATTCCTACCTCTGGACAGCAGCCCCTCTTTGGTAGCATTCCACTGGCTCCTATTGTAAAACTAATCCCTGTACAGGGATTAAAAGTATTGGGATTTCTATGGAGTCTGCCAGATGGAGTGGCTTGTGCCAAGTTTGTCTGAGACAGCCTTTTAAGCCTGTGGCCTCAGGCAGACATTACAGCAGTTAGCTCTTTAGCTCCCCCCAGAGGCAGCAAGTAAGCCCAAATTGTCCAATTTAAAAAGCACCTTTTTGTTTCAATTAAGCTGGATAAGTTAATAGTCCAAGCAAAGAATATTTGTAATGCGCCTTTACACAGGAAAATGCTTCTGTTTCCACTTATCTCATCTCCATTTAACTCTTGATTCCTGCACTGAACACCACTGGTACAATGATCTTCAAAGAGGAAGAGATGGATTCATAGTTTTAGATCATTGAGAGATTAGGTTACAGCTACTGCCTATAGTAGTCTATGGAGAGGAAAGAGGAGAAGCAGTTGTAAAGAGACAAAAAGGCACAGAGATGATGTTGCAGCTTGCAGTAACTGTCCTAGCTTAACCCAGTGCTGGAGCCACAGCTACACTGCTCATTACTTCTGTATTATGTCCTCCATACTGATGCTTGTGTGCGTGAGAGAGACTAAGATGGGGAGCAGGATCTCTATGTATGAAAGACATTGTAGCAGTTACTAATAAAGCATGATATCACCAATACTGTACTACAGGTTCGGAATCTAACAAATCCATCGTTAGGCTGCCGCTTCAATGCAACTCCCTATCTAGAGATTTGATCTTGTGTAAGATTTGATATTTGCTTTATGAATGTACTAATGCTATATTTGCTCTGCAATAGTTAATAAAATAGCACCAAAAATTTGGATAAAATTGCATGCAATTCACAATCATAAGAATCACATAAGAATGCAACAAGAGAACGGTATGAGGTCACAAGTTCATGTAACACTATAGGAATACATTACATGTAGCATTAGTATGATAATCGCCCATGACTTATCACTGGGAAGCACTGGCTTTTAGTTCATCTCAGACGCACCTCTCGCAGATATGCTTTGCCCAGACTGCTGATTTTAAAGAATGCCATGTAATGCTCTATTTCCCCTCAAGGGGCACTGTAGGAAAACTACACACCTTCACTCAGGATCCCCCACAGATAATAGCTGATAACTGAGTTGCCCACCCGTGGGACTTGCTGATCAGATTAGCATCCTTTCTTACGAAAGGGAACAGTCCAAATGGGCATGGTTTTGAATGCAATTATTTTCTCGGGGTCCCATTAAGCATTGTGGATGTGCACTAGTGACGACATTACCACTAATTGCCATGCTGCATCTGTATTTGTAACTTGAAAATGTGTAATAGCAGCTTTTAAGGGGATTTCCTAGGAAACACAAGGGGCCCGATTTATTGAGATCGGTGCTGTAAATGCACATCGTAACGAAGCGGCGTTTTGAAGACATTTTTTAAAAAGCGCACTCCACTTAATGAATTTGGCGAATCTTCTCATCAGAAATGCTACTTACATTTTAGCCAAAATGTCACATGTTCAACTAATATACCTTTTTGCAACAGACTTGGAGTGCTGCCTCCTTCCTCCAGTATTTCTGCTCTGGTACGGTGGTCAGTCTGGGACGATCCACCACGGGACGCTCACCCTGATTAATGTCTCACAAGTCAGGACTTGAAGCGCCGTTTGTACTGCTAACTTTCTGAAATCAGAAGACCCCGTGCCCTTGAGGTCTGTATTCAGACGGCGAAACATAGACGTGTGAATCGATCTTAGAAGCACAACATGAACACAATGTAAGAACCCCCCTTAAGACATGACATGTAGCCCCTAGTGCACTCATACCACATACATAAAGTGCAAACATATATACAAAAGACTGACCTGTATGGTGCCGCATAGTCCGATAGACCTCCGGGTGGACATATACTAATTGTTCCCTCCGGGTGGACATATACTTATTATTCCCTCCGGGTGGACATATCCTTATTATTCCCTCCGGGTGGACATATACTTATTATTCCCTCCGGGTGGACATATCCTTATTATTCCCTCCGGGTGGACATATACTAATTGTTCCCTCTGGGTGGACATATCCTTATTATTCCCTCCGGGTGGACATATACTTATTATTCCCTCCGGGTGGACATATCCTTATTATTCCCTCCGGGTGGACATATCCTTATTATTCCCTCCGGGTGGACATTTACTTATTATTCCCTCTGGGTGGACATATCCTTATTATTCCCTCCGGGTGGACATTTACTTATTATTCCCTCCGGGTGGACATATCCTTATATTCCCTCCGGGTGGACATATACTTATTATTCCCTCCGGGTGGACATTTACTTATTATTCCCTCCGGGTGGACATATCCTTATTATTCTCTCCAGGAGGTCATATCCTTATTATTCCCTCCGGGTGGACATATCCTTATTATTCCCTCCGGGTGGACATATCCTTATTATTACCTCCAGGTGGACATATCCTTATTATTACCTCCTGGTGGACATATCCTTATTATTCCCTCCGGGTGGACATATCCTTAATATTCCCTTCGAGTGGACATATCCTTATTATTCCTTCCATGTGGACATATCCTTATTATTCCCTCCCGGTGGACATATACTTATTATTCCCTCCGGGTGGACATATCCTTATTATTACCTCCTGGTGGACATATCCTTATTATTCCCTCCGGGTGGACATATCCTTAATATTCCCTTCGAGTGGACATATCCTTATTATTCCTTCCATGTGGACATATCCTTATTATTCCCTCCCGGTGGACATATACTTATTATTCCCTCCGGGTGGACATATCCTTATTATTCCCTCCGGGTGGACATATCCTTATTATTCCCTCCGGGTGGAGATACAGTATACTTATTATTCCCTCCGGGTGGACATACACTTATTATTCCCTCTGGGTGGACATATCCTTATTATTCCCTCCGGGTGGATATATCCTTATTATTCCCTCCGGGTGGACATATACTTATTATTCCCTCTGGGTGGACATATCCTTATTATTCCCTCCGGGTGGACATTTACTTATTATTCCCTCCGGGTGGACATATCCTTATTATTCCCTCCGGGTGGACATATACTTATTATTCCCTCCGGGTGGACATTTACTTATTATTCCCTCCGGGTGGACATATCCTTATTATTCTCTCCAGGAGGTCATATCCTTATTATTCCCTCCGGGTGGACATATCCTTATTATTCCCTCCGGGTGGACATATCCTTATTATTACCTCCGGGTGGACATATCCTTATTATTACCTCCTGGTGGACATATCCTTATTATTCCCTCCGGGTGGACATATCCTTAATATTCCCTTCGAGTGGACATATCCTTATTATTCCTTCCATGTGGACATATCCTTATTATTCCCTCCCGGTGGACATATACTTATTATTCCCTCCGGGTGGACATATCCTTATTATTACCTCCTGGTGGACATATCCTTATTATTCCCTCCGGGTGGACATATCCTTAATATTCCCTTCGAGTGGACATATCCTTATTATTCCTTCCATGTGGACATATCCTTATTATTCCCTCCCGGTGGACATATACTTATTATTCCCTCCGGGTGGACATATCCTTATTATTCCCTCCGGGTGGACATATCCTTATTATTCCCTCCGGGTGGAGATACAGTATACTTATTATTCCCTCCGGGTGGACATACACTTATTATTCCCTCTGGGTGGACATATCCTTATTATTCCCTCCGGGTGGATATATCCTTATTATTCCCTCCGGGTGGACATATACTTATTATTCCCTCCAGGTGGATATATCCTTATTATTCCCTCCCGGTGGACATATACTTATTATTCCCTCCGGGTGGACATATCCTTATTATTCCCTCCGGGTGGACATATCCTTATTATTCCCTCTGGGTGGACATATACTAATTATTCCCTCCGGGTGGACATATCCTTATTATTCCCTCCGGGTGGAGATACAGTATACTTATTATTCCCTCCGGGTGGACATATACTAATTATTCCCTCCGGGTGGACATATCCTTTTTATTCCCTCCGGGTGGACATATCCTTATTATTCCCTCCGGGTGGAGATACAGTATACTTATTATTCCCTCCGGGTGGACATATACTAATTATTCCCTCCGGGTGGACATATCCTTATTATTCCCTTCGGGTGGACATATCCTTATTATTCCCTCCGGGTGGACATATCCTTATTATTCCCTCCGGGTGGAGATACAGTATACGTATTATTCCCTCCGGGTGGACATATCCTTATTATTCCCTCCGGGTGGACATATCCTTATTATTCCCTCCGGGTGGACATATACTTATTATTCCCTCCGGGTGGACATATAATAATTATTCCCTCCGGGTGGACATATACTTATTATTCCCTCCGGGTGGACATATCCTTATTATTCCCTCCGGGTGGACATATACTTATTATTCCCTCCGGGTGGACATATACTTATTATTCCCTCCGGGTGGACATACACTTATTATTCCCACCGGGTGGACATATCCTTATTATTCCCTCCGGGTGGACATATAATTATTATTCCCTCCGGGTGGACATATACTTATTATTCCCTCCGGGTGGACATATCCTTATTATTCCCTCCGGGTGGACATATACTTATTATTCCCTCCGGGTGGACATATACTTATTATTCCCACCGGGTGGACATATCCTTATTATTCCCTCCGGGTGGACATATCCTTATTATTCCCTCCGGGTGGACATATACTTATTATTCCCTCCGGGTGGACATATACTTATTATTCCCTCCTAAATTAGGTCAGTTTACATCTGAACTACCCTTGGGACCATAGATACATTTCGATATGCAGGACTCCATTACCCCAGTGTTTGACTTGCGACACAACAATCCACGAGGCCCGGTTGCCTACAACCTCACGGCCTCCGTGACGGTATAAAGGCCTCCTCTGCAATCCCGTCCTGATATGAGCTACTTTATCTGCAGTTGCATAACGTTTCCCGCGGGTATGACGGATACTGATGACTTTGTGTAAAGATTACCTTATTTGCAGCTTCGGAGCGTAAAACGAATTCCCCCCCTTCCGGAGGCGATCGACTCCAAAATCTCCCATAATAAAGTGATATTAGGATCCTCTTTGGAAAAGTTTCGGAGTGGTGGCTGCTTCTGTAGCAATGAGCTGTTTTCGCAGCGAGAGTTTTGTCAGCGTCTGTTATCTCTCGCCTTGGCTGGGTTATGGATTGTTGGTGAAAATCTTTGCCTGGTACAGTTGTGTTCTCTCTTTGCTTTCCAGGCCAGGAATTTTTCATTGAATAATTTTTAACTAAGGCTTTTGGGAGGGGAGCCGGGGTCTTCCTACAGTCACCGCTCAGCTATGTAGGGAGAACCTGTGAAAGATCCTTTAACTTTCTAAAGTTACACTTCTGAAATAAAATTAATCATCCCCCCCCCCCCGGAGGGTTATCTGCGGTAGATATCAGACCCCCATGTAGGTAAATAATGTGTGTGTTTAGTTGTCAAGAGCCTGGATTTGCTGTGATCTGTAGTTCCACTGCTGGTACATATAGATAGTATAGATTACTGCATTTTAATTTCAATTTTATATACTCATGATAAAAAAATGTATCATTTAGGCTGAGTTCACACGAGCTTATAAAAAAAATTCTACAAATTTAATCCAGAAAATTCAAGCGATTTTTGTTTCTCTTTTGTTATCCCTGTGCCATCTGCTTTTATACAGCAGCAGTTATTAAAGGAAAACTATTTTTTGCTGTGTACTCCGTGAGACCCTGATTCCAACGATGCGTCACTTACTCGGCTGCTTGTTGTAGTTTCAATAAAATCAGCGTTTTATCAGCAGGAGATTATTATCACTAGAGGACTAGTTGTCTCGTGCCATGTAGTCCTCCTGCTCTGTATAACCACGCCCCTGTCACTTATTGGCAGCTAAGGTGTATGGGGCGGGGTTATGCAGACTAAATATTTTAGAGAACTGAGCAGAGAAAACAGTGATTTTTTATCAAAACTACATCAAGCAGCCCAGTAAGTCATACGTCGTTGGAATCAGGATCTCTGTCCCTACATTATGCTGCTCTCAGATTGTATAGCAAAAACCTGGTGACAGATTCCCTTTAAAAATTTACAAGACTAAATACAGTTTCCTATGTTAAAAAATTGCAATGCGTTCGTAGAAATCAGATATTATACTGCGGCTCCGTAACACGGAAAAATGAGGGCAAGCTGTGATTTTTTAATGGTGGTCAGATTGCATTTTTGGGTGAAAGGCAATTCAATTGCACCGTAGTTGCCACCATTTCTGGGGATAATTAAGTCCCACCGCAACCTCCTGGATCACTGACCTCACCTTGACTTTCCACTTTGGGTTAGGAAAATCAAAGGGGAACCTGAGACAGTTGACAAGTATTCTGGACCTTGTGAGAACACACTCAGGGTTTACGTGGAAAACCTTGTATTAATAACCAGAGATCAGCAATTTGATTTGATGAAAATCTAATTTGTGCCATATTTTTAGAATTTGAACCCGGCAAATTCAAACAGTTTGTCAAAATTGCTGCCAAAATTTGACAAATCGAAAAAGATTGTATCAGCCAGTAAAGGCTCACATGACATCGGCCAGGTGGCTTCTCCAGCTGCCACATCACATGGTACAGTGTAGCCAATCATAAAGGATTATGATAGCCTGTATAAAAGCACAGGCAGGAAATACAGCGGCCATTTTGTGGTGAATCTGGATAGTGAGAAGAGGTCACGGCTACAGACATAGGGAGAGAAAGACATAAAGCACTGAGGGAACTGTACGGATAGAGTGCGACAACACAACAGTTAAGAACAGTTACCATCTGTTTACCTGTAGGTTTAGATGGAGAGGTCACTTTTTTATTAGTAAGGCTGAGTTTGCGTTAAAGAACTTGAAATGAGTTGGATGCAGTCCTAGGAGGCCAAAGAGTGTTACGTGGCTTTTCATCCCTCTGCTCCTAAGCACTCAGCCCCCCGCTCTGTAACGTTACTGAGTTGGGCGGGATGTAATACACCTGGCAAAATTGGGCTAGATGTTATACACCGGGGGAAATGGAGCTGAATATTATACACCAGGGGAAATGGGGCAGGATGTTATACACCGGGGGAAATGGGGCAGGTTGTTATACACCGGGGGAAATGGTGCTGGAGGTTATACATTGGGGGAAACGGAGCTGAATATTATACACCAGGGGAAATGGTGCTGGAGGTTATACACCAGGGGAAATGGAGCTGAATATTATACACCGGGGGAAATGGTGCTGGAGGTTATACACCAGGGGAAATGGAGCTGAATATTATACACCGGGGGAAATGGTGCTGGAGGTTATACACCAGGGGAAATGGAGCTGAATATTATACACCGGGGGAAATGGGGCAGGTTGTTATACACCGGGGGAAATGGTGCTGGAGGTAATACACCGGGGGAAATGGGACAGGTTTTTATACACAGGGGGAAATGGTGCTGGAGGTTATACACCGGGGGAAATGGAGCTGAATATTATACACCGGGGGAAATGGTGCTGGAGGTTATACACCGGGGGAAATGGTGCTGGAGGTTATACATTGGGGGAAATTGAGCTGAATATTATACACCGGGGGAAATGGGGCTGGAGGTTATACATTGGGGGAAGTGAGGTCGGATGTTATACACCAGGGAAAACAGTGCTTGAGGTTATATATTGGGGGAAATGGAGCGGGCTGTTATACACCAGGGGAAATGGGGCCAAATGTTATACACTGCGGGAAATTGTGCTGGAGGTTATATATTGGGGAAATGGGGCTGGAGGTTATACATTGGGGGAAATGGGGCAGGTTGTTATACACCAGGGGAAATGGGGCTGGAGGTTATACATTGGGGGAAGTGGGGCTGGAGGTTATACATTGGGGGAAATGGGGCTGGAGGTTATACATTGGGGGAAATGGGGCAGGTTGTTATACACCAGGGGAAATGGGGCTGGAGGTTATACATTGGGGGAAGTGGGGCTGGAGGTTATACATTGGGGGAAATGGGGCAGGTTGTTATACACCGGGGGAAATGGGGCTGGAGGTTATACATTGGGGGAAATGGGGCAGGTTGTTATACACCAGGGGAAATGGGGCTGGAGGTTATACATTGGGGGAAGTGGGGCTGGAGGTTATACATTGGGGGAAGTGGGGCTGGAGGTTATACATTGGGGGAAATGGGGCAGGTTGTTATACACCGGGGGAAATGGGGCTGGAGGTTATACATTGGGGGAAATGGGGCAGGTTGTTATACACCGGGGGGAAATGGGGCTGGAGGTTATACATTGGGGGAAGTGGGGTCGGATGTTATACACCAGGGAAAACAGTGATGGAGGTTATATATTGGGGGAAATGGAGCAGGATGTTATACACTGGGGGAAATGGGGCCAGATGTTATACACTGGGGGAAATGGGGCCAGATGTTATACACCGGGGGGAAATGGGGCCAGATGTTATACACTGGGGGAAATGGTGCTGGAGGTTATATATTGGGGAAATGGGGCAGGTTGTTATACACCAGGGGCAATGGGACAGAAAGAAAAACCTAAATTCAATCATTGTGTGCTGCGTACCACACAATATTTCAGAGCAAAAAAAAATGCACGGACCCCCCAACAATGTGTTGCCTCACACAGTCTGCACCTCAAGCGTAGGTCATCAAAATGAGATTAGTGGATTTCCAATTTCTGGCAGCCCCAGCTGATACTTAGCGCTTAGCCCTCTCCTACAAGACATCACCACACTCTATCCCATAGCCAGCGCCGGGCTGCCCCTATAACTGACACCAAGAAGACTTTTACACCTTTGTCCAGTCTGACCATCACATGTACAATGGCATCTCAGGGCGCTCACACCCGGCCTCCAACAGTCCTGTAAAATAAAACACATACTCATTGCAACATAACAGCATAATCAATAACATTCAAGAGTTCATGCTGTTCGCTCTTCAAAGATGAAAATGCCGGGGAAATCAGGAAAACCAAGGGAAAAGTAGAATAACATGGTGGCTGTTCCAATGTATGGCCTCCTGGTTACTGCATTAACGCATGGTGGACGCGGCTAGCTACAATTCTGTTGCACACATGTGTGTCCTAGATGGTGGACTCCCTCTATGATGTCTGTTACAATGGATTGGCGGCAGTGGGCAAGCTCGACTGCTGCTCCATTCATTTCCTATGGGGCTACGGTAAAAAAATCAGACTAGTGTCATCCGTCGTCTTGACCGTTAGCGCTCATCCTTATGTTATTCTATGAGGCCGTGCACGAGTTGGTCCAAGGAAAAAAAAATCGCAGCAGCACTAGTTGCATCCAATTAGCGGATAGCACTCAGCCATTCATGTCTATGGGTCCGTGAAAAGAATCGGAGCGCCTATGGCTGGCATCAGAGTGTGGTGCGATTTTCACGGACTGACAGAATGGGCAAGGTGGAAAAATTGTTCTTCGACATCCGAGAAAATCGGATCACACTCTGATCAGAATATGATTAGAGAAAAATGGTCGTCCGACCGTAGCCTTATTCCAAGTAAGTGTGCCTTTTTTTAACACGAGCCCTTATTTAAAGGGATCAGACTTCCTTTAATACGTCATACAACTTTATTTACATTTGTGTGAGCAGGTATCAGGATGCAGTAACGGTCGGATGCAGAACAAGGGTTAACAGGGGTTTTTAATGGAAGAGCGTTACTCCACGCAGGGAGAGGGTGAATGGGGGAGATAAAGATACTAAAACAGTGTTTGGTGGACGTAGGTATAGCAGGGGCAATAGAGGGTTTAGGAAAGTACAAAGGTATCAAACTTATCAGTCCGACTGGTGTTGAGGATCAGTCTCTGTGAAGATAGCGGTGGCGTTCCGGCCTGAACGTTTGAAGAATGCGGCGGCGTCCTGGTCGGAGATGGATCCTGGGTCCCGATGTCGACGAGGGTCCTGAAATGTCCTTTCGTGGGTCCTGGTTGCACGATGGGTCACGATGCTGAGAGGACAGTCCTTTCTTTTTAAGTGTTGGCACAACGCTAATACGGGCGGGAGAGTCTACATACGATGGCCGCACTCAGTTTACGGTCGGGATCTCGAGTCTCAAACGGCGCCCCCTGTGGTCTGACCGTGGGGAGGGCTCACTCACACTCCGTGACACTGTGGGAGTGGATGTCAGTGTTCTTAGGAGATGTCTCTTCCTACAGTCTCCGGTAAGTCTCCGTAGGCCTCTCTGACTTAAGCCTACTGTGTCCTGACTGCTCAGGGCGGGAGGGCTCTCACTCTGCCTCCTCACACTACAGCTTCCCGCCAACTGAGTCCCTGTTCCCGCGTACTGTTCCCCTCTTATACCGTTCCCCTCTTATACCCTTCACGCCCCCTGATCTCAAGTTCAAAGGTCTGTCCGGGGCACTAAACTCTCCTCCCTGCAACTTGGGTGACTGCACCGATGGTTCCGCACAAGGCACTCCGAGGCTGGCTCTCCTCCTTACATACAGTATGGACTAAATCATAAATAAAAGAAAATATCCTTGATGCTCCAGGTGTAGATCCCCTGAATCCCACCTGTTCCTTTATACAGGTCCTAATCTTCTACCTACAAAGCTTTATAAACCAGCTGTCCAATGGCGGCGGTCTGACCCCGGGCTCCTGCGCTTGTTATCGTACTGTTATCATTGCTAGGAGTATGCACAGCACTGGGACAAGCAAACATTTTTACTTGGGGTATTATTAGATGTCAAAGGGCAACCTTAGCATCCTGCAGAGTAAACACAGACTGAATGCTCGCGCTGTGCATCTGCTTTTTGAACTTTGCTTTTTACTGAAAAACCTAATGAGTGCAGACAATGGCCCCCCGAAGAACAGAGGAGTCCGAAAACACTGCACGCTCTGTGCCTGTTGTGTTGCTGGAAACTGACACCAAGCAAGGCCGGGGCTGTGGTCTTTGTGCCGGACGTCTGTAATGTCCTCCCAACGTTTATTACACGGCCGCGGTGGATTATAAACCATTCATACAGGTTTGTCAAAAGGGAGATGGGAGTCACCGCGGGAAAGTGAACAAAACATCTTCACTTTTTAGGGCATCGCGAATTCCAGCCCTGAAATGTTCACCTTACTTTACAGCACCCTGTGACATTTCACAGTGGAATCGGGCAACCATCTAATATGTATGGGGGTCTCCCGACTCTCCCCCGACGCATGACGTTATTTTTGGCTCCACCAAGATGGCGCGTTACAATAGATTCTACTGTGCAGGCGCCATTTTGCTAGAGAAAAAAATGGCTCCATCAAAATGGCGCCGTGCCGTAGCCTCAATTGTTGACAGATGCTACTGCGCAGGCGCCACCGCTGGCGCTATTTTGAAACCCCGCCCACAGCCCCGCCCACAGCATCACCCACAGCATCACCCACAGCCCCGCCCACAGCATCACCCACAGCCCCGCCCACAGCATCGCCCACAGCCCCGCCCACAGCATCGCTTACAGCATCACCCACAGCATCACCCACAGCCCCACCCACAGCATCACCCACAGCCCCGCCCACAGCATCACCCACAGCCCCGCCCACAGCATCGCCCACAGCCCCGCCCACAGCGGTATAATCAGTATAACGGCGCCGACCTGACACTGTCTGTAGGTTACTGTGCACAATCCTGCTGACAGGTTCCCTTTAATCACTTGGTCTTCGGTCAGTGTTGCCTCAGGGGTTTAGCGGTCAGCATTACTCTACCAGCTGCTGCTAGACAAATTAAAGACATTTAAAGGGGCAGGTTTCTGTGAGCGAATTGTTATAGCAAACACACGCTCTGTATGAACCTGGAATGTAGGAATTGTGGATTCCATTACTGCTAGACTTATACATTTGAGGTTCTTAGCGCACATTTTGATCAAACTGTGTGAACCCATCTGCGACAAGGTGGCGTCTTCAGATGGGATATACATTAACCAATAGATTTAAAGGGCAGGTGGGATCCAATTTTAATTTAAAAAAAACAGCCTTTTTTAGATTGAAGGAGTGCTCTATTAAAGGGAATCTGTCACCAGGTTTTTGCCCCCTAATCTGAGAGCAGAATAATGTAGAGACAAAGACCCTGATTCCAGCTGTGTCACTTACTGGGCTGCTTGCTCTAGTGTTGATAAAATCCCTGTTTTATCAGCAGAATATTATCAATAGAGGACTAGGAAACCTGCTGCTTATAGTCCAACCCCGCCCACAACACTGATTGGCTGCTTCTTGCTTATGCACAGTGTACACAACAGAAAGCGGCCAATCAGTGGTGTGGGCGGAGTTACCCAGAACTCAGAATTCAGAGAACTGGAAGATCTACAGCAGAGAAAACTGTGATTTTATCAAAACTGCAGCAAGCAGCCCAGTCATTAATATATTACTGGACTCACTGTCTCTGCCCCTACATTGTGCTGCTCTCAGATGGGGTAGATAAAAAAAACAAAAAAAAAACAGATTCCCTTTAAGAATCTTCTTTGTATTCTTTCCTGAAAGTTTAATATATAGATTTCAGGTAGCTAGTAATATATTGATATATCTGCCCATAATAGTTGTCTGAGTGTCATTCTGCTACAAATGTTTTTCAAAATTTGGGATCTTTTTTTCTAAATCTTTCCAAACAAAGGAAGGAAAAGGTTTGGCGACCCATCACATATCTGACAATTGGTTTCAGCTTCCCTCCGCTTTGCTTAGTCACTAAATTAAGAATATGGATGTCCTCTTCTGCCAAGCCTGGAGTGATGAGACCATCACCCCCTCCCCCCATACATCCTGGTGACCCCCGTACAGTACTTAGCACATAATGGTCACACACATGTCCGTCACTGACAGATAGATGGTTACAAAGATTTATTTGCTTGCTATGCAAAACTAAATAGCTCCTGCTGACGCATTTCAGGTCAATGACTGCCTGCAGCTGTATGATGGGTATCACAATATTTGTATGAAAACTTGCATTGCTTTTGGAAGTGATCCCGCGTGACGTGAGCATCGGAGGACGCGGTGTCAGTGCTTTCATATCCTGCTGGATGATACGCGTGAACTGACAGACCTGTCACCAGCAGAGGCGGCTTATCCCTTGTATGCACAGCACTAGGTTTATAGAGTAGTGTGAACCATGCAGACTACTAATGAGATAAAGCTTCCTGGAAGTGGCACGACTGTAGCACAGAGGAGCTGTAAAAATACTAAAGAATAGGGCTTACATGATATGATTAAAAATAGGAGTCCTTTTTTACAGAAACAGCGCCCCTTATTTCCGTAGGTTGCATCTGGTATTGCAGGTTATTTATGTTCCCATTGATCTGTGGCGCCCGATCATCAGTGCTTTCTGCTGGCCAGCGGATCCAAAAAAGGGGCATTGGTCAGGGGCCATCTGGCTGGAACAATTAAAGGGAACCTGTCACCTGAATTTGGCGGGACAGGTTTGCGGTCATATGGGTGGGGTTTTCCTTACCCGCTGGCTGCAATATTGGGTTGAAGTTCATACTGTGTCCTCCGTAGTACACGCCTGCGCAAGGCAATCTTGCCTTGTGCAAGCGCAATATGCTTTGCCCAACTGTGGGCAAAGCCGAAAAGCATTAGTGCGCATGCGCCGGCGCACTATGTCCCGGAACACAGCGAAATACTTCCGGGACATAGTGCGCCGGCGCATGCGCACTAATGCTTTTTGGCTTTGCCCACAGTTGGGTAAAGAATACTGCGTGTGCGCAAGGCAAGATTGCCTTGCGCTGGCGTGTACTATGGAGGACACAGCATGAACTTCAACCCAATATTGCGGCCAGCATGCAGCCAGCGGGTAAGGAAAGGGTGAATCAAACACCCGAAAACCCCACCCATATGACCGCAAACCTGTCCCGCCAAATTCAGGTGACAGGTTCCCTTTAAAGAGGTTGAAGTTATTAGCTATCCGAAGAATAAGTGATAAGTAATAGATTGGTGGGGGTCTGGTTTCTTAGATCCCCACCAACTATTGGGGCATTTTTTGTTTTTTGGTACTAAAGAGAAACGCTCAACAGCTATAGGGTCCATTTGTTGTTGGGGCGCTGTTCTTGGGGGACTTTCTGGCTCGTATACTATATATTTGGTGGAGGTGTTTTATATGTACTAATTATGGGGCACAGGCAGGCAACTACTAAGAATGTGGCAACCTTTTGTAGGCAATGTGTGACAATCAGTATATATGGGAGACAGCCACAGTCACTGTATAAGGAGCACTCTTTAGTAGTCACTGCCTAACCCCATGTTGGGAGAACATCTCTCGTAGGCCATTTAATCTTTTACATTTTCCTTAATTTAAAGTTCAGTATCACAACACGGTCTTCAGATCAAACAAAGTTTTCCTCCTACATTATAGAACATTCAAGAGTCTACCCTCGTGTCAGACAGCCTAGCTTCCTAACAGTTAATACTAGGGTAATGCTGAGGGTTTCATCAGAAGAACCTGGAACCATAAGTGTTATGAGGACATAATGCCACGTTTCAACACATCCTGGTTTATTTTCAAAGCTTCAAAACAAAAATAGAGAAAGAGGAGGCTCTGTTCATACTGTACATACATGTGTACAAAATACATAAAACCATGTATAAGAAGTATACATAAATATTCGCAAATAATGAAATGAGTCTAGGGATGCCTATAGCAAATAATAAGTCCCCTGAGTCTTGCAGTATTATTTGCTCTAGGCATCCCATGGCTGATACATTATGGGAACTGTACCGGTGTGACGTTCCATCGCAATAGCCTTTTCATTATGTTGGCCACATGACCTCCATGTGGAGACTGAAGGCTGTAATGGAGGTCTATCCTCTTAAGCGATGAGTTCCGCTTTTGTCTCGGATGCAATGATTGCTGGAGATTGGTCCATCAATGATCTAATTCAGAGCAAGGATTACTGCACGTGGTGCCCATTTTTATTACCAAATTAATTGAGATGTTTAGAAAATGTTGTTTAAATTTTTTTTACATCTCTTGCATATCATTAACATGTCTATCTATCCTGTAATTTACGTAACTCCATGACTTTTCCTTCTTGATGTTGCAATTTCAATGTTGAGGAGAGTTGAGTTCTTCGTGCAGCAATGTCCAAGTTGCATCTTGCTGCACTATATCGACCTGGATAGTAATAAGCCTCCACAGCTCCGCCATTACTCGGGTCATGAACATGGTGCCGAGACTTGTTTAACCCTGTACTGACATTATCACCAACACGTTCCAACTTCAGCAAGTCTCAGTAGGGGAGGGTTGGCCAATTCCGGACCTTGAGGGGATGCAAGTCTACAATAACATGCAATTAGCGTATACGAAGATGCTCGTATATAGCTTCTCTATTCACCAGCGGAATAATTATGGCTTCGTCTTTAGTTATGAATATTTCCCCTCCTATAGTCTACAGGACATCTGATATCTCCCCGTGAGACCAACTAAATAATCCGGCAGCAGACTCGGATCATGTTACTCAAACGGGGCCTCGGACCCCCAACGGTTGTAATCATTCTCTGATTGTCATCCATATGTCAGACCAGACCTCAGCATTTTATTATGTGATCCATCCAGGGTTTGCAATAACTATGGTAGCTCTAAATTAATCTGCATGGGCCAATTTGGTCTGAGAATATGAGGGCACCTTTGAATCCAGGAAGTAGGAAAGTCTTGACGTCCAACCAGAAGTTTTTAATTCCTGAAATAAGATTTACTTTGCCTTCTATCAAGTTGTGTATAGGAAGGTGCTAAGGGTTTTTTCACACCACGTCATACTTGCCAATAGTCCTAATTTTTCCTCAGCATATCCATAAAACATCTAGTTCTTTGGAGTTGTTCCTCGGGGGTGGAGCATAAATGTTCTAAAATTTGTGGTGCACCTGTTAGAGGCTGTGATGTCAGGATAGTTATTGACCATTTGGATGGTCGACTATCCCATATAAATGAATGTTCCTCGGAAAACTGAGATGGCACTTACTACTCAATATCTGCATGCTCATTGGCTGGACACTTTCAAAGCGAACCTGAAGATTGCAGCCAGGTATGTTTTCTCTGAAATCTTGCAGTGTTTCACAAAAATGTCCTTAGAGAGGCCGACCAGGGACTACGTGTCTTGGATGACTAGTCCCACCCGCGGTAGCTTCTCTCTGCCCAACTCCGTGCACTATGTACACACATAGGGGACACCTGTCAATCAAAGAATTAGGGAGAAGCCTACCAGGGTCTGGTTAGCCAAGACACGTAGTCCCCCGCCGGCCTTTCAGTCTGCTGTTTCTGAAATACCGCAGCATCTCAGAGTAAAATATACCTTGATGAAAATGCGCTGCCAGGGTCTGACCCATGATACCCAAAGTTCGGGCAGCATGAAGGTTCACTTTAAGCTTCGTCTTCAGTGGGCCCCAGGTTGGGGTCCATAGGAGACCAGTATTGCAGTTTATAGTGAAAAACATGAAGTATGGTATCATACAGTAGATCGCAGGTTCAAGTTCACTATGGGGGTCTAAAAAAAATACAATGTAATGTCAAAACACATGTAAATATTAAGAAAATAAAAAAAGAAAAATTTAATTTCCCCATTTCAAAGACAAAGCGAAAAAAATAAAAATAATATGTATTGCCTCATACATAAAAATCTGATCTATGAAAAGGTCAAATTAAATAAATAAGGATAAAACTATATAAAAAAAACTACAAACCATTTTTCAGTTTCCACCTCCAACTAAAAAAACAAAAAAAAAAAGCCCCGATATGGTTATATTGATGGAAAAATTAAAAAAAAGTTAGGACTTTTGGATGAGGGGGGGGAGGAAAAATTCTAACTTTCAAACAACAAAATTTGGCTGCGTCCTCAAAGTTGAACCAGTCACCTGCTATTTATGTGCAGATATAGGGTTAATCTGGGGGGGGGGGGGGGGTAAATAACATTACACTGCAAAGATAGCTGTCAATCAAAGTGACCTAAAACTGCTGCTAACACCCTCATGACTGAAAGACGGAGGCTCCAGGGAGGAACAAGCTTCATTTTCTCCCAGTAGCTGCGCTTTCATTAAAGCGGCTGTGCAGCAGTGTAATGTTATTGATCTGTACATTAACCCTATAACTGCAGGAAAATAGCTTTTTCCGATATGACAAGTTCCCTTTATGAGAGCGTTGCCCAGGATTAGGAATAAAGGTTTGCTTTGCGTCTAGATCAGCAGCATTGTCAAGAGGCTTTGTCCCGTACAGCAGCTCCATGTTTGTAACAGGGATCAGCTGCAATAAACTGTAAAATATGCGCATACATATTTGAGAGAAGCAGCCGTGGGGACTCGAACACATTTTTCAAGCACGCCGAAGATACTGGGTTAGGACATGAGCATGCTCAGATAACACCTTATCCCAGCACGTTCGCTCATCACTAGCAACTATATATTGCTACCAACTATTGTAATATAAAGAAAGCCTAGCTCTAACAATATATAACAATGCCGGGTATAAATCTGCCAAATTAATGTTTTTATAGATGACTAATGCAAAGTAAAGGGAAGCCTCTGACTATCACGGGGAGATTCGGCCGCGATCTGGAAAAGATTTACAAGAAGAGCTGTAAATCATAGAATGAATAAACACGGGAATTAAATCACTAAATGTAATTACAGGTATTTAATGGTATGGGATATAATGAGGACACACCTTTGGCCATACGGCTTAGTGTGGGATCTTTTGTTCCTGCAGAGATAAGGGACCCCGCCTGATGATCATTAGACAGCTTTTACTAAGACCCCATCTGTTTCCTGGCTGGGTGCTAACAGAGACACGCGGGGTTACCACGTCTTCCATGTAAATCCCGACTTCTATCGATTGTACATGATGTGTGAATTGTGCATATGGCGGGTCAGTAGAGGAGCTATTTATTAGAAGGTCGGCAAATGATTCCAGTCATTTTCCAGACCATCTAAGACTATGTTCACATGTCCAGTTATCATCCGTTGGAACGGATCTAGCAGCAATTTGTTGGCAAAAAAAGTTGGGTAGACACCGGCTAAAAAAAACTGATTCCATCTTGATAATTTTTTTTAACATTCAAGTCTATGGAAAATGGATCCATTAAATCAGGGGTCCCCAACTCCAGTCCTCAAGGCCCACCAACATGTCATGTTTTCAGGATTTCCTTAGTCTTGCCCAGGTAATAATTGCATCACCTGTGCAATGCAAAGGAAATCCTGAAAACATGACCTGTTGGTGGGCCTTGAGGACTGGAGTTGGGGACCTCTGCATTAAATAGCCATTAGTGATATAACTTTAATGAATGGGAAGGTGGACAGATTTGATGCTATCTGGGCTCCCTGGGACTATTTCTGAGCTCAAATCAAAAGCTAGGATCTTTTTGGACTACTGTACCCTTTTTCCCAAACTTTCCCACTCCTCCCTCTTACCTAAACTTCTTAAATAGAAGGGCTGATATTCGCAGAATGGAATACATGACAACTTTAATGAATGGGAAGGTGGACAGATTTGATGCTATCTGGGCTCCCTGGGACTATTTCTGAGCTCAAACCAAAAGCAAGGACTTTTTTGGACTACTGTACCCTTTTTCCCACTCCTCCCTCTTACCTAAGCTTTTTAAATAAAAGGGCTGATAATCGCAGAATGGAATACATGACAACTTTAATGAATGGGAAGGTGGACAGATTTGATGCTATCTGGGCTCCCTGGGACTATTTCTGAGCTCAAACCAAAAGCAAGGACTTTTTTGGACTACTGTACCCTTTTTCCCACTCCTCCCTCTTACCTAAGCTTTTTAAATAAAAGGGCTGATAATCGCAGAATGGAATGCATGACAACTTTAATGAATGGGAAGGTGGTCAGATTTGATGCTATCTGGGCTCTCTGGGACTATTTCTGAGCTCAAACCAAAAGCTAGGACCTTTTTGGACTACTGTACCCTTTATCCCAAACTTTCCCACTCCTCCCTCTTACCTAAACTTCTTAAATAGAAGAGCTGATATTCGCAGAATGGAATACATGACAACTTTAATGAATGGGAAGGTGGACAGATTTGATGCTATCTGGGCTCCCTGGGACTATTTCTGAGCTCAAACCAAAAGCTAGGACCTTTTTGGACTACTGTACCCTTTATCCCAAACTTTCCCACTCCTCCCTCTTACCTAAACTTCTTAAATAGAAGAGCTGATATTCGCAGAATGGAATACATGACAACTTTAATGAATGGGAAGGTTGACAGATTTGATGCTATCTGGGCTCCCTGGGACTATTTCTGAGATCAATCCAAAAGCTAGGACCTTTTTGGACTACTGTACCCTTTTTCCCACTCTTTCCCACTCCTCCCTCTTACCTAAGCTTCTTAAATAAAAGGGCTGATATTCGCAGAATGGAATACATGTCAACTTTAATGAATGGGAAGGTAGACAGATTTGATGCTATCTGGGCTCCCTGGGACTATTTCTGAGCTCAAACCAAAAGCTAGGACCTTTTTGGACTACTGTACCCTTTTTCCCAATCTTTCCCACCCCTCCCTCTTACCTAAGCTTCTTAAATAAAAGGGCTGATATTCGCAGAATGGAATACATGTCAACTTTAATGAATGGGAAGGTGGACAGATTTGATGCTATCTGGGCTCCCTGGGACTCTTTCTGAGCTCAAACCAAAAGCTAGGACCTTTTTTTTGGACTACTGTACCTTTTTCCCACCCTTTAGTGTTTGTGTCCTGTCTTCTGTTTGTCAATTGTTAAATAATACATTTTAATATAATAAGTGGATGGGGTTTGGTTTATTACGGCATCAGGTGTAATTAGAATGTAAAGTTTCTTTATTTGGAACTTGAGTCTTTTATTGTCTTATCTTGCAATATGTTTTGATGCCACTAAAGTGATATGTTTTCCATCAGTTAAACTTTATTGTATCCTATCCTCATTGATTCTCTACTTTGTCTATTTTGCTAAAATCTGAATATTTTGTGTTTATTTTGATTGTTAAAATTGTATAAAACTTAATAAAAATTACAGTTACTAAAAAAAAGTCACCCTGTAATGTTTTGTTTCACCTGTGGTGGCGCTGCAGGAGCATGGAACATTTGCTACAGATCACACCTGACCACTGTGGGTGTCGCAGGATTATTTTCAGAGCGATCGACTAAGGGCTAATGCAGATGTCCGGGTCAATCGGTCTGATTTCGGACTGTAATGCACGGACCGGCCACTAGTCTCCCAATCGGAGCATTACAGCTGTCACGATCGGGTCATGAGACCCGTGGCCAGTCCGTGCATTGCAGTCCGAAATCAGACCGATGTGCCCGGACATCTGCATTAGCCCTAACAAGGGTTTGCTGGAAAAGAACAACCCCTTTATCAACTTCATGCCCAACATTCACGGCAGCTGTAAAGACGTCACCAATCCATTTTCCTGCTCTGAGGCTGACTCTGGACGGCCATAAGAGATTCTAGAAAGAAAGAAAAAAAAATTACATTGTTAAATGGAATCCGTCAGCAGGTTTCTGCTATTTAATCTGAGCGCAGCATAATATAGAGCATGAAAGCCTGATTCCGGTTATGTGTCACTTACTTGGCTGCTTGCAGCAGTTTCAATACAATCAGTATCTTATCAGCAGCAGATTATCACTGCAGGACTAAGTGTCAGGTGCCAGGCAGTCAAGCTGATCCGTGTAACCCCACCCCCACCACTGATTGGCAGCTTGATGACGATGTACACAGGATGCTTCCAATCAGGCTACAGCAGAGAAACCAGGGATTATATAAAAAAAACTGCTCCAAGCAGCCCAGCAAGTGATACATCACTGCAATCAGGGTCTCTGCTCCTACACCATGCTGCTGTCAGATTACATGCCAAAAATCTGGAGACAGATTCCCTTTAAGGTGGTGAGATTGCAAAGTTCTATGGAGAAATGTAACTGTTTTTTTTAACCCCTTTCCGACATCAGGTGTAATAGTACGCCAATGTTGGACTTCCCGTTTGGAGCCGACTCTCACACTGGCTCGCACCTTTCCGGGCACATGACAGCTGATCTGTACAGCTGATATGTATCCGCAACAGCCATGGGTGGAATCGTGATCCACCCATTGCTGTTAACTGGTTAAATTCCGCTGTCAATCTGTGACAGCGGGATTTAACTCACGCTTACCTGAAGCGAGTCACTAAACCCACTCATCGGTGACCCCATCAAGTGACCGCGGGTCACCAATGGGTTGGCATGACATCCAGAGGTCTCCAGCAGACCTCCATGGTTGTCATTGCCAGATTGCTATGAGCGCCACCCGGTGGTCGGCGCTCATAGCAAGTGAGCATTTCTGGTACACACAGGTGATCTGATCATCACCCGTGTGTAGTAGGGGCAATTGAAGTACTGCAGATTTTAGTCTCCCATGGAAACTATTGAAGCACGCAAAAAGTAAAAAAAGATGTTTTTAAAAATATTTAAAAAATAAAAAATATATAAAAGTTCAAATCACCCCTTTTTCGCTCCATCCAAAATAAAATAATTAAAAAAAAAAATCAAATATACACATATTTGGTATCGCCGCGTTCAGAATCTCCCTATCTATCAATAAAAAAATGAATTTGCCCAATTGCTAAATGGCGTAACTAGAAAAAAAGTAAAAACATCAGAATTAGGTTTTTTTGGTTGCCGCAACATTGCATTAAAATGCAATAATGGGCGATCAAAAGAAAGTATTAAAACATCAGCTCAGTACGCAAAAAATAAGCCCTCACCCAGCCCCAGATCACGAAAAATGGAGACGTTACGGGAATCGGAAAATGGCGCAATTTTTTTTTTTTAATAAACTTTGGAATTGTTTTCCAAAAGAACCTAGACATGTTAGGTGTCTATGAACTCGTAATGACCTGGAGAATCATAATGGCAGGTCAGTTTTAGCATTCAGTGAACCTAGTAAAAAAGCGAAACAAAAAACAACTGTGGGATTGCACTTTTTTTTGCAAATTCATCGCACTTGGAATTTTTTTTTCCCGTTTACTAGTACAAGACATGGTAAAACCAATGGCGTTATTCAAAAGTACAACTCGTCCCGCAAAAAATAAGCCCTCACATGGCCATATTGACGGAAAAAATAAAAAAGTTATAGCTCTGGGAAGGAGGGGAGAAAAAAAAAATGCAAAACCGAAAAAAGCTCCATGAGTGCATCTCTAGCTCCTCCCTCATCTTTCCATAGAATTTTAAAAGCACCAACTGTCATCTGTCATCTCCGATCTCGTTAATAAGGGGGATCTGTGATCACTGAATACAGATTTAACCTACGAATTGGGAGTGAAAGATCAGGAGGAGAAAAAAGCAGAGTTCTCTGATAACATATATGACAAAGTTGCTTATTTTCATGTGTACTATTGATTTATGAAGAAAATCTGCTACATACATGGAAGTACCCCAATACAACAATGGCAGCCTGATGGGTATTGTCTTTTTATGGGGGGAGAAGAGGAAGAAAAATAGAACTCATGAGTCATGGCTACTCTCTATGGTGGAGCCCTTCAGCAGTGTGTATGTTATACCCACACCTGCAGCAGCCTCTAGTGGCCTGATATGAAAGTGCGCTTAGCAAGCAAATTTTAACCAATTCCTGGCAGTCCTTTTTTTTTTTTTTTTTGCTTAATTTTTGCACTTTTGTTTTTCCTTCACCGTCTTCCAAGATCCATAACCTTTCTATTCTTCCGTAGTCATATCCATTATTAGGTCTTTTTTTTTTTTTTTTGTACTTAAAAAAAATTCCAAGTAAGATGCAATGGTGACAAAAGCAAGAATCTGCCATTTGATTCCCCAGTTCAGTATGATCACAGGGGTACGAAACAATTTTTAATACATATCTGTTAGTGGTTAAAAAAATTTACATATATATATGTAGCGTTACTGTGGCCTTGGTTACGCCGGACCCATAATGCCGTGCGTCCGGTCATGTGACGTAGTGCTCCGGGACTTCCGGGACCTCCTGGCTGCGCATGCGCCGTGTTTACTCGGACCGTGGCTAATCATTGAAGTGCACGCACTATAAAAACCCGGCGTTATACTGTTAATTACTCCCCCTGACGAAGGAAACTGTACCGAAACGCGCGTCGAGGCGCGTTGTGCACAAGGACATTAACCCCATTAAGGTACCTGTATGCTGTTTATTTTTTATCACTATTTTTTACATTCAAATTGGTGTTCTGATATTTATGCTGGCCCTGATATATATTATTTTGGACCAGTGCAAACATTTTGTGTTTACTATAGCACTTGAGCACTTTAGTCACTTACTTATATATATGTGTATGTATATATTTTATACAGATATATACTTTTTCCACAAAAAAATGTTTTTCTTTTCACTTATTTAATTATTCAGCATCAGGTCTTGCCTTCCCCCCTTTTTTTCTTATACTGAGGGTTACTATTATGTATATAACTATGTAGTATTTATATCAGTATATGTCCTGTAGTGCACATCTCTTTTTAATAATTTTATAATATTATATACCATTTGTTACCATAATAAATAATAAAATTTAATATTTGCACATCTTAGCCTGGTGGTCCTTCTTCTTTTGATCCTTGTTTTAGGTTTTGGTTTTCTCTATGTACTGAGTGGGCTCCACTTTTTTCTTGTCACACACCTCATACACTATATACTTGGTATACCATTTTTATAAATTATTCTAAGTATTTTATTATTTTAGATATATTATATTTTATCTAGGTTGATATAGAGAGTGTGTGTCTTTTTAGTCATATATATATATATATATATATATATATATATATATATACGCATCTGGTATCCTAGAATATGTATGTAGTTTATTTATGAAGATTTTAGAATAATGCAATGAATACACAGGATTCGGCCGACTGCAACCAATTAGCGAAGCGCGGTTCAAATCCTGCGGCAATTCGCAGCCGGACTGCGCCTGTTGCCAGGGCCAGCTGCAGGTTTTTGAGGGCCTCGGGCAAAAGAGTCTCACAGCTCACGTAGCATATAACACAGCTCACGTAGTATATTGCACAGCCACGTAGTATATAGCACAGCCACGTAGTATATTGCACAGCCACGTAGTATATAGCACAGCCACGTAGTATATTGCAAAGCCACGCAGTATATAGCACAGCCATGTAGCATATTGCACAGCCACGTAGTATATTGCACAGCCACGTAGTATATTGCACAGCCACGTAGTATATAGCACAGCCACGTAGTATATAGCACAGCCCACGTAGTATATTGCACAGCCACGTAGTATATTGCACAGCCACGTAGTATATAGCACAGCCCACATAGTATATTTTACAGCCCACGTAGTATATTGCCCAGCCACGTAGTATATAACACAGCCCACATAGTATATTGCACAGCCACGTAGCATATAACACAGCCCACGTAGTATATTGCCCAGCCACGTAGCATATAACACAGCCCACGTAGTATATTGCACAGCCACGTAGTATATAGCACAGCCACGTAGTATATTGCACAGCCACGTAGTATATAGCACAGCCACGTAGTATATTGCACAGCCACGCAGTATATAGCACAGCCACGTAGCATATTGCACAGCCACGTAGTATATTGCACAGCCACGTAGTATATTGCACAGCCACGTAGTATATAGCACAGCCACGTAGTATATAGCACAGCCCACGTAGTATATTGCACAGCCACGTAGTATATTGCACAGCCACGTAGTATATAGCACAGCCCACATAGTATATTGTACAGCCCACGTAGTATATTGCCCAGCCACATAGTATATAACACAGCCCACGTAGTATATTGCACAGCCACGTAGCATATAACACAGCCCACGTAGTATATTGCCCAGCCACGTAGCATATAACACAGCCCACGTAGTATATTGCACAGCCACGTAGTATATAGCACAGCCACATAGTATATTGCACAGCCACGTAGTATATAGCACAGCCACGTAGTATATTGCACAGCCACGCAGTATATAGCACAGCCACGTAGCATATTGCACAGCCACGTAGTATATTGCACAGCCACGTAGTATATTGCACAGCCACGTAGTATATAGCACAGCCACGTAGTATATAGCACAGCCCACGTAGTATATTGTACAGCCACGTAGTATATTGCACAGCCACGTAGTATATAGCACAGCCCACATAGTATATTGTACAGCCCACGTAGTATATTGCCCAGCCACGTAGTATATAACACAGCCCACGTAGTATATTGCACAGCCCACGTAGTATACAGCACAGAGCCACGTAGTATATTGCACAGCCACGTAGTATATAGCACAGCCCACGTAATATACAGCACAGAGCCACGTAGTATATTGCACAGCCACGTAGTATATAGCACAGCCACGTAGTATATAGCACAGCCACGTAGTATATAGCACAGCCCACGTAGTATATTGCACAGCCACGTAGTATATTGCACAGCCACGTAGTATATAGCACAGCCCACATAGTATATTGTACAGCCCACGTAGTATATTGCCCAGCCACGTAGTATATAACACAGCCCACGTAGTATATTGCACAGCCACGTAGCATATAACACAGCCCACGTAGTATATTGCCCAGCCACGTAGCATATAACACAGCCCACGTAGTATATTGCACAGCCACGTAGTATATAGCACAGCCACGTAGTATATTGCACAGCCACGTAGTATATAGCACAGCCACGTAGTATATTGCACAGCCACGCAGTATATAGCACAGCCACGTAGCATATTGCACAGCCACGTAGTATATTGCACAGCCACGTAGTATATTGCACAGCCACGTAGTATATAGCACAGCCACGTAGTATATAGCACAGCCCACGTAGTATATTGCACAGCCACGTAGTATATTGCACAGCCACGTAGTATATAGCACAGCCCACATAGTATATTGTACAGCCCACGTAGTATATTGCCCAGCCACGTAGTATATAACACAGCCCACGTAGTATATTGCACAGCCACGTAGCATATAACACAGCCCACGTAGTATATTGCCCAGCCACGTAGCATATAACACAGCCCACGTAGTATATTGCACAGCCACGTAGTATATAGCACAGCCACATAGTATATTGCACAGCCACGTAGTATATAGCACAGCCACGTAGTATATTGCACAGCCACGCAGTATATAGCACAGCCACGTAGCATATTGCACAGCCACGTAGTATATTGCACAGCCACGTAGTATATTGCACAGCCACGTAGTATATAGCACAGCCACGTAGTATATAGCACAGCCCACGTAGTATATTGTACAGCCACGTAGTATATTGCACAGCCACGTAGTATATAGCACAGCCCACATAGTATATTGTACAGCCCACGTAGTATATTGCCCAGCCACGTAGTATATAACACAGCCCACGTAGTATATTGCACAGCCCACGTAGTATACAGCACAGAGCCACGTAGTATATTGCACAGCCACGTAGTATATAGCACAGCCCACGTAATATACAGCACAGAGCCACGTAGTATATTGCACAGCCACGTAGTATATAGCACAGCCCACGTAGTATATTGCACAGCCTACGTAGTATATTGCACAGCCACATAGTATATAACACAGCCCACGTACTATATAGCAATGTGGGCACCATATCACTGTTACAAAAATAATTAAAATAAAAAATAGTTTATATACGGATCCAGCCCAAGCCTTTAGCGATACTCCGTTCCCAGTAATGCCTTGCGGCAATAACCCGTGATGATGTGCAGTCTCGCGAGACCGCTACGTCATCATCTCGCGAGACCACTACGTCATCACGGGTCATTGCCGCAATGCATTCTTGGGATCGGAGCGTCGCGAGGGGCGGGAAAGGCTGCTGCGGACGCCGGAAGGTGAGAATATAATGATTTTTTTGTTATTATTATTTTTAACACTATATGTTTTTACTATTGATGCTGCATAGGCAGCATCAATAGTAAAACGTTGGTCACACTTACAGGGGTAATGGCAGCGTTAACGGACTGCGTTACACCGTGCTATGCGGTATATAGATCTATATATAAATATATATATATGTGTATGTATATATTATATTGTTTATAATATATTACATATTATACATATATTAATATATGTATATACATACAGATTTTTATTTTTTTTTGTACTTTTTGCTTTACTTTATGGGTTAAATAATTTTTACCATTTTATAGCTTGGACTTTTGAAGAAGTCGCAATGCCAAATATTTATTGATTTATTTTTAAAACGTCTTTTTGTTTTTGTATTAGAAGTAATTAAAACTTTTATGTTTGTTTTGCTCGTTTGTTCTCTTTTACAGATTTTTTTTTTTCAATAAAAAGTATCACTTTTTACTTTTCTTTTGAGTCCCTCTAGGGAACTTGTGGCTGTTTGATTGCTTGTATCATAGACGAGCATGGGCGGACATACCGCCTGTTCAACCTGTGCAACCGCACAGGGGCCCAGAGCGAGAGGGGGCCCCCGACGGACATACAAAGCAATGAATGTGAATGACAGCCGGCGGTAGTATGACTGCTAACAGGAGAAGCAGGGGGGCCCGCTCTGCTGCACGCATGGGATATATCCTCACCTGCTAGCATATATTATGCTGCTGTCCGGTCGGCTGTCACTCCTGTGTGGAGGTGATGGGTAGCAGACCAGGAAGAGAGGAGGGAGGGGGGGGGAGGGCCTCTCAGTCACAGTGAGTCACTGTCGCTTGCTCTGCTTGTGACTCACTGTTGCTGTGCACGGGCAGTAGTCTGTGCTCTCTTCCTAGAGCCTCAGTGATCCGCGGGACTGGGTCTTTACATTACACATGAAAATAGGGGGGGGTGAGGGGAGGAATGAGTTAATCACTGGTCTAGGTAGGGGAAGGGCCGGCCCCCCTGTAATAAATGTATTAACCCTGCTGTTCTGTTTGGTCTGGGGAGACCAATTTTGAACTTTGGTATTTTTTGGGGTGTTCAAGATGTGGTTCTGAAACTTGTGGTTGATTGACTTAAATGAGGATGGGTCGGTCGGCCACGGGTTTCAGAGCCGCATCTTGAATATTTTAAAGAATATTGAAGTTCAAAGTCGGTCATTTTTGACCAACAGAACAGCAGGGTTAAAATGATCGGTCCACTATATAGGGGGTGGATGGGGATAGAGATCCTCTGCAGGGTTCTCTGCAGTCTGTGTCCGCCCCTGTATACGAGTAAACAGTATATAATATGGCAGCACATAGAAGAAATAGGAAGCCCGGCCTGTACGAAGAGTCCGCAGGTGGCTGTGACAAAAAGCACGCAAAAACGAAAAATGGCTTCATCTTAAAGGGGTTTAAGGATCGAGAGACTTTTACCAGGATAAATCTATGGCAGAAGCCAACAATCTAACGTACATCTCCAGGCTGGGAGTTGTAGTTTGACAACAGTTGCAGTGCAGCAGGTTGCTGATCCCTGATCTTTCTCCATCAGCTCTGCTACAACTTTCCACCTCCCTTGCTGCACTTCTCCCCATTGACCACTAGATGGCACTCATTAGCTTTCAGGTGGCTGTACAGTATTCTCAGCCATTGGAGGTTTCTTTTTCCAGGTATTTTGCTATTCAGCCTTATGTTTTCGGTGTTTATCCTCATTTTTTTCCCCCTAAAAGTAGAGTTTTGCTTCACCATCTGCGCTATGGTTTGTCTAATTTAGACAAAAGCCTAAGCTAAATGCGGCTCCGACGTGTTGACATCTGCCGGTAAAGCTGAGAAAGCAAATGTCATTTTTTTTTTCCCCGCAATAACCTCGTTCCCCGAGGTGTTTGTGTACCCAGACGCGGCACTCGCTACGCTCCGGGGCTTAAAGACGGCTGCCGAAAAGAACGGTGGATGTAGCTTCAGCTGCTGTAGCGAATGCTTGAGAAATAAAAATCCATTGTAGGATAATTAGGCTGCAAGGATCTGTAGGATCAAAGTGTTTTTTTTACCCATAGACATGAATGGGTGATAAAAAAAACGCACCAAAAACGTAGGTATCCGGTTTTGCTGCGTTTCTTATGCCAAAACCTGATTCTATAGAATAGGACTTTTTTTTCCAACACTAAACATTATTAGCATGCACAATAGACAAATCTAGTATGCCAAAACCGCAGCAAAAAACGCAAAAAAAAGCATCAAAAACGTCGCGAAAAACAAAGGAAAACCTGCTTTTTTTTCCACCCAGTGTGAACTCACCCTTATTGTCTCTTGTACAAGCTGATTAAAAAAATTTAGATGTCAGTTTTTCGTACGTGGAGAAAAAAAAAAGTTCCCCAACTTTTCCTTTCTGACAGTCCTTGAAAATCAGACTGCACTCTGATGTCATCCAAGTGCAGCCCGATTTTTTCACAGACCCATAGACTTGTTTTGCTGATTTTGAACTGACCCTTGGATCAAAACCAGACATTTCTCCGTGATTTCTGGGCATCTCTGTCTCAGTATCATAGGCCATAACAGGTGCAAGTGCTAGCAGTGAAAACCAGCAAATGTTCTGTTCTTCTGCAGCGCCATCACAGGAGAATTGGAGCATTACACCAAATCAATGAGTGGTCCATGTAAAAGGTCACCATCTCAGGTCCTCTAGAGCTTGCCCAATAGATGACAATCCCAAACCCATAGAGTCTTGGAAAAAATAAAAAAACATAACAGACCAGCCCTTTAATAACATATTAATATCTATAGGCTGAACCATTTAAACAATTTAAAGGGAACAGTTCATTGGATTTTTTTTAGTTCCTCCTTCAATTACCACGGCTCTATTGATTCCGGAACAGTTTTTGTTTTCTTTCTGCGCCTCTCAGATCCAAAGTTATGCCCCTTGATAATGAAGATGGAAATGTTCTCTTCATCTAACCATAGAACTCTTCCGTGGGTGCGGCTGTGTTTTGATTGGAGGAAAACTAAACGTCAACAGAGGAAGTTCCGTGGCACATGCTCAGTTTGTCTCTGGGAACATTTCCATCATTATACCCGGGGTGGCATAACTTTGGAATGGAGGGGCACAGAAGAAAAAGAAAAACTGCTCCAGAATCAGTGGAGCGGCGGCAGTTCAAGGAATCACTTAGTTTAAATTGAAAAATTCAAGTGATAAACCCCCTTTAAAGGAGAAAAAGTATAAAATAAATATAAGCCATGTGCTTGGAAGTTGGATTATGAAATCCAGCTAGAAATGATAATGAGGATGATATTCCCCGGAGGAATATCAGTGATAATCGTGTGTCAATAAACATTTCCCTGTCCCTCATGACCGTTACTGACTCCCGGGCTTGTCTCTGATCGCCTATCATTGTGATATTTGGACAGAGGCAGACAATCCGCTTAAGCGAGAGACCATCCTTTCATGATCCGGATACGTGGCTTTTAGAATAATTGAGTCAAATGCCATATCTTAACTTAAAAGATGGCCGCGAAATGTCACACGTACAATAACTGACATTTCGGCGTTAAAAAGGAAAAACACTTAGGACGACACGTGAAAAGGAATCATAAGGGGCCGCGGGCTGACGGCGCAGAACAAAGGCGGCGGCCGGGGGAACATGACGCGCTCTCATTTACATCAGACGGTACAGGAATAAAGCACGACAGGTGTAGGGCGACCGTACGGCGGAATACACACGCGGAATACAGGCCTTTTATCTGTCTGGCTGTAATTACCCGGGAACTCGGGGAGTTTTATAGAAAAGTGAACTTTAACTGTATTTCTCGTTATTATTAGGTCTGTGCCGTATATTGAAATGAATGGGGTTTGCGTTGTCGGCCCCTAAGGTGCGAGATTACATCCAGTGGTTGCAGGATAGCCTCTTAATAATCAATGAATTAAGGACCTAGGATACTAATGACCTTTCTTTGGGATGGGTCATATCAGCGGAGATCTGACCCACCCCGAACAGATGTAGACAGCACTGCGTAGTGGCCGTTCCCTGGTACTGCGGCTTATCTACTATTGATGCGAAGAGTAGCTGAGCCGCAGTTCTCTACGCAGTGTGCCACTCTGGCTCTTTATAGTGTTTTTTATCAGGCTGCCATTGGGGCCATTACAGCAGATCGGTGGGGGGTGCTGGTTGTCGGACCCCCACCGATCTTACATTGGTGACAAGATATATTAAAAAGTTGCTTATTTTTATGTGTACTATTGATTGGCTTAAAAAAAAAATTAAAGCGACAGTTACTTTTCAAAGAAAAAGATGCATCCGTAGCATAAACGGCATGTTACTTACTAATAGCATGAGCACACCACTAGGGGCCACTGCAGTAGCACATATTAAGAGACCATGCCACGGGATTGGCGTATACTAGGGGGCTCATCCAGATTGGTATAAACTGATTGGTTGATGCATTTCCGCATTTAAAAAAAAAATGCAAATATGATGTCACAAGACTGCAAAAAAAGGTATATGAAAAAATGCTTTGGAAAAAGGACACAAAAAAAAATAAGACGTCAAAACATAAATCAGCAACAAAAGAACCTGACAATCAGCACAGATATGACTTTATCCTCAATCACAAATTTCTTTAGTAATAAACTTTGTAGATTATTAAATGAATAAGACGACGTCTGTGTCTGTATATAGAGAATCAAATGTATTGTGCCAAGTACTGCTCATATAAGCGGCCCACCGGAGGATTCCCCGGTTCTCCGGTGGGCCAGTCCGAGCCTGCACCCAGCTCATGGTCGCACTATGGGTGCACCGAAGCCCCTCATTTCCATATGGATTAAAAGCTATTTTCACAAGCACAGTACCAATAACAGATCCAGGGTTAGTACGATTTTTATAGGGGTGAAGCCCCCTAAATCACTGAATACTTAAAAGGCATCTTGTGGCTGACAGATTCCCATTAAACACACAGTGGGCGTCTGCTTTAATGAAATCGCTGCTAAACACAGAGGATTTTCCGGCACAGAAAAAGAACACGGAGGGGTAAACAGAGCATTTACTCCATTTGGGAACATGACCTTTAAGGTGCAGACTTTAATGGCGGATCTGCGTTTTTAGAAAAGCATATCAGCTTCAGGTCAGGGATACAATTGCACAACCATTATACTCTGTGCCAATTACTGCAACGTTAGAAGCAGCGGAGGGCGAAGCGAACAATCCACACTGACAAGGAACGCATCAAAGTGACGGCTCTCACCCGTCTGATCCCATATTCCCCTCTTTTCAGCTCTTTCGGCTTTTTGCACCTATAACGGTGCGGTAAAATTATTTCCAAATGTCTAAAAAAGTGACTGTGAGAACTGAGAACGGCACCACCCAATACCTCTAGGTACGTTCATGTCAGATATCATGTGCACAGTGTGAGCCGCCTTCAGAAGAGTTTTGTAATCCCACCCACAATGTCGGAGAGTATATCCGGCCCAAAATAAAAACTTGTCCTCATGTACGGTAAACGTGTGCAGTCATTCTCTTCCCTTTCGTTTCCGAGTTTGGCGGTAACCATTTTCAGCCATAAAAGTTTTTGATAAGAGCCAGGATCAGCATGAAGCTTGAAAGTACACCGCCAACTTCCAGGAATCCCTCCTTCTTGTCTGTAATTATGAAGGATCAGTCTTGGCAGCAGGCAGTGGACAGCAGCTCCAAACGTAGACACATAGTAACCATAACTTTAGAGTAATATCTTACTTTACTGTGGCTATACTGCTATGGTTACTGACACATTTTAAAGCCTAGAAAGTAGAACTTTCGAGGAATTTTCCACTTTAAATGCAACATGAAAATATATTCGCAGTGGATTTTTCGTTGCTCTAGTACATGAGAATGCAAGTCACATGTAACTACTTCTCGTGCGTGTGATCAATCTGCTGTTTGGTTATCCTTCTAGAACTGTCAGCCAAGAGTCATCACAAGGTGCAAGCGTTGACCAAGAACAGTTATCACTATGAGTCATTCCAGGGGAAAAAAGATTTTCCAGAAGTTCTGAAGCTCTTGGGCTTAAAGATGGATCCTTTAAGCCCAAGTCTGGGTAGGCACATGGATCTCGGGTATTTATGCAACAAGCTGGAAGGACAGCGAGGAATTGGCACACTCAGGAACAGGACTAATGACGTGCAACCCAGCAGGGATGGAAGCAAGTAAAGCACAGTATGCATAAAGTGGAGCACCCCAAACATAGGACTAGAATCTCAATTCCAAGACTGGATCTTAAATAGGTCTTGGGAGATGATGACTGATCCACTCCAGGCAACTTGCAAAACCTGATGTGGAGCACAGCAGAGGCAGCGGACGCAGGGGAAGGAAGCGGAGCCTGGAATACCTGAGATAAGTGTTGAACAGTTCTCATCTAACTCCAGGACGGAATACCTGGGATATGTTCTCATCTAACTCCTGGAACCATAAGCGTTCATTCACTCATCTTCAGAATTTGATGAGGATTTTGTCTCAGATTAACATTTCACTTCCATTGCCCAGGAATATTGTTTCTGTAACCACATTAATGGGCACCGGAAATTCTGCAGGATCGTTATCCTTCGAGCGAGTTTAGAACCCTGAATAACCAAACCATCTTAACTCATTAACGCATATAAGAAAAGATAATACTCTCTTCATTGCTTTTGTTTTACAAGAACCGAGCAATAATCCAGTGTTTGAAAAATGAGCTACGACGCATCAATACAGCCAGGAAATAGTGATTCATGAACTGAAGACAATGATTAAATCTACTGTTTTACAGCAGTAATAATTAAATTTCGTTTCAGACGGCTTATAATTTTTTACAACTTTATCACGATTTATCTTTATCATAAATGAGATTCATCCAGTCATTGACATATCGAATTGAAGAGCATAAACCAACCTTCTGTCACAGATTGCAGTCTCAAAGACACTTTTTCCACTATTTGGATGCCATTCTTCGAGAATGGAGGCTGGATATCATACCACCGAAAATGACAATAAGGGCACTCCTCGTTAGTCATGGTATCTAGATGGCGCTCCACTCACAATGACAACCGGAGGCCACTTAGGACTCCTAGTAAGAAGCAATGGCTCTCATCTTCTTGCTCACCAAGACTGACAACCAACACTTCTCATTCACAGCAGCCGTCCTTCTTCACTCTAGGAAGTAGAGCAATGACCAGACCCTGTTGGTGGTGGCATCACCCAGTCACCCAGTCCAGAAGTCAATGAAGTGAGGGGACAGGGTCCAGCTGTTAAAGATAATGGCTGTTAGGGAGAGAAGGGACCAGACCCTATTAGTGGTGGCATCTCCCAGAGAAGAGGTCACAGAAGTGAGGGGACAAGGTCCAGCAGTTAAAGATACAGGCTTGGAAGGAGAACAGTGACCAGACCCTATTGGCAGCAGCATCACCCAGTCCAGAGGTCAGAGCAGTGAGTGGACATAGTCCAGCGGTAAAGGTAGAGGCCAGGGAGGGAGAACATTGACCAGAACCTATTGGTGGTGGCATATCCAAGAACATAGGTCTGAACAGTGAGGGTACAGGGTCTAGCGAGTAAAGGTAAAGGCAGGGGAAGAAGAGCAATGACCAGTCTCTATTATCGGCAGCATCACCCAGTCTAGAGGTCAGAGCAGTGAGAGGACATTGTCCAGCGGTAAATGTAGAGGCCAGGGAGGGAGAGCATTGATCAGAACCATCTCCAAGAACATAGGTCCGAACAGTGAGGGTACAGGGTCTAGCGAGTAAAGGTAAAGGCAGAGGAAGAAGAGCAATGACCAGTCTCTATTATCGGCATCATCACCCAGTCCAGAGGTCAGAGTAGTGAGAGGACATTGTCCAGCGGTAAAGGTAGAGAGGCCAGGGAGGGAGAGCATTGACCAGAACCTATTGGTGGTGGCTTCTCCAAGAACAGAGGTCAAAACAGTGAGAGTACAGGGTCTAGCGATTAAAGATAGAGGCCGGGGAAGAAGAACAGTGACCAGTCTCTATTGGCGGTGGCATCACCCAGTCCACAAGTCAGAGTACTGAGGGGACAGAGTGCAGCTGTTAAAGGTACATGCTCGGAGGGAGGGAAGAGACCGGACCCTATTAGTGGTGGCCTCTCCCAGAACAAAGGTTAGACCAGTGAGGTTTCAGAGTCCAGTGAGTCTTGGAGGGAGAGCAGTGACCAGAACCTATTGGCGATGTCATCACACAGTGCAGAGGTCAGAGCACTGAGGAGACAGAGTCCAGCGGTTAAAGGTAGAGCCCAGGGAGGGGAAAGCAATGACAAGACCCTATTAGAGGTTGTATCTCCCAGAATAGAGGTCAGAGCAGTGAGTGTACAGGGTCCAGCAATTAAAGGTAATGGCGTGGAGGGAGAGAACGGACCAGACCTGGGTAATGGTCGTGGCCTCTGCCTCATTGGGCATCTCTGACCAGTAGGAACAAATATCTAATCTGTTGCAGTGGCATATGTGGCATATAGATATTGGGGGGGTGCAGAGATCACTACACCCCCACTAGGCATCTCTGACGCATTGGCAATACCACCTGGATAATAGGGAAACGACATTTTGAAATTTCATCTGTAGAAATTGCTCTATGTAGAGTGAGGAACCTAAAAATGACATTGAGCGAAAAGCAAGAGCTTCATTTTCAGAAGGTCCAGCAGCATCTGGTCTCACTTAGACCTTTCTGTAGATTCCTTTTGCTTCCTCATCCCGGTTATTATGGGGAAGTGTCTCTGAAGCGTGACATGGCTCCGACAATATATTCTTCTATTAATGATTGCACATGTTCCCGCTACAGAATATTTCCGTCTATGAGGCATAATTAAAGATTCTTATCAGCTCGCCAACTTCTGCTTTCACCACACATAGCACAAAACGCTCCTTGTTCTTCTGATTCTAGACCCTAAAAGACTGAAGAGTAACTAGATCTTTGATACTAGTTTTTATATTTCGTTGTCTTTTTAATCGGAAGCAGATTAGTGGGTTTCCAGGTCCTAAGACCCCCAGCCAACGTTTAAAAACTCCCCAAAAAATGCACAACTGTGGGACAGGAGCGGGTAGTTACTGCCTGAGCGCAGCGGAGGACGGCGCACAGATCTATAGGCTTTCTATTACAGAAAGCTGTGCTCTCCTGTCTCCAAAGCTTTGCACTTAGAGGGGAGTTTTTGAGCAACTCCTGGTGGTCTCAAGAATTGCAGACCAACACCTATCTACTGTATTTCCAGATAAAAGGACTTTGAAGTGTAAAAAGTCATAATATAGGTTTTAAAGGGAATCTGTTAACCTGTTTTTGTTACCCAATTTTGAAATAGCATAATGTAAGGGGCAGAGACCCTGATTCCAGTGATGTATCACTTGCTGGGCTGCTTGCTGCAGTTTTGATAAAATCCCTGTTTTCTTAGCAGAGCTCTGAATACTGTGCTCTGTATAACTCCGCCCACACCACTGATTGGCTGCTTTCCGTGTACATTGTAAATAAGAAGAAAACTGCCAATCAGTGGTGGGGGCGTGGTTAGACTACCTGGCAGCAGGTTTACTAGTCCAGTAGTGATAATCTCCTGCTGATAAAACACTTATTTTATTTAAAAAAAACTACACTATGTACCTAAGTTAGTGACACATCGTTGGAATCAGGGTCTCTGTTTGTACATTACACTTCTCTCAGATTAGGTGGCAAAGACTTAGTGACAGATTCCCTTAAAGCAAGGTTTTCAAGACTACTGAAAATGAATGTGCTTATTATAGATGAGTAGGGGTCAGATGAATGTCATGCAAAAGGTGGATGGGTCAGAGGTGATACATGGTATACAAAGGGTGGGGGTAGAAGTCCTTAAAGGGGTTGTCACATCAAAACCGATAATTCTGCAGTCACTCTGTGTGAATCCCCCCAGAGGACGCATGCACAGGGAGTAGCCGGTCTCAGACTCGGGAACAGAGAGCATGTATGAGTTATACATACCCCCAATTAATAGGCACAGCCTCACTCTCCAAAAACTAGTATAGAGCGAGGCCGCACCCTCTAGTCGGACATGCTCACTGACCATCCGCGGCACCCACTGGCCGCATGTATGTACAGTGGGGCAAAAAAGTATTTAGTCAGTCAGCAATAGTGCAAGTTCCACCACTTAAAAAGATGAGAGGCGTCTGTAATTTACATCATAGGTAGACCTCAACTATGGGAGACAAACTGAGAAAAAAAAATCCAGAAAATCACATTGTCTGTTTTTTTAACAATTTATTTGCATATTATGGTGGAAAATAAGTATTTGGTCAGAAACAAACAATCAAGATTTCTGGCTCTCACAGACCTGTAACTTCTTCTTTAAGAGTCTCCTCTTTCCTCCACTCATTACCTGTAGTAAAGGCACCTGTTTAAACTTGTTATCAGTATAAAAAGACACCTGTGCACACCCTCAAACAGTCTGACTCCAAACTCCACTATGGTAAAGACCAAAGAGCTGTCAAAGGACACCAGAAACAAAATTGTAGCCCTGCACCAGGCTGGGAAGACTGAATCTGCAATAGCCAACCAGCTTGGAGTGAAGAAATCAACAGTGGGAGCAATAATTAGAAAATGGAAGACCATACAAGACCACTGATAATCTCCCTCGATCTGGGGCTCCACGCAAAATCCCACCCCGTGGGGTCAGAATGATCACAAGAACGGTGAGCAAAAATCCCAGAACCACGCGGGGGGACCTAGTGAATGAACTGCAGAGAGCTGGGACCAATGTAACAAGGCCTACCATAAGTAACACACTACGCCACCATGGACTCAGATCCTGCAGTGCCAGACGTGTCCCACTGCTTAAGCCAGTACATGTCCGACCCCGTCTGAAGTTTGCTAGAGAGCATTTGGATGATCCAGAGGAGCTTTGGGAGAATGTCCTATGGTCTGATGAAACCAAACTGGAACTGTTTGGTAGAAACACAACTTGTCGTGTTTGGAGGAAAAAGAATACTGAGTTGCATCCATCAAACACCATACCTACTGTAAAGCATGGTGGTGGAAACATCATGCTTTGGGGCTGTTTCTCTGCAAAGGGGCCAGGACGACTGATCCGGGTACATGAAAGAATGAATGGGGCCATGTATCGTGAGATTTTGAGTGCAAACCTCCTTCCATCAGCAAGGGCATTGAAGATGAAACGTGGCTGGGTCTTTCAACATGACAATGATCCAAAGCACACCGCCAGGGCAACGAAGGAGTGGCTTCGTAAGAAGCATTTCAATGTCCTGGAGTGGCCTAGCCAGTCTCCAGATCTCAACCCTATAGAAAACCTTTGGAGGGAGTTGAAAGTCCGTGTTGCCAAGCGAAAAGCCAAAAACATCACTGCTCTAGAGGAGATCTGCATGGAGGAATGGGCCAACATACCAACAACAGTGTGTGGCAACCTTGTGAAGACTTACAGAAAACGTTTGACCTCTGTCATTGCCAACAAAGGATATATTACAAAGTATTGAGATGAAATTTTGTTTATGACCAAATACTTATTTTCCACCATAATATGCAAATAAATTGTTAAAAAAACAGACAATGTGATTTTCTGGATTTTTTTTTCTCAGTTTGTCTCCCATAGTTGAGGTCTACCTATGATGTAAATTACAGACGCCTCTCATCTTTTTAAGTGGTGGAACTTGCACTATTGCTGACTGACTAAATACTTTTTTGCCCCACTGTATAACTCATACATACCATCTGTTCCCGGGTCTGAAACTGACGAATCCCGGCAGCCCACAATGCATGCTCTGGGGAGATTTAAAAGTCTCCAGTCACACAGCGTGACTGCAGAATTATTGGTTTTGCCCAGACAACCCCTTTAATCCACATTTTGGACTAACAAAGTGAATAGGGCACAGCACTGCAAAACTAGGATATGGCCCATGGGCAAGAGTGGCACTGTTCCACAGTCTCTTCTTTTTTTTTTTTGCTTTAGTCAACCCCTCTGGAACAAACCTTCAGTCACTGGATGGAACTCGTGTTATTATATGTTGTGTAAAAGTTATTGGTCACATGTTTATACAGTATATAATAAAAAAACAATTAGAGACGTCTCATAAAGAAATGTGTAAGGAACCTTCTGGTATTACCACTGTTCTTGATTTTTCCATTGGGAGAAATCAGAGCTTGTCTGTTATTGAGAAACCCTGGGAGAAAAAGTGACATTCAGTCCCCCATACGGCATAATAACATGTAAATGAGACCTTCTCCATGACTGCAATTACGGCAGTAATGTTTTTATGTTTACACACTCCCCCGCAGTGCCCAGACATGTCCTCTCTATGGAATTCATTGCCTATGTATCAGATAGCCATTAATTATGCTCTTAATTGAGGCTGTGCTAATAAAGACATGAATAGTTAATTGATCTGCATTTGTCACCAAGAACTTAGCGCAGTCACATTTCCTTGCGCTTAAAGCAAATTTTTCTGCTTGTTTTTAAGTATGGAAGTAATGGTATGGTTTATTATTCTGCCTAATAAAAATTATACTTTTTTTTTATACAGATCTGATGTGCCAGTCAGAGGAAAACTAGTGTAGAAGACATAAGTAAATCAGCCTGGAAGTGAACTGGGGGCAGGAAGAATTCACACACCCCCACTGCACTTCCAGGCTGATTTGCATATATATCCTACACTAGATTTCTCATTACTCAGATATCGGATCTCTAGAGAAGACATAATTTTAATTGGTGGCAACTGCCTATACAGCTATAGCAGCTGTGACCTCTGGTTCCTATCTTCTTCTGTCACTTCTTGGTACCTGATACAACAAACCTCCCTGCTCTGGCTGACACACAGGAGCACGTCTTCTAAAAAGCACTAACCCTAAGGAAATACCCCCCCTTGGAAACCGGCTCATTATCTGTTCACCCTCTTCTGTAGGCTACACGTGCCTATACTCCATGTGTCTTGGCCTTATAATAAGTGAATGTCACACAGTGAGTCTATCAGTATTATCTGAGCATGCTCTGGTGCTACCCGAGTGTCTTCGGCGTGCTCGAATATTATGTTCGAGTCCCCGCGGCTGCATGTCTAGGGGCTATTCGACAACCACAACACATGCAGGGATATCTAATTTGTTAGGCAATCCCAGCATGTGTTGTGGCTGTCAAATAGTCACCATACATGCAGCCGCGCGAACTCAAACATATTATTCGAGCACGCCGAAGACACTCGGCTAGTTCCCGAGCATGCTCAGATAACACCTTATCCGAGCACATTCGCTCATCACTAATAGTTAGATGTCTGGTATATTTGTTTTTACAAATTTTGAGCTAATGATTTAGAATATATGACACAATGTCTATCTCCTCTGCTCCTGCCCTCTGGTTCTTCCATTCAGTCTCTGTCTCTATAGGGATTGTGTTTCTCATGCTGGGCAGCAGAAAGTGCAGCATCCACCGAGCAACAGAACAGGAATCATGTCAACAGTTATCCAGAGTAATCCTGTCCAATGAAAACAAAGGCAGCGTTATAACAGAGGTGATTTATAGATAAGGATATGATAGTGAAAATGAAAAATTAATTTAAAAATAATACGGTAACTTATTTAAAACTACTAGTGAGCATTCAGACACACGTTTGAAAACCCCCTTTATGCAAATGGTTTCTACGTCGATAAAGGTTATATGACTCTTTCTTTTTCTTGTTCTCGGGATATGTACACCATTGCTCCATGTAATGGAGAAGTCGAGGTATGATATGGAAGAACAAGGAATAATTCAAGGTAGAACAAAAGACACGGAAGAAAAAGAAGTGCAAGGGCAGCCTCCAGCATTGGTCAGCTGATTTCTTTCATTGTGGAGTAAAAATAATACGTTGCATGGATTTTACCCCCCAAAATATAGTATTTTTTTAATGTTTTACTAGTTTAAAATAAAGAAAAGCTTAATAAGAGAAAATGTGGTTTGTGTCAGGATATTGTGAGGACCTATAATCGGGGTGTGTGAGTACCTATAATGGGGGTGTGTGAGGACTTGCGGTTTGTGGAGTTAAACCCCCATACACATTAGATGGCCGCTTAACGACCGAGGGTTATCTCACGCATACATAGGAGGGCTCGCTTGGCCCAGCGCCCCTGTGTTGTCTTTGTTAGACCACTGCCAAACATGTCTATCGCCTCCTCCTGCTTCATGGACTCCTTTGCCTGAGTCACACAGTGTAGAGGGTGTCAATCAAGCAGGAAGAGGCGGCGAGTAGAGCTGGTGTGACAGAGGCTTCAGATTTTCCATAGCCATATTAACCTGGCCTGAACTTTATTGCCCCGCAGAGCTCCGATTTCAGTTACAGGGGCGGCGCCGGTGCGGGTCCAGTCACCGGTCTGAGTCTACAGAGTAGCAGCTCTCTGCATTGGGGTTGGCTGTTAGTCAGGGCCAGGGACGCGGTTACAGCTGCTAGTCAGTGACTGAACCCGTGACCGCGCCGCCCCCCCCCGGGGACACGGTTACAGCTGCTAGTCTGTGACTGAACCTGTGACCGCGCCGTCCCCCCGGGGACACGGTTACAGCTGCTAGTCTGTGACTGAACCTGTGACCGCGCCGCCCCCCCGGGACACAGTTACAGCTGCTAGTCTGTGTCTGAACCTGTGACCGCGCTGTCCCCCCGGGGACACGGTTACAGCTGCTAGTCTGTGACTGAACCCGTGACCGCGCCGCCCCCCCGGGGACACAGTTACAGCTGCTAGTCTGTGACTGAACCTGTGACCGCGCTGTCCCCCCGGGGACACAGTTACAGCTGCTAGTCTATGACTGAACCTGTGACCGCTGTCCCCCCGGGGACACAGTTACAGCTGCTAGTCTGTGACTGAACCCGTGACCGCGCCGCCCCCCCGGGGACACAGTTACAGCTGCTAGTCTGTGACTGAACCCGTGACCGCGCCGCCCCCCCAGGGACACGGTTACAGCTGCTAGTCTGTGACTGAAGCCGTGATCACGCCGCCTCCCGTGACTGAAACCGGAACGCTGCTTTTGGAATAAAGTTCATTTTCTCCCTGCAGTGTTCAGCTTCACGCAGGCGTCGGGCAGGTTTGTAACACTATAAACCTGCAGATTAGCCCCATATCTGCAAGTTAATGGCATTTTTTTCTGGTGACAGGTTCCCTTTAATTCCACCATCAATCAATTGTCTGTCCCATACACATTAGATTGTCGGACAAACTCATTATTGATGGCTTTGACCAACATTAAATGTGTATGGGGGGCTTAAAGGTGTTGCAGACTTTGGGTGCAAGTCTTCAGTCACTCTGTGAGACTGCAGACTTGGAAAGCCTAACAGTGCGCACAGTGTGTGCTGTCAGCGATTTGCATACTTCTGGCCACATGCCGACTAGACATATCTGGCCTCGCACGTTTAGTTGGTATGTGACTGGATGCCGGTACCAGAGAATTCTGCCAGTGCATACACTGCGCCCCTGTGAGGATTGACAAGTCTGCAGTCACATTTAGAGACTGCAGACTTCAACCCCAAGCCTGGACAACCCCTTTTAAGCTGGAGTACTTCTTGTTTTTTATTATAATACCATTTGATTGTATTTTTTTGGAAAGGCTAAGTGACCAAAAAAACAGCAATTTTCCATGACGGCGTTCACTTTACATGATAATTAATGCTATATTTTAAAGGTTTGGACTTTTTAGGGATGCGGTGATTTAAAAAATAATTTTTTTTTTCAGATTTTTTTTTTTTTAGAATTGCCAGAGGGGGGGGTGGGGGGTGGGGGGGGGCAATGGCACGATAGAAGGCAGAAGGCTCGCCAATCTGGTTAACCGTTTAGATGCCACAGTTGCTATAGAACGTTGTATGTAAGAAGTTGACGATCGATAGCGATACGTTACACAAGGGTATAATACCTCGTGCAAATTATGTCAGACCGACTCTAAGTGTCATGTGATGACGATGCCGGCTTGAATCTTTGATTGACGGTAATAGCCATGTGAACATACCGCAGGTGTTTAGGATTTAGCAGGTAATCTTCCTGATCGGCTAATTGAGAATAATTAGATGGCAGAAATCAGAGGAAAGTAATGTCACGCTCCAAGCAATTCAAAAAGCCATCATTAATTAGCCATCCTAATAACTGATGCATTTGTCTTATGAATCGCACCGGATTACTTTATAACGGAAACGTTCAAAACAAAACACATCGGTTTGATAAATCGCCTCCCTGTCAAGATGAGAGAAAATCATTACGAAACCGTTTTGTGCATTATGGAATTATATTATGTGTGACTAATTAATTCCATCGCCTTGTGGTGTTTTTTTTCTGCTTGGATTGCAAAATAAAAAGAAAAGAAAAAATAGATTTATTTTGTTCATGAAGTGTTCAACTTTATTTTGAACATCATGCTAATGGTTTATAGTGATGAGCGAACGTACTGGGATAAAGTGTTATCTGAGCATGCTCGGGTGCTAACCGAGTGATTTCGGACTGCTCGAATAATATGTTTGAGTCTCCGCGGCTCCATGTCTAGCGGCTGTTTGATAGGCGTAACACATGCAAGGATTGTCTAATAAACAGGTAATCCCTGCATGTATTGCGGCTGTCGAACAGTTTGAGAATCCCAGTGTATGCTGGGATAGACAAATGAATCATCATCAGGGGGCTGAGGCTGCGGTCACTGCAGCAGCCTTTGTCTACTCCCTCCAAGGTTGCATTGGTTGAAAATTCCGACATATGCTTAGTGACAGTGCGCTCGCTTGCCAGCTCTGGTCAAAAGTGAAGAGCTGACAAACGAGCGCACTGTTAGTGCATTGTAAAAAGAATACCCAGCATGCAGGAAAGTTTAAAGTGGGGCCCTAAATGCTAACATATTGCACATCACACTAAAACATTTCGGCTGCATATACATGCTCTGAGTTCAGACAGTTAAATGAGTGTGACAATAGTGAAGTCATTCAACGCTTGTTTCCCAGCCTCTTTACAGCGGGTGAGGAAGAATGCTGGGCACAGAAAGATCACTAGTAGATCAATCTATCCCCATACAGCATCATGTTATCAGCTGTTCACATCGGTTGATATACAGAATAGCTGTCACACTGAGTGTGTCACGACACAGGGCTCCTTTCCTGTCTCTAACACTAGGGGGTGCCCTAGCTTGCCCTGGTCCCTGGGATCCTTAACATGGCGAAGATGCCGGGGCCTCCACCCTTGCCTTATTTCTTAAGATAGCCCTTTGTATGTCCCCTTCCCCCACCCAGGCAAGTGGGGGCGCTACTGTGCACCACAGTACACCAACCCGGCAAACAGGGCAACAAAGGCAAGGGAAAACTGAAAACTCTAGGCATACAAAATACTCACATATAACAGAGGAATCCACCAGGGTGTGCAGGAAGCGGAAGAAAGCAAAACAGGGAAGGATAAGGAATTACCAAGCGTACTATAAACCAAACAACTCCTTCAGCTCCCCTTCTCAAACCAACTTCTCTCCCACCTATTGTCATGAAGCAAGTGCTAACACTGACAAGGACAAGGAGTGGCTAACCAAGCACAGCTGAACACAGGAATTTCCAACATGGCCAATTAACCCCTGTTCTTTTGGAAGAAAAAAACACATTTAATAAACCGGAGAAGTACTTCATCTCAGCGGTAGAGTAGGAGCAACCAGACGCTGCGGTCCTCCAGTTGCGTAACCCCGTGACAGACTGTCAGGGGCTTACATATGAACGCTTCTCGCATATATAACAGAGGAATCCACCAGGGTGTGCAGGAAGGGGAATAAAGCAAAACAGGGAACGATAAGGAATTACCAAGCGCACAATAAAAACAACAGTCTCTTCCAACTCCTTCAGCAATCCTTCTCATACCAACTTCTCCCCCTCCTATTGTCATGAAGCAAGTGCTAACACTGACAAGGATTAGGCCAATATAATAATAATTAGAGCCCAGATTTTATAGGGAAAAGGAGTGGCTAACCGAGCACAGCTGAACACAGACATTTCCAACATTAACCCCTGTTCTGCTGGAAGAAATAAACACATCTAATAAACCGGAGAAGTGCTTCTTCTCAGCGGCGGAGTAGGAGCAACCAGACGCTGCGGTCCACCAGTTGCGGTAACCCCGTGACAGACTGTCAGGGGCTTACACATGAATGCTTGGCCAAATGTCAGGAGGGATCGCTGTCATCGATATGTGCTTTCGGCTGACAGCTATCTACAAGTGGATGGCCATCTGAAGACTATACCAAGTTTGTACTCGTCACTTTTTGCCTTAAAGAAAGATAAAAAATTACTAACACTGCAGATGAAAAATCCCACCACATCCTGATCTCGAATCCAGTGAAAACATAACCATGCCATCTGCTATACCGCTTCTAAAAAATATTTGTTTTTTTTGTACAGATTTTAAAAAATCACCATAATTGCTGCAAACCTAGACATGCCTTAAAGATTTAATTTTTGTCACATCAAAGCAACTTCTTCGAAGATTTTCCATTTTATTGTTGAAACTCAGTCAATTATTTTTAAACCCTTAACAATGAGCCGAAGTAAGGCATTTATGGAGGCGAAGAATATCGGCTTTATCCATTATTCAAAAGGAGCATTAAAGAGAAAAATAACGGCGAGATTTACAAAACAATTTAATCTCTAACTGCACACAGATGTCAGGGTGGCAGGAAAGTGCGTTATATTACAGAGAGAATATAATTTATGTAGTTCGGAAATCTCTGCTGACAAACCGTCCATATTCTCCTAGGAAGGCAGCGGCGTGACAATGCTTGTAATCCCCGGGAAAGAGTAAAAATTCTTAAGAGGAATTTTGTTTTATTTTACTATTGTATCGAAAATGCAACCACTCGGCAGATAGTCTTTAACATCTTCTGTTATTTTGTCTCTATAGCTCCTTTGAAGTTCTATACGTCTCCATGGTAACAGACTACAAATAAACTCTGTGTAGTCGGGTCCAGTAGTCGTAATTTTTTTTAGAGCACGAGAACTGTGCTCTAAACCTGGGTGCGCTTAAAAAAGTAACGCAAACAGAACACTAGGATACGGTCAATCGTAGCCCTCTCTAACAGGAGAAAGGCCTCCAATAAACCTATCCCCGTCTCTCTGAAGCCACAGCCAGGGTCAGGGACTAGTAGCGTCCCCTAGCCAAAACCATGGGAGACCCAATCTTGCTCCTACCATCTACCTGGGCTCCCACCCAAGCAAAATTAAGAGCCATCTAAGTCAGCTCCCTTCCCGAGAGAGGAGAACCAGTGGGTCGGGGCGAGTGGAACCTGAAGGCCATACACTCCCCCCTAGACCTATCAGAAGGGAACCCGTAAGGGAACTGTATCCTGAGAAGTCCTAGTGACAAAGACACGTGTGCACATGGTGACACACAAGTGAAAGCAATTAGTTGAATAATGAAGATTTTCTTAGCGTAATACTATCGGAACATTCGACCAGGAATTTTTTAATTTCTCATCCTCATCCTCATCAAAAGGCATGGAAAAGGGTTTGTGCTGAAAAAAGGGGTGAAGTGCACAGCAAATCTGCCAAAACTCTAGTGGGTTTTCCCAAGCCCAGTGAGTTAGGGCACCCCGTAGTCACCACTCCTGGGGCAATTTGCACCTTGGGCTCTCAAACTTACCCAACCTAATGGCTTTGGTCCTGGAGGGCCAGCATTTCCACCAGGTGAGTATATGAGCTGCTCGGCGTAGTTCCTAGGGCACCGTGCCCAGTGTGCCTAGTAGTGTGTGATCTACTAGGGCGGCCCAAGCCAAAGTCGCCTTTACAAACAATTTTTGTACTTTGTACAAACAGTACTGTGGCCCTGCTTTTATTGAGCCAGGAATTTCAGGTTCAGGTTTTTCCTATTAAATGGCCATAATGCTCTTACACGTTGCATGTGTACCAACTTATCCTCCGGCTCGTTTCTTTGCTTGTGTTGTGAAATCCAACGACGGATCAGCATTAAGACAAAAAAAAAAATCTGTTTTACAGTCTTAGCACAGTACAGAATGTTATACCGGTAGGTTTTGCAATGTATTCCTGCACAGTCCACCATCGCCTTCATAATAAAGTTTTATTGCAGCACATTATATACTGACATGTCTGTGCTGTGTACTCTGCTATCGCTTTACAATAGCAGTTACTAAAGTCCAGCATCGCTCACCTTCTTATCGGAGATGTTTCATCACAAGATACAAATCATTTCCTCCGTCTCTGTATGTTTTCACATTTACCTGCTATTAGCAAAGACTGACTCATCTTCACGACTATGTGCCCTCATTTACATACGACATACCGGAATTTACACCAACAATGAGCTGAGCCGCTGCGTCATACTAGCCGCATGTTATAGAGCAGGACAAGCAGAGATGATTGATATAAAGTTTTATGGGAAAAGAATCAGCATAACGTTTAGTTTATTCATGTAAGTTAGTGATGAGTGAACGTCCTCAGATAAGGTGTTATCTAAGCATGCTCATGTGTTCGAGTCCGAACGGCTTCATGTTTCACGGCTGTTCGACAGCCACAACACATCCAGGGATTGCGTAACAAGCATGTGTTGTGGCTGTCGAACAGCCGCGGAGACTCGAAAATATTATTGGAGCACCCCGAAGTCACTCTGTTAGGACCCGAGCATGCTCAGATAACACCTTGTCCCAGCACATTCGCTCAGCATTAATGTAAATCCCTGCTCTTTCTATACCTACCCATAGAGCAGAGATTTGTATACAGTGATCGACAGCCTCCCTTTTATGACTGTGCATACAGCGCTGGCACTAACAAAGTAGGACCGTCCACTGGACTCATAGTTATTGTGAAGAAAATACCTTATAGTGCAGGACCGCCCGCTGGACTCAGTTACTGTGGATTACACAGCCTTTTCAGGAAGAATTGTCCGCTGGACTCATAGTTATTGTGGGACAACACTTTTTGTGTAGGACCACCCACATGACTGATAGTTATTGTGGGGAAAACACCTTTTTAGATAGGACCGCCCACATGACTGATAGTTATTGTGGGGAAAACACCTTTTTAGATAGGACCGCCCACATGACTGATAGTTATGGCAAAAACACCTTTTTGGGTAGGACTACCCACATGATTGATAGTTATTGTGGGGGAAAGACCTATTTGGGTAAGACCTCCCATATGATTGATAGTTATTGTGGAGAAAACACCTTTTTGTGTAGGACCTCCCACATAACTGACGGTTATTGTGGAGAAAACACCTTTTTGGGTAGGACCACCCACATGACTGATAGTTATTGTGGAGAAAACACCTTTTTGGGCAGGACCTCCCACATAACTGACGGTTATTGTGGAGAAAACACCTTTTTGGGTAGGACCACCCACATGACTGATAGTTATTGTGGAGAAAACACCTTTTTGGGTAGGACCTCCCACATAACTGACGGTTATTGTGGAGAAAACACCTTTTTGGGTAGGACCTCCCACATAACTGACGGTTATTGTGGAGAAAACACCTTTTTGGGTAGGACCTCCCACCTGACTGATAGTTATTGTGGAGAAAACACCTTTTTGGGTAGGACCTCCCACCTGACTGATAGTTATTGTGGAGAAAACACCTTTTTAGATAGGACCGCACACATGACTGATAGTTATTGTGGGGAAAACACCTTTTTAGATAGGACCGCCCACATGACTGATAGTTATGGCAAAAACACCTTTTTGGGTAGGACCTCCCACATGATTGATAGTTATTGTGGAGAAAACACCTTTTTGTGTAGGACCTCCCACATAACTGACGGTTATTGTGGAGAAAACACCTTTTTGGGTAGGACCTCCCACATAACTGACGGTTATTGTGGAGAAAACACCTTTTTGGGTAGGACCTCCCACATAACTGATAGTTATTGTGGAGAAAACACCTTTTTGGGTAGGACCACCCACATGATTGTTAGTTATTGTGGTGAAAACACCTTTTTGGGTAGGACCTCCCACATGATTGTTAGTTATTGTGGTGAAAACACCTTTTTGGGTAGGACCACCCACATGACTGATAGTTATGGCAAAAACACCTTTTTGGGTAGGACTACCCACATGATTGATAGTTATTGTGGAGAAAACACCTTTTTGGGTAGGACCACCCACATGATTAATAGTTATTGTGGAGAAAACACCTTTTTGTGTAAGACCTCCCACATAACTGACGGTTATTGTGGAGAAAACACCTTTTTGTGTAGGACCTCCCACATAACTGACGGTTATTGTGGAGAAAACACCTTTTTGGGTAGGACCTCCCACCTGACTGATAGTTATTGTGGAGAAAACACCTTTTTAGATAGGACCGCCCACATGACTGATAGTTATGGCAAAAACACCTTTTTGGGTAGGACTACCCACATGATTGATAGTTATTGTGGGGGAAAGACCTATTTGTGTAAGACCTCCCACATGATTGATAGTTATTGTGGAGAAAACACCTTTTTGTGTAGGACCTCCCACATAACTGACGGTTATTGTGGAGAAAACACCTTTTTGGGTAGGACCGCCCACATGACTGATAGTTATTGTGGAGAAAACACCTTTTTGGGTAGGACCACCCACATGACTGATAGTTATTGTGTAGAAAACACCTTTTTGTGTAAGACCTCCCACATAACTGACGGTTATTGTGGAGAAAACACCTTTTTGTGTAGGACCTCCCACATAACTGACGGTTATTGTGGAGAAAACACCTTTTTGGGTAGGACCTCCCACCTGACTGATAGTTATTGTGGAGAAAACACCTTTTTGGGTAGGACCTCCCACCTGACTGATAGTTATTGTGGAGAAAACACCTTTTTAGATAGGACCGCCCACATGACTGATAGTTATGGCAAAAACACCTTTTTGGGTAGGACTACCCACATGACTGATAGTTATTGTGGAGAAAACACCTTTTTGTATAAGACCTCCCACCTGACTGATAGTTATTGTGGAGAAAACACCTTTTTGGGTAGGACCTCCCACCTGACTGATAGTTATTGTGGACAAAAAAACACCTTTTTAGATAGGACCGCCCACATGACTGATAGTTATGGCAAAAACACCTTTTTGGGTAGGACTACCCACATGACTGATAGTTATTGTGGAGAAAACACCTTTTTGTATAAGACCTCCCACATGACTGATAGTTATTGTGGAGAAAACACCTTTTTGGGTAGGACCTCCCACCTGACTGATAGTTATTGTGGAGAAAACACCTTTTTAGATAGGACCGCCCACATGACTGATAGTTATGGCAAAAACACCTTTTTGGGTAGGACTACCCACATGACTGATAGTTATTGTGGAGAAAACACCTTTTTGTATAAGACCTCCCACATGACTGATAGTTATTGTGGAGAAAACACCTTTTTGTATAAGACCTCCCACATGACTGATAGTTATTGTGGAGAAAACACCTGTTTGGGTAGGACCTCCCACATAACTGACGGTTATTGTGGAGAAAACACCTTTTTGGGTAGGACCACCCACATGACTGATAGTTATTGTGGAGAAAACACCTTTTTGGGTAGGACCTCCCACCTGACTGATAGTTATTGTGGAGAAAACACCTTTTTGTGTAGGACCTCCCACATAACTGACGGTTATTGTGGAGAAAACACCTTTTTGGGTAGGACCTCCCACATAACTGACGGTTATTGTGGAGAAAACACCTTTTTGGGTAGGACCTCCCACATAACTGACGGTTATTGTGGAGAAAACACCTTTTTGGGTAGGACCTCCCACATAACTGATAGTTATTGTGGAGAAAACACCTTTTTGGGTAGGACCACCCACATGATTGTTAGTTATTGTGGTGAAAACACCTTTTTGGGTAGGACCTCCCACATGATTGTTAGTTATTGTGGTGAAAACACCTTTTTGGGTAGGACCACCCACATGACTGATAGTTATGGCAAAAACACCTTTTTGGGTAGGACCTCCCACATGATTGATAGTTATTGTGGAGAAAACACCTTTTTGTGTAGGACCTCCCACATAACTGACGGTTATTGTGGAGAAAACACCTTTTTGGGTAGGACCTCCCACATAACTGACGGTTATTGTGGAGAAAACACCTTTTTGGGTAGGACCTCCCACATAACTGACGGTTATTGTGGAGAAAACACCTTTTTGGGTAGGACCACCCACATGATTGTTAGTTATTGTGGTGAAAACACCTTTTTGGGTAGGACCACCCACATGATTGTTAGTTATTGTGGTGAAAACACCTTTTTGGGTAGGACCACCCACATGACTGATAGTTATGGCAAAAACACCTTTTTGGGTAGGACCTCCCACATGATTGATAGTTATTGTGGAGAAAACACCTTTTTGTGTAGGACCTCCCACATAACTGACGGTTATTGTGGAGAAAACACCTTTTTGGGTAGGACCTCCCACATAACTGACGGTTATTGTGGAGAAAACACCTTTTTGGGTAGGACCTCCCACATAACTGACGGTTATTGTGGAGAAAACACCTTTTTGGGTAGGACCTCCCACATAACTGATAGTTATTGTGGAGAAAACACCTTTTTGGGTAGGACCTCCCACCTGACTGATAGTTATTGTGGAGAAAACACCTTTTTAGATAGGACCGCCCACATGACTGATAGTTATGGCAAAAACACCTTTTTGGGTAGGACTACCCACATGATTGATAGTTATTGTGGGGGAAAGACCTATTTGTGTAAGACCTCCCACATGATTGATAGTTATTGTGGAGAAAACACCTTTTTGTGTAGGACCTCCCACATAACTGACGGTTATTGTGGAGAAAACACCTTTTTGGGTAGGACCGCCCACATGACTGATAGTTATTGTGGAGAAAACACCTTTTTGGGTAGGACCACCCACATGACTGATAGTTATTGTGTAGAAAACACCTTTTTGTGTAAGACCTCCCACATAACTGACGGTTATTGTGGAGAAAACACCTTTTTGTGTAGGACCTCCCACATAACTGACGGTTATTGTGGAGAAAACACCTTTTTGGGTAGGACCTCCCACCTGACTGATAGTTATTGTGGAGAAAACACCTTTTTGGGTAGGACCTCCCACCTGACTGATAGTTATTGTGGAGAAAACACCTTTTTAGATAGGACCGCCCACATGACTGATAGTTATGGCAAAAACACCTTTTTGGGTAGGACTACCCACATGACTGATAGTTATTGTGGAGAAAACACCTTTTTGTATAAGACCTCCCACCTGACTGATAGTTATTGTGGAGAAAACACCTTTTTGGGTAGGACCTCCCACCTGACTGATAGTTATTGTGGACAAAAAAACACCTTTTTAGATAGGACCGCCCACATGACTGATAGTTATGGCAAAAACACCTTTTTGGGTAGGACTACCCACATGACTGATAGTTATTGTGGAGAAAACACCTTTTTGTATAAGACCTCCCACATGACTGATAGTTATTGTGGAGAAAACACCTTTTTGGGTAGGACCTCCCACCTGACTGATAGTTATTGTGGAGAAAACACCTTTTTAGATAGGACCGCCCACATGACTGATAGTTATGGCAAAAACACCTTTTTGGGTAGGACTACCCACATGACTGATAGTTATTGTGGAGAAAACACCTTTTTGTATAAGACCTCCCACATGACTGATAGTTATTGTGGAGAAAACACCTTTTTGTATAAGACCTCCCACATGACTGATAGTTATTGTGGAGAAAACACCTGTTTGGGTAGGACCTCCCACATAACTGACGGTTATTGTGGTGAAAACACCTGTTTGGGTAGGACCTCCCACATAACTGACGGTTATTGTGGAGAAAACACCTTTTTGGGTAGGACCTCCCACCTGACTGATAGTTATTGTGGAGAAAACACCTTTTTAGATAGGACCGCCCACATGCCTGATAGTTATGGCAAAAACACCTTTTTGGGTAGGACCACCCACATGATTGATAGTTATTGTGGGGGAAAGACCTATTTGGTTAAGACCTCCCACATAACTGACGGTTATTGTGGAGAAAACACCTTTTTGGGTAGGACCTCCCACCTGACTGATAGTTATTGTGGAGAAAACACCTTTTTGGGTAGGACCACCCACCTGACTGATAGTTATTGTGGAGAAAACACCTTTTTGGGTAGGACCACGCACATGATTGTTAGTTATTGTGGTGAAAACACCTTTTTGGGTAGGACCTCCCACATAACTGATAGTTATTGTGGAGAAAACACCTTTTTGGGTAGGACCACCCACATGACTGATAGTTATTGTGGAGAAAACACCTTTTTGGGTAGGACCACCCACCTGACTGATAGTTATTGTGGAGAAAACACCTTTTTGGGTAGGACCACCCACATGACTGATAGTTATTGTGGAGAAAACACCTTTTGGGGTAGGACCTCCCACATGACTGATAGTTATTGTGGAGAAAACGCCTTTTTTGGGTAGGACCACCCACATGACTGATAGGTGTTGTAGGGAAAACACTTTCTAGAATAGAACTGACTATTAGTGGGTGCGACCATCCACTTGACTAATAATTATTGTGGGAAAACACCTTTTGAAGTACGACCACCAAGAAAGACAGATGAAAGAGTTACAAACTCGCTGATGGATTCTCAGTTAGCTCTTTCTGCTTCCAACAATGGGCATAGAGGCAAATAGTCTGTAAAACTCAATTTTTAATTTTAACCCTATTACAAAAAAAAAAAAAAATTAAGCCTATAATACATGCGTATAGGTAAAAAAAAAAAAAATCCTCAAAAATGTTGAAAACTTTTAATAACTTTGCAGTAAGCTGCTACAAATCACAGTCGGTATAATTTGGGGACTGTAGAGATTTTACATTATGTATTGTCTGAATTGGAGCTCGGCACGCGGCCAAGGTCGACATGAAGAGTTGCTCTGAATAGGAGTGTCTGTTTTCGGAGTCCATCACCGTTACTCATTGACCCCTCCCGTATTTGTTCGTTCAGGCCGCGATAGGAGACAAGCAAATAAAGCAGTAAATTGGGATAAGGATATAATAATGGAATGTTATCATAATAGAGAGTCTACGGAGACGACCGCACGGCACATGGCGAGAAGCTGGAACTTTCCGTTTCCATTTGTGCTAAGATCTAGCAATAGATTGAAAGCGCCAATCAAAAGCGGAGCGGACGATCGACGAGATGCAAAAAAAAAAAAATGACCTTTTTCCGAAGGCTGTCGCTCTGCAGACTGGCATTGATAACGCAAAATGTTAAATAAAGACCTAGCAGTTAATTTGTCATGAAAGTCTATGGGTCTGTGAAAAACTCAGATGCCATCCGATTTCTGTCCGTTTTTCACAGACTGATAGGTAGGAGAGAGTGGAGAAACTTTTTCCGATGTTTTTTTTTTTTTAGACTTTGATCTCAATTTTGATCTGATACTCGTCAATATCGATCAATATCGACGTCTCCTCAATTTCGGACAGCCCCACAGACTTGAAAAACACGGATAGAACTCGTCAATGAAAAATGGACGTCTGAATCAGCCCACGGACGAGGAAAATTGACCCATTGTTTTGATCAGAGCTTGGTCCGACTGTCATCAGTTTTTCTCGTACGTGAAGAAAAAAAAAAGTTCCTCCACCTTCTCATTTCTGACAGTCCGTGAAAATCACACTGCACTCGGATGTCATCAGAGTGAGATCCTATTTTTTTTAATGGACCCTTGGATCAAAATCAGACATTTCCATGATCAGTCGGTGAAAAATCACGGACATGTTAATGACCCCTTAGATAAAATGATGCTACATCCACATGGAACAAATGCCAAGACGATTCCTTCAGGTCTGCGAAACGTGAAGCTGCTGCCACAATGGTGATTGATCCCAGGGCCGCTCGCTCCGACCTTCATATTTCACATTCCACATGGAACACAATGAGAGGAACTGCCTGCGTGAATATTTGGCCGTATCATCGCCCCGAGACCTGGGTGGGGTCACACCAGAGGCTTTTATTCTTTACAAACTTCTCCGCTTGCGATCATATAATATTGTGATTGTGGTGAAGTATTTCTTCATGGCTGGGAAACATAAAAGGGATATATATGTCAAGCACAAGCCTGTGGAATAAAGAAAAAAAAAATTGGTGTTACCAAATAAAATATCAAAACAATTAACCCGTGAATGTACATTTATTGTTATGCTTATTTATATACGAAAAGGTAAAAAAAAAAAACTTCAGCAAAAGCGTCGTTAAAATCCTTCCATTATTGCCAGAAGCCACAGACGCGTTTCAGACGACTCCGAGTAATTGTGTAAGGACGCAGTGTGAAATGCGCTGCTGTGTCTAGCTGTGATGGATGGAGTTTAGAACCTGAGAAGAAAAAAGGATTTTCCTGCCTTTGGTACTTGGGGCCGTAGGGTACTCGGTACCGGGTTTGGTCGGCCTAAAGGGGGATGTCACGGCGTCTGCAACCCCGTCCGTGGCCCTGGGCGCCCGTGTTAAAGGGAATGTCTTTAAACGGGTTAGGAATAAAGCTTATGTTCGTGGCCCCACCTGTGGTATTCGGTCAGTGGGGACCGACGCTGCTTTAAGGGGTCCACTGGGGTGATGTTATGGCATCTAGATGGTACACCTTCCCACAGGTGAAGTATATCCCCAGGGCTCCCTGTGTGTAGATGAGGATGGTGCAGTGAAGAACGAGGACACAGGTTTGCAGTCTCTTTACCTTTACTGAAGCCTTCAGGCAGCCACAGTCCAGGGCACCAGATCACAGGTACAGGCAGGGTCCAGCCGGCTTGGAAGCGAGGTCAGAGTCCCCTTTACCAGGTGGAGTTAGAAGCCTTCCTACTAGCGCTGTGGTGTAGTCCCTTGCTGCCTATGGCTTCTATCAAGGTCCTCACAGTTCTCTCTGTCCTCCATTAAGGTGGGACACAAACCCGTATGACAGGTGGCTCAAGCCTTTTCACAGGGTCTCTATCATGACCCGGGCTCTATGCGCCACTGTCCCTCCTGGGTGTTAGGACACACAGGTGATGTGTAATCCAGCTGTCCTGCCAGTTTCTGCTGTGCCTCTTAGGCTACTTTCACACTAGCGTCGTACTCGGCCCGTCGCAGTGCGTCGGGCCGACGTACCGACGCATACTGTGGAAGCGCCGCACAACGGGGGCAGCGGATGCATTTTTCCAGCGCATCCGCTGCCCCATTGTGAGTTGCAGGGAGGTGTGGGCGGAGTTCCGGCCGTGCATGCGCGGTCGGAAATGGCGGACAAGACGCTCAAAAAAAACATTGCAAGCAACGTTTTTTTGTTCGGACGGTCCGCCACAACACGACGCAACCGTCGCACGACGGTTGCGACGTGTGGCAATGCGTCGTTAATGCTCGCCTATGGAGAAAAAACACATCCTGCAGACAACTTTGCAGGATGCGTTTTTTCTGCAAAACGACGCATTGCGACGTGCAGTGCACGACGCTAGTGTGAAAGTAGCCTTAGGCTGCCGTCACAATGTTAGTATTTGGTCAGTATTTTACATCAGTATTTGTAAGCCAAAACCAGGAGTGGAACAATTAGAGGAAAAGTTTAACAAAAACATATGCACCACTTCTGCATTTATCACCTACTCCTGGTTTTGGCTTACAAATACTGATGTAAAATGCTGACCAAATACTGCTAGTGTGACGGCAGCCTTAGAGTATGACACAACCTCGGTCTTCTGGCTACCGGTATCTGCGTTCTGCAGGGAGGTAGCCCAGTCGCAGCTATTCTCCCCAGTTGTCACTCTCCTGTGCTTCGCTCTCTGGCGCGCTCACTACAAGTCTGTTCTTCCTTCCGTAGTCTCTCAATCCTGGAGCTGCAGCACCTCAGGCTGCACGGCCCCTCACACTGCTCTCTGCCTCTGACTGCTCCAGTATGCTGTGCTGTCTGTCACCCACTGATTGTCTTTCCCTCCAGACCAGAATATATATATATGGGGATGCCACCCATAAGCAGGATCAGAGCTTCCCCTTCTGGCCTGGAGTGTGAACATGTTGTACGTTTGTGGTTACCTGATAAAAGAGGTCTTCCTTCGCTTCCAAGCGTGACATCACTGTCCCCGTGAGGAAAGCGATGCCACTGTGACAACAAAGACCCTGGGGTGTTACACAAGACAATGGTGCTACCCACCGAGCCACCCATGACCTCAGCGCTGCAAGACAATGGTGCTACCCACTGAGCCACCCAGGATGCACACACTGCAAAGCAACAATGCTACCCACTGAACCACCCAGGACCCCAACACTGCAAAGTAACAGTGTTAATCACTGAGCCACCCAGGACCCCAGCGCTGCAAGGCGACAGTGCTACACACTGAGCCATCATGCTGCCCAACATGAAGAAAAAAAAACATCAAATCACGAGAACTGCCATTTTCCCATCGTTGCCCCTACAGCCAAAAACAAAACGTGTACCCAAAAATGGCGTTAATAAAACCTATAGCTGCACAGAAACAAACAAAAAACCTCGTCACCACTTCTTTGAGGTAAAAAATAGTAAAAAAAAAAGAAAGGGGACAAAAAAAAAAAACCTTTTTTTTTTTTTATTTCAGAATTGTATATTTAACACAGAAATAATAATAAAAGAAACTCCAAACGAGTTTGGTATCGCCATAATCCTAGCGCCCTAGAAAATCCCATTGTTGGGTCATTTCTACCTCACAAAAGACGGAAGGAAGAAGGAAACAACAAATAATAATGGCGGAATCGCGTTGTTTTTACTATTTCACCACACTTCAGTACATTATATGGTAAAACCAAAGGTGACATTCAAAACTACAACTTGTATTTAAAAAAAAAGGACTGTGTTGAAGGAAAGATAAAAAGAAGTTATATACATTAGTTATTTAATCGTGTATTTATTTGTGTGCTTTTTTCTGTGTGTTACAAGCACGTTTTTCGGAGGAAAAAAAAAGCGTCGTGGTTTCTTAGCAACGACAATATCGTGCGCGCCGACTAGTTCTTTTCTGCCTTAACGCAATGAACCACGGGAATTCGAGTTCTACGCTGCCGTGCAAAAGCCTTCCCTATACAACTTAAAACTACAATTCCCATCAGCCCGCGGGCACGTTCGCCCATTCTCTCTACAAAGGCGGAGAAGAGCGTGAAAGCGGCTTTGTTACCTGGCGCGCACACAGGCACAGGTGAGGCGAAGGAGCCGTGCAGGATTCTGGGAGGCGTAGTTCTTCCAGCTTGTCTTTGACGTTGGCGGTTAATGAGGTCAGATGCTGGCGGAACTACAAGTCCCAGGAGGAGGAGGACTGTAAAGATGAAACGGAGCTTTCAGGTGTGAGGAGTGACTTCTCATTGCGGAGGTAAGAGACAGGAGATGCCGGGCGCTGTCAGCGCGTGGTTTATGTGGGTGTTTTTCTGTTAGGTTTCTCATTACTAGTGTTTGGCTCTGGGGTGATCAGTGGCTGGAAGTTCTCAATCAATAAAACTTTATTAGTCACAATCTGGACACGGGCACGGTCATATAAAGTGTCATGTTGGCAAAAGTGGTGCAGGTCTTCTCAGAGATGGCGCGGTTACTACAGTAACATCACCGCCCACGTGGTAACCAATAATGGCAGACTTAATACATTTTAGAAAAAAAATCACTTGTGGCAATTTGAGGGACCCTGCGCTGTGAGGTGACCCTGCGCTGTGAGGTGACCCTGCACGGTGAGGTGACTGCGCTATGAGGTGACCCTGCACGGTGAGGTGACTGCGCTATGAGGTGACCCTGCACGGTGAGGTGACTGCGCTATGAGGTGACCCTGCACGGTGAGGTGACTGCGCTATGAGGTGACCCTGCACGGTGAGGTGACTGCGCTATGAGGTGACCCTGCACGGTGAGGTGACTGCGCTATGAGGTGACCCTGCACGGTGAGGTGACTGCGCTATGAGATGACCCTGCACGGTGAGGTGACTGCGCTATGAGATGACCCTGCACGGTGAGGTGACTGCGCTATGAGGTGACCCTGCACGGTGAGGTGACTGCGCTGTGAGGTGACCCTGCACGGTGAGGTGACTGCGCTATGAGGTGACCCTGCACGGTGAGGTGACTGCGCTATGAGGTGACCCTGCACGGTGAGGTGACTGCGCTGTGAGGTGACCCTGCACGGTGAGGTGACTGCGCTGTGAGGTGACCCTGCACGGTGAGGTGACTGCGCTGTGAGGTGACCCTGCACGGTGAGGTGACTGCGCTATGAGGTGACCCTGCGCGGTGAGGTGACTGCGCTATGAGGTGACCCTGCGCTGTGAGGTGACTGCGCTATGAGGTGACCCTGCACGGTGAGGTGACTGCGCTATGAGGTGACCCTGCACGGTGAGGTGACCCTGCGCAATGAGGGATCCCTGCACTGTGGGAAACCCCTGAGTTATGAGGTGACTCTGCGCGGCGAGGAATCCCTGCACTGTGAGGAGACCCTGCGCTATGAGGAACCCCTGCACGGTAAGGCCCCCCTGCTCGGTGTGGGACTCCTGCTTTGTAAGGCACCCCTGCACGGCGAGGGACTCCTGCTTTGTAAGGCACCCCTGCGCGGCGAGGGACTCCTGCTTTGGAAGGCACCCCTGCGCGGCGAGGGACTCCTGCTTTGGAAGGCACCCCTGCGCGGCGAGGGACTCCTGCTTTGGAAGGCACCCCTGCGCGGCGAGGGACTCCTGCTTTGGAAGGGCCCCCTGCGCGGCGAGGGACTCCTGCTTTGGAAGGGCCCCCTGCGCCGCGAGGGACTCCTGCTTTGGAAGGGCCCCCTGCGCCGCGAGGGACTCCTGCTTTGGAAGGGCCCCCTGCGCCGCGAGGGACTCCTGCTTTGTAAGGGCCCCCTGCGCCGCGAGGGACTCCTGCTTTGTAAGGGCCCCCTGCGCCGCGAGGGACTCCTGCTTTGTAAGGGCCCCCTGCGCCGCGAGGGACTCCTGCTTTGTAAGGGCCCCCTGCGCCGCGAGGGACTCCTGCTTTGTAAGGGCCCCCTGCGCCGCGAGGGACTCCTGCTTTGTAAGGCACCCCTGCGCGGCGAGGGACTCCTGGTTTGTAAGGCACCCCTGCGCGGCGAGGGACTCCTGCTTTGGAAGGGACCCCTGCGCGGCGAGGGACTCCTGCTTTGTAAGGGCCCCCTGCGCCGCGAGGGACTCCTGCTTTGTAAGGGCCCCCTGCGCCGCGAGGGACTCCTGCTTTGTAAGGGCCCCCTGCGCCGCGAGGGACTCCTGCTTTGTAAGGGACCCTTGTTCGGTGGTGAACCACTTGCGTGGTAGGGGACCGTTGCACTGTAGGGAACCCCTGTGCGCTGAGTGACTCCAGCTTTGTGGGGAACACCCTGCGTGGTGAGGGACTCCTGCGCGGTAGGGCACTCTTGCACTGTAGGGAACCCCTGAGCGCTGAGTGACTCCTGCGTTGAGGGACCCCTGCATGATGGGGAACCCCTTGTGCCTTAGGGGACCCTTGCATTGCAGGGAACCCCTGAGCACCGAGTTGACTCCTGCTTTGTGAGGGACCCCTGTGCGGTAGGGAACACCCTGCATGGTGAGGGACTCCTGCGCAGTAGGGGACCCTTGCACTGAGTGACTCATGTGTTGTGAGGGACCCCTGTATGGTGGGATGAACTGTGCAGAGAGGGGCATGCAGAGGAGACCCTCGCTGTTCCCTCTGGCTGTGCTTGCTATTGTATTTATCGGCTCTAACATCTGTCAGTTTAGCCATGGCTCGCTGTTTGCAGCCCCTGCCTACTTGCGTTGACCCCACCTCCTGCTAGTTTTGACTTCTCTATGGTATGAGACCCCTCCATCGTGCCTATATGCCCTAATAATAAGACTTCTCCTATAAGGCCGGGGTCACACTAGCGTATTGCATCCTATGCGAGAACATCGGATGCGATATGTTAATGACACTCGGCTCCTGCTTGCAGCAGAGCAGGAGCCGAGTGTCATGCGTCTGTGCTCCGATTCTCTCGCACGGGGAGGATCAGAGCACAGCTGCGGAGGAGGCGGAGAAATGAATTTCTCCCTCTCCTCCATTGCTGGGGTCCGCTTATAACGCACATCACTCGGATGATATCCCAGTGGTGTGCGCTGTCTCACTCACACCCATAGGCTTATATGGGTGCGAGTGAGCCGAGAGTTTTCCTCGGTCCGAGACAATCGCAGCATGCTGCGATTGTCTCGGACCGAGGACAATGGCCGACAAAAAGTCGGCTGGTGGGAGCTGCCCCATAGCTTAACATTGGTCCGAGTGCAATGTGATTTGTTTTGGTTTTTTTTAATATCACATTGCACTCGGCCGTTTAAAACGCCAGTGTGACGCCGGCCTAAGAATCCTTGTAAAGTTGAAGCTCCGTCCTTGCTGGCGGGGTCCGCGGATCGGCTGCCTCCTGCAGGGAGGAGACGTGTGAGTTTTCCTCACTATTGGGACATGTTGTGAATTCTGGTTGTACAATCCATCGTGTCGCGTCCTAACGTTACTTCTGTACAATTCTCACAATATCGCGGGTCTGTCTCCCTGACCTGTAGGAACTTCCCTTTGGCTATCATGTGGGTTCTGTACCCATGGTTTCATGATGAGCAGCAGCAGAAACGATAGTCTATGAAATGCTCCTTTACGTCAGTTGCCTCTGAAAGTACACGAGCCGGAGGAGTAAACATCACAATTACCTTGGATATAATTATTCCTTCTGGGATACGCGGGTCCCGTGAGAAGACGCACTCCTGACGAGCCGCTTTACCTGAGATCCGGGTCACGGACATACACATAGATATGGGAGCAGTTACAGAGAGATTTTGGGAAAGTGACAACCACAAGTGCCACCATATTGGTCAGATTTAGGGAAAGTGACAACCACAAGTGCCGCCATATTTGTCATCGCCGTTGATAAATTTTGAGCATTCAAAGGTGACCACCAGTATGGCTGCATTTCCTCTGTCACTTCTTGGAAAAATTGGTTTTAGCAGCCAAACAAGTCTCCAACCAACAAGGCAGTAAAATGAGGAAATGTTCCCTACGACTCACCGATTCCCCACAGTGACTGTACGATGTGATGCCACCTGCCTGTTCGTTGCTGCGGACAGTGTGTGCTGACTACCTGCCCTTACGTATGGTCACGGCTCTGCTCTGAGGCACAGCTCAATGCCAGAAAGCTCCGGTAACGGTAAAGCCTCTCGGTTTACAGACGCAGATGTCTGTTCTTTGCACCACAGAAACCCGACTGATTTTCTTGCATCTTACAGGAAGGAAGTGCACAGTGACAGGACTTCCCGGCACACTTTTCGCGTCACCGAGAGCTTTCCACCAGGTAAATGTTTTTGTTTTTTTTTTGAGATTCTGCAAAATCTGTGCTGCTTTCTCCTTACGGCTCCATAAAACAGCACCAGCCTTAACTTCTAAAGGGTCATTGCTATCTTTAGAAGTTATCATCCGTCAGGATAGGTGACAACTGATCAGTGGAGTCCAGTCGCCATACTCGGCTGTCTCCAGCAGTCCCATAGAGACGGAATCCGGCCACCCCTCTATTCAGATCTAGCTGCTCCATAGCCCCATTTTTGGGATCGATGTGGGTCCTAGTGATCTGCCCCTCCACTACGGCAAGTCATCATCTATCCATAGCATAGGTGATAACTTCTAAACATGGGATTAACCCTTTATCACGTATCAAGGGATAGGTAACCACCTGCTGATGATGCGACGTTAGACCTCGGGGATCCACACCAATCCTGAGGACCTCTGCCGATAGAACTTGTTGGTGAGATCAGCCAACATTATTTTGTCAGGGAGTGAGGTTTGCAGATCAATTATGTACATATCCGGCCTGATAAAGCATGCGTGGTGTTGGGGAAAATCGGCATGGTTATCCCATGTTTGTGGTCCACTAGTGGAAAATATACCGAGCGCCATTTTTGTTTTCCTGTATCCTGGTGGCAGAGCTCGCAAGTTTTCCTCAGATGTGGAAACCAGCTAGGGCTTTTGTGCTCACCCATGTGTTGTCGTATGGACACATGGTGGATGCTAATCAATATGGCCGGCTGTGTCTGGTGGTCCGGCCATTGTCGAGGAGGCTCCAGAAGTTTGGTTTTTTTGTTTTTTTACATATCCATCGGCCTTCATGTAGTAGATCATGTCGGGATGATATCTTGCTGTACCTCCGGTGGAAGGATGGGCCTTGTTCCGGTGCACCGACAGACCGGCGCTGATTAGCCCACAATGTAAAGATCTTTTATTACTTCATATTAAATAGTGCCCGACCAAGCAGAGAGGGACACCCTTATGGCCTACAGATATGTTTGGTGAACTTTAGGAGCTTTTCGTGGCACGTTCACCATGGTGTGACTGCTGCTGTACCTGTACAACTCCTCAGTCGGGTCTCTTATTTCTCCCTTCTTGCAATGTCTATCGTATGCTATTTTTACGTATGTTTTTTTTTTTTTACTGTTTTTTCCCCCGCCCTCTCCACTTGGTAAGAGATATACTGCATGCCAATTCCTCAGTAAGCTACAGTTGCCGTCACCGCCCCACCAGGGCTGTAATAACCAGGCCCAGGATTCATAAAAGGTGAACATCCCAGGATTCCCATCTTCAGTCTTCTACTTTAATAATAATTATTGTCTGTAAAACTTATTTGACTCTTTTACCTAGTATGCGATTGTCTCATCACCATAGGGAGCAGGAGTTTACATCTCATTGGGGCAGTTGCACAGGGGCTCAAGGAATAAGGGGGCTCATTACAACCACCGAAACCGCTTGTGCCACAAGTGCTAGATCCGCATGAGCTGTTGAACAGCAGAGGGCCCATATACTGTTCTTGCACAGGGCCCTTGTCTTTCTGCCCCTATAGGGAGGGTTAAACATGGCCACCTATCAAGTGGTGGACACACACACTGGTTGCCACCTCTGACCAGTCCACCTATGATAGCGATATAGCCGCAGCCCTGACGCTGCTATACTCACTCTGACCCTGTTCAGACGTCCGAGTACAGGATGTGATTTGTGACCCGGTCATGGGACTCCTGACCTAAAATCTTTACCCTGATCGGCATATACAAGATCAGGAGACCTGCACCCGATTAGGAAATCACTGTTCATATTTGGTCCATGCAAATTGTCTCTTTGAAGAGGACTAGAACTCTGGGTCTCCGATTCCAATAGGTGGCACTAATCTAAAAGAGTCGATATTGACTTTTAGGATCGTCGTTTCCAATAGGTGGCACTAGAGTTCTAGTCCTCTTCCTCCTGAAGAGACAATTTGCATATTTAAAGGGAACCTGTCACCCCTAAAATCGAGGGTGAGCTAAGTCCACCAGCATCAGGGGCTTATCTACAGCATTCTGTAATGCTGTAGATAAGCCCCCGATGTATCCTAAAAGATAAGAAAAAGAAGTTATATTATACTCACCCAGGGCGGTCCCGGTCCGGTCCGACGGGTGTCGCGGTCCCGTCCAGCGCCTCCCATCTTCATCAGATGACGTCCTCTTCTTGTATTCACGCTGCGGCTCCGGCGCAGGCGTACTTTATATGTCCTGTTGAGGGCAGAGCAAAGTACTGCAGTGCGCAGGCGCTGGAAAAGGTCAAAGAACCCCGACACCTGCGCACTGCAGTACTTTGCTCTGCCCTCAACAGGACATATAAAGTACGCCTGCGCCGGAGCCGCAGCGTGAAGCCAAGAAGAGGACGTCATCGTAAGATGGGAGGCCCCAGACCGCGACGCCCATCGGATCGGACCGCCCCCCCAGGTGAGTATAATCTGACCTCTTTTTCTCATCTTTTTGGATACAACGGGGGCTTATCTACAGCATTACAGAATGCTGTAGATAAGCCCCTGATGCCGGTGGGCTTAGCTCACTCTCTTTATTTTGGGGGTGACAGGTTCCCTTTAATTTCCCAGAGCAGCGTGCATGGCTTATAAGTCTCCTCACTCTAACATGTCAGTCTTGGCTTGTCACTCTCCACAAGGAGAAATGTTTCCCTTACATCCCAGTCCAGAGCCTCTCACCTAGCCAAATCACATATCGTACTTTGCTCTGATGAGGGGCAACACCCTGGAACACGGAATCTGCAAATTGAGATTCTGATTGGGCTTTTATCTGAAGTCATATTGCAAGGCTCGTTAAAGGGTTAGGATCACTGCTTCCAGTAGGTGGTGCTATAGAGTTCTTAGTCCTCTTTGAGGCAATTTGCATATTTAATTTCCCAGAAGAGCATGCATGGCTTATAAGTCTCCTCACTGTGACATGCCAGGCTTGGTCTGTCAAACACAAATGTGGGAATTCAGCTCTTCCCTAAAGCCTGAAGGGAGGTTATAGTTCAACTTCTCTCTCATCCGAAGCTTTGGTTGCCACCTTGTCCATCCCATGCCGGACAGTGTATGGTCAAAGACCCATAGCAGTGGCGCTGTACAGGGGAAATCCTCCCAATGTGATGTGCATAGACCCTTAATATGGCACTATATACTGGCAGGGCAGCTGCTGGAGACAAGATCAATGCTGAAGGATGGGTGAAATCACCGGCACGTTCGTCTGCGCACTACTTGACTCCTCCTCTAGAGGGCAGTAGGAGCACCTGCATTTTTGGGCGTTCTGCTGCATATAGTACAGATCACTTTCTGTCCTAAACCATCGAAAACTTTCCCCAGTTTTGCTTCTTTATCCAATCTTTAGCATTAAGAAATCCGTTTTGTATTTAATCAACGTAAGTAAAAATAAGAAAAAATTCAAACCAATCCTTAGGTTTTGTAATGTGAAGAGTAGAGGCAGATTGTAGTGTATGGGCGCGTGTCGGAGGGAGGGCGTCTCTGCGTGAAGGCGATGTGTGCGGCCCATCTCCCTGCCACTCGCAGACGGCGTGCCATCGGGATTTCCACTCATTATCAGCTCTGCCATTACTACAGCAAGCATTGATTTGTTTTTAATGCCAGGTCCTTTCATGTGAAGCACATCCAGACGCTGAGAGATAACGTCCCTGGTTACATAACAACCCGTCTGTCCGAGGGAAGAAAAAAAAAAATCACCTGTCGTGAAGATGCACAGGTAGAAAAGTTCTTGGCTGTAATCCCAAGGTGAGTAGTTGGTAGTGTAGGACGCCATATAGTGCTGGCTTGTGTATACGATTGCTATGGAGTATGGCTCTGACCCCGGTTTTCTCCTGCTAGGATGGCCGTGGCCTGCCTCGTCATCCTGGGCAGGTTTATCATGGATTCTGTTGGGGAACCGATCAACTCCTTGGTACGTATGCTGATCACGAGTTGCGCATGTACATACACATGGTCCTGAATCTAGGGTGGCCTGACACCTGTCTTAACGGGGGTAAACATTCAGATTGGGAAGTGGCTGTTCTAGTAGTGGACAACTCCCTCTAAGTCTGACACTGAAGCGCTCTACTCGGATATCATCACAAGCGCCATAGACTTTGAATTAAGCTGCAGGACGCTCGCGCAACCTGATGCCCCATTTAACTCTTCTTGGCCACGACCTTGCAGATTGAAGAATGAAGGATACAAGGCTCCTATTCTGGGGATCAGTGGAAGTCCTAGTAGCACCCCTCCCTGAAATATGGCATCACTTACCCAGTGCATAGGCGATTAATTTTATCTACAGCAGGATGGGACTTGGGTGTGGCGACTGTCTGCAGCAGGATGGGTTTTGTTCTCTACCTTGATGTGGCGACTGTCTGCAGCAGGATGGGATTCGTTCTCCACCTGGATGTGGCGACTGTCTGCAGCAGGATGGGATTCGTTCTCCACCTGGATGTGGCGACTGTCTGCAGCAGGATGGGATTCGATCTCCACCTGGATGTGGCGACTGTCTGCAGCAGGATGGGATTCGATCTCCACCTGGATGTGGCGACTGTCTGCAGCAGGATGGGATTCGTTCTCCACCTGGATGTGGCGACTGTCTGCAGCAGGATGGGATTCGTTCTCCACCTGGATGTGGCGACTGTCTGCAGCAGGATGGGATGCATTCTCTACCTGGATGTGGCGACTGTCTGCAGCAGGATGGGTTTTGTTCCTCACCTGGATGTGGCGACTGTCTGCATTAGGATGGGTTTTGTTCTAAACCTGGATGTGGCGACTGTCTGCATTAGGATGGGTTTTGTTCTAAACCTGGATGTGGCGACTGTCTGCAGCAGGATGGGATTCGTTCTCCACCCGGATGTGGCGACTGTCTGCAGCAGGATGGGATTCGTTCTCCACCCCGATGTGGTGACTGTCTGCAGCAGGATGGGATTCTTTCTCCACCCGGATGTGGCGACTGTCTGCAGCCGGATGGGTTTTGTTCTCCTTCCAGATGTGGCGACTGTCTGCAGCAGGATGGGATTCGTTCTCCATCCAGATGTGGCGACTGTCTGCAGCAGGATGGGATTCGTTCTCCACCCCGATGTGGTGACTGTCTGCAGCAGGATGGGTTTTGTTCTCCATCCAGATGTGGCGACTGTCTGCAGCAGGATGGGATTCGTTCTCCACCCGGATGTGGCGACTGTCTGCAGCAGGATGGGATTCGTTCTCCATCCGGATGTGGCGACTGTCTGCAGCAGGATGGGATTCGTTCTCCACCCGGATGTGGCGACTGTCTGAAGCAGGATGGGATTCGTGCTCCACCCGGATGTGGCGACTGTCTGCAGCAGGATGGGATTCGTTCTCCATCCGGATGTGGCGACTGTCTGCAGCAGGATGGGATTCGTTCTCCACCCGGATGTGGCGACTGTCTGCAGCAGGATGGGATTCGTTCTCCACCCGGATGTGGCGACTGTCTGAAGCAGGATGGGATTCGTGCTCCACCCGGATGTGGCGACTGTCTGAAGCAGGATGGGATTCGTGCTCCACCCGGATGTGGCGACTGCAGCAGGATGGGATGCATTCTCTACCTGGATGTGGCGACTGTCTGCAGCACTATGTTACCAGAAGTTTCTATGTCTTATGAACCTCCGCTTTACGACTGTGGAGAAGTCAAGGAGAAGACAGGCGTCATTAGTAGGACCCTCACCCCACCCCCCCCACCCCCCACCTCTACGATTCCTCCAAAGTGATGGGGGCCTATAGCAGGAAGGTCTAACTCGGTTAACCCGATGCAAGCGCCATGTACAGCCACGTAAACCCCAGTCACGTTGGGTGTAAATGGCGCCACGCGGGCAATGTGTCTTTGCACCTTACTGTGCAATGATGTACAGTAAGGTGAAACGTGACTTGGATCCGTTGCCAGATCTGCCGCAGAAATGCTCTGCCACGTGGAGACACAGCCTCCAGGCGTCTGTGACTCTGAACAATATGTCCATTCACTTGTCTTAAGGACATCCCCAAGGTGTAGCGGGAGTAGCTGTAGTAATACATATTTATTAGCAGGTTACTAATAATAGGTTTCTCTTATATAATGTAACGAGATTCACTTTTAAGGTTCGTTAAGGTCCTTTCGGAGTATAGTTTACATAAACTTGTCCTGGAAAAGTGCAAATACCGGAGTGTGAAACCACATTGTGGAGGAACAAAACACGAGGAGCCTGGAGAAAAGCGACTGAAGACTGAACCTCATGGTACATGTCACACACGGCTCAGAAATTCATCAGACCTTCATGAACGAAAATTTCAGTTTGAAATTCATGATTTTTTTTTTGTATATATATATATATAAATTAAATTAAATTAAAATATAATTATATATATATATAATAAAATTGTATATTAATGGTCAGTGGAAACCAAAATGATCAAATAGTTGAGATCTGGATAACAAATGGCTCCAAGAATCAGTTACTTCTTCACGGCAGCTAATAATCTGACTCAGTAGGGTGTACTGCCCCCATGGGCCCTTATGCTCTCCTGCTGATGTCTGGGCATGTTCCTCATGAGATGGTCGATGGTGTCCGGGAAGATCTCCAAACCTGGATCTCTGTGGCTCTACTTGGCAGCATCGGATAAACTGATACATAAATGTGAGGGCCAAACAACGGCGTCAGTGCCGGCATCATCCAGGTTGGTTAATGCCAATCAAGCCACTGGGAGAGCAGCGGTCCCAGTACAGGACATCGTGTCCTCATGGATTCTGACAGTTTGGTGATGGACCCCCGTAGTTGCTGCAGATTATTTTGTAGGGCTCTGGTGGTCCTCCTGCCGTTGGGTGATGTCCGGTTCTCCTCATGTAACTAACCATGTCCTGGTGTCTGCTCCATGCTCTTTAGATCATGGTGGAAGACGCAGCAAACCTTCTGGATGTGCCAACCTGAGGGAGGTGGACAACTAGTGCAGCCTGAGTTGGCTGCAGGTACCATCTCGTGCTAACCGTAATGACTAAAGCTGGACGGACACATTGGATGGTTATCGGCTGAACGATGCTTCAGTCATTCGTTCGGCTCACAACCATGTCTCCCATGCTCAGGAGCCCTCATTCACCCGAGCACTTTAGGGGCTCATGCCGATAAATGAGATGAAGAAAAGTTTATTCACCCTCAAAGGTTCCTAATGTCCACAGTGGGTTTTTATGGAGCTCGTGGTTGTGGCTGATCGGACCACTATGCTCCAATGTGTGTGCATTCGGTGTCGGACTGGGGTGCCACCAAGGGCCCATCGGTAACAATCTCTAGGGCCCCACTTCTCAGCTACATGCAAATGTGACATTAGCCTGGATCACAAATGATAGATGACTATGATGCCGCCTTTATCTGCACATAGTGATTCAAGTGCTGCTCATATAAGAGGGTGGTGACCACTCCTGCACAGCGGCCCACCGGAGGATTCCCCTGTTGTCCCGTGGGCCAGTCAAAGACAGTGTGCACCGCTATTATAAAAACATGGAATCTTTCAGAAGCCGGGCTCTTGTCTGTGCGCCATGACGGGTACTGCAGCTCCGTCCATTTGTGGAAACCGCGTCGGGGCGCAACATATGTGCAACTAATTTCTGTAAGGGAGCAGCCATAATTTTATAATCTCATGCAAACGCATAATTAAAAAAAAAAAAAAAAATCTATACTTTAATTGTTGCTTTTACTTTTTCCACTTTTTATTTGCTTCTTCTGTTTCTGTGTTTTTTTTTTTTTTTTTTCATTTTTGTAAATGAGGCCACTAGAGACTTTTGATTAGATCCAGGAGACACCGCTGTAGGTTTCATCAGCCGCTTCTCCCAATGTCTTCTACACCAGACTTGGCGTCGCCTCTTTCGCCATTTAACCCTTACTCCTCTTTACTTGCATCAGGTCTCCTCCGACTGCTGCAGTGAGCGGCTGATGGTAAACGACTCCTGCCCGGTGGATCAGAGGTGCTGGCCAGGTAATTGTGAGCACGTTGGCTGCCGTCCACTGTGCGCTGCCCGGTAATTGCTGTGGTGTTAATGATGGGCTGTTACATAAGCTGCCATGTGTAGTGTTCATGTGTAGTGTTCATGTGTAGTGTTCATGTGTAGTGTTCATGTGTAGTGTTCATGTGTAGTGTTCATGTGTAGTGTTCATGTGTAGTGTTCATGTGTAGTGTTCATGTGTAGTGTTCATGTGTAGTGTTCATGTGTAGTGTTCATGTGTAGTGTTCATGCAGCTGATCAGCACATTACAATGCTGCAGTAAATGTGGCGAATGCTGGGATATCCTTCCTCATGTCCTATCCCCATATTGCCTTGTGTTCTGTGCCGTAGCCTCGTGTTCACATTGATTATTGGGTTTTGGCAGTGGCGCTTTGTAGGATGGCAGACCAATCCGCTCCGCATGGTACTGCGCTCTGCACTATTATAACATTGATGCTCGTTGTAGCGCCACCGCTTGTCTTCAGGTAGAATCTGGTATTGCAGTTCAGATCTTTAAGAATGAATGGTGCAGTTGGGGAGGGAGCTGTTTGTGGAAGGAAGCAGCAATATTTTTTTTCTAATTCTGGATGCCCCCCATGAGGCTTTGCTTCCCCCACCCCCTTATATCAGTTTATAAAATGAAAATGGCGTCTCCCTACTCCGGGATTCCAGAATATAAATAGTGAAGGCTGAGACCTGTTATTCTTCATGTGACCGGACGGTTGTGTCGCCCTAATGGAATTTGTCCTGGGTGCGGGTCACACCCTAAATCCCTCCTGAGCACATAATCTCCAGGGCTCGCTGACAGCAGCGGGGTGGGATTCTGCTTGGTATGGTGGGTGTATGCTGAAGGAAAAAAAAACTAGAAACACTGCATATCTTACCGTGCAATGTGAATCTAACTGAATATATATATATTTTTTTTTTATTAATATAATATTTTTATTATATATATTACAATTTTTTATTAATATAATATTATAATATTTATTACTAATATATTTTTATTGTGAATTAATATAATAGTTATTATTTAATATAATAGTAATAATATAATTATTTTTTTTTTTTCCCCCCTGGAAGGGTGCCACACCTGTCTCGGGATCGTCTCTGGTACTGCATCTCGGCTCTTTAATGAGAACAGGTCTGAGCTGTCAACCCGAAAACAGGCGTGGCGCTGGTTATGGGAGAAAGTAGCCATGATTTATTTTCAAGCCATGGACGCAATGCCATATAATAAAACTTTTTTTACAATATTTTCGCACAGGCTTTATAAAACATCTGACCACAACATTTAAAAAAAGAAATAATAATAATTTGAATTGAGGCTAGAGTTTTCATGGATGGGCTATTTTTGGGGTTTCCTTATGGGATATATAATTATTTATTTTTGCCCCCCAGGATGTTATCGGGTCTGGACTAATAATGGCAGCGTTTCCTGTTTACAGTGTACTAATGAGAGCGGCTGGGACGCGTCTCTGAACTGGACAGCGTGCAGCGATGGTGAGTGTCTAGGTGAAATATACCGTATACGGTATATATTTTTGTATTTTTCTCCACCTTTTAGTCCCAGTCCATCGTCGCCCCATGTGTCATCGGGGGCACAGACCGGTGGGTGCAGCTGTTGTATTGTGTAACATGTGGCTGCAGGAGCCGGGCGTCCGGCCAGACGGGAGAGGCGGCATTCAGCACCGCTGCGTCACTCGCCTCCTGCACTCCGACAAGTCGCCTCTCGTCCACCTGACAAACGAAGCGGACGATGCGTGCAGACCCGGTCACACTGGTTTATCACTGCCTGACTATTCCGACCAGTCACATAAAAATACCGAGGCACGGCTTTAAAAATATTGGAATTTGTGATTTGAAGGCCAAAAGGAGGCAGAGTTCTGTACCCGGGCATGAAGCGGTGCCAATCCGCAGCTGGGCATGGCTCGTATCCTGCAGCTTGACCTTATTCATTGGATTGGAATAGAATCGGCTACAATACCAGACACAGCCATTGCACAGAAGTGGCGCTGGTCCTGGGTAAAGGCAATCTTCTTCTTTTTTTTTTTTTTCTCCCGCTTTACTGTATTTTACGATCACAGAAGTTATCAAAAACCTTGCACTTATGGAATTCAGGTGCAAGACCACTCATAATTCTTCCCCATAAGCCTTACTTCTCTGTGATGCAGAGAAATGTTCACCCTTTGTAATGCAGAGAGTGAACTGTGCAGAACATCCAATATATTTTTTATTTTTTTTAATGGAAGCAGTGTAGTACTCTATTTCCCCTGCGGAGGCACTGCAGCTAAATTGATCAGCGGTGGTCCCAGCAGCAGCACAACACTGATTTTCAAGGCGCCCGTCTAACAATATAAAAGGATGTGAAGTGCAGAAAACCCTTGTAATAAGGCGTCTGCAGCGAGTGGTCGGGTTACTCCACATGCTGCGCGGCGGTCACTGGTGGAGCAATGCGGGTGTAACAGGTGGGGTCGGCACTATTCCTGTATTTTCTGATCATTCGCACTTCGGTATTGTCACAATGTTATTGTTTCTAGAAAACGTTTGCATATCTGAGGAACCAGTCCAGGTCGCTTCATGTGAATTCTTGGCGTTTATCCCATGAGTCACCATGTGCTGTCCTAGCAGTAATGCTGCACGTGTGAGAAATCAACATCACTCAACTCGTGGGCTTTTTTTTTTTTTTTTTTCAAGACTTCAGCCATTACTAGATGCAGAAAAATGTCCGAAGTCATATGTGATTTCCAGCCTTTTAATGGAGCAGAAAAAGTATCGGCTAGAAGAAAGATCTAAAACGTGACTCGCAGAGTAGCGGGAAATGCTGTTGTGGGGTCGGGGACCGTCCCGATCACTTCCTCAGAAGAAGGCTGCAGACTATCCACACGGCAAATAATCACTGCACGAGGACCACGCCATGCCACTGATTGAGTGAATCCTGCTAAATATTTTAACCCACTAGGGTGTGTGTGTTTTGTTTTTTTTGTTAATTATTAGATGTGAGGTGACAATTGAGGGGAAATATATATATATATATATATATATATATATATATATATATATATATATATATATATATATATATATATATATATATATATATAATTTTTTTTTTTTTTTTCCGTCCCCCTTAGTCGTCTTCCGTCCCCCTTAGTCGTCTTCCGTCCCCCTTAGTCGTCTTCCGTCCCCCTTAGTCGTCTTCCGTCCCCCTTAGTCGTCTTGTATGTATGTGTGTATCTATAGATATTATATAGTTTTATTTTCCACCATTTTACAGTGATTCCATAATTTATCTATTTTCCCCCTCTACTTGATGAATATACATATGTCTTTACAGCAGTATGCATATGATATTAATGACCGATCCTTAAGATGGGTGAGATATATCCGGTAGGGGTCAGACATGTGGCACCCTCGCCTGTCTGCTCGTGGCCGGATGTAAGCATTGAACGCAGTTGAAGTGTGTAGTGGCTGCTGCCGAGAACCGCAGATCATCTCCGGTGCAGCAATACTACAGAGAGTGGAAGTTCCAACCCTATCGGATATTGCAACTACAGAGGTCTCCTTGGGTCATAAAATACAGTAGGAGAATCTGTTTCTCAATTTGCTAAAATTACCCCCAAAAATATTAGTCCGGTGACTTGGTATTGTTAGCAACGCTGTAGAGTCCATCTGCCAAAACTTGTGGCGCCTCTATTTTTTCACACTGACTGTCTCCTAATAAACTTCCTGAATCCATATGAATGTAAACTTGCAAAAGCTCGGCATGTCAATAAATTGTATAAAACTGTTTTTTTTTTTGTTTTTTTTATATTCTGGGGATGGAGGAGCCGATGTGAAAGGAAGTGTGTTGGCCCAAAATGACTGCCCCAACCAAGCACAGGCGCTCGGCGCACCCTTGTCGTGGCCCAACGGTTCACTGCATCTTCCCACCTACTTGTTTCCCATTGAGCGCCTGTGCTTGGTTTGGACAGTCATTTTGTGCTGACAGATTCAATTTAAGGTCATGTTCACATGATCGATTATTTCTGTTTTGTTTTTACCATGTGTCAGTAACCACTCAAGTGTCGGAAATCCACATGAACATCAGCACAACTCCATCTGTTCCTCATCATCTGAGTAAGTGTCCGCCATTTGTTTTCTCACTGAATTCCCAATCAGTGTTTTCATGTTTGTTGCTGTATATGTAGGTGGGGAGGTTTGGAATGCAAAAAAAGGGGATGGTGGACGCGCACCGAGCCATAGACCGCTGAGGTCCATTTTACACAGGACCATTAACGGGCGCCTAGAACTATATACACGTCTGTCTGATTCTGACCATTTCATCCAACCATTATGTTAAAAGTATACGTAAGCGATAGTCTGCTATCGGCCATTACAAAGTATCTGACAAATCATTTGCAATGTTGGATTTCTGTTGTCGGATGAATTTAGATGACTGGCTTGCCAGGGACGATCATTCACAACTTGGAAGGAGTTTGTCGAAAGTAGGAGACCTTGTCAAATTAGAGATGCCCATTTATTTAATGGCCTTCAACTCGACCTTGGGCCACAGAGATTTCATGGATGAACGATGTGTAGGAAGATCGATCTTGTACAAGCCTAGATAGGTCCACCAGAGTCTTCACCACTATTATCTTGATAGTATCAAGCCATCGAGTTGCTGGTCTTCCTCTTCGCCTTGTTCCTTCTATTCTTCCGACCATGATGTCCTTCTCCAGTAAATTCAGTCGCTTTAGTTGTCTCAGCTTGGTCTGCAGAGATTAGTTTCCCTAGATCACTTCATCCGATGTTAGACCGCAGCTATCACATGCCGTACATGCAAAGTTCTCACGGTAGGCCCCATAGGGATCACCGGAGAAGCGCGGAATTCGAAAGGTAACTTGTGAACACTCCATACACTTTGCATTTCATGTCAAACCCATGGGTTACTGCATTAAAAAAAAAAAAGGTCTCAAAGTGATAAAAATTTGCACCTTGTTTACATTGGAAACTTTGTTTTCTCGTGTAGGGTGAATGCATTGTGGGGTGTACCATTATTTGGGGCCAGCTAATGGGACAAGAGTCTGGAGAATGGTTTAAGATACTGCTCACTTTCCAGATGCAAAAAGGTCCATGACTTCTCCTCTTAATGTTATTTTTAGGGCAGACAACCCCGACTCTGGGGTATGGTCGCCTGATTGATAGTGCTGTCAATATCAGAGGTGGACACCTCCTATCCCCCATTCACCCACCTCCAAAACCAGTCCTCCTCCTCCTCCTCCATACATGAGTTTCCATATTGTAAAACGTATCTCTGGACACGATCGTTTCCAACATCTGCACGTGACCTGGAAGAAGGGAGGAAGCTAAAAAATCCTGGGAACATTGTGCTACTCGGATAACTTGTGAGACCTAAGATTAAACTAAGATCAATACACTTATCATACCGTGATAGGCAAATCAAACGAACTATGAAGGAGCGTGAAGACAAGCTAATGCTGCCACGTGTTCAGTGTGCGGCCAAAACAGCCCGGATCCTGGGGCTACGATTATGTCACATCCTGAAAACGGGGGGGGGGGGGGGGGACCATCGAGATCTCCTCCGGGACCCCTCCATCAGTTACATAAGAAGCTTCACTTTCTGATAAGTCACTCTCATTGCCTAAATGTTACCGTTTCCTCGCTAGACAAGAGCAGTTGAATACGCATTGCTCTGGTCGGGCATCCTGACCGCTCCTCTGGCCACCGGTCTTCACCTCTTTGTCACCTCTTGTACCTTCAAGGCCCCAACATGTTGTCATGTCGTGCTGCAGTACCTCTGATGGGCCTACTAGGTGCCGAGACCAGGGCGGCATGAATCTAGTCCTTGCACTATTCCTAATGGAAAGTTGAGATGTTTGTAGCTGCCCTAAAGGGGTCAACTGTGACTGGATAACGCCCTAAATTCTGCAATACCACTGATCGCCCTGTGGATTGGGGACTACAGTCTGATGGGTAGTAAGTAGGGTGGAATACGGAGCGTCACCAAAAAGTGGCTATAGTTCTCCTCCTATCTCTCTGACCGATCCTTCACTGTATGTTTTGCTGGTTCCTCCTCCTCTCACCTTCCCCTTACTGTTGGGGTTCCTCAAGGATCAGTCCTAGGCCCCCTCCTCTTCTCGTTGTATACTGCCCCTATTGGACAAACAATCAGTAGATTTGGTTTCCAGTACCATCTCTATGCTGACGACACCCAATTATACACTTCTGCTCCTGATCTCACGCCTGCCTTATTAGAAAACACCAGTGATTGTCTTACCGCTGTCTCTAACATCATGTCCTCCCTCTATCTGAAACTAAATTTGTCAAAAACTGAACTCCTTGTGTTTTCTCCCTCTACTAACCTACCTTTGCCTGACATTGCCATCTCCGTGTGCGGTTCCACCATTACTCCAAAGCAACATGCCCGCTGCCTTGGGGTCATCATTGATTCTGACCTTTCATTCACCCCCTACATCCGATCACTGGCTCGCTCTTCTTACCTGCATCTCAAAAACATTTCTAGAATTCGCCCTTTTCTTACTTTCGACTCTGCAAAAACTCTGACTGTTTCACTTATTCATTCTCGTCTGGACTATTGTAACTCTCTACTAATCGGCCTCCCTCTTACCAAACTCTCCCCGCTCCAATCTGTCCTGAATGCTGCAGCCAGGATCATATTCCTCACCAACCGTTACACCGATGCCTCTACCCTGTGCCAGTCATTACACTGGCTACCCATCCACTCCAGAATCCAGTACAAAACTACTACCCTCATCCACAAAGTACTCCATGGCTCAGCACCACCCTACATCTCCTCCCTGGTATCAGTCTACCACCCTACCCGTGCCCTCCGCTCCGCTAATGACCTCAGGTTAGCATCCTCAATAATCAGAACCTCCCACTCCCGTCTCCAAGACTTTACACGTGCTGCGCCGATTCTTTGGAATGCACTACCTAGGTTAATACGATTAATCCCCAATCCCCACAGTTTTAAGCGTGCCCTAAAAACTCATTTGTTCAGACTGGCCTACCGCCTCAATGCATTAACCTAACGATCCCTGTGTGGCCTATTTATAAAAAAAAAAAAAAAGGTTCCTCGCATCATGTTCTCATACACTTTATGCAGTATTAGCCCTCTGTGTCTGTACTGTTACATACTTAGGCAGTTAAATGGTTCATGCAGCTTTACATGAACACCTGAGCCTTACACTATGGCCGGTCCGAATAACTAAAGCAATTGTTACCATCCACCTCTCGTGTCTCCCCTTTTCCTCATAGTCTGTAGCTTGCGAGCAGGGCCCTCATTCCTCCTGGTATCTATATTGAACTATATTTCTGTTATGCTGTAATGTCTATTGTCTGTACAATTCCCGTCTCTAATTTGTAAAGCGCTGCGGAATATGTTGGCGCTATATAAATAAAAATTATTATTATTATTATAGTAAATGTAGTCTCATTGTTCTGTCCAGGCAATCCAGCGCTGGCGGCATCTCTCCTGCTGGGAACGCTCTTCATCAGTCTCTTCCTTGTCCTCTCCGTGGCCTCATTTTTCTACCTCAAACGCTCGCGCATGCTGCCCGAAGTCTTCTACAGAAGGAATAAAGGTGTGTGACAAGTGTCAGGTGTGAAAGACGTGTTCTAGTAGGTTTTGTATGCACTATAAATGGAAACCTGTGCTGGGCTATAAAGGTATGCGGCACCCACCGTTCCTGCACTTTACCTCCAATGTCCTCTCCTAAGCAGATATCTCCTGTAACGTAGTGTTTATCCGTGGTATGTGGGGGAACGTCTTATATTAAGAAACCCCATTTATTAATCCATTGTAATAAATTTGAGAATGGTGTTGAATAAAATTATATATTTTCTTTTACTAAAGAAAGTCAATGCTCACACAGGGTTAATGCCAGCGGTAACTGATCGCGTTATGCCGCGGGTAACTCACTCCGTTACCGCCGCTATTAACCCTGTGTGACCAAGTTTTTACTATTGATGCTTCCTGTGCAGCGTCAATAGTAAAAGGATCTAATGTTAAAAATAATAAAATTAAAAATCATTATATACTCACCTTCCGCCGCCTTTCCCGCTCCTCGAGACGCTCCGGTAACCGTTCCATGCAAGCGGCAGGTTCCAGCAAGGATGGTATGCGACAAGGACCTGCCACGACGTCACCATCTAGTGTATATATATATATAATTGTCTAAGGGTCAATTCCGTCTTTCTGTCTGTCCTTCTGTCTGTCTGTCACGGATATTCATTTGTCGCGGCCTCTGTCTGTCATGGAATCCAAGTCGCTGATCGGTCGTGGCAAAATGCCCACGACCATTGCCACGACCAATCAGCGACGGCCACAGTCCGGCGGCAATATGGCCGCTTTTTCCTCCCCGCAGTCAGTGCCCGCTCTACACTCTCCTCCAGTCATCTAGTCAGCCCTCACACAGGGTTAATATCAGCGTTACCGGACCGCGGTGTAGCTCACTCCGGTTATGCAGCTATTAACCCTGTGTGACCAACTTTTAACTATTGATGCTGCGGATGCAGCATCCATAGTAAAAAGATCTAAAGTTACAAATAAGAATAATAAAAAAAAAAAAAAAAAAAGGGTTATTCTCACCCTCCGCCATCGTGTCCTGTCCTCGGCAGTGCAAGCGGCAGGTTCCGGTGCTAAGGATGCAATGCGAGAAGGACCTGCCATGATGTCACGGTCATGTGACTGCGACGTCATCATAGGTCCTGCGCTTATACCAATCCTGGGACCGGAAGCTGCCGTGTGCACCGCACACAGGCGACAGGGCTACAAGGGGCCCTCGGAAGGTGAGTATATGTTTTTTTTTATTTTTTAACCTGTTACATACGTGGCTGGGCAATATACTACGTAGCTGGGCAATATACTATGTGACTGGGCAATATACTACGTGTCTGTGCTGTATACTACGTCGCTGTGCAATGTAGTATATTGCCCAGCCACGTAGTATACTACCCAGTCACATAGTATGTCACTGGGCAATATACTGCGTGGCTGGGCAATATACTGCGTGGCTGGGCAATATACTACGTGGACATGCATATTCTAGAATACCCGATGCGTTAGAATCGGGACACCATCTAGTGTGTGTATAAATATAAATATATATATATATATATATATATATATATATATATATATATATATATATATATATATATATATATATATATATATATATTATACACACACTAGATGGTGTCCCGATTCTAACGCAATATGCATGTCCACGTAGTATATTGCCCAGCCACGTATGTAACAGGTTATATACAGGTTACACACACATACAATATATATTGTATCTGTGTGTGTATATATAATATCCAGAATTACTAATTTATTTTTTTATATATATTTTTCTATTTCAGCATCTATCTTACAGCCCAGCGAAATGGTAAGAAGTCTGTGATTACATATATATTAATATAGTTCTTTGGGAGATGGTTTCCTATTCCTTCTAACTTATTGATTTAATTCTCTACTACTTATGAGCAGAGATCAACAAACCCACCAAGAGAGACAGAGACCCTTTTACAGCACCAGCGTTCGGGTCTCCATTGACTTCTATGGGGTTCAAGTTTAGGTAGAGATCTGGTACCCGAACCGAACTTTGTTCACATTCGTCCGAACTTTAGTCCATTGACGGCTCCGCTCATCCCTACTCATGTGTCCAAATATTTCTATACACAAGCTTTCAACGACTCATTGGCACCGCCCTCTGGACTCTTAAGCCCAGAGTTTGCAGCGTTTTTACCATCTAATAAACACCTATTATAACAAATATTTGGAGCAATTTTGTTTTAAAAAAATTAAATAAATAAATAATAAAAATATACCTGTGTAATGTATTTGTGTATAGTTATAGTATGACTTCTTTATAAGAATATTTTGAAGTTTTAACTTTTTTTTTTTTTTTTTTTTTTCAGGCGTTGATGATCCCAGAACCAAATCCTTCAGGTAACTCCAAAACTATATTGTGCTTCCCAGAATTTGTCACTTTAGGATGCAGAAATGTGTTTTTTGTTTTTTTTGTGTGTATGTAATTTGCAAAACTTGGCTGGGTGTTTTTGTAGAGTGGCAGTGTTGAGCGATCGTTCTCGAATAAGGTGTTATCTGAGCATGCTCGGGTCCTAACAGTGTCTCCGGCCTGCTCGAATACTATGTTTGAGTCCCTGCTGCTTTTCGACAGCAGCAAACACATGCAGGGATTGCCTGTTTGTTAGACAATTCCTGAATGTGTTGCGCTTGTCGAACCGTGTCGCGGGGGCTCAAACATAGTATTCGAGCACGCCGGAGACACTGTTAGGACCCGAGCATGCTCAGATAACACCTTATCCCAGCACGTTCGCTCATCACTAGTAAGAAATGGCGCGTTATAACCGTCGGTTTTGCAATTTTTCACAAAAAAAATTAAGTTTACATCAACATACTGGAAACACTAATGTGAAAAGAACCTTTTTGGTCTTTATAGGACGGAAACCAAGATATGTCAGACGTGAGCGAACGCACAAAGCCTCGTCGGCCCCAGTGATCCTGGATCCTTCTGCCGATACCCAAGTCAGCCATGTATGATGAGAGGTCGGGGAAGGGGGCAGCCGTCAATCTTCCAGAATCTCCTCCCTGCGCCACTGTCGAGCAGAAGAAGTGGATAATGAAGGACGGACTCCACTGTGAAGAGGCCGAGGAACTGATGACCTCTCTTTAGCAAGTGACTGATATTTTTTCTTTTTAATTAGCAATATAATTGCACCACGGGGAAACCGTCACTGCTCATCCGATATCCAAAAAAATGAACAATATTCTATTTTTTTTATATGTGTATTTTTTTTGCACTGAATTTCTATGTATTAGGAGAAACCACAGTCTGGTGTTTTTTAATGAGATTTCCTCTTTTTTGTATTTTTTAATAGATTACAATGGCTTTAATAAATGAAGGAAAACTTTTATTATTATTTTGGTGAAGTGTTCCGGGTATGCACACTTATAAAGATGGCGATGGTAAAGCTTTGTTCACACCTTTTACATTTTTAAGTAACCTTCAATGCTTCCACGTCCCCTTTGACATTTAAAGGGGTTATTTTTTTTTAATTATTATTTGAAGTGGGATTTCATACATGCAGAAGGCGGCACACGTACCCCTATAAGTATGCCATGCTTGACCCATCCTCCTCTCCGGTGCTGCCGCTCCGCCGGACCGCTCACCTAACCCTGCAGCCTATCTGTGCTTGTGAAGTCTCCCCTCTGGTCCTGGGGACACCGATGCGGCGCACGGCAGATTTTGCTTTTTTGAAACATTAGTAGAGAGAAGCCATGTTTGCAATAGAAGGAAGGGAAGAGTGGGGAAAATATCCCTTTTAGTGGCTGCTGACTGAAAAGATGGTTAAATGCTAGCATTAAGAATAACTGTTTTTGCTAAACAAAATCCCAGTCTTTTCATAGGCTGCTGTAGATCTGTACTACATGTAGTAAGGTGAGAAGTTGCAGCTTCATCTCCCTCCTCCCCCCCTCTGCCTCCATATATCCTCTTCATGGTTTCTCGCTAGATACACTGACAATTCCGGTAATTACTCCTCGCTCCATGACTACACACAGTCCAGTGAGGCCATATATCATTGTTATGGCCCCCACTGCCGCTCCAGTTAGTGTTCCCGGACTTCTACGTGGCACCTTTATGGGAGCTATCTGTATGGAAACCCAAACACATCCTTGGTGGTTATCATCCAGATGTATAGATATAGACGTCCAGGCTAATTCAGATGTCCCTGGTGGTCTACAGTAGTGTATGGGTTAATGTCGTCCCTGGTGGTCTTTGATAGTTGAGAAGATTGATGGCATCCTCTGCGGTGATGTAGAATAGTATGGGTTTAAGGGGTATTCCCGTCTCCAAGATCCTAACTCAATGTGTAGTAGGTGTAATAATATTATCAAAGGCCTCCAATTAGAAATGTATGGTTCTCCTGATTCGCTATGTTAGTTACCTCATGTGCAGGGCATAGCAGTAGCTTAGGTATCCATAGTTACGACCACTAACGGCTAACTGTCACTATGGTCATAACCATGGATACCTAAGCTACTGCAATGGCCTGCAGATGGGGTAACTGACTTAGAGAATCAGAAGAACTATACTACATTTATAAATGGAGGTATTTGCTAATATTACTACTACACCTACTACATATTGGGATAGGATCTTGGATTATGGGAATACCTCTTTATACATGAAACATTTAGTCACGTTTCAGTCACAGGGTTAGTCACCCTTCATGGGGCGCTCTGTTGGCCTCCTTTACACAGATCCGTGTTCCGTTCCGCCTTTATTCAAGATGGCGGCTACAGCGGCACGGATACCACCATTGTAAGTGTAACCCAGGCCTTCCTTACCTGTATGATTTACATTTACTGCATTAGCCATGCCTCTTTATGGCCATGATGGAAGCAGGAGGAATGGAGCGCAGCAGGTAGGGCAACAATGTCTGGGAACTTTATAGTCCTGGTGATTAATAGTAATGGAGGAATTAATCTATAAAACCCTTCTACCCCTGACATCAGGTCGTCTAGGGTCTGAGGCGCTGCCGCAACCTACTTAGTCATTCTTTCTCATGCCCGATCTGATATCGGGAGGTGACTATAAATCGTAAATGTTAATTAATAGTGATGAGCGAAGGTGCTGGGATAAGGTGTTATCTGAGCATGCTCGAATAATATGTTAAAGTCCCTGCAGGTGCGACACATGCAGGGATTCCCTGTTTGTTAGGCCATCCCTACATGTGCTGCGGCTGTCAAGCAGCTGCAGGGACTCTACCATATTATTCGAGTTAGTCACTCCGCACTAGAGCATGCTCCGATAACGCCTTATCCCAGCACTGTCGCTCATCACTAATAATTAACCCTTTGAATGTGCACCTTTTTGGTGGAGTACTCTTTGGACACCTCATTAGAGCCAGACCCCCTAGACTCCATAATCCTCCGCTTTTCTTCCTGACGGTGCCGACCTTAGAGATCGGTGCCGGGCAGCGACAGAGGGCGCTCCTAGTCCCACAGTCCCGTCAGTTGAAGCCCTTTTACCTACAGATTTACTTTGCGCTCGTCGAGTCATCGGCCGTGCATCAGCTTTATCGCAATAGTCACACTTGACAGTAAGTTGGAGTCGGTGCAAAGGTTAAAACGAATCAATCAACGTGGACCTTGGCCAGTTTATAACGATTGATTGATTTTTCTTTCTCGCTCCTAAATACAGAGTTGATGTTTATTGCTGGTTTCCATAGGTGTGATCGTCAGACGGGGCTTTCTGTGCACTATCGTTAGCATTATGGGGCTTAAAAGGGAATGAAAACAAGTCCTCATATTATACACGGCTAGGTGATGAAAGGTTCATATTGGATGGGGTCCGATCCCCGGGACCCCACAGATTAGCAGAAAGGGGCACTTCATCCCTGTAAGGCCATGTGCACATTACAACTCAATTTAAGTGACCTGAACACACCGCCTCATTAGGTCTATGAGGAACTTTGCACAAGTGAGTAGAGCCGCGGCTGGGCCGGGATTTGCAGTCCAACTACAGACTATAAGGCGCCCATACATCTTCTAGAACTATCAGCCAAGTGAGTGTTCACCTAAGGCCACGTTCACACGTTTTCGGTGGAAAATGCAGACGTGGGTCATTTTCTAGCTGATAATGTCTTTGTAAAGCTGGACTCAGATGGCCGTATTTCATGGTTGGAAAATATTATTATTAATGGCCTTCAGCTTGATTTCGAACAATGGTGACTTGACTGATGAGCGATCTTTAGGAAGATGGATCTTGATCAACCCTAGAGAGGTCCACCAGGGTCTTCTCTGCTGTATCAAGCCATCGGTTTCTGGTCTTCCTCTTCGCCTTCTTCCTTCTATTCTTCTGACCACAATGTCCTTCTCCGGTGATTTGCTTGCTTTATATGATGGGTCCAAGCTAGGAAAGTCGTAGCTTGGTGATCCTTACTTCCGGTGACATGCCTGGTTTGATTTATTTGTTGTTCTTGTCATCCAATGCATTCATAGCATCCTTCTCCAGCACCACATATCAAAGGCTTCGATTCTTCTGTCTTGTTTTTTTTATCATCCAGGTATTAGGGGTCTGCAGTCCAAACTGTTTTTAATTGCTTGAAATTTTGCAAAATTGGCATTTTTAGTAGGCTGGACCATTCAGCAAGTTCATGAAAAGTAACTATTGTTTTTTATTATTATTTATTTATATAGCACCATTAATTCCATGGTGCTGTACATGAAAAAGGGGTTAAATGTGTGTTTATTCAGTATGGTCACTTTTTTTTTTTTTTTTGCTACGTAGCCAAACTTCTACACTCTCGGAAGTACAGTACGTGTTCACTGTAGGTTTGGCAGCTGCAGCCTGTAAAGTTTCTTCTTGTGTTTTTCTGACCCCCAAGTCATAAAATTGATTTTGCAATATAAATGTTGAACTAAATACAACGTAAAGCTTCTTGGCAAATGGCTCAGATAGTTTTATATAACCTTTGTGTGAGCAGGTGAGGTGCTAATACCTGGGCGGAAGTGACTTCGCCAACCAATTCTGATAATCCATTTATTTCCTGATGTCACAGCCACTTATGTGAGACCGATGAATAAGTTCTCACCGTCCAAAGACTTTTCGGGCTGTTGGCCCTCGTCAGTGCAAAGCATGAGAACTGATTTGGCTAGATGAGAGTCTCTGGACTGGGGTCTAAGGGGTATCGTTTCTCCTTATAGAGAGTGACATACCATCTCTGGCTTGTCAAGGTAAGGAGGCTTATTCGCCGTGCAATGCTCCTCTGGGAAATATAATATGCAATTGCCTCTTTGGTATGTCACTCTCCATAAGGAGAAACGATACCCCTTAGACTCCAGTCCAGAGCCTTTCACCTAACCAAATTAGTTCTCATGCTTCGCACTGACGAGGGCCAACAGCCCGAAACACCGTGTCTGCGAATTGAGATACTGATTTGGCATTTATCCTAAGTCATATTGCACGACTCATTAAAGGGTTGATTGTGACTTGTAGGATCGCTACTTCCAACAGGTGGCGCTATAGAGTTTAAGTCCTCTTTTTCTCAGAAGAGGCAATTTGCATATAATACTAACCTACAAAGCCATCCACAACCTGTCTCCTCCATATATCTCTGAACTAATCTCCCGATATCTTCCCTCACGTGATCTCCGGTCCTCCCAAGACCTCCTTCTCTCCTCCACACTTATTCACTCCTCATCCAACCGCCTCCAAGACTTCTCCCGAATATCCCCCATCCTCTGGAACTCTCTGCCCTAACACGTCCGACTATCAACCACATTTGGATCCTTCAGATGGAACCTGAAAACCCATCTCTTCAGGAAAGCCTACAACCTGCACTGACCCCGCTGCCTCCTCACCACTACTGAAGCTACCGCCTCACCAACACCGGAGCTCCTGCAACCCCCGACCTACTGTCTCCTTCCCCACCATCCTGTAGAATATAAGCGCCCGAGGGCAGGGTCCTCGTTCCTCTGTATCAGTCCGTCACTGTTAGTTTGTTTACTGTAAGTGATATCTGTAACTTGTATGTAACCCCTTCTCATGTAAAGCACCATGGAATTAATGGTGCTATATAAATAATAATAATAATGTGTATCGGGAACTGGATTTTTATAATTTGGGACTTTGATCCAGTGAAGTTCTGATTATGCTCTAGTTCCCGCAGCTGTATGTCTCACGGCTGTTTGACAGCAGCAACACATGCAAGGATTGCCTAACAAGTAACCCCTACATGTGTTGCAGCTGTCGAACAGCCGCAGGGACTCGAAAATATTTTTCAAGCACGCCGAAAATGCTCGGTCGGCACACGAGTATGCTCGGACAACACCTTATCCGGGCACGTTCACTCATCACTAGAAGAGACCTTGGCAAATTTTCAGTTGACGATTTGGCCCTCGAATTCCAGTCTTTGTCGCACTTATACAATTCAAAGGACTATTAGTAAAGATATATTTGCAAGAAAAAGTAAGTGAACCCCTTACTTTAATTTTTGCATTGATTTAAGCATGGTCCGATTCTGTGATCCTGAGTCGTTACGGTTAGGCAAACACAGTTGAACGAAGTTAAAAAGCCAAAATTAGTAGTACTGTGAATATCTTAATCGCATAAAGCAAGCCTTCACAGTGTACGGGAAAAAAAATAAGTGAACCTCCGTTTTGGTGTTAAGGAGATAAGCAGTGTGGTTTTCACAAGTGTTTTGTCGGTAACCAGGCTTTGTGTGTCTTTATTTAATGCTCCACTGGATCATGGAATTCGTATGGCTTCCTTCCTACACATGGTGGTGGTCGAGTTTTCCATACGCTATGGCTGGAAGTAATTCTTCCCCCTGACCAATCTTTCTTGAGAAGAATCAGATTTGGTGGTATCCAGGCTTTGTGTGTCTTTACGTAATGCCCATTGGATCATGGCACACAAAGCCTGGTTACCGATATATCTGATTCTTCCCCGTGAGTGACCAATCTTTCTTGAGAAGAATCAGATTTGTCGGTATCCAGGCTTTGTGTGTCTTTACGTAATGCCCATTGGATCATGGCACACAAAGCCTAGTTACCGACATATCTGATTCTTCTCTTGGTCACGGGGAAGGATCAGATTTGTCGGTAACCAGGCTTTGTGTGCCATGATCCAATGGGCATTTCGTAAAGATACACACACTTAGCCGGGTTGCCCACAAATCTGTTTTTCTCAAGAAAGATTGGTCCGGAGAAAGAATTACTTCCAGCCATAACGAATGGAAAACTCTACCACCACGTGTAGGAAGGCATACGAATTCTATGATCCAATGGGCATTGCATAAAGACACACAAAACCGGGTGACCGACAAATCTGTTCTTCTCAAGAAAGATTGGTCACGGGGAAGAATTAGTCCAGCCCTAGCATATGGAAACCTCTACCACCACCACCATGTGAAGGACACCTTCCGAATTCCTCGTGGTTCCATATTTCACGCGCTCCTACACTATGAAGGATTTTCTAATCCTAAGACCTTCCCTGAATGTAGGCAATTGACCGAACCTCAACTAGACGATGGGAAGATACAAGCTGAAAGTTCTTCATAAATCTAATCGGTTTCTATAGTGGATGGTATACAGTTTGTTTGTTACTGCCTGAGTATTGATCACTTTTATGTGCGCACAACGAACTTTGTTCCATGATAAATGATAGTTTTGTTTATTATCGATCGTCTTTACATATTTAGGTTATGCAGTAATTGCTACAATCAATCATACTCATATTGTTATGTATAAATCGACCTTAGCGTGCATGTCCATCCTTGAATACTGTTCTTTTTATAGTTTCAATAGAACTTTGTACCTATTGATTTCTTAATATATTTTAGGGTACATTCCCGTGTAAAAAAAAAAAAAAAAAAAATTTCCTCTACTGCTTTTTTTTTTTTTTGTAATGTAAATTTGTCCACCGTTTACAAAGAGCTTTTTCCTAAGGATGCTAGAACTGTACTTTTTAAATATTTTTTATATAAGAGCTCTGTATCAGACAAAAATGTGAGCATGCCGTAGACACTCGATTAGCACCTGAGCATGCTCGGATAACACCTTATCTGAGAACGTTCGCACAACACTACTAACAAAAAAAAAAAAAAAATTGTTTAAAAATGGACAGTAAGTGCACACGACGTCTTTTTCAGGTGGAATCCTCGCTGAAAAACTGTTACAAAGAATAAACAAAGCACAGTGATGTCGAAAGACTTGCTGCACATAGCCTCAGTCTTTTGTTTCTTCTTTAAACTTTAAGGCTATGTGCACACGTTGCGGAATTTGCTGCGGGTCCACAGCAGTTTCCCATGAATTTACAGTACAATGTAAACCTATGGAAAACAGAAAACGCTGTGCCCATGCTGCAGAGAAAAAAAACGCGCGGAAACGCTGCGGGTTACATTCCGCAGCATGTCAACTCTTTGTGCGGATTCCGCAGCGGATAACACCTGCTCCATGATAAGAATCCGCAGGTGTAAAACCGCAGGGGAGTCCGCATAAAAACCGCGGTGAATCCGCAGGTAAAACGCAGTGCCTTTTACCTGCGGATTTCTAAAATCTGCTGCGGAACAACCCGCAGAGGTCCATTCTACCTGCGCACATAGCCTTAGGGTTTGAAAGTTGGACAATTGAGGATTGGACAATCAATATTGGATAGGTTTGGGTCCAAGTCTCGGGAACCCTCTTCCTAACGAAAAGTTCTGCATCCTCTCGAGTGCATCCTCTCCAGTGCATCCTCTACTGTCTACTTGGTTGTGAAGGTCCTTGGAGTGTCACCGCAATAGAGTAAACTGGATAGTGCTGCAATACAGCACTACTAAAGTGAATGGCATGCAGGTAGCGCAGTATACAGAGTGAACACTCCGCTCCAGCCCTCACACATGCCATTGCTCCTTCGAACTGTTGAGCGGCGTGAGTGTCGAGAGTCAGACCGCCCACCAATCTCTTATTGATGGCCTAGTCTAAGAAAAAAATCCAGCGTTTTTTTTTGTTTTTGTTTTTTTTTTAACAAAAACCCGTTGTTCAGTGGTGTCGTAAGGTTGCATTAAAACACAGGACGATGTGGTGCCTACTATAGTGACTCCTCAGCTTAAGGGGGTTGTCCACTTCTCGGTCAACTCCTCATTTTTTTTTTTTTGCATTATTTTACTAGAGGCAAACCTACGGACTGAGAACAGGCACTCCAAGCGTAATACCCTCAATGTAAGACACATCGATCGCTAGAATTGTATGGGCACAGAATCGAACACCATACCTGTCCCACAGCTCATGGTGATTGGCTCGTTTGGGTCAATAAAATCTTCATCGGCAGCGTATCGGCAAACGAACGAGCGGTTATCTCCTTTAGTTGCGTGTGGGATAATCCACCAATGAGAATGCAAATGGACCCTCTTATCAGTGGGCTTCTGCACCTGCCTCTACCAGCGACGTTGGATCCACGGAAGTAACAGTAATTACCCCCGTCATTCTTTAATCCACTGGCATGAAACTAGCGCACATCCAGAAAGTGCTCATCTCCTCGAGAACTAACGCATCGGGCATTGACCTCCAAATGGTTTTATGCCTCTTGGCTAAATTTGTCTTTTTCTTTCCCCCTTTATTTCCTTATTACACCAAATAATAAAGCGTTTCCTGGTAAACCCATTCAGAGAACTGTTACATAGGAAAGTTTCCCGTCAGGTCGCCTTATACAGCAGATGCCGCAGATATGTGAGATCTTGTACTTATCTTATCAGAGTCTCCTGGATGAGGCCGCCGATGAGGAACGTGCTCTCCGGGCCCCTTCCCATCAAGGATGACTTTATGGCCTTTTTTTTTTTTATTACTTTTTGTGGCATGACGGCTTGTGTCCAAATGGAAATCCAAAGGCAGATGCGTACATGTCTTCCAAAATTCCTTATTTTTTTTATTTTTTTTATTTATTTTTTTTTTTTTATTTTGTATAAAAATATATTAGTGAAAATTCTTCTGCCGCTGTTGCCATTTTCTGAGACCCATAACGCCTTATTTTGTGAGTAGCGAGCTGATTTATCGATACCATTTTGTGGTAGATTTTACTCTTTAATTGCCTCTTATTGCACCCACCTACAGAGCTGTGGCAGATGAAAAACAGTAATGCCAGCATTGTGTGTTATTTATTTTTTATTGTTACAGCCTTTACAGATCGGGTTAATTTATATTTTCAGGATCTGACTTTTATGTAGGTTAAAATACCATGTATATTTTTTTTTTTTTTTTTATGGAGGTAAGGTGGGGTGATTCAAGTTTATATTTATTTTCATATTTTTAAAACTATTTTTATGACTGTTAATCCTCTTAGGGTACTTAAACTTGCAAATGAATTGCCTGCTCGCTTGTACTTTATACAGCAATGACACCGTATTACAGTATATATCAATATCAGCCACAGGCTTCCCTGTGTCATGACCGATATAGGGGTAGAATATATATATATATATATATATATATATATATATATACATACATACATACATACACACACACACACACACACACACACACACACACACACACACACACACACACACACACACACACACACACACACACACACACCCACACCCCGATTCTAAAGCATCGGGTATTCTAGAATATGTATATAGCAGCCACATAGTATATAGGAGCCATGTAGCATATGGCAAATTCTACGTGGCCTGTGCTATATACTATGTGGCTGCTATATACATACATATTCTAGAATACCCGATGCGTTCATACAGGCCATGCAGTATATAACACAGCCCAAACAGTATATTATAGCCCACGTATTATATAACACAGCCCAAACAGTATATAACGAAGCTCTGGCGAAATGCATGCGGCTGCTGACATCTTCCGTTCCCAGGATGCATTGCAAAATTACCCAGATGACTTAGCGGTCTCGCGAGACTGCTAAGTCTTCTGGGTAATTTCGCAATGCATCGCTGGGAACGGAAGATGGCGGCAGGCGCGAGTGCATCTTCGGACGACGGAGGGTGAGAATAGCAGTTTTTTTTGTTTTTTTTTAATTATTTTTAACATTAGATCTTTTTACTATTGATGCCGCATAGGCAGCATCAATAGTAAAAACTTGGTCACACAGGGTTAATAGAGGCGGTAACGGAGTGCATTACCCGCGGCATAACGCGGCCCGTTACCGCTGGCATTAACCCTGTGTGAGCACTGACTGGAGGGGAGTATGCGGGCGACAGGTTCTGACTGTGGGGAGGAAGGAGCGGCCATTTTTCCGCCGGACTGTGCCCGTCGCTGATTGGTCGTGGCTGTTTTGCCGCGACCAATCAGCGACTTGGATTTCCATGACAGACAGAGGCCGCGACCAATGAATATCTGTGACAGACAGACAGAAAGACAGACAGACGGAAGTGACCCTTAGACAATTATATAGTGTGTGTGTGATATATATATATATATATATATATATATATATTTTATTTTTTTTTTCTTCAAAAAAAGAGGCAGACTCCCATTGTTTCAGTGGGAAAATGTGCAGAGTTTAATCAACCCACATGTCTGGGCGACGTTTCGGCTACAAATGAGCCTTTCTCAAGCACAGTACATCATGTACAGTTATGCTCAAAAGTTTAGATACCCGGCACAATTTTTGCTTTCTTGGCCTTTTTTCAGAGAATATGAATGGTAACACGAAGACTTTTTTTTCTCCACTCGTGGTTACTAGTTGGGTGCAGCCATTTATTATCAAACTCTATTGTGTTTTCTCTTTTTAAATCATAATGACAAACCAAAACATCCAAATGACCCTGACCAAAAGCTCACATACCCTGGTGATTTTTGCCTGATAACATGCACAGAAGTTGACACCAGGGCCGGCGTCAGTACCCGGGCAAGTGCCGGGGCCCTGAGCAGGCAGGGGGCCCACTCACTGTCGGAGACACTGGTATGCTATAGTGCCGGCCCCCGTGAGTGGATCTCCACCTGCTCTGGGCCCCAGCACTTGCGATACTTACCTGTTATGTTTGCTAATGACAGGTGTTATGAAGGCAATCCAGAAACACAGTGTGCTTAGCGATCAGAGCGCACACAGTGATCTGACAGATACCCAAAAATACAAGAACGAGCTCTGAGACGTGGAAACTCTGTAGACTGCACACCTGATCCTATCCTAAACACAACTAAAAGCGGCTGTGGATTGCGCCTAACAACTACCTAGGCAACTCGGCACAGCCTAAGAAACTAGCTAGCCTGAAGATAGAAAAATAGGCCTGACTTGCCCCAGAGAAATTCCCCAAAGGAAAAGGCAGCCCCCCACATATAATGACTGTGAGTAAGATGAAAAGACAAAACGTAGGGATGAAATAGATTCAGCAAAGTGGGGCCCGATATTCTAGGACAGAGCGAGGACAGTAAAGCGAACTTTGCAGTCTACAAAAAACCCTAAAGCAAAACCACGCAAAGGGGGCAAAAAAAAACCACCGTGCCGAACTAACGGCACGGCGGTACACCCTTTGCGTCTCAGAGCTTCCAGCAAAACAAAAGACAAGCTGGACAGAAAAAAAGCAACAAAAAAAAGCAAAAGCACTTAGCTATACAGAGCAGCAGGTCACAGGAACAATCAGGAGAAGCTCAGATCCAACACTGAAACATAGACAAGGAGCAAGGATAGCAGCATCAGGCGGAGTTAAGTAATGAAGCAGTTAACGAGCTCACCAGAACACCTGAGGGAGGAAGCTCAGAAGCTGCAGTACCACTTGTGACCACAGGAGTGAATTCAGCCACGGAATTCACAACAGTACCCCCCCCCTTGAGGAGGGGTCACCGAACCCTCACCAGAGCCCCCAGGCCGACCAGGATGAGCCGCATGAAAGGCACGGACAAGATCGGAAGCATGAACATCAGAGGCAAAAACCCAGGAATTATCTTCCTGAGCATAACCCTTCCATTTAACCAGATACTGGAGTTTCCGTCTAGAAACACGAGAATCCAAAATCTTCTCCACAATATACTCCAATTCCCCCTCCACCAAAACCGGGGCAGGAGGCTCAACAGATGGAACCATAGGTGCCACGTATCTCCGCAACAACGACCTATGGAATACATTATGTATGGAAAAGGAGTCTGGGAGGGTCAAACGAAAAGACACAGGATTGAGAACCTCAGAAATCCTATACGGACCAATAAAACGAGGTTTAAATTTAGGAGAGGAAACCTTCATAGGAATATGACGAGAAGATAACCAAACCAGATCCCCAACACGAAGTCGGGGACCCACACGGCGTCTGCGATTAGCGAAAAGTTGAGCTTTCTCCTGGGACAAGATCAAATTGTCCACTACCTGAGTCCAGATCTGCTGCAACCTATCCACCACAGAATCCACACCAGGACAGTCCGAAGACTCAACCTGTCCTGAAGAGAAACGAGGATGGAACCCAGAATTGCAAAAAAATGGAGAAACCAAGGTAGCCGAGCTGGCCCGATTATTAAGGGAGAACTCAGCCAACGGCAAAAAGGACACCCAATCATCCTGGTCTGCAGAAACAAAACATCTCAGATATGTTTCCAAGGTCTGATTGGTTCGTTCGGTCTGGCCATTAGTCTGAGGATGGAAAGCCGAGGAAAAGGATAGGTCAATGCCCATCCTACCACAAAAGGCTCGCCAAAACCTTGAAACAAACTGGGAACCTCTGTCAGAAACAATATTCTCAGGAATGCCATGCAACCGAACCACATGCTGAAAGAACAAAGGTACCAAATCAGAGGAGGAAGGCAATTTAGCCAAGAGCACCAGATGGACCATTTTAGAAAAGCGATCACAGACCACCCAAATGACTGACATCTTTTGAGAAACGGGAAGGTCAGAAATGAAATCCATCGAAATATGTGTCCAAGGCCTCTTTGGGACCGGCAAGGGCAAAAGCAACCTACTGGCACGAGAACAGCAGGGCTTAGCCCTAGCACAAATCCCACAGGACTGCACAAAAGTACGTACATCCCGTGACAGAGATGGCCACCAGAAGGATCTAGCCACTAACTCTCTGGTACCAAAGATTCCAGGATGACCAGCCATCACCGAACAATGAAGTTCAGAGATAAGTTTATTAGTCCACCTATCAGGGACGAACAGTTTCTCTGCTGGACAACGATCAGGTTTATTCGCCTGAAATTTTTGCAGCACCCGCCGCAAATCAGGGGAGATGGCAGACACAATGACTCCTTCCTTGAGGATACCCGCTGGCTCAGATAAACCCGGAGAGTCGGGCACAAAACTCCTAGACAGAGCATCCGCCTTCACATTTTTAGAGCCCGGAAGGTACGAAATCACAAAGTCGAAGCGGGCAAAAAATAACGACCAACGGGCCTGTCTAGGATTCAAGCGCTTGGCAGACTCGAGATAAGTCAAGTTCTTATGATCAGTCAATACCACCACGCGATGCTTAGCTCCTTCAAGCCAATGACGCCACTCCTCGAATGCCCACTTCATGGCCAGCAACTCTCGATTGCCCACATCATAATTACGCTCAGCGGGCGAAAACTTCCTGGAAAAGAAAGCACATGGTTTCATCACTGAGCAATCAGAACCTCTCTGTGACAAAACCGCCCCTGCTCCAATCTCAGAAGCATCAACCTCGACCTGGAACGGAAGAGAAACATCTGGCTGACACAACACAGGGGCAGAACAAAAACGACGCTTCAACTCCTGAAAAGCTTCCACAGCAGCAGAAGACCAATTAACCAAATCAGCACCCTTCTTGGTCAAATCGGTCAATGGTTTGGCAATGCTAGAAAAATTACAGATGAAGCGACGATAAAAATTAGCAAAGCCCAGGAACTTTTGCAGACTTTTCAGAGATGTCGGCTGAATCTAATCCTGGATGGCTTGGACCTTAACTGGATCCATCTCGATAGTAGAAGGGGTAAAGATGAACCCCAAAAATGAAACTTTCTGCACACCGAAGAGACACTTTGATCCCTTCACAAACAAAGAGTTAGCACGCAGGACCTGAAAAACCATTCTGACCTGCTTCACATGAGACTCCCAATCATCTGAGAAGATCAAAATGTCATCCAAGTAAACAATCAGGAATTTATCCAGATACTCACGGAAGATGTCATGCATAAAAGACTGAAACACAGATGGAGCATTGGCAAGTCCGAACGGCATCACTAGATACTCAAAATGACCCTCGGGCGTATTGAATGCAGTTTTCCATTCATCTCCTTGCCTGATTCTCACCAGATTATACGCACCACGAAGATCTATCTTAGTGAACCAACTAGCCCCCTTAATCCGAGCAAACAAGTCAGATAACAATGGCAAGGGATACTGAAATTTAACAGTGATCTTATTAAGAAGGCGGTAATCAATACACGGTCTCAGCGAACCATCCTTCTTGGCTACAAAGAAGAACCCTGCTCCCAGTGGTGATGACGATGGGCGAATATGTCCCTTCTCCAGGGATTCCTTCACATAACTGCGCATAGCGGCGTGTTCGGGCACGGATAAATTAAATAATCGACCTTTAGGGAATTTACTACCAGGAATCAAATTGATAGCACAATCACAATCCCTATGCGGAGGTAGAGCATCGGACTTGGGCTCTTCAAATACATCCTGATAGTCAGACAAGAACTCTGGGACCTCAGAAGGGGTGGATGACGAAATCGACAAAAATGGAACATCACCATGTACCCCCTGACAACCCCAGCTGGATACCGACATGGAATTCCAATCCAATACTGGATTATGGGTTTGTAGCCATGGCAACCCCAACACGACCACATCATGCAGATTATGCAACACCAGAAAGCGAATAACTTCCTGATGTGCAGGAGCCATGCACATGGTCAGCTGGGCCCAGTATTGAGGTTTATTCTTGGCCAAAGGTGTAGCATCAATTTCTCTCAACGGAATAGGACACCGCAAAGGCTGCAAGAAAAACCCACAACGTTTAGCATAATCCAAATCCATCAGATTCAGGGCAGCGCCCGAATCCACAAACGCCATGACAGAAAACGACGTCAAAGAGCATATCAAGGTAATGGACAGAAGGAATTTGGACTGTACAGTACCAATGACGGCAGACCTAGCGGACCGCTTAGTGCGCTTAGGACAATCAGAAATAGCATGAGTGGAATCACCACAGTAGAAACACAGACCATTCAGACGTCTGTATTCCTGCCGTTCAACTCTAGTCATAGTCCTATCGCACTGCATAGGCTCAGGTTTAACCTCAGGCAGTACCGCCAAATGGTGCACAGATTTACGCTCGCGCAAGCGTCGACCGATCTGAATGGCCAAAGACAAAGACTCATTCAAACCAGCAGGCATAGGAAATCCCACCATGACATCCTTAAGAGCCTCAGAGAGACCCTTTCTGAACAAAGCTGCCAGCGCAGATTCATTCCACTGAGTGAGTACTGACCATTTCCTAAATTTCTGACAATATACTTCTATATCATCCTGACCCTGGTACAAAGCCAGCAAATTTTTCTCAGCCTGATCCACTGAATTAGGCTCATCGTACAGCAATCCGAGCGCCAGGAAAAACGCATCGACACTACTCAATGCAGGGTCTCCTGGCGCAAGAGAAAATGCCCAGTCTTGAGGGTCGCCGCGCAAAAAAGAAATAATAATCAAAACCTGTTGAATAGGATTACCAGAAGAATGAGGTTTCAAGGCCAGAAATAGCTTACAATTATTTTTGAAAGTTAGAAACTTAGTTCTATCTCCAAAAAACAAATCAGGAATAGGAATTCTTGGTTCTAACATAGATTTCTGATCAATAGTATCTTGAATTTTTTGTACATTTATAATGAGATTATCCATTGAAGAGCACAGACCCTGAATATCCATGTCCACACCTGTGTCCAGAATCACCCAAATGTCTAGGGGAAAAAAAAAAAGTGAACACAGAGCTGAGAAAAAAAAAAAAAAATGATGTCAGAACTTTTTCTTTCCCTCTATTGAGAATCATTAGTTAGGCTCCTTGTACTGTTATGTTTGCTAATGACAGGTGTTATGAAGGCAATCCAGAAACACAGTGTGCTTAGCGATCAGAGCGCACACAGTGATCTGACAGATACCCAAAAATACAAGAACGAGCTCTGAGACGTGGAAACTCTGTAGACTGCACACCTGATCCTATCCTAAACACAACTAAAAGCGGCTGTGGATTGCGCCTAACAACTACCTAGGCAACTCGGCACAGCCTAAGAAACTAGCTAGCCTGAAGATAGAAAAATAGGCCTGACTTGCCCCAGAGAAATTCCCCAAAGGAAAAGGCAGCCCCCCACATATAATGACTGTGAGTAAGATGAAAAGACAAAACGTAGGGATGAAATAGATTCAGCAAAGTGGGGCCCGATATTCTAGGACAGAGCGAGGACAGTAAAGCGAACTTTGCAGTCTACAAAAAACCCTAAAGCAAAACCACGCAAAGGGGGCAAAAAAAAACCACCGTGCCGAACTAACGGCACGGCGGTACACCCTTTGCGTCTCAGAGCTTCCAGCAAAACAAAAGACAAGCTGGACAGAAAAAAAGCAACAAAAAAAAAGCAAAAGCACTTAGCTATACAGAGCAGCAGGTCACAGGAACAATCAGGAGAAGCTCAGATCCAACACTGAAACATTGACAAGGAGCAAGGATAGCAGCATCAGGCGGAGTTAAGTAATGAAGCAGTTAACGAGCTCACCAGAACACCTGAGGGAGGAAGCTCAGAAGCTGCAGTACCACTTGTGACCACAGGAGTGAATTCAGCCACAGAATTCACAACACTTACCTCTCCCAGTTCCAGCGCTGCAGCGTCTTCCATCCTCTGACTGTGATGTTCAGGTCAGAGGGCGCGATGACGTCACCAGTGCGCGCCCTCTGCCTGAGCAGTCGCAGCACAGAGAGCAGGAAGATGCCGATGGTGAGGAGTCCAGAGCAGAGCAGCGTCAAACAACGAGAGGTGAGTATTTCCTTTTTTTTTTTTTACTATTTGGAGCAATATATGGGGACCATCAGAACGGGCCCATATATGGAGCATTATATGGGGCTAATTCTATATCGAGCATCTTATGGGGTCAATAATATAGGGAGCATTTTATGGGGCCAATTCAATATGGAGCATCTTATGGGGCCAATTCAATATGGAGCAGTATATTGGGCCAATAATATATGAAGCATCTTATGGGACTAATTATATATGGAGCATTTTATATGGCCAATTATATATGGAGCATTATATGGGGCCCATTATACATGGAGCATCTTATGGGGCCAATTATTTTTGAAGTATATGGGGCCAATTCTGTATGGAGCAATATATGGGACTCCGTATACTGTATGGGGCCGATCATATACAGTATGGAGGATTATGTGACGCCCATTATATATGGAGCAATAGATGGGGCCCTTCATATACAGTATGGAGAATTATATGTGGCTCACTATACTGTACGGAGCATTATATGGGGTCAATTCTGTATGGAGCAATATATGTGGCTCATTCTGTATGGAGTACTCTGTGGTGCCCATTATACTGTATGGAGCATTATATGAGGCTCATTATTCTGTATGGAGCATAATATTGGGCTAATTTTTCTGTTTGGAGCAATATATGGGGCTCATTATTCTGTATAGAGGACTATGTGGTGCCAATTATACTGTATGGAGCACTATATGGGGCCATTATACTGTATGGGGCAATATATGGGGCTCATTCTGTTTGGAGCAATATATGGGGCTCATTATTCTGTATAGAGGACTATACTGTCCGGTTTCTGAGCTAATGTAGAATGCACAATAGATATCACTCATGTAATGTAAGAAGTAAGTGAAATCGTTGGCATTGTACTATACCTATATTTCTCTGCCGCATCTGTACATTATGAATTGTGGTATGTGTTAAAGGGACCCACTGGGACTCTTTAACTCAGGGCCCATGAAAACCTGGAGCCAGCCCTGGTTGACACACATGGGTTTGAATGGCTACTAAAGGTAACATCCTCATATATCACCTGTTTGCTTGTAATCAGTGTGTGCATAACAGCTGAGTGAGTTTCTGGGATCCAGACAGACTCTTGCATCTTTCATCCAGCCACTGACGTTTCCAGATTGTGAGTCATGGGGAAAGCAAAAGAACTGTTAACGGATCTACGGTAAAAGGTAGTTGAACTGTATAAAAACAGGAAAGGGATACAAAAAGATATCCAAGGAATTGATCAGATCAGTCAGCAGCGTTCAAACTGTGATTAACAAATGGAAAATCAGGGGTTCTGTAAAAATAAAACCACGGTCAGGTAGACCAACAAAAATGTCATCCACAACTGCCAGGAAAATTGTTCAGGATACAAAGAAAAACCCACAAATAACATCAGCTGAAATACTGGATGCTCTGAAAACTAGCAGTGTGACTGTTTCAAGATGCACAATAAGGAGGCACTTGAAGAAAAATGGACTGCATGGTCGAGTCGCCAGAAGAAAGCCATTACTGCGTAAATGCCACAAAGTATCATGCCTACAATACACAAAACAGCATAGCAACAAGCCTCAAAACTTCTGGAACAAGTTAATTTGGAGTGATGAGACCAAAACTGGACTTCTTGGCCACAACCATAAACGTTATATTTGGAAAGAGGTCAACAAGTCCTATGATGAAAGGAACACCATTCCTACTGTCAAGCATGGAGGTGGATCGCTGATGTTTTGGGGATATGTGGGCTAGAAAGGCACAGGAAACTTAGTCAAAGTTGAATGAAAGATGAGTGCAGCACGTTATCAGCAAATACTGGAAGCAAACTTGTAATCACCAGCCCGGAAGCTGCGCATGGGACATACTTAGCCATTCCAACATGAGAATGATCCAAAACACAAGGCCAAGTCGAGCTGTCATTGGCTACAGCAGAACAAAGTGAAGGTTCTGAAGTGGCCAACTGTCTCCTGACCTCAATATCAAAGAGGAACTCTGGGGAGATCTCAAGCACGCAGTTCATGCTACACAGCCCAGGAATTTACAGGAACTGGAGGCTTTTGCCATAAAGAGTGGGCAGCTTTACCATCTGAGAACATTTCTCCAAAGGAGATACTCTGATATGGACTATTCAAAGTAAGTACATCAGCCTCATCAAATCTTAGATCTGTACGTGTCGTTTTGTAAAAATTCTATTGGCATGTTTACGTTCATATTGAAATGCTGCTCTTCTTGTTTTTGTACATACTTTTCACGGTTGCGTAATTTTGAATGCTATGAAAGCCAAAAACTCTCTGTGCCAGCATTATGCATGGTGAGGTCGGATAAACTGGTTCTGCATGCAGACAATCACGTACCAGCACATTCCCTTTTGGGAACAGGTTAACGAATCTCATTCTAAAAATACCTTTCTTGATTTCTAAATAATCAAGGTCAATTAATAGCGAAGAACACGACATCAACCTTAGATTAAAGCACCGTAGATTAGGAAACCGTATAATCAGCAGCTTCCAAATATATCATCATTATACAATGGCTTTATTAAATCTACTTCTAAAAATAATTTACAGGGAGACTGGGTGTTACGTCTTTGTTAACGATCTATGTGAATCCCGCCCCAAAATGCCAACGTCGCCGGAGGGGTGAGTACACATTATTTATATATACATCTACATGATTCAGGGAGGACTTGGTGGCTAATAATGGTGGCCGCTATAGATGAACACGGACATGAACTATAGATTCAATGTATCTTTGAGTGTAAGTGGAAGGCGTGTATAGGAACAATCAAGCTATGAAAGCTCTCATGTACACATTATCCTGAAGGTTGGGAGGGTTAAAGTGGTTTTCCACTACTAGGACAACCCCTTATTAAACTAAATTTTTGGCCCCCATAAAATAATAAAGCCTATACTCCCCTCCTGTGCTGACGCCATTCTGTGATGTTGGCCCTCTCCCCGTGGCTGTGACAGGTGACGCCGCCACCCCTGTCTCCGCCTTTATACAAATAGAGGAAGAGGAAGTCCGGGCTGCAGCTGATCTCTGGCTTCCTCTTCCTGTTCAATTCGACAGGAGGCAGAGACGGTGACACTGGTGCTGATTGGGCACCAGGCACAACGTATCGCATACGATTTTGTAATGTAAGCACATGTGATTACATTGATGCCTTTAGTAAAGAAATCCCCTTTGCTGTTCCTCTTTAATCAACATTTGAAGCGTTCTGCTAATTATATTTCGGTGCACAGGAGCCGGACCGTGCACTCTGTCTCCTCCCTGTCCGTGATTCCCCAGCTCCTGTGCTGCCTCCAGGCTTTGACAGGTTACTGCTGAGATTTCAAGCAGGCGGAGGGTCCTGGTGATAACGCACAGGGAGAAGACGACCCAGTGCACAGTCCGGCCCCTGTGCACCGAAGTCCGATTAGCAGAAAACTTCAAACGGTGATTAAAGAAGAACCACAAAGCCGATTTCTTCACCAAAAGTATCAATGTGACCATTATTACAGCACCATCACAGCCATGTCTTTACCTTACACAATTGTGCTGACAGGTTCTATTAAACTGGATGAGCACGCTGCAGGTTATGCTTTTCTTTACAGTAATGACCCATGAATTCTAGAATAAACTGAGAAGCATGTGTGATATATACTCATGAATGTGCACAGTGCCTGCCGGTATGCGTAAAGCACCTCAGCTGATGACTATTTCTATGTGTGTAATGTACAAAATACCTATTAGTAAGGGAGTCATTGCCAGACACGCTTATCCTACTTACTGCCTCATCTCAATGCATCTTCTTCCTAGCAGCAATTAGGACAATGCCTCCATAACATGCCACAACTCATCAGCAGACTAGGGTAGCGGTGGGATCCCGCAGTTACCCAATGAATGGTCAGTAGAATACAGGCCACCCCTTACAGCAGCCCATATTCTGCCCAAAGGAGGAGGATCACTATCAATGCCATCCCAAATGCGAGGAACTTGGGTAACCTTTCTAAGCTCTGCTCGTAAAGACTATCCCAAGTTTCCACTGTATGTAGCACACCCAAGACGTAGATATTCCAATTAGACGTGTAGCTGTCCAATGTCCCGTTTGACACTTGAAGCCCTACATCTGGCTCATTTTTCCTCATGGTGCTACTTATACAGAGAAATTAAGGGGAAAGGTATCCAGACGGGCTTTCATAGGTGAGTCTCAACCAAAAAGGCCACTTGAGTAAGATGGTAAGGGTCCCAGGATTGGAAATTGTATAGAATCACTCAGGTCTATCAGTCATTGGTGCATGTTGGTAGTATGTTAATACAGAGATTAATCTGGCTTATCAGGAGTATGATGAATATTAATATTTAATAATAAATTCTAGATATTATGAAACCGGATAAGCTGTGCACCGGATCTGGCTTGTTTTATTTGTGCTCCACTTCCGTAGTAATTGATGGATATTTCTTCCAGCCAAGATTGCAAGCCGTCTGACTCTGCATCCCGGGCACACCTCTACTGAAAGACGGGAAACCGGAGTCTCCACTCTTTGTAAAATATTCAATCTGAAGAGGCTTCAGGAATGAAGATCTTATTGGATTTCTGAGCCCCTTAGGGTAGTTAGTCGTTATTTTGTAGAAGTGTGTAGGTTTTCACATGTAACATTTGCTGTGGCTTTTTCTGCAGCACGTTCGCAGCTAAATCTGAATGTTACTTGTTGATTTTGCTGCAAATTTACTGTGAAATCCTCAATGAAATCAGCACAAAAAAAAACAAATAATTTAGAGAAATTACTTTTAGGCTATGTACCCATGTGCGAAATATTCAATTTTCAAAGGGGCAATATATATATATTTCTCAATTGAGTGGGGTATGCGTCATACTTCACGGTATTGTGATGAATACGGAGCACAGTGCGGAAAAGGCACGGGGGGTACAATTCTCCGACCTTATTCATGGGTGCCGTGTGTCAGCTGTTTGCTTAGATTTTCAGAGATTACTAAATGTAAAAATATGGGGGAAAAAAAATGCAAGAAAGCTCAAAACAAGCCCTTCACATTGTAGCCACGTGACCGAGCAATCGCAGAGACGTCAGCAGGAGTTTACTGCGGTATGGATGAGACTCGTGGGGCAGGATAGAACCGGTATGTTATCAGCACAGGAACGTAGTAGGTGTAAAGGTGACAAAATGATGTCAGCGAAGTGGACAATTGGCCAACAAGAGTCGGGAGACAAACAATAAAATCTTCTGTTTGGTACAAAAACAATGCAATTCATTCGAAAGGGGTGACCAAAATGGGAATTCCTCAAGGTCATTGACACCTGACAGAGACGTAAAGCTGAGACTGCTGTTGGCAGTATCTGGAATAGAGTTGGAAACTTGTCCGGCGTGTACCAGTATGCCAAGTGCCAAGAACATTTGTGTAGTGGTGATGCGTAAACAAGCCGTCCGCACATTGCTCACGTTTTCTGAGAAAAAGCAATTGTGGTTGGCATGTAAATAGCCCATGCCAGCGCATTGATGATATAATACAGAAAATAAGAACAGTACAAGCAACACTAGAATTATAGTCACCAACAACTTAAAGGGAACCGGTCAGGAGGTTTTCCCAGTAGAAAATATGGCCACCACCTTTTCAGGCCTCTTTTACATTATTCTAGGAAGATGTATGTAAGCCCCCAATCACCTAGGCAAGGCACCAAAGAGACCTTCTATTAGCCCCCATACAGTCCGGTCAGATGGTCGTCACTGGTCTTGCTTAGCGCCGCCTCTTCTCTCATTGCAGTCACCACGCTCCTTGCTTCATGTGGATGACATGCTGCGTCATCCACACGGAGACCCCCAATTGCACTCCGGTGCAAGCTGAGGTCCGAGCAAAGTACTAAAGTGCATATATGCCGACTTTACTTTAGGGTCATGTGCTCTCTTTGGCCTCTTCCGGCACGTGCACATTACAGTACTTTGCACAAGAGCACTGTGTGGATGATGTAGGACATGTCATCTACATGAAGCAAGTGGGAAGAAGGAGCTTGCCACAACAGAGAAGGTCCAACGTAAGACCAGCGACACCCATCAGACAAGACCGCTCCGTATGAGGGATAAAATAAAAATATATTTTTTGTGCTATGCAGAGGAGTTTGGAGACTTGCATATGGCTTACTAGAATACGGCAAAAGAGGCCTTAAAGGTGGTGGGCCAACATTGGTGGCCATAGTTTATATTGGGAAACCTGGTGACCGCTTCCCATTAACCAATTGCCTCTTAAATACCGGATAGTAATTTTGTAACTAAGTAGTGGCCCCCCAATTTGCAACCATTGTAGAGGCCCACAAGTGGTGGTTTACTGACCTAAAAAGAAACTCCACTTTGGACCCACAAGCAATGGAGGAATAGTGGATGTTAATCTAATTTAATGACTATGCAATCGGTCAAAGAATTTCCAATGTGCAGGCCACTCTGAAGTAACTGCTCCTTTGTGGGATCCGTATCATAACTGGGTCCTAAAACGTGAGAAGTAGTGATGAGCGAGTATACTCGTTGCTCGGGTTTGCCCGAGCACGCTCGGGTGATCTCCAAGTATTTGTACATGCTCAGAGATTTAGTTTTTGTTGCCGCAGCTGCATGATTTACAGCTACTAGCCAGCCTGAGTATGTGGAGTTGCCTGGTTGCTAGGTAATCCCCACATGTAATCAAGCTGTCAACAGTCGCAAATCAAATCCAGGAAAAAGATGTGCACACTGTCACAGGGTTGGTGCAGGCATGAACAAAATAGTCCAAGTATAGGAAAAATCAGCCGCACTCAAATGGTTGAAAGTTCAGCAAACTGTGTAGTTTCTTTATTAACACAAACAATAAACATCACCAGGTGCTTTTTTAGGAGGTAAATGGGTGGCGGACTATTCAATTCCGGTAACGTTTCAACCCCAGTGGGTCTTTATCAAAACCTCACTTATGCCAAAGAGGTAGAGGAGAGAAGAAAGAGCAGAGTTCCCATAGAGCAGCTCTGGTGGAGTTGTGTGGAACCGCGTCCGCTTCCCTATGGGAACTCGGCTCTTTCTCCTCTCCTCTACCTCTTTGGCATAAGTGAGGTTTTGATAAAGACCCGCTGGGGTCGAAACGTTACCCGAATTGAACAGTCGCAAATCATGCAGCTGCTGCGACTAAAACGAAATCTCCGATCACTAACAAATACTCGGAGACCACCCGAGCAACGAGTGTACTCGCTCATCACTAGTGAGAAGATATTGACCACGCTGGACCTTGCATAGTAGAAATAATATATGCATTGCCAGGCCTATTAAATATTTATGGTAAATACAGCAACATAATATGGGAGATTCGTGAGACTAAAAATGGCGGCCAAATAACAAGCTTGATTCTGTGAAGCTAATAAATTAATCAGGGTGGAGTCTTGTATATTTATAATTAATGGGAACATAAATATATCTGAAAAGTGGAAGCCAACTGTGCTACATTCCTGGAACAAGATGACTTCTTTGATCTTGTACTGCCGGTAGCACAAGCCACTCCTACCATCTAATTTCGAGGATTGCGTGCTCTTGTTACCATGTGCAGCCCTTAAAATATATCGTCCCAAAAATGAAAATCTACAAAACATTGCTGAGTCTCTTTGCTATTCTTGACTCTAATTGAGGTGAACTTTATTCGGGGCGCTGTTAAGCTGGCCATACACATGATCGTTTGCCTGACAGCGATCTCTCGACTCCCCCGTACATACGTTCCCATGTTCTCCATGGCCGCTGCCAGACTTGTCATCTTCCTACCGAACAAAAGGATTGTCTGTTGAAATTCCGATGGCCCAATCCTTCTCTCTCCTAAAACATTTGTTGGGTGGAGAGTCTACCCTTTGTCAGGATGGATCTAAAGTTTAATATGAGCTGGAGCTTTCCATACTATCATTTCTAGTCCTCTGATCCGTGCATTCAGCCAATCTGCTCACTGCTCACTTGTAACTGAATTCCCGATATCTTACAAATGTTGGAAAACTTCATTGTTATTAATTGATTTTCTCTCCTAGATAAGGGAAGGAGTGGAGAAAATGATTACTATGTATGGTCAGCTTTCTTCAACTGACATGAAGGCAACCGACTCATCACCTCTCCTGATATGTCTGTCTCAGTCAATCATTGTATTTGCCCATGAAATAATTATTTTGCATTGTGATAGTGGGATATGCTATGTGGGTATCATTTTTGTGTATATTTCTATTTTACTTGGTTTCATGGTGTTCTCTTGTAGGATGAGTTGTTTGCTAATTGATGAATGGCTGTTGCTGCCATCTGATATCAGCCCCCACAGTATTGTTTGCTAATATGCTAATGACATGTTGACCTAGCTTGTTGAAACAATGAGCCCCTGAGACCTTCCCCCTCCTGACCTGTAAATGAGGAGAGGGACTTGTAAATATCAGGGAGGTGAGACACAGATCAGTCCTGTGTGGAATGATGATGTGTTCACAGCATCTCAGAGAGAAAGAAGAGTATATGGACTATGCTATCCTCTGTCTGCTGGATTGTTGGACTTTTATCCTGTTACTGAACTGCATTCGTGTTCTGGACTATTTTTTCCTTTGTGTGGTGGATCGTATATGGACCTTTCGTATTTTTGCCTAAATAAAGATCTTGGGATTGTTCACTCTTCGCTGGCTCTGTTGATTGTGTGGTACCGGAGAAGGACCCCTGGACATGCATCTTTTCTTATAACTCTGCATAGCGCCATCCCTCTGTTATTTCTCTTAGAAATGTATGAATAAATTGACAATTCGTTGTTATATTAGGAGAGGTAATTGGCACTCCTTAAAACAAACCTGTTATTAGGTTTCTTTTTGTAAACTGGAACCACTACTTTATTAACCTTTTACTTCCCCATTTATTTTACTTTTACCTCTCTACCAGTTGTCAATGGCACACCTGCCATCTAATATAACTGGTAAAACAGCTTTAAATAGAATCTTTAGGTAGGATCCACCCTCCTAAGTCGTCTTAGGTCCTGCAGGTCATGCAAAGCTGAATAAAATTATACCTTGATATCTGCGATCCTATCTCTTATTCTAGAGAAATCTACGTTTTTTTAAATATGTAAATGAGTTGTTAAGATCTATGGGCAGGACATAGATCTCCCTGAGAATCTGCCTCCAGAGATTATTATAAACTAGATGGTGCCCCGATTCTAACGCATCGGGTATTTTAGCGTATGTATGTATATAGCAGCCACATAGTATATAGCCCAGGACATGTAGTATATAGGAGCCATGTAGTATATAGCAGACACGCAGTCTATAACACTGCCAAGTAGTATATAACACAGCCCACGCAGTATATAACACAGCCCACGCAGTATATAACACAACCCACTAAGTATATAACACAGCCCACGCAGTATATAACACAGCCCACGCAGTATATAACACAGCCCACGCAGTATATATCACTGCCCACGCGGTAAATAGCAGCCACGCAGTATATAACACAGCCCATGTAATATATAACACAGCCCAAGTAATTTATAGTACAGCCCATGCAGTATATAACACAAGCCACAGAGTATATAACAGCCCACACTGTATATAACAGTGGTCACGTAGTATATAGCAGCCACGCAGTATATAACACAGCCCACGTAGTATATAGCAGTGTGGGCACCATATTCCTGTTAAAAAAAAATAATTAAAATAAAAAATAGCTATATACTCACCCGCCATTGTCCAGCGAACCTGTCCCTATGCGCGCGCTGCTGCCACCAGCTTCCGTTCCCAGAGATGCATTGCGAAATTACCCAGATGACTTAGCGGTCTCGCGAGGTGAGACGGAAGGTGAGAATAGCAGGTTTTTTGTTTTTTTTATTATTTTTAACATTAGATCTTTTTACTATTGATGCTGCATAGGCAGCATCAATAGTAAAAAGTTGGTCACACAGGGTTAATAGCAGCGTTAACGGAGTGCACTACCCACGGCATAACACAGCCTGTTAACGCTGCCATTAACCCTGTGTGAGCGCTGACTGGAGGGGAGTATGGAGCGGGCGCCGAGCACTGAGTGGACAAAGTAGGGAGGAGCTAATTCTCGGTCGAACTGTGCACGTCGCTGATTGGCCGCGGCCAATCAGCGACGCAGGATTTCTGGGACAGAAAGACAGATGGAAGCACCCCTTAGACAATTATATAGTAGATAAAAGGAGGTTATACCAGTGTGAGACATGTAGATCAGGAGAGCGGACTGTCAGTCATTACATGTCTCACACGGGTAACTCCTACTCTAAGCTCTGGAGGCAGATTCTCGGGGAGATCTATGTCTGGCCCATAGATCTTAACAGCTCACTTACATATAAAGAAAAACGTGGATTTTTCAGTAATAAGAGATCAGATCAAGCTCCTATAACTTACATATCCATATAGACGGCTTTAGAGGGTTGATCCTACCTACAGATTTCATTTAGAGAGAGCCAGGCATCAGGATTTTATATTCCAAACTAGTGGCATTCATATAAAGATGAAAGGTTTTCTTTAATTTGTCCCATGCAGTTTAAGTAGGGTCAGGTGGTCGGATAGGTGTCTCCAGGCCATTCTCAGCACCCTGTTAACTTTGTACCTTTTCTTCTGATTGACGTCATCCACACAGCCTGTAAATTTAATTGATCCGAGGATTGGCGTCTGCATAATTTCCACTGCCCATTGTAAAGTGATTCTTGGTGCGTGCACAGTGCTGATGTAGAGGCTGTTTGGACGACTTTGGGGACATCGTCCTCATCTATTAGTGGCTTAAAACGGCATAGAGGTGGCGTGACAATTTAAGCTTTTTGTGTTCTGCATTTGGCCATGACTCCTATTTGATCTAGTTGTGCCCACTTTTCAAAAGTAGCAAAAATTTAGCACAAAAATGTTGCAAGATTTCATAAGTTTATACCACGATTCTTGGGGAAACTGAGGCATCAGCCACATCAATGACTTTCTACTACTGATGAACGAGCGTGCTCAGATAAGGTGTTATCCGTGAATGCTCTGATGCTAACCGAGTGACTTCGACGTCCTTGAAAAATATGTTGGAGTCCCCACACCTGCATGTCTCGCGGCTGTTCGATGGAGGCAACACATGCAGGGATTACCACTTTGTAACAGCTGCTGGGCATGCATGCGCGGGGTATTGTTATATCAGGTGAGCTCTGTAGCCTATCACCAACCTTTGGTGGCCTGCAGCCTTCACAGTTCCACAATGAAAAGTGGTCAGCCAATCGGAAGCTGGAAGATGATATCAGCACGCACATCGCATAACGTCATTGTCATTTGCCGGCGAGTACGCTCTTGAAATGCATGGAAGGGCCATTGACACTGGACCGTGGCCAGGCAAGTAGAAAGTGTTTTTTTTTTTTTGTTTTTTTTTTATTATTGAAAGCGGCAAGCCACAATATGTTTGGGCAGCAGGATGGAGACACATGGTGCTGGATGGGGCAGGATGGAGACAGATGGGGCAGGATGAAGACAAGTGGTGCAGGAACATTGGGCAGGATGGAGACAGATTGGGCAGGATCATGGCACAGGATGTAAACATGGGGCAGGATCATGGAGCAGGATGGAGACATGGGGCAGAATGGAGACAGATGGAGCAGGTTCATGGGGCAGGATGGAGACACATGGTGCAGGATCATGGGGAGGATGGAGACACATGGGGCAGGATGGAGACAGATGGGGCAGGATCATGGGGCAGGACGGAGACACATGGTGCAGGATCATGGGGAGGATGGAGAAACATGGTGTAGGATCATGGGGCAGGACGGAGACAGATGGGGCAGGATGGAGACAGATTGGGCAGGATCATGGAGCAGGATGTAAACATGGGGCAGGATCATGGAGCAGGATGGAGACATGGGGCAGAATGGAGACAGATGGAGCAGGGTCATGGGGCAGAATGGAGACACATGGTGCAGGATCATGGGGAGGATGGAGAAACATGGTGTAGGATCATAGGGCAAGATGGAGACAGATGGTGCAGGATGGAGACAGATGGCGCAGGATAGTGGGGAAGGATGGAGACACATGGTGCAGGATCATGGGGAGGATGGAGAAACATGGTGTAGGATCATGGGGCAAGATGGAGACAGATGGTGCAGGATGGAGACAGATGGCGCAGGATAATGGGCAAGGATGGAGACACATGGTGCAGGATCATGGGGAGGATGGAGAAACATGGTGTAGGATCATGGGGCAAGATGGAGACAGATGGTGCAGGGTGGAGACAGATGGCGCAGGATAATGGGGAAGGATGGAGACACATGGTGCAGGATCATGGGGAGGATGGAGAAACATAGTGTAGGATCATGGGGCAGGATGGAGACACATGGTGCAGGATGGGGCAGGATGGAGACAGATGGTGCAGGATGAAGACAAATGGTGCAGGAACATGGGGCAGGATGGAGACAGATTGGGCAGGATTATGGAGCAGGATGTAAACATGGGGCAGGATCATGGAGCAGGATGGAGACATGGGGCAGAATGGAGACAGATGGAGCAGGATCATGGAGCAGGATGGAAACACATGGTGCAAGATCATGGTGTAGGATCATGGGGCAGGATGGAGACACATGGTGTAGGATCATGGGGCAAGATTGAGACAGATGGTGCAGGATGGAAACACATGGTGCAAGATCATGGTGTAGGATCATGGGGCAGGATGGAGACACATTGTGCAGGATTATGGGGCAGGTTGGAGACACATGGTGCAGGATTATGGGGCAGGATGGAGACACATGGTGCAGGATTATGGGGCAGGATGGAGACACATGGTACAGGATTATGGGGCAGGATGGAGACATGTGCAGGATGGAGACAAATGGGGCAGGATCATGGGACAGGATAGAGACAGATGGTGCAGGATTATGCGGCAGCATAAAGGAGCAGGATGGAGACAGAAGGGGCAGGATGGAGACACATGGTGCAGGATCATGGGGCCAGGATGGGAGACTATATGGCTGGAGACAGGAATGAGACACAAGGGAGCGAGGATGGGGAATATTATTACTGTAGGGGCTAATTAAGGGATATTATTATTGCAGTGATATATTTTATTTTTGAGAATAAGGTTTTCAATATGGGGGGTCCTGTTGCTATGCAGAGCGACACTATGTCGCCATTTTTTGCTTCATCTGGTGGAGTGTAGAAGTTGGAAAATAAAATAAGTAATGTGCTCTGGAAGTGGTGCTCTAGATTACTGTTATTTTCTGCAGAGACGAGTCCTGGATGAAAGAAGTGATGGCGGTCTGTTCTGGGTGAAGATGAAAAGCGAAGATGAAGGACTTCTATTAGAGACGTCACTGGTGAGTCAGTGTATTAGATGTTCATGCACACTACACACTATACACTATATACAGAGCTCCTGGGTATAATGTCACTGGTGATCCCTGTATTACCTGTACATTATACACTGTATACAGAGCTCCTGTGTACAATGTCACCAGTGATCACTGTATTACCTGTACACTGACACTATATACAGAGCTCCTATGTACAATGTCACTTTTGGTGATATTAGTATTGTGGTTTTTTTTTTTAATTAATTATCAGTATTGTAGTATTCGGTCACTGTGGTGGTAATATGTGATCTGTTCATGGTGCGGTGGTATATGTTCCTTGTATGTGATATTAGTCATTTTAAAAATTGAAAAATAAAAATATACCTAAAGAGTATTGTATATTTTAAAAACAGTAGAATTGAGCCCGGCCAAAAGAGTCTACAAAAGCTGCTGGCTATGTATGTGATCTGGTGATGGGAACTGTTATGTGTGATAGGTGAGGATGTGATGCAAAAGATGGAGTTGATTAAAGAGAGGTTGGTGGGACTGTGGGAGGTTTGAGAGGTGGAGGCGGGGCTAGGGTGGAGCCTGGGCGGAGTCTCGAGGGGGCCCTGAAAATGTAGCCAATATGGGGCCCCAAAATTCCAGGTGTCAGCCCTGGGCACAACATAGACATCATAGGAACACTGAAGACACAAAAGAGAATAGTAAAACCAAAAACACTCAGTTTGAAAAAATGTTGCAGTAATCCGCAAGTGCTAGTAAAAAATGTAAAAAACAGGGTATTTGGTTGATACGTTTTTTGCAAAAATGTATACTAAGCTGCTCTACCAAACTTCACGGTATACCCTTATCAGAGCAGTCCTAACTAATGTATGCAATCCCTATCTGATGTATTTAAAAACCTGGTCATCTGTATATTACCTGTGTGAACAGGGTTCAGAGAGGAAAAATCCATGTGTGCATACAGGGTAGAACAGCTTTTGTGCAGATAGCCCAAGAGGAGTGGTGGAACTCCCCAGTCTTGTAGACACAAGAGAACAATTATGGAAACAGGAACACATGGGCTACTTGCACAGTGAACAAGTCTGTATGATCATGTTCACACACCACCAAGAAACCTGAAGACACAAAAGAGAATAGTAAAACCAAAAACACTCAGTTTGAAAAAATGTTGCAGTAATCCGCAAGTGCTAGTAAAAAATGTAAAAAACAGGGTATTTGGTTGATACGTTTTTAGGTTTCTTGGTGGTGTGTGAACATGATCATACAGACTTGTTCACTGTGCAAGTAGCCCATGTGTTCCTGTTTCCATGATTGTTCTCTTGTGTCTACAAGACTGGGGAGTTCCACCACTCCTCTTGGGCTATCTGCACAAAAGCTGTTCTACCCTGTATGCACACATGGATTTTTCCTCTCTGAACCCTGTTCACACAGGTTATATACAGATGATCAGGTTTTTAAATACATCAGATAGGGATTGCATACATTAGTTAGGACTGCTCTGATAAGGGTATACCGTGAAGATTGGTAGAGCAGCTTAGTATACATTTTTTGCAAAAAACGTATCAACCAAATACCCTGTTTTTTACATCTTTTACTAGCACTTGCGGATTACTGCAACATTTTTTCAAACTGAGTGTTTTTGGTTTTACTATTCTCTTTTGTGTCTTCAGGTTTCTTGGTGGTGTGTGAACATGATCATACAGACTTGTTCACTGTGCAAGTAGCCCATGTGTTCCTGTTATCATAGGAACACTGCCAGTCCAAGACGCAGGTTTAGCAGGTTTGCACAGCACCATTCAAGATTATTATTAATGTAATTACCAATAATGCTGCAGCATATTATAGCGGTTGTATATGTATATTACTGGTCTGTGCTTCAGAACCTGGTGTAATTAATGTTTTTATTTGACTTTTAAACAATGGAACGGTATAAAATTTTGATCCATTCTCCATATAATATAATTATATTATAAGGAAAAAATACTAGCGCATCTGTAGGTTTATGGCACTTAAGCTTTTAATACTTCATTTAATCATAACCATAAAGGACAAAAAAAAATTGTCTTGCATATATTGTGCTTTGTTCAGGACTGCACCGCCCCGGCCTGAGCCGGATTCTTCTTTATTGGCTGTGCTAGTGACTGATTTATATTACAGCTACAGTTCAGCAGTGGAGGAGACATTGATGATAAGGATATATAGCGCCAATTGCATTGTTTGGGACGGAGCAGTAAAGCACATTTACGACAGAGAGTGCTGGTGTCTCCATTGGATGGATATGGAGGATAATCATTAGTGATGAGTGAACGTCCTGGGATAAGGTGTTATCTGAGCATGCTCGTGTGCTAACCGAGTGTCTTCGGCGTGCTCGAAGAATATGTTTGAGTCCCCACGGCTGCATGTCTCGCGGCTGTTCGACAGGCTCAACACCTTCAAGGATTGCCTATTTGTTAAAGACATGCAACCACGGGGACTAGAACATATTTTTCGAGTATGCCGAAGTCACTCTATTAGCACCCAAGAAGAAAAAAAAGTCTTCAAATAGTGTTTCACGGATGTCTGAATTCGTGGTGAGGAATCAGTCATATGATCGGAGCGAGATTGGAACATAATGTACAGACTGGCCGGTGGCTTTCCCAACCCAAGCTTGACTGCTGCATAGAAATGTCTGAAGCGGTCACGCTCGGGAGAGCCGTCGGCCAGTCGGAGAATTGTGGTCCAATTTATACAGCCGTCTACCTGAGCCCTAACCATGGATCTAGGAGACCTGGTCCATCCATATAACGGGGCAAAATTAAAATGTAGAAATTAAAATGTAGAAATGCTTGATAACTTGTTTGAAGGCTGAGAGATGGAGAACAGGAGGTCTCAAAGTCCCCTCTGTGAATGGAGCAGTAATGAGCATGTGCGAACACCGCTCCCATAGACAGTAACATAGTAACATAGTTAGTAAGGCCGAAAAAAGACATTTGTCCATCCAGTTCAGCCTATATTCCATCATAATAAATCCCCAGATCTACGTCCTTCTACAGAACCTAATTGTATGATACAATATTGTTCTGCTCCAGGAAGACATCCAGGCCTCTCTTGAACCCCTCGACTGAGTTCGCCATCACCACCTCCTCAGGCAAGCAATTCCAGATTCTCACTGCCCTAACAGTAAAGAATCCTCTTCTATGTTGGTGGAAAAACCTTCTCTCCTCCAGACGCAAAGAATGCCCCCTTGTGCCCGTCACCTTCCTTGGTATAAACAGATCCTCAGCGAGATATTTGTATTGTCCCCTTATATACTTATACATGGTTATTAGATCGCCCCTCAGTCGTCTTTTTTCTAGACTAAATAATCCTAATTTCGCTAATCTATCTGGGTATTGTAGTTCTCCCATCCCCTTTATTAATTTTGTTGCCCTCCTTTGTACTCTCTCTAGTTCCATTATATCCTTCCTGAGCACCGGTGCCCAAAACTGGACACAGTACTCCATGTGCGGTCTAACTAGGGATTTGTACAGAGGCAGTATAATGCTCTCATCATGTGTATCCAGACCTCTTTTAATGCACCCCATGATCCTGTTTGCCTTGGCAGCTGCTGCCTGGCACTGGCTGCTCCAGGTAAGTTTATCACTAACTAGGATCCCCAAGTCCTTCTCCCTGTCAGATTTACCCAGTGGTTTCCCGTTCAGTGTGTAATGGTGATATTGATTCCTTCTTCCCATGTGTATAACCTTACATTTATCATTGTTAAACCTCATCTGCCACCTTTCAGCCCAAGTTTCCAACTTATCCAGATCCATCTGTAGCAGAATACTATCTTCTCTTGTATTAACTGCTTTACATAGTTTTGTATCATCTGCAAATATCGATATTTTACTGTGTAAACCTTCTACCAAATCATTAATGAATATGTTGAAGAGAACATATTGGAGCAGTGATTGGAGCAGTGGTTGCCCATGCTCTGTAATACTCCTTTCTAACAGGGGATTTTGGAAGTCCTGTTATGTTTTGGGGGTGGATCTACGAGTGGCATTTAAACATTTATCACCTATTCTGTGGATAATATAATTATAATATTATAATAAGCGGTTTTCAGAAAGCATCTAACCCCTTGTCATGCTTATGACAGTCTTCGATAAGGAAGGGGGACCTCAAACTGTCTCTGGAACTGCGATCCTAACTATCTCTGTCTCGGGGGTACTCTTGAAGGTAGAGAGGCCTGAGTCACGGACCTTACTATGCATCTGTTATCCCCTGATCTGTTCCCTCCCCCACAACAGGAGGCATGGAACAGAAATATAGGGTTAACAAGACACAAAGACGAAACAGGGATAACAGAAAGCAACAAACATACAAACACTCACCAAATGTAAAGATGTATATAGGGAAGGATAGGAATGTACCAACCAAATGGTAATAGGGACCAGGAGATAAATGTGCACGTACTACAGCAAACTAAAGGTCACTACTACAACAACTCCACTTCAGTCACTTAGCTTTAGCACACAACACAGAAAGACAAATCTCCAGTAGTAATAACAAACTTCTATTCAGCACAAGGAGCAAGGAAGCAAAGCTTTCACTGGCAAGGCAGAGGGTCTGGACAGGTTTTATAGAGAGAGGTAATGACAAGATCAGAAGCAGATGAAAATGGAGCTGCAAGTTTCTGACCAGCATAGGAAGGGTCGTTAACTTCTTCAGCACCAAAGGATCCAAATCCATTTAATATGGGACACAAATACACAGGCTAAATGGAAGACCTGCGATTCACAATATGTAGTGATCTGCTACCCCCAGATGTCCCAGGAGGACTTGACACATACATGACACCCCTTTAATAACCCATATAACTGTACAGAGAGGAGCAAATGATCCAGCATATGACGAAGGTTATACATCATTTTTCTGAGATGTAATTATGATTTTTCAAAGAATACAGAACGTGAGATGATAGCCGCTGGAGCAAAAAAAAAAAACTCCAGACGAGACGCCTTTTTTTTCACTCGCCCATTAAAATGAACTGATGGCACAATGTAGGGCATCTGCCATATTCCAATCAAGAAACCGGCTGTAAAATTTCAGGAAAACGAATTTTACAAGGGACATTGACGTAAGCGTATTACGGAGGAAGCCACTGTATAATGTGACAAAGCTATCAGCCGGAGATAAGACGTTATACAAGCTGAAATAATGGATCTCCAGCGCTTTGGCACAGACTGACACATAGCTCACTTTTATTGGCGTCTTGGTGCCATCCCTGTATTGTAACTGCAATTGAAAAGAGACTGTACTATGCTTCCAATGAGGACAAACAGGTATGCAGTGGCGTCACTTGAAACTCATGGGCCCCGATGCAAAAGCTCCAACGGGGCCCCCAAATATTTAAAATATTTAATATCAATAGTCTTTTTCTATAGGGCAAAGGGACTTTTAGGGCCCCTAAGCTCCTGGGCCCGGGTGTGATTACAACCCCTGCACCTGTTGTTGTTACACCCCTGGCGGTATGTGTTTTATTTTGTTAGCAGATAGCAAAAAACAAAAACAAAACCCCAAGCCTACAGAAATGCAATATCCTGACACCCATTTCTTACAGAAAACATAGACCATGCTGATGGTTCCGTTCACTGCATAGTGAAATGGAGAAGGCAGAAGTGGTAATAAGCCACGTCTGTCTTCTTTCCAAGATTTCCAGCTGGAGATCTGACAGATGGAGACTTGACCTTCTCCTACGAGATTGCAGAAACAGGAGCTTTAACCCTGTGCTGTAAGTTTACTATGGTGCAGGATTAAAGAAGTTGTCCACTAATTTATCATTGATGACTTCCGTAGAATAGGTCATCAATGTCTGGTTGGTTGGGGTCTGCCACCCGGCACCCCCGCCGATCAGCTGTTCTGGGTGTCTGTGTCCATCAGCTCAGTGGCGGAGCTGCTCCGTCTTCTGATAATGGTCGTGGCCGGATACTTCACATCCGCCCCTTATTGATTTGAATAGGAGGCAGATGTGCAGTATCCGGCAACGGCCACTACCAGAAATGAGCATTTCCGATTGACCAGGAACAGCTGTTGAGCAGGCGTGTCGGGTGTCTGTCCCCGACCAATCAGACATTGATGACCTATCTTAAGTATAGGTCCATCAATGATAAAGTAGTGGACTACCTCTCTAAAGCTCAAGCCCAATTGCTGTAAATTTATGGTGCTTGGTTGTTACCAGTTTGAACTAAATTAACTAAATGGTGTGGACTAGATGTAAAAGGCCAGGACTTGGGGAAAGGGGAATGGCGTAAAGTGCCACACTGTTAACCAAAATTGGGCCAAGATGGTGCAAATTGTTGGTTCCAAGTTAGCCTAACCAGAAGGTGATGTAAACTTTGGGAGAAGATTCATCACTCCCTCTACACCAGTTCTATGGGGTAAAGTTGTAAAATTTCAAATTTAGTGTATTTGTGTAAGTTTTTTTTTAATAAAACAATTGTTTTCCTTGTTAAAAAGTGGGTGGCATAGTTAGACAGGGATGTATTCATCTACAGCACTATAAACTTTACGCCAAGCTTTATTTTCTGGTGCACAGAAAGCCCAAAAGTTGCGCCAGGTTTATTATGATTAACAAATTTGGTGTGATCAGCTGTAATTTGTGGGGGAGCGTGCAGCAAGGGTTCAATATCCACCACTGATTAAATCAATGATTACAAATTTCCTATGGAAATCATTGGGTTGTCTGCATAATACAAGCGCACGTGCAAACTAAGCTCCTTTCTTCATATTTCAGGAACTAAACTTCTTGCTACACTGAACAAAAGTACAAACTCAACACTCGTTTTTCATAAGCTGAACGCAAAGATCTAAGACTCAAAAGGACACAAAAAACCATTTTTTCTCAAATGTTGCTCACAAATTCATCTAAATCTTTGTTAGTGAGATCTTCTCCTTTGCCAAGATAACCCATCCTCCTTTCAGGTGTGGAATATCCAGATGCTGAGTAGGCACATGGTTATTGCACCGTTGGTCCTTAGGCTGTCCACAATCAAAGACCATTCTACAATGTGCAGTTTTACGGTTTTAGGTTCAGATATCCAGTCCGTACCTGGTGCGACTACCGTTTGACTCACGCTGTGCAACTCATCTCCTTCACATAGCGTTGATTGCGGCCTGTGGAGTATTGGTCCTCTCCTCTTTAATGGCTACTTCAATTAGTTACTATCATCAGAAATTGATATGGATCATTCGCTGCTGGATATTTTATTCCTTTTGATCATTTCATTGGTAGTCCTTTGATCAGTAGAAGAAGATATTCTAGTAGAAGGGGCCAGGGCCAAATGGTAGGTCTTCTAATAGGCCAATCCAGCGTATAAGGACCGCTACGTTGATTACCTTGCGTTGGGTCTGTCCAAACTGAGAAAACTTGTCTTGAAACACCTTGAACCTTAGGTTTTGAAACATGCTATAACTTAGCACTTGGCACTCTTGCTACTCAAGTCATTAAGTCAAGTGATGTGCCTGTCCATCAAAACACCAAACCAAACCAAAGTGTGTGCTTTACAGGTTATTAATGAGTTACTCAGCCAACATACTGTAGATAAGATCAGTACATTAAGTAATATAGGATAATCATTCCACAAAGCACAACCGCTGGAGCCAAGTATGTACAGTAATGTGTAGGTGCATTATTGGCAAATAACTACGGTACTTAACATGTAAATTATATAGCTGGATCACAAGCATGTAGAAGTTATTATGCAGTGGACTCCTGCAATATTACAAACATGCACGACTCTGGGAAAAAGAGAAGAAAAAAATTGAAAGCACAAAATTAAAATTGGCCCCAGTGTATGGCACTCATGCTTGTAAATGTAGAGGGAATAAACTTCTCAGTTTCCTGTAAGTTGTACATTTAGTGCTAATGATGGCAGTGGGTGGCACATCTATGGGCCATGACCACACATAAGTCACCCTCATTACCCCCAAGGAGGGCATCCCTAATGACCACCAGCACAGTCCAAACAAGTCAGTGATTGCACATCCGGCGATGAAGCAAGCGAGGCAAACACGGACATCTGTAGGTGTTATCCAGCAATTAATCACTATTAACAAGGAAGGTCGGGGTCAGAAAAGAAGTGTCTTCAAGTCATAGCATGACTCATAAAATATTGTCATGGCGATAATCCTAAAGCATTATTTAAACATCAATTCTTATTATTCAATTCATATCACAACCTGATAAATCATTAACTTGCCCTTTAGTGATACCCAACACCGGTATATGGCAACTACACGAGTATTGATCCATTGCCAACAAGCCGGAAAAGGCTTCACTAAGAAAATGATTCATAAGACACTTGTCAGAGTACATTAAAATTCTTCCGTCTTCCTCCACTTTATAATGACCCACCAATGATTCATCATACATCAGGCAAGTCGTCAACTATACACAACCCCCATCGTGGTAGCATGCGATTGTCAGAAAAGTCCGGTTTGCCAACACCCAGCTTTAATGCATTGAGATGAATGGACCATTATGTTTTGATATCGAGACGCTCCTCTGAAAACATGGTCAACCCAAAAATGGGCTCCAACATGGAGAGTCCTGTTCAACTGCATTTTTTCAGTAACCAAAAAGTGAACAGAACAGACTTCCATTAACTACAAATAATCATATATGAGGGTGCAGATGTAAAGGAGTCCTTGTGAAAAAAAAACCCATGGGATTTAAGACTCAACTGCAGGTTCACAATGGTTCCCCATGTCAGTCGGGAGTCTGGTGAAGGTCACTGTCCTCCCCACCTTGGTGATTCCTGGCTTAGCTGCATTTACTATATGCAGTTATTTAATCGCAAGGTCAATTCACCTGGGGGAGATTAAAATATAAAATTAAAAAAGTATAAAAAAAAACATTTTGAAAAAGATTGAATAGGCCAAATTAAATTAAAAAAAGTATGTATGTATCACCATGTCTGTAAAAGTCTGAGCTATCAAGATATAAAACTGCTGCTCAAAACGCACAAAACCAAGCTCCATCAAAAGGAAGGAAAGTTAAGTTCAGAAAGTTTTTTAAGAAATTAATATAAAACACTAATCTGATTTTATATACTGTACACTGATCAAATAATATAGGGAACGCCTAAACAACACAGTGGCACTCCAAGTCAATCACACTTCTGTGAAATCAACCTGTCCAGTTATGAAGCAACACTGATTGTGAATGAATTTCTCCTGCTGTTGTGCAAATAGAAAACATAACAAGTAGAAATTATAGGCAATTAGCAAGGCAACCCCTATAAAGGAGTAGTTCTGCAGGGGGTGACCACAGACCATTTGTTTGTTCTCATCCTTTTTGGCTGCTGTTTTGGTCACTTTTGCATTTTGTCATTCCTCTCACCCCTATAGATACTATACCAGTGGCATGAGGCAGGGTCTACATCCCACGGAAGTTGCTCAGGTAGTGCAGCTCATCCAGGATGGCACGTCAATGCGAGCTGTGGCAAGAAGAGTAGCTGTGTCTGTCAGAACAGGGTCCAGATCATGGAGCAGATATCAGGAGACAAACCAGTACACCAGGAGACGTGGAGGGGGTTGTACGAGGACAACAAATCTGCAACAGCTGCCTCTACCTCCTCCTTTCTGCAAGGAGGAACAGGAGGAGCAGTACACAAAAAAGTTGCACTCTGTAGTGCTAAAGCATGTCAATATGAAATATGAATAGCAATACTGCTTCTGGATAATAGGAAAAAAAACTGAGACGCTTAGCCCATAATTTGGCCAATTCATGCATGCCAAGCAGCCAACGCCAAGGTTGTCTCAGATCTGGAGGAGGAGCAGTACCAGAGCCCTGCAAAATGACCTCCAGGAGGCCACTAACATCTATGTGTCTGCTCAAATGGTCAGAAACAGACTCCATGATTGTGGTATAAGGGCCTGACATCCGCAATTGGTGTAACCCCCAACACCATGTAGGGCGATTGGATTTGCCAGAGAACATAAAGATTGGCAGACTTGATACTGGCTCACTGTGATCTTCACAGATGACAGCAGGTTCACACGGAGTACGAAACAGATGTGACAGTCTGGAGATGCCGTGGAGAATGTTCTGCTGCCTGCAACATCCTCCAGCATGACCGGTTTGGCAGTGGGTCAGTGGGGAGGCATTTCTTTAGAGGGCTGCACTGCCCTCCATGTGCTAGCCAGACAGGGCCGCCATCAGGGCATTACTGCCCTGACTGGCGTATGGGGCCCGGTGGGCAGAGGGGGCCCGCATCGGGCCCCGTCTCTTCTGTTCATCGGGCCCGGGCCCCAGCGGCAGGCGGCTTTTAGCGGTAATTGAACCTGCGTCCGAGAGGCAGGTTCAGTTTGCCTTGCAGGCTCGTGTGGGCCTGCAAAGCAATGGTTAAAGCCGCCAGCTAATCGGAGGCTGGCAGCTGACGTCAGCGAGTATCGCCGGCATATGACGTCATTGTCATTCGCTGGTGAGTGTGTGCTGAAATGCCGGGAGGGATCTTCGCCGCAGGAGCATGGCCAGGTAAGAAGAAAGGTTCTTTTATTATTTTTATTGAAAGTGGAAAGCCGCAATGTTTCAGGATGGAGACACAAGGACGGGAGCAGGATTGGAGACACGGGGGCAGAATGGAGACACTGGGGCAGAATGCAGACACGGGGGCAGAATGGAGACACTGGGGCAGAATGCAGACACTGGGGCAGAATGGAGACACTGGGGCAGAATGGAGACACTGGGGCAGAATGGAGACACTGGGGCAGAATGCAGACACGGGCAGAATGGAGACACTGGGGCAGAATGCAGACACTGGGGCAGAATGCAGACACTGGGGCAGAATGGAGACACTGGGGCAGAATGGAGACACTGCAGACACGGGCAGAATGGAGACACTGGGGCAGAATGCAGACACTGGGGCAGAATGCAGACACTGGGGCAGAATGGAGACACTGGGGCAGAATGCAGACACTGGGGCAGAATGGAGACACTGGGGCAGAATGGAGACACTGGGGCAGAATGGAGACACTGGGGCAGAATGCAGACACGGGCAGAATGGAGACACTGGGGCAGAATGCAGACACTGGGGCAGAATGGAGACACTGGGGCAGAATGGAGACACTGGGGCAGAATGGAGACACTGGGGCAGAATGCAGACACGGGCAGAATGGAGACACTGGGGCAGAATGCAGACACTGGGGCAGAATGGAGACACGGGGCAGAATGGAGACACTGCAGACACGGGCAGAATGGAGACACTGGGGCAGAATGCAGACACTGGGGCAGAATGCAGACACTGGGGCAGAATGGAAACACTGAGGCAGAATGGAGACCCTGGGGCAGAATGGAGACACTGGGGCAGAATGCAAGAAGAAAACAGAAGGCTGACAGCACTCACAAACTGGGGCGCCCGTCCAAGTCCAGGGAACCTTCCAGGACCATCAGAGATTCAAGTGACAAAGTAACAGCGCTCCATCCAGGTGTATAATTCAAAAGGATAAATTTATTTTGCCATATAGTATAGTGCTACTATAAGGCAAAATAAATTTATCCTTTTGAATTATACACCTGGATGGAGCGCTGTTACTTTGTCACTTGAATCACTGGGGCAGAATGCAGACACTGGGGCAGAATGGAGACACTGGGGCAGAATGGAGACACTGGGGCAGAATGGAGACACTGGGGCAGAATGGAGGCACTGGGGCAGAATGCAGACACGGGCAGAATGGAGACACTGGGGCAGAATGCAGGCACTGGGGCAGAATGGAGGCACTGGGGCAGAATGCAGACACTGGGGTAGAATGGAGACACTGGGGCAGAATGGAGGCACTGGGGCAGAATGCAGACACGGGCAGAATGGAGACACTGGGGCAGAATGCAGACACTGGGGTAGAATGGAGGCACTGGGGCAGAATGCAGACACGGGCAGAATGGAGACACTGGCAGAATGGAGACACTGGGGCAGAATGGAGACACTGGGGCAGAATGGAGACACTGGGGCAGAATGGAGACACTGGGGCAGAATGCAGACACTGGGGCAGAATGGAGACACTGGGGCAGAATGGAGACATGGGCAGAATGGAGACACTGGGGCATAATGCAGACACTGGGGCAGAATGCAGACACTGGGGCAGAATGCAGACACAGGGCAGAATGGAGACACAGGGGGCAGAATGGAGACATGGGCAGAATGGAGACACTGGGGCAGAATGGAGACACGGGCAGAATGCAGACACTGGGGCAGAATGCAGACACTGGAGCAGAATGGAGACACTGGGGCAGAATGCAGACACTGGGGCAGAATGCAGACACGGGGCAGAATGGAGACACAGGGGGCAGAATGGTGACATGGGCCAGGCTTACCCTGAAGGGACATGGCTAAGTGACTATCTAGTTTTCACTAGGGCCTCTAGTGGTGAGGATAGGCTTGGCTGCAGGTAGGCACCAGGTGTCACTCCAGGGCAGTCCCCAAGACTTCAGCAGCTGACTCAAGGGTCAGAGCAGGAATGTGAGGTACTGAGGCATGAGACAGAAGCATATTCAGATGGATGGAGAGATCAGAATAGACAAGTAGACAAGACGGGTCTATAATATAGGAGACTAATCAAAGTTACACCTTGACAGGAAGCTTGCCACTCATCCCTATAGCCAGGTGGAAACTCATCAGCAAGGAAGAGACTGTAGCAGTTCTAGAATGTTGCAAGAGGCTGCACAGAGAAATGTACTAACACTGGGAGGAGCAGCGCAGTAACCGTAATGAGTAGAATGGCGCTTCCCAACAGTGAGAGAGACCGGTGTGTCAAGCAGTTGATCTGAACATAAAGATATCAGGCTTGTTCAGATATCCATTTTTCATGGATTGAACACATATCCATTTTAGTCTATGGAGCTGCTCATGACTATGGTTTATAGTTTTTCTCATACAACAAAAACAGTTGCTACACCAATGCTAAAAATTCCCACAAAGAATGCCTGTAAATCAGATCCAGCACATAGATGAAATGCAGCATTCTGGAAAATATGTCTACCATTGTTGTGGACTTGCCAACTTTTCACAACAACTCAAAGTCCTGTAAAAGATACAAAACGTTTCTCAAAATGCAGCGCTACTGGGCAGTTTCTTGAACGGTGGTAATCTGGTGTCTGATCACACATCCGGAGGATAGGAAAAGGGTTGTGCAGAACAGTGATCTGTAGAAGTGGATGGTGGCTATGAAAAAAATGTCAACAGCCCATTTTGAGCATCACATTTCCACTCCTCCGGGAAGGCCATCACTCAAAGAGGACCACTGTGCGGTGTTGCTTTCACAAATATGATCTGGTTGCTTTGTAACTTGTACATGAGGTCCACCTTGGCAAATATCTGATCCCTGTACCTCCAACCTAAAGGAGCACAAAGGCCTCGCCGACATTGGAAGACTCCAGCGTTATAAGTGATGGTAAGTGAGGGCTTTTTTCAACAGTGGCACAACTTGAAATTCACAGCCCTGAAAGCTAAACCTTCAATAAGGCCCCTAACTATCATGGGTCTTTAATGGTATTGGTTTCTTGTATGGGTCCAAGAGAGCTTTTGGGGCCTTCAACTGCAACTCTTTAACCCACTATACACCCATGGTTACAGACTTTGCAATCAATGCCTCAAATACTAGACAACTGCACGCCTGCCATTGTGTAACACTCCTAAAATGCCCTGGAGATGGCCTCATATTAGTTTGGCATCATACCCATCGCCCAGAGATCATGTAAACCTTCTGATGACCACCACTCTCCAACAACACAATAAGTATTACAAATTTAGAGAGCGAAGAAAGGACTTTGAGACCATGGTGCGACTCTCTTCCAAAAGAACATGGAGAGGGGGCAAACAAGCTCAGTCCCTTTTGGCCCAGGAATTGGTTTTCTTTCTTTTCCTGAAACGTTTTGAAATATTTGGTGTAGCCGTTATGGGTCCCACCATCTGCCTGCTGATGACCTAGCCTCCAGCCAAAAAAGAAAATAGATATGAAAGCTGTATCCATGTATTGCTACAGCTTACACATCTGACAAGGAGAACAAACATCGCCTTTGTTTTCGGGCTGCACCTTAAGAACTAAATGGACACTCATTAACATACAGAAGAACACAAACAAGCTCTCGTCCAATAAGCAAGTCCAGCTTCTTAGAAAGCACAGGTATGAGAGGAACACCCTCCCTGACTCACCTGGCCCTGTGAAGCTACATAAGCACCTGACATTGGAGGAGTTACCAGTCTAGTGCAGTCCAACCTGCACACTGCTGAATGACAGAAGAACTGGCAGGGATTGGAAAGTGAGAAACCACAGCAGAGCAGCAGAGCGCCTGCAGCCTGGCCGAACAGCTATCCAGCTGTGGGAATACAAACTACCCAACTGCAGCACCTGGGGGGAACTTCTGGTAAGTTTAAAAGAAAGTTTTAGAAAAGTAGCCGGGCTGAGACCATCATAGGGCGCAAACCTTCATATTGTAAAGTATTACTGGATACGTGGAATCGAAGGTTCTACATGATCTTCAGCTAAGACACTTGGATGCAGAAGTTCAGCCTCCGCTTCTTTTATATATCTGGACTGTAACCAGTTGGACGCTTCTTTGGACATTCTTTGTTTTTAATTTCTATATCACAATCTATAGACGTACAGAAAATAAGACAAATAGTAATCACCAAACTTGGTGATTAAAGAAAAATGTAGGAAACGAAGCACAGGTACTTAATAATATATGCATATAGTACACACATCTATGTCGTAAACCTAATATCGCATTCAACCTTTACGGTATTTTATGTCAACTTATATTTTTAATATATTAAATTATATATAGAAATATTCAAGAATATACACACATATATAAAATATATACATACACACATTATAATATATATTTATACATATATACACACTAATTTTTTTTATATATATATATATATATATATATATACACATATATTTACACACATATGCACACAATTAAATACTTACACATTATATATATTATATACACACACAGACATTCATATGCATACATACACACACATTATACATACATAAACACTACTTTTATGACTTTTTATACTTTATTTCTTACATACTTACGCCTTTTTTAAACACTAATTTTCACGTTTCACCACTTGATCGTATTTTCTGAAATGTTTGAAGCTAATATTCTCAAACTCTTCCACAATAATCGATAGCGGGACATTATTTATATATATATATATATATATAGGTTTTTAATAGCTTTACTTCTTTGACGTTTCGCCCAGGCATCTGGTGTTGATTTCATACTAGAGCTGCCACAAACCTGCCTTGCAAAGAATGAAATCTATAGTGATAATCAACAGAATAAATTGACGTTGCAGATTTCAAATCCAAAGCGCGGGTCGGATTCTGGAGGAAAGCGGTCCTGTGTGAATCAGACCCTTCTACAATTGCTGTTGACAATGGGCTGCTGCCAGCTGATTAAGGAATATACGTTTATGCTGCGCCTTACTATTCTTCAGGGTGTATCATACTGCCTCACTTTTGTGTTGTTGTTTTTTTTTTTAAACACTGCTGCCTTTTTTTTGCATCCAGATAAGGATCCACCATTGGATCCAGTCGATTTCCCATACATTTAAATCCACTTGTGGCTTTGACGCGAAAAACTGCAGTGACATTTAAAAAGAACGGTTGTGCAATCACCATTTAAAGGGCATCTGTTTGGAATGAAAGGCCCTGCGGTCCCCTAGATCAGCAATGATGTACGAGTATTATTTGCTGGAATCCACATTCTTCCTCAATGCCGGCATTATTGTCATGTCATAATATGTGTACATCATACACAAGGAATGGCAGGACAACAGTTAGTGCAGATTTTCGGAGATGACAGATCTGTGTGTTTCTTAGTCATTGTTGCACTAGAGAAGAAGTTACTCATCAGAGTTTGTGTATTCTGCTAGCTGATATTTACGGAGCGTGCTTTGTACTCGCCTCTTGGCCAGCGGGAATGTTTCGCCGATCCTATTTGGCACAGTCCATGTGATGTGTGTTTTATTTCTGGGGTGTGTGTGAAGTTTTATCTGAGGTGTGGTACAGTGTATATAGATACACATGGGACTGTAATAAATCCTGCCTTGTTTGGGTTCTCTAGGAATGCGCTTCGTATGGTTAGATGGAAAGCTTTTAAAAGTTGGGCGGTTTTTTATTGATCGGCCCAAATTCACTTAATGAGCCTCGGACAGATCTTTCATGTACAACATAGTAATATAGGTAATATATAATGTAAATCTCATCTGAATAAAAAAAAAAAAAAAAAAAGTAGCATACAGACAAGGACCTCATATCCTACAACAAACCATGGAGTAAATAGTCCCATACAAAAGTATAAAAAATGTAACAATAAATTTTATTAACCATCACAAAAAAATAAAGGAAATAAATACAGAGTAACAACACAAGGTCCAGAAATGGTACATGTACAGAGGACACAGACTACTGTAATCACAATATGGGCTTAACGGACGGATCACCTAGTAATACATATAGTATAGCATACATCAAAAAGGTGCTTAGTGCAAGGTAAGGTGCCAGAATATATGCAGCTGGATCCCTATCAGTAATGAAGTCTCCATGTGGTTCATACCATATATATGGTCAGAAGGGAAATGAGAAAGGTGAACCGCTCATCTTACCCATGAATATATGCCAGTGTGTGTCTCCAGCAGCCCCGACGCGCGTTTCGCATTGGGCTTCCTCGGGGGGCTGTGAGCCGAGGTAAGATGAGCGGTTCACCTTTCTTATTTATTTCTCTTCTGACCATATATATGGTATGAACCACATGGAGACTTCATTACTGATAGTAATGTTATGCATCTAGCGATAGACATTGCCTAGGACTAGAGTAATTATTCCAGTATTCCTATAATTATCAAACAATGAGGACAAAAGGTTAATTTTTACACAATTCGAAACGCTGGTTCCTGATCATCTTCCCATTCAAGAGATGTTGTCGATCATGTTCATTCATCCGATGATTGGATCATTTAGGTCTACATGAATATCAGTTATCGGTAGCATATCACCATGCGAAAAGGATGTGTCGCCTATAATATGTAGTGTATCATGATTGTATTAATGATCCTTCTGTCCCTATACACTGTGGCTCAATCTGTAAGAACTGGGCTATAAAGAAGGGACCAATTGAGATGTGTATAGTTGATCAGTACTACTAGGTACACTTTAATATGTTCTACCACTATAATACATCCTGTGGATCAGTGGTGGACGAGAGACTATGACCTCCACTGATTTCTTTAAAAAAAAAAAAGTTGCTTTGCTGAGTGGTGTTCTGGCTTATAGACTTTCTATTGATCCTTCAATGGTAATCCGCCATCTTGTAAAGGTGTGACTTGGTGGATGTGGCCTGCGTTGAGTGGTTGACACGGATTACGCAGGACTCAAAGTCTTCACAGCAGGAGTATAATCACGTAATACCTGCTATACAGTGTCTATAATCAGTGCATGTTCGAGCAGGAGCGATGGAGACGGGATGGTCAGGTCCGGACTGATCTGGATTGTTTATATATACTCAAAAGTGCAATTAACTTAATAGTTCGGGAGGGCTCCGGTTCAACTCCAGAGCAGTCCTTCGTGTTCATTTTAATTTGCAATTTTTTTTAAATTGGTTTGTAAAATATTTCTAGTAATATATTATACAGTCCCATCTAATTTTTAAAAAAATCTAAAGGACCATTCCCATTATATATATCGCGTGTATATTAATATACTCCAAAGACATACTGATAGGGAATTAAGATTGTGAGCCTCAATGGAGACAGCGATGACAATGTGTGCAACCTGTAAAGCACTGCGGAATATGTTAGCGCTTTTATTATTATTTATTATACTCATCTGCCGCTGCCTTGTCCAGGATCCAGTGCCGGTCTTCTCTTCTCGGTAACGGCACCGAACTTCAGACTTTCCGGGTCATTCTATGCGCTATGAATGTGAGTGAAGTCTCGTTTATGCCTTGTTCCCACCTTCAGTATTTGGTCAGTATTTCACATCAGTATTCGTAGGTAAAACCAGCAGTGGGTGATAAATCCAGAAGTGGTGCATATGTTTCTGTTATACTTTTCCTCTGTTTGTTCCACTTCTAGTTTTGGCTTACAAATACTGAGGTAAAATACTGACCAAATACTGAATGTGTGAACGTGCCCTTACAATGTAAGTCTACGAAGCCTGATCAATCAGATGCTCAATAGGCTTACATTGTATATAAAAAAAAAAAGAAAAAAAAAAGAAAAGGGATGTTCGGTCATGCAGGGCACAGCGTGACCCGGAGAATCTGAAGAGGGGTGACGTCACTGGAAAAAGGAGACGAACAGCACTGGATACTGGAGAAGGCGGCAGTATGAGTATATTATTACACTACATTATATGCACATATACGCACACATTTAATGAAAAAACAAAAAACACCATAAAGGGGAGTGCTTCTTCCGTAGCCCCAGGATGAGATGAGGGATCTCAGTGTTTGGCCGAATTCACACATCCGGGACATACGAGTACGAATTGTGATGTTCCGACCAGTCAGAAGTCTCCTGACTGAAACCTAACAGACTTATAAGGTGCCGGCCTTTTCGGACACCACTGGCCGTATTCTGACAGTTTCACGGATGTCTGAATCCGGCCTCTTTAGCTTTGAGCTGAACAGTTCCTTTCAGAAGGACCGGTTGCTAGGGCTATACTGCCTAGTTACCAGTCTTTTACAAAAAAGGGTCTTCTGGCCTTGTGTCACTTGGCAACCAATATGACAAATTCTTCTTTTTTTTACACTTAACTTTTAATAATAATCAGCCCGTACTTGTTAACCTTTTAGTTATTTTTAGGTTAATAAAGCACGATGAGATGAGGGATCTCAGCGTGTCACGGATGTCTGAATTTGGTGAAACACAGTCCGAGTACGGATCGTGATGTTCAGACCGGCCAGACATCCCCTGTACCCCTGTACCCAACCGAGCAGCCTCATAAGCTGCCGGCCGTACTCCGACAGGGTCTCACAGACATCTAAGTCTGGCCTTACTCTGGTAGTAAATGGTCGCTATGGCTCCACTGCATAGCAACCAGTCTTTTATATAGGATTATCAGGGTTTGTGGCACTTGGCAGCCAGCGTCATATCTTCATCTTAAAGCGAAGGTTTCCTTCTACACATCTTTTTCTTTGTTACGTCAGAATAGGTCATTGATTGGCTTTTGCATCCTTTTTAAGCTCAGGGGCCCATATTATCCTGAGGCATAGGCGTGTCTCCCCTTATAGGGCTAACTCTACAATCAACCTGTACTTTAAACATAGACTCCATTAAAATAAACGTCAAACGCACACATATTATCAGCTACCATCAGCTTTTGTGACTGTGGAATGAACATTTCAGAACCAGTTTCGACGAGAAGTCTACCAGTTTCTATTACCGACCGGGTTGCATTCAGCCGGTTTACGAACATATCGAGAAAGCCAAAACATCCAATTTAACGGTTACTAATTTTTAAAGGGCTTTCAATTAACATCAGCTCGGTCAAAGTCAATAACACTGACCAGACCGGTTGTAGTCTGCATCCCTAGCCCTGGGCAAGGCAGTGTGGTCGATGGCACCCTATTCTGGCCAGCACACAGGGCACGTATGGATGGTGCCGAAATAGACTATTTTTTATTTTCCATTTGATCTCCCAGTTTACAGAACTCACATATTGTAATCACCGTTCTCATCCAGTCCTGATAATATAATCATTCATTAGAAAATTCATATTACAACCAGCGCATGCCTGGTACCCATGTACCCATTTCCGGAGATCTCACCAGCAATTTATTGTGCACAAAGGGTTAACGAAGACCATTAATATGTCTGTAGATCTTACACATTCTGACTATTTTACAGGGCACTTCGTTACACGTACCTACCAAATGACCGTCATGTTAGGCCTCGTTCACATGTTCAGTATTTGGTCAGCATTTTAAATCCATATATGCAAGCCAAAAATCAGGAGAGGAACAATCAGAGGAAACATAATAGAAACACATCACCGCTTCAGCATTTGTAAGCCAAAACCAGGAGTGGGTGGAAAATACAGATGTGAAATACTGACCAAATACTGAGCATGTGAACATGGCCTCAGTGTCCCAGAGTGAGGGGATAAAAATTGTCAGTTTGGATCCTTATCCATAAAGTTTATTTATTACCAGATAAACTACCAAGTAGCACTTGGGAACGTTTTACATAAAAAAAAAAAATAAATTCTGAAGACGAGAATATACGACAAACACCCTCTGCTGGCAAGACCAACACTGGATGGACGAGAGAGACAGAGCGAGAGACAGAGCGAGAGACAGAGCGAGAGACAGAGCGAGAGACAGAGCGAGAGACAGAGCGAGAGACAGAGCGAGAGACAGAGCAGGAGATATAGAACACGACAAATGAATTTTGATAGAAAAAAAGATAGATGAGAGCGAGTGATATAGGAGATATACAGACAGGTGCAAATACCATATGCAAAGAAATGTATTGGTCTTAACCCAAACCAAAATATTGCTGGGGGACCATGATCAGATATAGGTGGTATTTATGACTGTGTAACTTATAGCAATGATCTCATAATGCAAGGGATCCCTATGACCCCCTTAGACTCCAGGGCCTGGGGGCAATCACAACCTCGTCAACAGCTATAGTGGTTCCATCTTCTCTCCCAAGACAATTTCCATTCCCTACCAATATATCCAGACAGGAGAGGCCCAGAAGAGTTAGAGGTTGTTGTGGCCATCACCGTGTGACCCTCAGGACGCCGTTCATCGATCGTAGTCTATATTTGGGGACATGAATGCCCCTTTGTCATCAGATGCTGAGGTCACAGTCTGGACCTGCAGCATGCTCCTCTCCCCCTGCTGATCGTGATGAGGTTGTGTTGAGAGATGCTGAGACACAATAATGGGCGATCACATGAGTGCGCTGACACACAAGCACACGCTTCCACATGTCTTTATCCAGGAATCCAATTAATGCTTATGTAAGAAACTCACCGCATTAATAAGCCAAAGATGTCATCCCGCTGAAGACTCATTACACATTCATGATTAAGTTATGTCAGGGTTAAATGGCCGTGCAATGTGCCTACATACTTGAGCAATGTCAGGCTAACGACGTGCACGCTCCTGCAATATTAATTTTTGTTCAATGTCATCCTCCCTACTTCTTCAGGATCTACACCCACCTAGCCTGCCAGTTCCTCAATGTCCTCCTCCTTGTTGCTGAATCTACACTCACCTACACTATGACAGCTCCTCAATGTCCTCCTGCTGCTGCATCTACACCCACCTCGCCTATGACAGCTCCTTAATGTCCTCCTCCTGCTGCATCTACACCCACCTCGCCTATGACAGCTCCTTAATGTCCTCCTCCTGCTGCATCTACACCCACCTTGCCTATGACAGCTCCTTAATGTCCTCCTCCCTGCTGCTGCTGCATCTACACCCACCTTGCCTATGACCGCTCCTTAATGTCCTCCTCCTGCTGCTGCTGCTGCATCTACACCCACCTTGCCTATTACAGCTCCTCAATGTCCTCCTCCTGCTGCATCTACACCCACCTAGCTTATTTGACAGTTCAGTGACCCTCCTCCCTGCTGAGCTCTCACACTGCTCAGTACAAGCTGCAACTGCCAGTCAGACCAGGTAATTGGAGACTGAATACGCTGGGCCACATAAGCTCTCACGCTTTAGCTAAACTCCTAAAATGCTCAGTATTATAGAATTTGAAAATTTGTCAGAAAATAAGTACACCAATCTCATCAGGACGAAGATCTATTTAATAATGTATTCCACTTGCATTGTGAAATATGGCAATATGGGTACCACTAAAAGTTTTAATTTCCTTTTCGCAAATTGAGAACCCCACTAATTACAAGAGCGGGGGTCTCAAGTCCCCCTACAACTGGTGTATAGAATATTAGGGGTCCTGGTATCTTTATTCCCATCTGAAGCAATACACAATATAGAAGAGGTAATTCGGTAATGGGGCAATTCATAGTGCGCCCCTTCCCAGCCGGCTGTAGCCCTCCGGGGATGCAGCGCTAGAAGCAAGCATTGCGTTCCACACCTTCCATCACGGTAATACGCATCTGACCTCCAGGCACCAGCTAAAATAAAAACAGATTAAAAGTGACAAAGACTATAAAACCAGCTTACTCCGAGCACGTTGGATGTCCCGTGATGAGATGCGCGGTATTATACAGCTCGTATAAACAGCACAATTTAATGACGGCGGATGTAAGAGGAGGACACAAGCTAAGCTGTAACAATATAATATATACTGCACCATAAATGTATAAATAGGACGCCCATTTGGGAAAATGGTGAAAGTTTTAAAACCACAAAAAAAAATAAAAAATAAAAAATCCCCATGCAAATCACAATCTTATATTGCCCTTCCCCAAGCAGCCATGGTATCTGTTGTAATATAAGGAGGTGATTACTAATTCAAGGAAATCAGTTGCTGGGAAAATACCTGGATGTCGTTGCGTTGGCCATCATGACATTGCATTTTACGGTTTCTATATTAGGACTTCGGGGAGTGTCATAATACGACATTAGGTTATACATTTTCCAAAAATCTCCCCCCCCCCCCTTCCCCATTTACAGCTTGAGCAACGATTCTTTATAGAGGGTAAGGAGTGGTTGAATCATTGTACATTGATAGAAGAGGCAGGAACAGGTAGGTTCATGTAGACTGTATGCTGTATATTGGAGGCTGGTCATAGACATTCGATAGATGTCGGGTGGAAGTTTGCTCCTTCCGAACCCCTATACAGATGCACGCTCAGTTTCCGTGATGTGTTCTCAATGGGAGAGGAGAGGAAGCAGTTGGAAAAACAACTCTGAAGCAACATATCTCCCCTGGGTGAAAGGAAAGTCAACAAGTGTAATCCTTCTGTGGCTCCAGCCATCTGTTGTGAGGTGGTGACGAGTCGAGGAGCACCCCATAAACAAAAGTTAATAGTTTTGTGTGGACGACTTTAATGTGCATAGCCAACTCAACATTTTTCATTGAGATGTTGAATAGGTGAAAGAATGGTAAGATTTAATTTAGGGGCTGATGGGAATTTAGGCAACAAGGGTGTTTGGTTTCCACCAAGATCGTGCCAGCCTTGCGACTCTTCCCCATTCAAGTCTGAGCCGTAATAACTAGTGATGAGCGAATGTGCTCGGAAAAGGTGTTATAACTTTGGTGTGCTCGAATAATATGTTAGAAACACACAATCCATGCATGTGTCGCATCGGTCATGCAGCCGCGGGGACTTGAACATATTTTTCGAGCACGCTGAAAACACTCTTAGCACCCAAGCATGCTCGGATAAAACCTTACCCGATCACGTTCGCTCATCACTAGTAATAACAAACCTATCCTACGGTGAAATGTTAGCAGATTTATATTAAAATAAAATTGGGGTAAAACTCTGAAAAATTGTGTAATTCAAAAATTGTGCAAAAATGTAAACATTTTTCCACAAGTCTTTGCCACCTACACCAGCTTTCTGAAAAGTGGAATAGCTTGGAGGAAAATTAATAATTTACAGCACAAAATTGGCATAATCAAAATATACGACAGCCCCCAATTGGTATACGTTTGGCATTGGTGGACAGCCAATGAAACATCCCCCTAAAGTGCCGTACTTCATAAATTGTGGCCATTAGGATTAGGTAATTGTGCCACCAATGAACATCTTTTACATGGTTCTCTTTGTCTTAAAACAGGTCCAGCCATGGATACAGTTCCGGAAGTCTGGCATACACAGATGGAGCAAGAGGAAAACGTGGAGAGTAGACCCGAGTGCTCCATCTGTTTCACCAGCTATGACAACATATTCAAGACTCCCAAGGTTCTGCAGTGTTCACACACCTTCTGCCTGGAGTGTGTGGCAAGATTGGTGGCTGCACTACCAACAGACAGCCAAAACGACAAGGTCATGTGCCCCTTCTGTCGACAGCCTACCCAAATCCCACAGCAGGGTGTCCCGGGCTTACAAACAAGTAAAGATCTGTTGTCTAACCTACCTCCACATTTACAACATGAAGAGCCAGTTTGGATCGAGGGGACCAAGCTTTGCTATAAGCAGGAGCCACAGTCCGATTCTAATCAAACGAACACGTGCATTTGTGTTGACATTGGGTTGACTAAAAAAGAGGAACCACCAACCCCAGTACCACGGAATGGGCTCCATAGATTCTTTTGTGGGTGCAGCGACTGGAAAAGACTCTTACTCATTGCTTTCATGGTGATCATACTGTTCTGCATCCTTTTATGGCCGGTTCAGTGTATCCTGAAGACTGGAAACCTACGTTGTACCACCGAATCCACACCAACCAAAGTGCCACACTCTTCTTTGCTTGTAACAAAAGGCTTATGGGAGGGACGCTAGAAGGACTACGCTCATGTAATGACTGATATGGGTGGAAATTTGCAAGTCTTCTGTAGACTGTTCTTAACCTTGTTCAACAGACACTAAACAGAAGACATCATGACTGCATTGTGATCTCCTTTTAGGGCAGACGAAAAGGTAGAACTTCTAAAGAAGTTTCGGAACGGTCATAGGCACTTGATGTGACTGTGGGCGGTTGATACATGCATGTGTCAAAAAAAGTTGGGTTGTGCCTTCAAACATCAGAAAAATCAGTATTACTTGAAGGCAATGCACTGACGCAAAGCCTGGTCTTTGGCACATGCAAGGGATGGTTTATCAGTGTTCAGAAGTGAAATGTGTCACAGTTTCTACAATATTTAATATGTAAATGAAATCGCATTTATATGGTCTATAGCCATGGTGTAGATCAAATCTTTTTTGCACTATGGGGATTATTAATTCTTATTTAAAAACATTAGCCATTGATCAGTGCTAATTGGAGTTGATGTCCGACATACACAACCTGGCCATACTTGTCCTATCCATCCATACCTTCACTAGGAATACACAGAAGTATTGATAGAATCTCCATGAAAGACCAGGTTTACTCTGAGGGGGGACAAAAGTATTCAGTCTTTACAAATATTGGGTGAAGTCAAAGAAGCTGGTCCTACATACCAGATCAGTGTCGAGAAAACCCACCAATTTGTAGCTAGACTGGCTGAGCATCTACGGCATGTGAGGTGCACTGACTGACGGTAGATGTCAGGAAAGATCAGGCCAGCTGGATTCCAACAATCTAGATCCTTTTGTACTCAAAGGAGATAAGCCATTGCCAGCTGTAGATAACTGTTGGTCAAACGATCGTTTGTCCAGCAGCCACCTTGTCCGAACCTCCCATACACAAGAACATCTGCTCAGCCAAGACCTTCTATGTTCTCAGAGAGCCAGTCAGACATATCTGGCAGCAGCTTATATCTAGAGAACAAAAATCGGACATGTGGGATCCTTAAGCCCCCAACCTTCATACACATTAGACCATCATCTGAACCTATCAACTTTGGCAGGTTCGGCCAACATTAGCTTAATGTGTAGGGAGACCTTCACTCCGTTTTTCCATTACTTAACTCATGAACAAGTTTAGTTGGGGTCAGTAGGAATAGGAGTCAGCTGAAAAGTATATCTAGACTCTTTGAGGTGGCCATGTCAGCACAAAGACTGTTCAAACCAACCACAGGGGCTCTGTGCACCCTTGTCGTAGCCAAACAGTTCAGTGCACCCTCCCAACTACTTGTTTTCTAGCTAGCTCTACCCGCCTTTTCTTTGATTGACAGCTTTGGCTTTAAAGGAGGAGGAAGAGATGTATGAAAGGAACGTAGGACTAAAAGTGGACTGAACTGCTTGACTACAACCAGGTGCACCAAGCTTTTGTGCTTTATTTGAACAGTCATTTTGTGCAGAGACTTCCTTTAAAGATTATTGCAGCGTAATGCTTAGGCTGCAATAAGCATTAAGTTTACTTTGGGCACTGGTTACCTACCACAGTTAACGCAAGCCAGGCATATGAACAATCTCTATGATAGACTGCTTGCTCGGACTCGGAGTTAGGCAGTTTAGAAGGATATTACTTATTTTTTGCTACATATTGTAAAATATACTATAAATCCATTGGGCTGCACTATAAAGGATGAGAGTTACTCTACCGACCAATAACCTTTTATAAGCATTCAGTAATCCTATTTAGCCTTTGCCATTCTCTACCATCAGTATCCGCAGACTAATCCCATGAAACTAAATTTCCCAACGGCGGATGTGAAATTACAACACATTTAGGATATAAAAGGCTCGAGTACGAGGTTGGTGTAGAGCAGAGGTGGGGGGAAAACCAGTAGGATTTTATTTGCTACAAATAACCTAAAATCGGTGGAATAAAAAAAATCATTAAAGAGAGGAATTGGATTTTTATGCTTCTAAAATGCCAGGTTCCACAGCGATGCTGAATCAGAAATAATGGACCTGTAAACAAGCATTTACTGCCATCAAGCACATTACGGGACCGGCGTGGCTTTAAAATAGAGGTCACAGCTCTGAGAGGCGAAAAAGTTGGAGTGTAAAAAAGGGAACGAGTTCATATATTGGTTTAAAATAGTATTTTAAAGAGAACTGATCAATCGCCATAAATATGTAGTTTTGTTACCTGATGTAAAGGCCGCTGTTCTCCTGAATCCGGCGATGTTTTCCTTTTGCTCCTGCGCCTCTCCATTCTGGAGATATGGCCCTCTCTTCCTTGTATATAAATCTTGTCTTGTTATCCAAGTGGGTGTGATCTGCAACTCTTAAAAACCCCGCCCACTTTGCTAAAGACTAGATTTACATATTGGAAAAAGATCGTATCTCGGGATCGGAGAGGCTGAGGAAGAAAAGGAGAACATTGCCGGATTCAGGAGAACAGAGGTATTTATACTAAGTAACACACTGAGTAGTTAGAAAAAGTTACAAGTCCTCTTTAAAGGGATTGTGTGGTTTAGGAAGTTATTTTAAAATACCCTATTAAGACATTTTGGGATTATTAGAGTGTTACATCTTCTAAAGTAGAGAATGTGAAAAAGTAGCTCTCCTTCTGGAAGCCTAACCAGGGCCGGAAGCCTAACCAGGGCCAGAAGCCTAACCAGGGCCAGAAGCCTAACCAGGGCCAGAAGCCTAACCAGGGCCAGAAGCCTAACCAGGGCCAGAAGCCTAACCAGGGCCAGAAGCCTAACCACGTATAGTATCCTAGGGGTAGTTATTGCACAGAGTCTCATTTTAACCTTTCCCCCTGGACACCAGGGCATTGCCTAAAATAAAACCAAACATTTCCGCTCAGCTGCACTGTACTGAAGGACCCCCACTCCCCCATTGCTTTCTGGCTGCTATACAGTAGGTTGGACTATGGATGAATTTAGGTGTGAAAAAAGTCTTCATGTTTGAGAGCAAATTGAGAAACACAGGGGCTTAAGAATCTGATGATTATACACCGCGGCGTTAACAGAAATGGTTAAATCAGTTTTACATACGGCTGTCATTATTCTGCCATCATCATGGTTTCTCAGTATTTTGTTTACGACTGTGCATTTTTCCAAGAAAAAACTGTAATAAAATATTTCTTCCTAATTTCTTCATTGTTTTTATACGAGTCAAGAGTGTGTATGTGCATAAAGGCAAAAAGAGCGAAGAAAGGAGACGCAGCACCTAGTGTGGGGAGATGACCGAAAAGAATGGGGGCAAACCGGCACAAATCCTCCTGACACAAACATTACGAGCATGGAGAGATTGAAGGCAATGTCCAACATGGCACAAATTTGTTATTTTTATTGTTTATTTTCTTACTAAATACAAATTTTAGCAACTTTCTAAGTAGTCTTTATGAAAAAAATGTTCTGCCATTTTGCGGCTGCCGAATGTTGAAGTCATTTATCTAGCCCGAATGCTTTTGAAAAGAAAGGTTACATATCAGTGTTACTGATCCTCGCTCTGCCAGCTCTCTGCTCTTCACCTCCCTGTTTTCGAGAAAGGACGACGTAGTAGGGGGTTGTACAGAAGATCAGTAGTGGAGAGGGAAGAAAGTATCTCATGGAGGGAAGACAAAAGCTATAGAAAAGGAGGAAAGCATAGCGAGCAAATAAGAGCACGATAGAAGCTGTGCTGACATAAAAATTAGTGATGACAGCAAGACATCCAAACTGTATTACTGGGAGAGACACTCCCACAAGAGTGGATCAGGCTAAAAACTGCATATCAGGGGTCCGATAATGAAGGTGTCCATAGCCTTTAAAGTAGACCTGTTCCCATCTTATGCTGCACTCACATATAGAAGCCTAATTTGAGTACACCAAACTAGGGTTCCATTTTAATCTTTCTGAAGGATGTCCTTAAAGGGCACCATAGCAAACAGGTATAGACTGGATTTGCGATGCAATAATTTCCACTCTTTGGGATTCTCATTGTCTGCTCCATTTGATCAATCCTCCACTATCTTTAGCTGCCAAGAATGCAATGATTAAGAAAAAAAATGCCTGCAGATCATCTGGTTGTGGGGTGGAGGGCGAGTGTAGAGACCGTAAAATGGTGACTTCGAGCGAAGCGGATATCCACTTATGGGGTCTTAATTAAATGCATGCAATTGGGACTAAAGCATTATTGAAATTGGGTTTCATTAAAAACGTTGCTTTCTTTATGCAGGAAATCAGATACTGTAAAAGCCATTCAACGTTCTTGTGGTCTGTGGTCATAAATCAGCTGAGAGGTGCTCAGAAACAGAAAAAAAACAAACTTACAAACTTCATCAGAATGTCAGAGCGAGCTCACTGACAGATTCTCTGTTAACTCATTTTACAGCCTAGACAGTGCAGCATCAAAGCTACAGAAGGCAAACGATGTGACATTTTTAATGAAACCCAATTGAAAAAATGTTTTAGCCCAATGTTTAGGAAGAAAAAAAAAAAAAAAAAAAAAAAATGGACAATCCCTTTAAAAGATTTTCCAAGATTGGTACAGTATGAACTAAATTACATTTACCAAGAGAACCTACACTTACCTAGTACAACTGCGGTCACTGCATCGACGACGTTCTCTCACAAGACCTCAGCAGGGGATGGCGCAATATAGCCGAGGACAGGGATTGGCCACAGTGGTGATGTGGACGTCATTACCGCAGCAGAGTAAGGAGTGATGGCGCTGTAAGGGTAGCACTTTTATCAGTAGGGTATAGATTCTATTATTTTAAGCCACTTAAAAGGGAGTTTACTAAAATGGAGTAACCAAACTTTCCCAAGACTTGACAATACTAGAAGTTTTGATCCGTGGGTTTCCGAGCACAACGAACCTCATCGGTAAATATCAGAAGCACTTAGCTGAGAGCGGCGCTTCTTAGAGACTGAAGACGAACATTTTTTTTTTTCATGTAGGACCAACATTTTATTATACATTTTTACAAAACAGAGTAAAACAAAGTTGACAAATAAAAATATCTAAAACTCAGTGGCTTCTCGTAGGCACTTAAATAAATACTCTGCCAAAAAAACACAGGCACAATATTAAAAAAAAAATAAAATAAAAAAAAGATTGTTCGGTCATAATAAGTTACTGTGCATGTGCTCTCCCTCAGAGGCGCGCGCCGCGCTCACGTGTCCCTCGTCGTTCACTTGTGTACCTCCGTCTGGAGCCGGCACAGGAGCGAGGCAGGGGTAAGCTGCAGAACTGAGGACAACTCCAGACCGCCATGGCCGGGGAAACGGAGACAAAAAAAGTGCAGTCCTGAAAGAGATCGCAAAGCACAAGATTAGGCGGCTCATCCACACAGGACTATTTACCAAGAGGAGAACTAATCTGAAAAGCGAGCAGTCACTATATAAGATCAGAATCCTCCCTTTTAACCTGCCCATACAATTACAGTAGCCATTTGCCACAAATTCTCTGTATATCAGTTATTCCTCCCAATTCCTATATAAAAAGGCACAATCGCCTGATCACAAGTGTTTTCAAGGAGGAAAGGGGGTACAAGTCGGCAGCCGCGGGGCGGCAGCCAAGTCGGCAGCCGCGGGGCGGCAGCCAAGTCGGCAGCCGCGGGGCGGCAGCCAAGTCGGCAGCCGCGGGGCGGCAGCCAAGTCGGCAGCCGCGGGGCGGCAGCCAAGTCGGCAGCCGCGGGGCGGCAGCCAAGTCGGCAGCCGCGGGGCGGCAGCCAAGTCGGCAGCCGCGGGGCAGCAGCCAAGTCGGCAGCCAAGTCGGCAGCCATTTTTTTTTATTTAGGTGAACCATGGGGCAATAAACAAGGGGTTGCCCAGTAGAGTATAAGCCTTTTAGACTAGGCAGTGTTTAGTCCCCGGTAAGAGAAAGTTTTTCTGCCAAGATATCCACCAGTTTCTAATTTAATTACTTAAAAGGGAGCAGACATTGTAATTACTAAGGTATCTTTTGCTTCATCAATGAAGGCAAGATTGCCTCCAAGGTGTGTGGACATTTCTGTCTTCTCAGGGATCTTAGAGAAATCCAGCTCCTTAAAACATGACGTTTATTGTATCCAAATAAAAAATCCAAATGTCCATGGTGTGCAACCTCCCACCGGTAAGTGCCTGGGATGACAGAGATAAACGGCTACGCGTTTCGATCGGAGTGATCTTTATCAAAGCCATACCTGGATCAGGCAGCTTCTCCTACTTATAAGGAGGCTCACCCAACCAGATCATTCATTTGAGTCACATGGCAATTTGACAGGTCCTTTCATCTAAAATCATTGTTCTATATGTAACAACATAACAAAAATAAAGGATTAAAATCACATTCAGCAATAATGTAACATAACTTCATGTCTTTTATTCAATCCTGTTGGGACACAGGTGTTCAATTGGAAAATCCAATATGCTTCTCGTGTGAGAAGCCGGCGTCTAATGTCACCACCCCGACTAGGGGTATTAACCCGTTCTATGCCCTGAACCTGAAGAGTGACAGTGCTGCGTGCATGGTGCCTAACAAAATGTTTGGATGCTGCTGATATATTCCTGTCATTATTCTGAGTGTTACCTATGTCATATAAGTGTTCCCTAATGCGTGTTTTCAATTTTCTGGACGTACAGCCCACATACGACAGGTTACACTCTATACATTTGATTTTGTATACCACATTGCAAGAATTACAATTGATGTACTGCTTTATATCAAATTTGATAGTTTCATCCGCATTATAAAATGTCTTTTCAATACTGGCGAATTTACATGTGCTACAATTTCGTGTGCCACACCTGAAAAATCCTGGATAATTTAACCAGGTTCTGATGGATTTATTTTTGGAGCAGAACAAGCTAGGGGCTATTTTATTACCAATGGTCGGGGCTCTTCTCGACACCACATTAATGCCAGAATTTAGTATGTTATACAGCTGCGGATCTTCATATAAAATAGGTAAATATCTGTTGACAATATCTCTAATTCTAGCGAACTGCGGGCTATATTGAAAGCATATGTATGGCTTTTGTTCCATTTGTAAATTTCTATGCTTTTGTGCTGTAACTAGTTCTTTACGATCTTTTCCTGCTACTATTTTTTTGGCCCGATTAATTGTCCATTGAGGGTATTGTCGATATGTTAATTTATTTGCTATTTGCTCGATTTCACCCTTGAGATCTTTTTCTGAGCTGCAATTCCTTTTAATCCTGGTGAACTCACCCACCCAGGCACTTACCGGTGGGAGGTTGCACACCATGGACATTTGGATTTTTTATTTGGATACAATAAACGTCATGTTTTAAGGAGCTGGAATTCAACTTTTTTTTTTTTTTCTTTTCTCTGATGATTGGATCGTCTTCCTGCAGCGGAGTTCCGTGCACCTGCGGTGATTTACCGCGGAGTTCCGTGCACCTGCGGTGATTTACCGGTGAGCTGGCTACAAACTCCTTTTCTCTTTGTTACTATCTTAGAGAAATAACAGAAGAGCACATTGGGTGGGGTTCTCGCATCATGTATGAGGAATTCACTGAAGCCTATTCATGCTGATGCTCCAGACCACCACATAGGCAATACATTATATGCAGATTGGAGCAAATACTAAAACAATTTTGATTTTTTTTTTTGCAATACCATGCCTGACCAGTTGGTGTGCTGTTAAGACACAAATAGGATATGCTACACCACCATCTAGTGGCCGCAGTATGAATTGCTGTAATTCACAACTGATTAAAACCACCATGATGCACATTAGTAACACTGCTGAAAACAAGCTGAATGTTTAGTAAAAGCAAAATTATACTTCTGTCATTGGTAAAAGGTTTTGTGCAATCATCCTCAACTACTGAACACAACACTATTCAGTCTGTACATGAACAGTAAAGGAGAAGGCTCTTACTCATTTAGTATCAGTGCATCTGGAAAGTCCATGGATTATCTGCCGGCATTACTAGTACTTGATTTGTGCGTGCTCCTAATATTCAGATTCTGATAGACACAGGTGGAATCATCGCTGACTCTGCAAACACAAAAATATGGAATATGCACATTAAAGTCATTATTTTACACCATCTGGTCAGCAGTATGTCTACAAGAAATGGAATAACCCTCAGCTTCTGTTAGGGGTCACTCACGACCAGATGAGACTAAAGAGCCCATTAGAAGGTGCCCAATGAAGTCAATGGGCCTCTCACAGCAAAGGGCTACACCAAACATGATCCTCATTATCAAACCTACGTCCCCATTTTCGAGACATAGGATTTTCCCTACAAGATCTATAACAAAACACCAACTTCGATATATAATATTGTTCTCCCATTTATTGGAAGTGCTCCTCCAGCTACTTAGGACTAATAATTGATAGTCACTGGCCTTATCTGAAGATTTTACTTTATATTTTTACAGCATTGTTGTCTCAATTACACTTGATAAAAAAAACTATTCCTTAAAGGGGCATTCATCACCAAGTCAAAAGTCTTCAATTTTTGCCCTTATGTTATTCTCGCTGTTATCCTGGGTATTCTACTCGTTTTCTTTTTAAAATCCGACGTACCGTTCCAGAGATATGGGCCTTTTTATTAAGTGCTAATTTTTATGGCGTCTACAAGGGGGTGTGGCTCACAGGGTAGTCATGCAGTGCAGCCTGAAGACACACCCACAAAGTGAGCGTGAGCCACGCCCTCCTAGTAAAGACCATAAAAATCAACACCAAATTAAAAGGCCCGTATCTCTGCAACCGTACGGCGGAATTTAAAAAGAAAACCAACGCAGTGCTCGGGTCAGCAGCGGGAATAAAATAAGAACAAAAACTGCCCACTTTTGACCTGGTGACAGGTCCCCTTTAAATGGCTTGTTCCCATTTACTAATACTTTGGAAAAGCATTTGTAAGGGATTAAACAAATAAGAGCGGATTTTCCTTCCAGAAAGTGCGCCACTCTTATAGGTGGACGATGTTCAGTATTGCAGTTCATCAGCATACAAGGGAATCGTCCAAGACTAAACAGACAAAACAGGAGTTTCAGCACAAAAACAGATGCCTGTTGAGATGCGGAGCCCTTCCCGGATCCTTGCCCGCACTTACCTAGGTTGACTAGGTGCTGCTACTGGAGGTGCTTTGGCATTTAACTTTGCCCCAATGGGGTAATGAATGTTACTATATTCCCGTTCCATTGTTCTTCCTCGCTGTATAGGAAAACAAATAAAAATGATCCGTGTAAAAATATATAGGAAAAAAATCCCTAAAATTTAAGAGGATTCAATAGTTTACCATCTACATTCACTTTATAACAAAGTTGCTTTCTACTCGACGCCTCCAATAGGAAGCACTTAAGCCCCTGCTACCCATCACCCCACAATGCCCTCCAAGAAAAAAAAAAAAAGAAAAAAAAAAAACCTCGAACCCTTTCAAGCGTTTTCTCCTACTTCCTTTAGATTGCTTAACGGCTATTCTCCAGGATCCGCCATACACGTTCACGCTTAGCTAGACCGAGCGTAGAAATGGGAATATACCACTGCCCGACACCTGACCCTTAAGAACGAATAGATCGGGAATACTAAATCTAACAACCCCACCTTTCACCCAACCATCCTTATGTGCATGGTGGATAAAGGCCTTGAGAAACCATCAGCAGTTAGATGGCAAACCTGCAAATTTTCATTGACTTGGTCGACCATCTTATGTAAGGAGGCCATCTCAAATTTGCCTTGCAGTCACTGGTCCTGCCGAAATCTGCAGATTTGCCACCGAAAAGCCTTGAGAAACCATGAGCATTTAGGTGCCAAACCTGCAGATTATGGCAAGACCAGTGACTGGACAGAAAGTTAAAGATGGTCTCCTGACACAAGATGGTCAACCACTCCTACCAAAATCTGCAGGTTCGCCATTTTAATGCTGATAGTTTCTCAAAGCTCTTCTCAACCATGTGTGTAAGGAGGGTTGGGTGGTCGAACTAGTGGCCTCCTCGCTGGCTCAGTGTGCTCCATAACCCTTTAGCCCCTGCAGGGAAGCACGTGTCCCATACCCAAGCCTACATCTGTAGCCACGAGGTGGCGCTCTGCTAGGACACCACAGGAAACAAGCAATCCCTCTCATGTCAGGTTTATATGGTGACCTTTCCATACAGTGAGACACGGCAGGCACGCAGCTATAGAAGGTCTTTTCCCAGGTTTCCTGAATTCGGGGGTCAAATCGAGACACCGAAAAGCAGCATTTCTAACGGATGAACGTTTAACCTCCAATATAAAACATAAAAGCCGTTTCTCACAGTAACTGGCGCAGTTTCCATGAATCCTATACAAGGTTAACGCCCACCAAGCGTCATTCTTATTTACGGAGCTTGGTTACCTCAATCAATTCTGCTTTATTGCAAGATACGGCGCTCACCTGCTCGTCCTCCAGATACTTCTTCCTGCTCTCGATATATTTCTGCACAGCCATGTAGATGAATTTATACTGCGCCTCGGTCTGCACCATCCCCGAGCGCTGCTGTCTCACCATCTGAATGGTCTTGGGGATGTCGATGTCACAGTCCAAACCTGGATATGGGGAAGACACGGTAAACCTCATGTGACAAAGTACAGGGGTATCCCATCTTAAAGGGGTGTTCTCAAGTTTGGAAGTTACTTCCTGACCACGGGGGATGGGGGGGGGGGTCCGACCACTGAGACCCCCCCATCAATCGCTAAAACTAAGACTCTGTTCTAGTCACACAGTGATGGTCTGCCTCATGACTATGCATTTGCTTGCAGCGCCCACTGCAGGTGAAATGTGGCATAACACAAATGACTAGCCTTCAAAGTAATGCTTAGAATCAGAGGGGACGGGCTTATAGAGGAGGGTCGTGGGCACAAGACCACCCTCTGGCATCTGTATACCCAAGTAATATGCATACAAATTTATCATTTCTGGACCTACCTTGTCTGTTGATCACGTCGACCAGAAGATCAATAACTATAATTGTTCCGGTGCGACCAATTCCAGCACTGAGGGGAAAGAAATACGGCATCAGAGGAGAGGACATCCTGACCCCCTGCCCCATCCGACGGCCCATACCTGCAGTGCACCACTATAGGGCCGGAGCCTGGAATACTTTGCTGCGCTGCATTAATTTCTCCTAGGAAGCTCAGAACACCCCCGGGTTCATTCGGGACCCCATGGTCGGGCCAGCTCAAATACTGATAATGCCAGATACGTCTTGGAGGTTCCTCCTAGGAGAGGAAATATTGTGGAAATATAAAAAAAAAAAAAAAAAATAGTCTTCATCAGGTTTCTACATTCAGTTCTCACAGTTATTTCACAGACGAGATTTTTTTGACACCTTACTGAGGTACAGATAATTGGGGTAACGTTCTCCTGGAATCACCAAACCCAGGCTCATCTATCAGACATAGAAGTGTGATCGTCACTGCACAGGACAGGTCTCCTCCAGAGTCCAGTGGTGGCGGCTTTACACCACTCCATCCGACGCTCGGCATTGTGCTTGGTGATGTACGGCTGCATGCACCTGCTCTGCCATGAAGCTCCCAGCAGGGGGCGCAGGGTTTATGCTGATGTTACATCAGAGGAGGTCCGGACTCTGCAGTTATGGAGTCAGAACATTTTTGACTTTTCTGCCTTCAGCAAGCCCGCTGCTTCGTAATATTACGGGGTTTGCAATAACGCACAGGTGATGGGGGACGAAATGTCATGATCGGACATGCTACCCTCCTATTACAGGACTGTGCTGTATCAGTCAGCTCTGCACCACCAGCCAATCTGTCATGTTAGTAAAGACAGATGTCATACACCAGGACCTGAGGTTATGCACTGGTGGGGGGGGGAAATGAGGGGTCAGAGGTTATGCACTGGTGGGGGGGTGAGGGTTCAGAGGTTATGCACCGGGACTGAAGGAGAAACAGGAATTCAGTGTTTAGGACACAATTGTCCGTATAGAGTATCACATATGTACGGATCTAGCGATCTACTGTGTCCCCCTCACGGAATATCCTTAGCCAGGCAGATGTGCCAAGACAGACATCTTTCTAGCTCTTCTACCTCTTAGACACCAGCCTCCTCAAGTCTAAATGATCTTTCTTTTAAATAACGTATACAATTTGGACTGTGAAATTCTTTAAGCAACAGCGTTGACCCATGAGCTGATGCTCTCCGCGCCTCCATGGACATCCTACTGAAGAGGCCAACTGCACGGAGACCCTCTAAGAGTACCAAAGCCAGATTTGACTTTCCTTGTGCCTTTCTGGGGGCAGAACCTTTAATGCCGCAGCCACATTCGCCCTCAGCGGTGGCACAGCGCAATCGTTGGAAGCGCCACAGGTTGCAGCCAAAGTCATGATCCAGCCCCAGCCTAAGTGTTCCATTTCGCAGAGTCCCTGCTCTATCATCCATGGGCGGAACTCAGCACCCGGACCTCCACCAAGGTAAAAAAAAAAAAAGAAAAAAAAAAAAAAAAGGGTTTCTACAAGTGCATTTACACTTTATGGGTTAACACCGGGTACATGTCTAATGGTGCATATTACAGGCTTATATAAAGTGACAGGCTGTGCATCAATGAGCCTTTACCCATTTCAAAGATTCAGGTTTTTGCTTTGTTTTTACAGGAAAAAAAAAAAAATGGATTTTGATGGTTTTAGTCTACAGTGACATAAGGGTTAGCACGCACCTTCTACTCCCCCATACCGCGATATCGGTAATTACAGAAATATCAGAGATGTCGGCAGCAGGTCCCGGCTCCTCTGATCTGCCGACAGCGCGGAGTCTGACGAGAAGCGGCCCCCGATGGGTTTATTACCCGATTACACACGGGTGAACGCTGCTACAGAGGAGCTGTCACTATCCGCCATCTCGAGAAAACTGCGCAGCTACACGTGTCACAACACTGAACGGAGAACTAGTCATTATGTGCAAATATTACAAGAAAAAAGTAAAATAAATTATTAAATTAAATCCTAGACGTGACAAGTCAGATTTTCATGATGATTTCTCTTCACGTTTACTGAAGCCACAATAAATGTACATTTTCAGCGGTTGAGGTTTTTCTCTACCAAGATTGTGGTTTTGCCTTTTTCCTTCATTTACAGGGTTAAAAAAGTGTTTATGGGAGAAGAGATCAAACCATTGCACGGCTACGTTCCCCATTAGTGATGAGCGATGGTGTTATCTGAGCATGCTCGGGTGCTAACCGACTGGCTTTAGCGTACTCGGATAATATGTTCGAGTCCCCACGGCTGTTCAACAGCCGCAACACATGCAGGGATCGTCTGTTTGTAGGATCACCTTTTAAACACTTCAGGTACAAACCTTTAAATCTCCTGCATAAATGTATGATTAAATAAAAATATTCAGCCAGCCACCACTAGAGGGAGCCATCTGCATACTGTTTAAACACGGAGCTTAATAGGTCAGAAAGCAGTAAACTCCCCCTAGTGGTGATTACAGGCATCCAAAGCATTTTTTTTCCCAAATAAACAATTATTGCCTGTCCACAGCATCTGATCTCAGAGAACGAGGAATAAGTCTTCTTTAATGACTAGAGCATGGAAGAGGAAATGTGTATAGGGCAGACTGAAGCCTCCGAGGGCTGAAATCGTCTATTTCTTCCAGTCTGAGCATGCTCACCCACCACTCCACTCACACAAAAGGAGATAAGTGTTACACTTTGCAGCATCAATGCTAATAAGCAGCCAGTAAAGTCTTACCCTGTCTGTGTGTGACATCTGTAATTCTCGCAGGATGTAATCCTTCTCTTCATGCAAGGCCAGGCCCAATACTCGGATGCAGCCATAGTCCTTGGAGCAGTTTTCGTTAGGCCAATAACAAAAACATTTTTTCTGTAATGTCAGAGACACAAGGTTTTGAGGAGGCGTCGAAGGGACGGATGATTATGTTTGGCTCCCAGCTTATTATGCTCCCCCCACAAAAAAAAAAAAAAACATAAGCACATTATGGGCCCCAAAACTATTGATTAAGAGTTAGCATTCTTCTTGCACTAATGTGAACAGAAGAGGTTTCTGATATAATTTCTAACATTGTGGTAAGAGAAGGGAGGGCGGAGAAGGGAGGGCGGAGAAGGGAGGGCGGAGAAGGGAGGGCGGAGAAGGGAGGGCGGAGAAGGGAGGGCGGAGAAGGGAGGGCGGAGAAGGGAGGGCGGAGAAGGGAGGGCGGAGAAGGGAGGGCGGAGAAGGGAGGGCGGAGAAGGGAGGGCGGAGAAGGGAGGGCGGAGAAGGGAGGGCGGAGAAGGGAGGGCGGAGAAGGGAGGGCGGAGAAGGGAGGGCGGAGAAGGGAGGGCGGAGAAGGGAGGGCGGAGAAGGGAGGGCGGAGAAGGGAGGGCGGAGAAGGGAGGGCGGAGAAGGGAGGGCGGAGAAGGGAGGGCGGAGAAGGGAGGGCGGAGAAGGGAGGGCGGAGAAGGGAGGGCGGAGAAGGGAGGGCGGAGAAGGGAGGGCGGAGAAGGGAGGGCGGAGAAGGGAGGGCGGAGAAGGGAGGGCGGAGAAGGGAGGGCGGAGAAGGGAGGGCGGAGAAGGGAGGGCGGAGAAGGGAGGGCGGAGAAGGGAGGGCGGAGAAGGGAGGGCGGAGAAGGGAGGGCGGAGAAGGGAGGGCGGAGAAGGGAGGGCGGAGAAGGGAGGGCGGAGAAGGGAGGGCGGAGAAGGGAGGGCGGAGAAGGGAGGGCGGAGAAGGGAGGGCGGAGAAGGGAGGGCGGAGAAGGGAGGGCGGAGAAGGGAGGGCGGAGAAGGGAGGGCGGAGAAGGGAGGGCGGAGAAGGGAGGGCGGAGAAGGGAGGGCGGAGAAGGGAGGGCGGAGAAGGGAGGGCGGAGAAGGGAGGGCGGAGAAGGGAGGGCGGAGAAGGGAGGGCGGAGAAGGGAGGGCGGAGAAGGGAGGGCGGAGAAGGGAGGGCGGAGAAGGGAGGGCGGAGAAGGGAGGGCGGAGAAGGGAGGGCGGAGAAGGGAGGGCGGAGAAGGGAGGGCGGAGAAGGGAGGGCGGAGAAGGGAGGGCGGAGAAGGGAGGGCGGAGAAGGGAGGGCGGAGAAGGGAGGGCGGAGAAGGGAGGGCGGAGAAGGGAGGGCGGAGAAGGGAGGGCGGAGAAGGGAGGGCGGAGAAGGGAGGGCGGAGAAGGGAGGGCGGAGAAGGGAGGGCGGAGAAGGGAGGGCGGAGAAGGGAGGGCGGAGAAGGGAGGGCGGAGAAGGGAGGGCGGAGAAGGGAGGGCGGAGAAGGGAGGGCGGAGAAGGGAGGGCGGAGAAGGGAGGGCGGAGAAGGGAGGGCGGAGAAGGGAGGGCGGAGAAGGGAGGGCGGAGAAGGGAGGGCGGAGAAGGGAGGGCGGAGAAGGGAGGGCGGAGAAGGGAGGGCGGAGAAGGGAGGGCGGAGAAGGGAGGGCGGAGAAGGGAGGGCGGAGAAGGGAGGGCGGAGAAGGGAGGGCGGAGAAGGGAGGGCGGAGAAGGGAGGGCGGAGAAGGGAGGGCGGAGAAGGGAGGGCGGAGAAGGGAGGGCGGAGAAGGGAGGGCGGAGAAGGGAGGGCGGAGAAGGGAGGGCGGAGAAGGGAGGGCGGAGAAGGGAGGGCGGAGAAGGGAGGGCGGAGAAGGGAGGGCGGAGAAGGGAGGGCGGAGAAGGGAGGGCGGAGAAGGGAGGGCGGAGAAGGGAGGGCGGAGAAGGGAGGGCGGAGAAGGGAGGGCGGAGAAGGGAGGGCGGAGAAGGGAGGGCGGAGAAGGGAGCAGCAGTAAGTGTGAAGACCAGCAAAAGAAACAGGCCACTATAGGCCCAGCCATTGTTAAACGTGGACAATCCCTTTACAGGGCACGGTTCAGCTGTCTGTAACTGAACTGCATGTATCTGGAGTCTGATCTACTTTGATATTTAGAATAGAAATGCCCAGATTTTCGTTATCTACTTCCGGATCTTCATAGCCATCGGCGGACACAAACTTCCAAAACCGGTGGTTTTATCAAGCCTTTACAGCAGGCCTGCCGTCCCTCCTGACGTCTGTTTTAGACAATACGGATACTGATGATGTAATTAAAATCCTGGAGCTTCTTGATCTTGTTCCTCTGTAAATCTTCCAGGAAACATACAAAACAAGCTAAGAACTGGGAGTTCCCCGTCCCTGTATCGGTACACGTGTGCGGTGCAGAGAATGGTGACCGCCGGTTATCGATTTCCAGGAATAACACTACACCGTGTACAATTCTAAGAAGACGCTCCGGCGCTGTCATGTCTCAGAGAACGTGGGTATTTACTAAAAACAGAGCGTCAACCAGCGACGGCCAAACTACAATTAAGGTTGTGAGGGGGTGAAGATGTTATTGATGGTTTAGGTTAATGGCTTCTGGATGTTATGCAACGAAGGTCTGAGGAGGAAATTTAGACGTTCTTAAAGAATGAAAAAAAAAACAAAACAAGAAAACCTACACATCAGCACCACAATATCCAGCAATACCAGCCAGGTCCCGGCCGCTTACCCTGGAGCGCTCCATCTCTTTGGTAGTCATGACTATAACGTGGGTGTTCTCCTGATAGACCATGGACCAGAAGTCACACACCGTGTTCTGCAGGCATCCCTGAGTGGCTATATACACTTTATAGGGCTGGTTCCCGCGGGTTTCATCCACTGTACTCTATGGATATATACAGATACGAGAGAGAAGATCGTACACAGAAACTACTGTACATCAGGAGAAGGTGTACAAAATGGGAACATGTGGATATTCCAAGAAGGAACAATAAGCAATGAACGGCTACAATCAGAGCACCTGATGAAGCGATGGGAAAGCAGGGAAAAAAAAAAAATCCAAAACAGGAGTAAGGAGCGGTAAGAGTAACAAGAGGATTACTAAAGATCTATACATATTATATATACTGAATTAAAACATACTACACCTTTCTAAACCAATCAGGTTTCTTCAGGCATGATCAGTTTGGAAATGGATAGTATGTTGTAAAATAAAAAAACAAAAAACCACAACAAACAACAAAAGCATATATATATTTTTATTAATAAATATAAAATCAATAATATGGAGTTAGAGATGGATATATGGAAAATTGATTAAAAAAAATGCATAACGGTAATGTAAAGGCTCAAGCTGTAATTATGAACAAGTTATTATTCAATGGTATATTTGTAACAATGTATGCTTTCTTCTTAATGAAAAGGATCTGATTAATATATATAAAAAAAAAAAAAATATTCCCAGCACCTCCCCTCTTCGTTAGCGCCACAGGTAGAGCAGCAGCCGTCCCGGAGATCTGATTACCCAGTGTTCACGTTGTGCCTCACCTTTGCGCAACTACACATCAGCCCCATCCTGCCATTTGGTTTTACACGATCGAGTGCTCCCTATTTTTACAGGTACAAGTTACCTAGAGCTCAACTTCATGATGAAGGCACCAGTCCGCTGCCGTAACGTGTGTATATATAACATATTATAATCATGTGACCGCGACGTCATCACAGGCCCTGTGTGCCTGCGCCAGAAAGACCTGCCATGACGTCACGGTCATGTGACTGTGATGTCATCACAGGTCCTGCGCTAATACCAACCCTGGGACCGGAAGCTGCCACGTGCACCGCACACAGGCGCCAGGACTACAAGGAGCCCTCGGAAAGTGAGTATATGTTTATTTTTTAACCTGTGACAAACCTGGCTGGGCAATATACTACGTAGCTGGGCACTATACTACGTGGACATGCATATTCTAGAATACCCGATGTGTTCGAATCGGGTATGTATGTATACGTATATATATATATATATATATATATATATATATATATATATATATATATATATATATATATATATATATATATATATATATATATATATATATATATATATATATATATATATATATATGTGTATATGTATATATGTGTATATGTATATATATATATATATATATATATATATATATATATATATATATATATATATATATATGTATGTATGTATGTATGTATGTATGTATGTATGTATGTATGTATGTATGTATATATATATATATATATATATATATATATATATATATATATATATATATATATATATATATTAGAAAAAAGGAGCCACTCCCCTCTGGATACTGATCAGCACCTCGGCCGCCCTGGATTCGTTGCCGTACATCCATAATAAGTACAGGGCGATGGAGGTTATGACTTGACATTCTCGAAGCATCGTCGGTATTGCGGCGCTCACCCTACACATTGCCAGGAGGGGAGCAAGCAGCGTGCGGTGCTATTTTTCCATCAATTTCCCAGAATACACCATGGACGGACTTGATTTTTTCCTTCTTGGAAATTTCCCAACAGACCCCGAACAACCCCCTTTAGGACATGGTATATTTCCATGAGGACACTTGTATTCTCCACTGATCATAGTCTACAGCTGGCGGATCTCTTACCCCACCCCCGTTATTTACCTGCTACCCGCGATACTTGGAAGGTCATTACCTTGATGTAGTTGGCATTGATATAATCAGAGCCTGGAATGCTGTCATCTGTATCTCTCAGCGCCACCCTCGTGGTATCAACTGCACAGAAGGCCGAGAAGAAGAAGAAGACGACGACGTGTTACTTTACTTTTAGGCCTTGTCCCACTTCATATTGTCCCCGTTTGCTCAGCGGGTGACGCAGCGGAGCTGTGACCTTAAGAGAACGTGAAACTGACTGGCGCCCTCTGCAGAAGATGCAGGGAATGACCACCTGTATCTGTTCCATGTCCAGGTGATGCTCAGGGGCGGAGCTTTGTCAAGAGGACGATGCTTATTGATTGCGGCCTATTGCAGGCCAGACATGGAAGGGGAGAGGCTCCTGCTGCAGTTAGTCATCTTACATATATGACAAACATAAAGATTGGAACAGCACCAGGGCTCGCCTTCTGGTTCTATGCCCCTTTGCTTATTTCACCGATATATACCAATTGCGTTTTCCAGATAAAGCTACTGGATACGGTGCTCTGCTCAATAAGTAACAGTAATCTTCATATCTCATCAAAGGATGATAAAAGAAGCGGCACTCACCAGTTTGCTGAAAAAAGTGTCTTTAATGCAGCCTTAATCCATGCTTTACAGGCTATTCAGACACATTGCAGGTGATTGTGAGGGTGCGGGGAGTGAAGGAGGACGACGGCCGTTTCGTGCAATCAGCACTTCGACGGGTCCATGGACCCGTCGAAGTGCTGATTGCACGAAACGGCCGTCGTCCTCCTTCACTCCTCGCACCCTCACAATCACCTGCAACGTGTCTGAATAGCCTGTAAGCATGGATTAAGGCTGCATTAAAGACACTTTTTTCAGCAAACTGGTGAGTGCCGCTTCTTTTATTATCCTTTGATGAGATATGCATCTTACATATATACAGTACCTAGGATTATGTGAGGAAAAGGGAGGCCCATGGCTGAGTTCTTAAGGCACACATTTCCTTAAAAAGGGGTTGGGATAAGGCTAGAGTCCCATACTATAAAAAACAAGCCATCATACTCACAGGGCAGAATATTCTTGTATCTGTTCTTGCTCTTGTTCTCGGGCCTCTGTCCCTCTTTCCTGGGGTAAAGCAATTTACATTCTTGCTGCTGCAGCATCTGCCCATGGGAAATAAGATTTTCTATTAATACATACTCCTATACAAGCAAATTCTCAGATAATAAGCAACCAATACATCTCCCATCCCCCCCAACGAAAACCCGGAAAATGCTGGCAGCAACATTTCACCTGCCCCTCCCCCATAACATTCATAGCACCTTCAATTTCACAAGGTTTAGCACGTTCGAGGCATTTTCTGACATGTGCCAGGTACTTTTCACGCTATATTTATAGCGCTGTGACATTTCACGGCAACAACAGTTCGATTCGATATCAAATTAGCCAATTCAGTGTCATCACAGCCTGGGCTGCTGCATCAGGAGATGAAGATTTAAAGGGATTCTCCAACTCTCATGATTGGGCTGGTGTTTTAGCTCTAAAAAGTCTGAGTAAATTAATATTAACTATAAAAAATGTTTTCTGATATCAATTTTTTTTTTATGCAAAGCTCCAATCCGCTGTATAGACAGATGTCAAAGAGAACATGCTGGTTCTCCGCAACTGCCACTAGAGGGAGCACAAAAAGCAACTGCGTACAGTGCGACCATTCAGTTCAATGTATATACTGTATGCAGTCAGCGCCCTCTAGTGGCAGCTGTGGAAAGACGGAATTTTAGCCTTTATGTTCCTGATATATAATCGTAAATTACAAGACTTATTAGAAAGCAAAATTGAAAGCCTATTTTTTTCATTGGTAGGAACAAGACAAAAATTCTGCTGACTGGAGAGTTTTTCTTCATTGTTTACCAGACATCGCTCCACACTTGTTGGTGACATTGGCAACTGCAATTCACTTAAAATGGGACAGATCTGTACTGAAATGCAATACCTGTCACTGCCATTAGCAAACATAAGGAGCTATGCTTTGTAAGCATTGGGGAACCACAGCAGTTTTGGTGACTGCATCGGTGGGGTGTCCAGAATTGGTCCACCACCCTTCTATCTTAAGAATAGGCCATCAATATCGTTACCCTAGGAAACCAATTTAGTGCTCAATTTTTTGGATCATACCAGGTAACAATCCCAAAACATCACGGAGGCTCCCCGAAAAAGGGAGACCTTCGACTTAAGTTGGCAAAAAAGAAGAGCACTAATACTCCTGTGGTGAACTATAACTCCCAGCATGCCGTAGGAGTTGCAGGACGTACTGGAAGTTCTAGTTCTCAAAGGCAAAAGAATAATGGTCAAGCACTTGACATAAATGGTACCTATGCACTCTTAAGAGGGGAACTGTCTGCGGATACAGGCTGTCCGATCCAACGGCAGAGTATCTGGCACTGGCCGTACGGCTTCAGCCATGCAGGTTTTACCCTGAAATGCCGCGTATATACACAGTCTTGGATGAAAGTGTTGGCACCCTTGGAATTGTTCCAGCAAATGAAGTTTTTCTCCCAGAAAACGATTGCAGTTTTACAAGAGCAAGAAAAAGGCAAATTGGACATAAATGTCACACAAAACGCTAAAAATGGGTCGCGTAAAATTGTTGGCACCCTCAACTTAATATTTGGTTGCACGCCCTTTGCAATAAATAACTGCAATCAACTGCTTCCTATAACCAACAAGCTTCTTACACCTCAGCTGGAGTTTTGGAAGACTGTTCTTTTGCAAACTGCCCCCGGTCCCTCGTACTGGAAGGTGCCTTCTCTCAACAGCAGTTTTAAGATCTCTCCACAGGTGTTCAATGGGATTTAGATCCGGACTCATTGCTGGTCACTTCAGAACTCTTCAGTGCTTTGTTTCCATCCATTTCTGGGGTGTTCTTGAAGAACGTTTGGAGTAAATTTTCCTGCTTGAAGTCCCATGACTTAGGATGCAAACCCAACTGGGCACTACATTGCAACCCAAAATTGTTGGTAATTTCAGATTTCATGATGTCTTGCACACAGTACAGTCACCCAGAGGCAGAAGTACAACCCCAAACCATCTTTGGATCTCCACCATATTTGATTGTAGGTACTGTGTTATTTTCTTTGTAGGCCTCATTCTATTTTCAGGTAAACAGTAGAATGATGTGCTTTACCAAAAAGCTCTATCTTGGTTTCATCTGTCCAGAAGATGCGTTCCCAGAAGGATTTTGGCTTGCATACATTTTGGGAAACAGCAGTTTAGCTCTTTTATGTCTGTGTCAGCAGTGGAGTCCTCATGGGTCTCCTGCCATAGTGTTTTATTTCATTCACATGTAGACAGTTAGTTCACACTGGCACTGATGCACGCTAAGCCTGCAGGACAGCTTGAATTTCCTGGAACAGGAATGGGGCTGCTTATTCATCATCCGGGCTATCCTGCGCTGCAACCTTTTATCAATTTTTCTCTGCCGTCCACATCAAGGGAGATTAGCTACAGTGCCATGGGTTGTAAACGTTTTGATTATGTTGCACACTGTGGACAAACATCAAGGTCTCTGGAGATGGACTTGTAACCTTTAGATTGTTGATATTTTTCAAAAATTTTGATTTGAGTCAGACATTTCTCTTCTCTTCCTGTTCTTCATACTTATTGCGGCACGCGCAAACAATGCAAAGATTGAGTCTACGTCTCCCCTTCTTATCTGGTTTCAGGTGTGATTTTCAGATTTCCTACACGTGTTACTTGCCACAGGTGAGTTTGAACCAGCATCACAGGACTGAAACAGTTTTTTTTACCCACAATTTCAGAAAGGTGCCAACAATTGTGTCCGCGTTATTTTTTCGGGTGTGAAATTATATCAAATTTGCCCTTTTTCCTTTGTTTTTTTTTTTGTGCTGTTCCAATACAAGCAAAATAAATCTGTGTGTAATTGCAATAGTTTTCTGGGAGCAATGCCTCATTTCGCTGGAACAATTAAAAGGCGCTAACATTTTTTTGGCCATGATACATATATTTTATATACACACATGCAAATCGATTAAAGGACCGAGAAGTTATATTAGGGACTACAGCAACTCAAAAGAATCTCCAGAAGAGCCAAAGTTTTCGTAAATCACCTCAAACTCCTCCCAGAAGCCTTGCTTGGCCTTCTCGGTGTTGTCGGCCATTTTGTTCAGCTCGCGTACTCTAGATTCTATGTTGGCGGCATTGATCCGCGTTGCGTTGAATGGCTGGAAACAAACGACACTCAGAAACCTTTGTGTATCAGGACAGACACTAAATGGCGTAACCATTAATTGTACATCCTCTGTACCTGCTTCAGATGCACCACCGCTCCCGACTTCTCCACCATTGGGTTCTTCTTGTAGTGCTCCAATAGATCGGTCAATGTATCGAAGCGCTCCCCTCCGCCTACATCATATTTACCGTCCGGCTGAAATGTGGAGTCAGATGAGACGGAATCAATAAATCGATGTTAACTACAAACTAAAAAAAAAAAAAAAAAAATTTGTAACCTTGTCATTACCTGGAACCGGATCATCACATGAGTGACGCGAGATTTGCGTTCTCCATTCTCCAGCTTCTCCTCGCTTGTTAGGACGGACAGCACAAAGTCCCCCGGCTTGCTCTGACTTTCCCGTACTAGAAAACTTCCAGGTTTTCCCTTTTCCAGCAAGAGCTTCTCGGCTTCCTTTCCAGAAAGATGTCCATGGTACCACCTAAAAAGTAACAAGAAAATACAAAAAAAAAAAAGAGCTGTAAGAATGACCATGACCGTTTATTGAAAATATTCTTGATTCAGCAAAAAGTAGTAAAAAACAAAAAAAAAATGTGACAAAATTTGAAAGGTCAGAAAATATTCAAGTGCTGAAAATATTAAAGTTACAGATGAAAAGAGGTCATCAAAAGCCTTGGTCTAAAGAGCCTGACACCCATTAGATTTATGATCACACAGGATTCATCATTTACAGTAGATATCACAGCTCACCTCCTCCTCCTGTACAATGACTAATAAGACTTCTATTGTGAATGGTGGATCTGGGGTTATGTACTGTATAGATGTCACAGCTCACCTCCTCCTCCTCTACAATGACTGATCACACCTCTATATACAGTAGATAACACAGGATCCACCATTCACAATAGGTGATGTCACAGCTCACCTCCTCCTCCTGTACAATGACTGATCACACCTCTATATACAGTAGATAACATAGGACCCACCATAGACGTTAAAAGGCAAGATGACTGCCCCATATTCACTTACAAAAATATTAAACAAATCCTTAATCATAGGATAAAAATGGATCAAGCCCGATAAACAAAAATACACGATATGTTTCCTTTAATTTTATATTATGGAATTGCCATTTAACTTATTGCCTAGAAGTAAAATTTTCTCTAAAGCAGTAGATGCACTTATCAATTCAGCATCTTTAAACTAAAACCAACGCGAACAACCGCCCCCACAGTTACTAACAGAGCATAGCACCTTTTTCAATAGAAAATGAACATTTTCACATCCAAATAAATTGTATAACCGGCCTTTATGTTGCTGGATGCTTTCAATTCCATTAAGTAACGTGCTGCAAATTAATTGAATACAATGACTTTGTAAAAAAAAAAAAACAAAACAAAACAAAACCAAAATCTATTAAAGGCTGTTTATATAATATTCCCCAAGGATGCCAAAACCCGGTGAGTGGATTAAGCCCACGCTGCTCTTACAGGGAAGTCGCTATTGTAACAGAAAATCAAAACAAGCAGAAGTGAAGAACGAGCGGCCGGTAAATCGCTCCCCACGTAATCCGGCAGCAACTGACGAGACTTTCCCTGGATTAACCAGCGGTGCTTCCATTTACCAGAGTGGTTGAAGGGCCTTGTTGACGGCCATTTGCGGGTTTTATTATTTGGAGGTAAAGGATAATGCCGGCCCTTTGGTCTCAAATTACAGAAAATGCTGCACGTCGCACACACAGCAAGAAAGTCAATCTGAACGGCTGCCGTAACAGGTTGGGGAAATTACTTTGTGACACTTACTACTATTTATTAGTAAGTGCCACAAAATCTTAAGTTTTACAGGTTCTCCTCCCCCAGGCTGCACAGCTCTCCTTCTCCTCCCCCAGGCTGCACAGCTCTCCTTCTCCTCCCCCAGGCTGCACAGCTCTCCTTCTCCTCCCCCAGGCTGCACAGCTCTCCTTCTCCTCCCCCAGGCTGCACAGCTCTCCTCCCCCAGGCGGCAAGTCTTTGTTACAGATATTGTCTGCAAACATTAAACATGCCGGAGATCCATAATCTAATAATCTATAATGTGACTTCAGTCATATTAGTGTGCTCCGAATTTGACAGAGTCACAAATTCCTATTAGATCTTATTGATGGTAACACTATATGCCCAAAACTATTGGTCGCCCTGCACATCACACCTACAGGAGCTTGTATTCGCGTCAAGACTTCCATAGACCATATGGAGTGAAAAATTAGCTCCCGCTTTTTAGGGAAGGTTTTCTACAACATTTTGGAGAAATTAGGGCATGTTTGCCCCTTCATCCAGAAGAAAGTTTGAGGGCAGACACTGATGTTGCAGGAGAGGAGCGGGCTCACAATCTCTATTTTAGGTGTTGGATGGGGTTGAGGTCCGGGCTCTGTTCAGCTGGTTATGTTCTTGAACACCAAACTCCCCCCAGCTATAGATGTATGTAAAACCTGTCCACTGGGCACAGTCATGGGGAACAGAAAAAAAGCCTCTTTCCCAAAAAGTTACAATTGTGTAAAATGTCTAGATAAGCTGGAGGTGGGTCGAAGGGTTTTCATATTATGGAGGACCCCAATTTGCGATGGTGAGACAAAGGGCCACTCAATGCTCCCCCTGGGATATTAACTATGTAAGATACCTCTTCACAAAAAAAAAAAAAAAAGCAGGGTTTTCAGTGCCAACCGTAGGAATTACCAACCATAAAAGTCAATATGAACCCCTTTTCGGAGACTTGCCGAAAGACTTTGGCTTTGAAACTTAAGTCGTGTATGAAGGCTCTTTGGAGAGTCTCCAGAGTTAGTCATTTTGGCCAAAACTCCTACACTTCCATCCTACAAGAACCCTCTGTTGAGCTGTACAAACAGAAGCCCTCATTCCACGGCTCGTAAGACTTTTCTATCGGCGACTGACCATAAAACAACTCTACATAAAATGTGCAACACCTAACAATCCTGAGGATTAATTTTTGGAGAACCTTGTGTTCCTACTCAGCAAGGACTGGGCAGCTGTGTCCTTGCAGACAAAATCTGGAGTAAAAGTTCTTACCATCAAAGGAGACAATTATACAACCAATTACCAACACTCATCAAACCGCAAATCTGAGATGGCCTTCAAGATAGAACATGGTTTCTGGAGCAGGATCTGACGAGAGATCCCCGTCCCTTTGGGCATTTATTCCATGCACGTCTTGCTTGTACAGGTTTGTGCTCGGGTCCCGTTGTGAAACCCATGTTGTGCCAAGGGCTCCGCTCCCCAGAAATACGCTCTTTTACAGGATGGATACAGCAGATGCTGTAATCCTCCGACGAGCCATTTTGATCCTTTTCAACCAGTAAAATCCTATTTTAATCATCAAGCTTGACTCTGTACAATGATGGCACGGAGGACAACGACCCGCCACTATAAATACCACCGGAGAGGAAGTGGTAGGATGCTTTTGGCTTTTTACAAGTAGAAAGCCTGTCCATTTTCAGACCTGCACGCGTTCAGCCAAGATCAGTCCAGTCTGTAATACGATCACATATGAGAGAAGACGGAAAGACATCCTAAGCCTCTCGAAATCCGGCGCAATGTGTTTTCAGCGTGCTAGGCAACAACGCAGGAGGTTTAAAAAAAAAAAAAAAAAAAAAAAAACAGAGCAAACCAAGAGGGCACTCCAAGAATATAAATTTTTAGTTTATGCAAACTTTTGCAAAATTCAATTTTTTTGAAATTCTATTAGTTTCCCCATTTTAAAGATCTCAAAATACTCTTAAAGGGAATCTAGACACCAAATGCACCATTCTAGTCCTCTTGGTCTGCACCGGAAACCACCAGGTAAAGCAAGTTTGCACTGCGATAAGGCTGAGGAGCAGTCACTAAACATGTACACGTCATTTGCCATCTTCTTGTATTTATATATAACATATGTTACTTGCCAAACCACCTTTTTGATTAGCATAAATGGGAAGCCACTCCCATAACGAGGAAGGAGCCTTCCCTGCCCACGAGGAGCTTTGAAACTGGGCGGAATGGTGGTAACATCACCGAGACGTGGAGCACAATGGTGCTGGATGTGGAGGCAAAATGAGCAATTGTAAGTACACAGTGCCATATCATATGATGACTGCAATATAGTAAGAGGGTACATATTTTGATGTGAGAAGTTAGAGACCCCAATCTGGGGACGGGGACGGCTCCAGCCTGACTTCAAATGCCGGGGGTGAATTTTAGGCCCAGTCTGTCCCGGACATGCATAAATATACCCACTGAGCCGAATATATTGCTACCCCAGGAGCTAAAAGAGCATAAAACTAACTCAGGGTTAATTCACCCGAGAAGGCCAAAAAAAAAAAAAAAGTGCAGAACTCGTGTACATCAGGGGAAGATGGAGGAGGATCGCTTTCACATTACTCCGTGGGGAAAGCGGAGAAACAATGTGCGGAAATCTGCTGCGCTCAATATTTAACTCGTAAAATTAAAGCCTAAGTGACGGCTCTTTCCTTCCATCGCACATTTACATGATTTCTACCCAGAAAGCACTCAGAAAAAAGCATTAACTCAAAGGTTTCCTCCAGAAATATTATTGACCATCGATCGCCGGGTTCGCGCTGCTCCTTTCTGGCACAATGGGGACGGCGCGGTGACGACCACTTCGGGATCAATAACGAGGTTTAATATAGGACTTTCGTTAAATTGTTGTAATGTTTTATTTATTCGTCAGGAAGCGAGAAAAAAAAAAAAAAAAAAGTTATATACAGAAAAATTGGGGAAAGAGTCAGAGCGTGATGGATGAGTCTTCGGGGAAGACCGCACCATGCGCTCCTGCCGCCAGACAACACGACCGCTATACAATAATGGGCAATGTAATCGAAAATGCCCCAAGCACAATTCACGCCGAACCACCGCGACCTGAAGGCGCTGCATAAAAATATAATAAAACCCACAGAGGTAAAATCTGAAATGCCGGACATGAGACCTTAACTCAGAACAGGCCATACGATGGAATCTGTTACTGGGACGAGCAAAATCTCAAAATTAAAGATTATCCAGGATCGGGAAATCATAAAAGCCTTTTTGGATTCAGATTGTGTCTAGTATTGTAATTCCGCTACACTAAAATTAATTAAAAAAAAAAAAGAAAAAAAAAAAAAAGGCCTGAGATGTACAGTAATACCACACACAACCTGTAAACAAGAGTGGCGCCGTTTTGCGCCTTTGTTTTATTTTTTTCCTCTCTTTTTAAAGAGCCATAACTTTATATATACTTTTTTTGCCGACAGCTGTATGACGTCTTGATTTTAACAGGACGATCTGTAGTTTTGAGCAACACCATTGATTTAAAATCATATAAATGTAGTTTAACGTTTAGAAAAAAGAAAAAAAAAAAAAAAAGTGGTCATACAAAAAAAAAAATTAAAATAAAGAACAGATAATAGAAAAAAAATGAATAAATAATGAATAATGATGAATCTAATATATAATTGCCTAGAATACTACTTCCTGCAATTTGTGCCAACTTCCGTGGCTATGTCCGGAGCTAATGTGCGGAGATAATGTCCGGAGCCAATGTCCGGAGCTAATGTCCGGAGCTAATGTCCGGAGCTAATGTCCGGAGCTAATGTCCGGAGCTAATGTCCGGAGCTAATGTCCGGAGCTAATGTCCGGAGCTAATGTCCGGAGCTAATGTCCGGAGCTAATGTGCGGAGCTAATGTCCGGAGCTAATGTGCGGAGCTAATGTCCGGAGCTAATGTCCGGAGCTAATGTCCGGAGATAATGTGCGGAGCTAATGTGCGGAGATAATGTCCGGAGCCAATGTCCGGAGCCAATGTCCGGAGCTAATGTCCGGAGCTAATGTCCGGAGCTAATGTCCGGAGATAAGTGACGTCAACAGTGCCCAGTGTCTGATTGGTTGCCGCCTGCTGCGAGCGACCAATCAGAAACGTGCCTTACTGTGACACACTCCGCCCGACATTTTAGTGTGATTTTTGAATTTTTACCTCACAGCAAGTTTCTACTGCGTGGAGGCGGGCCCAGTGACGTTGCTCTTCAAGCTCCTGCCGAATTTCGTCAAAAAAATGATAATACCATTTACCAAAACTATATATATTTAGTTGTGAAGTGGTTCAGTGACATTTTCACACCAATTTTGAACTTTTGTTTGGTGTTTTCTCCATATACTGCCTATTATTTTTGTTCTTTCTTACTATTATTTATTGTATTATTCTTACATTTGAATAAATAAAGTATATATGGATTCTAGACTCCCGATTCTTTAGAATCGGGCTGCCATCTAGTGATAAATAAAATGGGGGGATTAAGTATAGGCAACTGAAATAAGGCAACCCTCCCCCCACCACAACTTTTACAGAATTTGATAAATTACTCTTTACATGTTTGGGGATACCAAATATGAAATTTGTTTTACTTTTTTTTTTAATAGAGAATGGAGGGGGGTGAGGGTTGATGCACCTAAAATAAAAAAAAAAAAAAAAAAAAAATGGAAAAAAGATTTTAAAATAAAATATGTCACTTTATTCTTCATGACCTCTATGGGACTTGAACCTGCAATCATTTGCATTATATAGTATATTATGCAAAAAAAATAAATAAAAATAAATTATGATTCCAGTTGAAAAATTGCCATTATATTTTCTTTGGCTCACTAGGATATTGGAATGCTTAGTCACAGTACTAGCCCTTTAAATCAACCACATAAATGGCGCCTCCTGCGACAAATCGGGAGAGTCCGTGGTAGCCGTCACTCTCCGGCATTAGACTGGATCTCAGTCACCGCTCTCTTCCGCAACAGAAGACTGAGGTCGATTGGGTTACGACCCGATCACCCGCAGAGATGAGGGCACCATCGGCAGATATCGTGCATGTGACCGGTCATTAGACTAGGACACAAACGATACCCGCTGATGGTGAGAACATCTCCTGGCACAGGACCAATACCAGGCATGACCCACAGATGGCAGCAGTGTGGCAGAAGAGCGGCGCCCGCAGCCCTCACCTCTCCGATGTGGGATCCTGCGAGTTCAGCGGGTACTTGAGCTCGATCACGTCTCCATTCTTCTCTCGCAGAAGACCCTGCTGCTCCGTGTAATACTGCACCAGCTCAGCCAACGTGGCGAACGTTTCTCCTCCGTACAAGTCATAGAAATCGCCCGTATTCTGGATTTTAATATGTGTGACTTCATCATGTCTCCTGGGGGGAAAAAAAAAAAAAAAAAAAAGTCAAACAATAGCAAAGCCTACATTTATTAAGTCCTGCAGCTGCGTTCACTCCTATTAACTGATATATAAAAGTAAGAGGCCCATTTTACACTTCAGAGCTGTATTCACAATTCTGCAGGCTTCCGAGCCGAAATCTTAAAACTTTCCTTGCCAACTCTGTATCCCATGAAGTTGCAGACATTAAAGCAAGCAGATTTATGACAAACTAGTCATCCCACTGTGTTGTAAAGGAATAACTAAGCTGTTAAAGGGAGTGCAGGCCCAAACTGACAGTATAAACTAAGTATACAACATTGTAGGGGATTCCACCTCTATAAAAATTGTACTTTTAGTGCTATAATCGCTGCCTCCATTCAGCAGATCATGAATAATCATCAAATATACCACTTTGGGTATTTGGTGCACCCTGGGTGTAACCAAGAGGCTTGATACAATGTTCTGCCCACTGGATTTGCATAACTCCGCCTCGCTCAGTGGTGAATGACAGAGCTGGTTCACCTGGAGAGACAAAAGGTCAAACAAGTAGACATTGTCAAACACCAAAGAGGGAAGTGGGTCAAGTGAGAAGGCTCAGGGAGCCTCTTGGTCACACCCAGTGTGCATTAAACACCCTAATTAGCATATTTGAATACTTTACCATCTGTATAATGGAGGCAGCGATTAGGCCGGGATCACACACAGCGAGATACGGCCGAGTCTCGCAGGTTAAAACCAAGCTCTGGCACCGGCACTCCGGAGCGGAGCGTGCAGCAATACATGGAGTCGCACGCTCCGCTCCGGAGTGCCGGTGCCAGAGCTTGGTTTTAACCTGCGAGACTCAGCCGTATCTCGCTGTGTGTGACTCCGGCCTTAGAGTGCTAAAAGTGCCATATTTATAGGAGCTATATCACCTACGAGGCTGTGCGTTTAGTTTATACTGACAAGTTTCAGTTTCTTCAAACTCCTTTTAAAGGGAGAAGGAAACTGCAGCAAACTTACTGACCGTTTCCAATAACATGTAGCACTGCAACTGCAGATCCTGGCTAGAATGTTTGCCAACTTTAAATTAAATAACTAGAATTTTTTGGTATGTAGAATACCGGATAAAAAAAAAATGCATATTATACACGCAAAAAATACACTTGAGAAAGTATTCACTCCCTTGGCTTTTTACCCATTTTGTTACATAATCTGTGTTTAAATATGTTTGTAATCCGATTTGTGTGTGACGCATCAGCACTAGTCTAAAGGTACCGTCACATTTAGCGACGCTGCAGCGATCTAGACAACGATCCTGATCGCTGCAGCGTCGCTGTTTGGTCGCTGGAGAGCTGTCACACAGACAGCTCTCCAGCGACCAACGATGCGAAGTCCCCTGGTAACCAGGGTAAACATCGGGTTACTAAGTGCAGGGCCGCGCTTAGTAACCCGATGTTTACCCTGGTTACCAGGGTAAACTTAAAAAACCAAAACACTACATACTTACATTCCGGTGTCTGTCCCCCGGCGCTCTGCTTCTCTGCACTGACTGAGCGCCAGCCGGAAAGCAGAGCGGTGACGTCACCGCTGTGCTCTGCTTTCCGGCCGGCGCTTACACAGTGCAGAGAAACACAGCGCCGGGGGACAGACACCGGAATGTGACTATGTAGTGTTTGGTTTTTTAAGTTTACCCTGGTAACCAGGGTAAACATCGGGTTACTAAGCGCGGCCCTGCGCTTAGTTACCCGATGTTTACCCTGGTTACCAGTGAAGACATCGCTGAATCGGTGTCACACACGCCGATTCAGCGATGTCTGCGGGAGTCCAGCGACGAAATAAAGTTCTGGACTTTCTGCTCCGACCAACGATGGCACAGCAGCATCCTGATCGCTGCTGCCTGTCAAACTCAACGATATCGCTATCCAGGACGCTGCAACGTCACGAATCGCTAGCGATATCGTTCAGTGTGAAGGTACCTTAAGTTGGTAACATGAAGTCTAGACAAATTATGCATAGACTAAGGTGCGTATGTATTCACCCTTTTGCGATAAAGCCCCTATAATTTTTGGGTGCAAGAAATTCTCTTTGTAAGTCCCATGCTTAGTGACAGGACGCCCACCTGAGTCCGATCCAAGTGTCACACGTCTGACAGTATACACACACCCCATTAATGAAAGGCCACAGAGGCTGCAGCAGGGGTACCACTAACCAAACACCACCATCAAGACCAAGGACATCTCCAAACACCATGAATACCAAGGAGATCTTCAAACAAGTCAGGGACAAAGTTGTTGAGAACTGCAAGTCAGGGTTGGGTTAAAAAAAAAAAAAAAAATCCCAGTAGCCAGTGAACCCCCGGAGCACCATCAAATCCATGGACATTGAATGGAAAGAACATGGTACCACAACAAACCTGCCAAGAGAGGGCACCCACCAAAACTCAGGACAGGCAAGGATGGTATTATTCAGAGAGGCAGAACAGAGACAACAGTAACGCTGAAGAAGCTGCAGAGTTTCCAAGCAAAGACTTTAGAATCTGTCCATACGACCACTATAAGCCATATACAGGTCCTTCTCAAAAAATTAGCATATAGTGTTAAATTTCATTATTTACCATAATGTAATGATTACAATTAAACTTTCATATATTATAGATTCATTATCCACCAACTGAAATTTGTCAGGTCTTTTATTGTTTTAATACTGATGATTTTGGCATACAACTCCTGATAACCCAAAAAACCTGTCTCAATAAATTAGCATATTTCACCCATCCAATCAAATAAAAGTGTTTTTTAATAACAAACAAAAAAACCAACAAATAATAATGTTCAGTTATGCACTCAATACTTGGTCGGGAATCCTTTGGCAGAAATGACTGCTTCAATGCGGCGTGGCATGGAGGCAATCAGCCTGTGACACTGCTGAGATGTTATGGAGGCCCAGGATGCTTCAATAGCGGCCTTAAGCTCATCCAGAGTGTTGGGTCTTGCGTCTCTCAACTTTCTCTTCACAATATCCCACAGATTCTCTATGGGGTTCAGGTCAGGAGAGTTGGCAGGCCAATTGAGCACAGTAATACCATGGTCAGTAAACCATTTACCAGTGGTTTTGGCACTGTGAGCAGGTGCCAGGTCATGCTGAAAAATGAAATCTTCATCTCCATAAAGCATTTCAGCCGATGGAAGCATGAAGTGCTCCAAAATCTCCTGATAGCTAGCTGCATTGACCCTGCCTTTGATGAAACACAGTGGACCAACACCATCACTGACTGTGGGTACTTGACACTGGACTTCAGGCATTTTGGCATTTCCTTCTCCCCAGTCTTCCTCCGGACTCTGGCACCTTGATTTCCGAATGACATGCAAAATTTGCTTTCATCAGAAAAAAGTACTTGGGACCACTTAGCAACAGTCCAGTGCTGCTTCTCTGTAGCCCAGGTCAGGCGCCTCTGCCGCTGTTTATGGTTCAAAAGTGGCTTTACCTGGGGAATGCGGCACCTGTAGCCCATTTCCTGCACACGCCTGTGCACGGTGGCTCTGGATGTTTCCACACCAGACTCAGTCCACTGCTTCCTCAGGTTCCCCAAGGTCTGGAATCGGTCCTTCTCCACAATCTTCCTCAGGGTCCGGTCTCCTTTTCTCGTTGTACAGCGTTTTCTGCCACATTGTTTCCTTCCAACAGACTTACCATTGAGGTGCCTTGATACAGCACTCTGGGAACAGCCTATTTGTTGAGAAATTTCTTTCTGGGTCTTACCCTCTTGCTTGAGGGTGTCAATGATGGCCTTCTTGACATCTGTCAGGTCGCTAGTCTTACCCATGATGGGGGTTTTGAGTAATGAACCAGGCAGGGAGTTTATAAAAGCCTCAGGTATCTTTTGCATGTGTTTAGAGTTAATTAGTTGATTCAGAAGATTAGGGTAATAGGTCGTTTAGAGAACCTTTTCTTGATATGCTAATTTATTGAGACAGGTTTTTTGGGTTATCAGGAGTTGTATGCCAAAATCATCAGTATTAAAACAATAAAAGACCTGACAAATTTCAGTTGGTGGATAATGAATCTATAATATATGAAAGTTTAATTGTAATCATTACATTATGGTAAATAATGAAATTTAACACTATATGCTAATTTTTTGAGAAGGACCTGTACTCCATAGAGGTGGTCTCTGTGGAAGAGTGGGCAGGAAAAAAGCCTTTACCTACACATATAAACTATAATGCTCATTTTGAACTTGCCAAAAGACATGTGGGAATCTCCCCAAATGTATGAAGGAAGGTGCGGTCAGAGGAGACCAAAATTGATGTTTTTGGCAACCAAGGTAAACACTGTCTGGTATCAAACCGATCACCTCAAGAACACCATGCCCACAGTGAAACATGGTGGTGGCAGCATTGTGCAGTGGCATTTTTTTTTTCTGCAACAGGGACATACAGTAGAAAATGATCCGTGCCGAGAGGGAAGATTGATGATGCGAAATACAGGGATATTCCTGATCAAAACCTGTTTCAGTCTGTCAGTGATTTGAGACTGGGACGGAGATTCACCTTCCAACAAGACAATGACCCAAAGCATACTGCTAAAGTAAGCAAATCGTTTAAGGGAAACGTGTAAATGTTTTAGAGTGGCCTAGTCCAAGCCCAGACCTTAATCCAATTGTTAATCGGTGGTCAGACTGGAAGATTGCTGTTCACTAGAGGAAACTAACTTGAAGGAGCTGGAGCAGTTTTGCCTTGAAGAATGAGCAAAAATCCCCATAAGATGAGGAAAGCTCAGAAACTTATCCAAAGAGACAGCTGTGCTGCAAAAGGAGGTCATGCCAAGCACTTACTTTAGGGGTGAATAGTTATGCACACTAAGCTTTTCAGTTATGTTGTACCATATGTGGTTTGCTTCACAATAAAAAAAAAAACAATATTTAAAGTTGTAAAGAACATGCCTACATGAATTGATACACGCAAAAGAAAAAAAAAAAAAAAGTGAAATTCCAGGTCATGAGGTAGCAAAACATGAATAATGTCAGGGGGGGGAATGAATACTTTCACAAGTCACTATGTACAGTGGTATGAAAGTGTTTACCCACTTTCCGATTTCCTTTTGCACGTTTGACACTCTTAAATGTTCCAGATCACCAAACAAATGTAAAATATTGACAATGATAAATTGCAATTAAAAAAAAACAAAAAAAACAAAAAACAAACCTACAGGGTCCTGTGTGAAAAAGCGATAGCTCCACGTTTTAAACAAACTACAATTAAATTTACCACATCTTTGGAAAGCTGAATTCAAATTCCCTAGCTACATCCAGGCCTCATTACTGCCACACCTGTTCCTAATCAAGAAATCACTTAAAACTGCCTGACAAAGTGGAGTAGACCAAAAGCTCCTCAAAAGCTAGATATTATCCCTCACTCCAAAGAAATTATGGAACAAATTAGAATCAAAGTAATTGAGATCTATTAGTCTGGAAAAAGTTATGAAGCCATTTCTAAATCTTTGGGACTCCAGTGAACCATAGTGCGAGCAATTATCCAAAAATGACAAAAACAAGGAACTGATGAACCTTCCCAAAAGTGACTGGCCAACCAAACTTAACCCAAGAACTCAGATGACATCCAAGAGGTCCCAAAAAAAAAAAAACAAAACCCCACAACATCCAAGGAACTACAGGCCTCACTTGCCTCAGTTAAGGTCAGTGTTCATCACTACAACATAAGAAAGACTGGGCAATAATGGCCTGCATAGCAGAATTTCAAGACGAAAACCACGGCTGAGCAATAAGAATATAAAAGCTCGTCTCAGCTTTGCCAGAAAACATCTTGATCCCCAAGACTTTTGCCAGAATATTCTGGTGGACTGACGAGACAAAAGAAACTTTTTGGAAGGTGTATGTCCCATCACATCTGGCATAGAAGTAACAGTATTTTCATTAAAAAACAACAACATACCAACAGTAAAATATGGTGGTAGTGTGATGGTCTGGGGCTGTTTTGCCATTTCAGGACCTGGAAGACTTGCTGTGAGAAATGGAACCATGAATTCTGCTGTCAAACAACAAATCCTGAAGGAGTGATCTCAAGCTGAAGCACACTTGGGTTACGCAGCAGAACAAGGATTCCAAACACCAGCAAGTCCAATGCATTTTGTGATTACTCATTTGTCGAATACTGGCATTGTTTGGTGATCCGATACATTTAAATCTAACAAACATGCAAAAGAATAGGAAAATCAGGAAGGGGGAAAGAAAAAAGAAAAAAAAAAAAATGTCCCACAACATGTAATGAAATAATGTTAGAAATATTATGGATTGGTGTTGTCCAGATGCCGCCTGATAAATGAATATTTTATATATTTTTCTACTAATGGTAGTGAATGAGTACACGCACGGTGTGGGTGCCATGAATTATGTAGTAAAAGGGACCACAAAGTGGAGATTATGAAGAAAACCAAAATCACCTAAAAAAAAAAAAAAAAAAAAAAAAAGATTCTGTGTATATAGGACTTAGGATCCAGGGATCTGGGGAGAAGACTTTGTGATCCACCTCAGTCATAGGGAAGAGATAAAAGAATTTCTATGGACCAAGTTTCCAGCCTCATCAAGGAACAGATTTTTTTTTTTTTTTATACTCCGATTAGAACCCCCATTGGGCTGAACCACAATACCGTAGTTTTAATGTTCGAACATAATAAACTTCAGCAAGGATACGACACTTCAGCACCTTCGCTTCAGTTTGGTAATTTAGTAAAATTTGCAAGTTTTTTTTTTTTTTTTCAAAGCCACAAAAAGGGATCAATCGCCTGATTTCTCAATTCTGACTGGGTACCTTAATAAATCTAGACCCGACAAGGGTGATGTCCTTGCTTTGGAAATCCATCCATTCAAAAATCAGCAGCTAATGAGACAGAGCTCCTGGGTCGAGGTGATCAGTCTGCGCCCACCCAGCTTAACTGACAGCTGCAGCATGTACCGAGCAGTGAGAGTTCTCAGCAGGAAGGAGGGACACTGAGGAACGATCATTCAGGTTTGTAAAAGATTGGGATTAAATTGTCAAAAACAGAATTACACTGCCATTCTGACGTGGATTTTCACAGCAAATACATCAGCTCCATCAGGTCTCAAATTAATGCTTGCAGTGTTAGTATTGTTGCTATTATAATGAACCTCCAACCCAACAGTGTTTGCCCCAAGAACTGATCATTTTAGATGTCTAATCAAGTGGGCCGCCAAATCCACTAAACCTGGCCACACTTATGGTTCTACTCAAGTACTGGTCTTTGAAAATATATAAAAATGTGCGATCCAGCTCTTATTTCCTCCCTAGTTTTTTTTTTTTTTTAATACTACTTGGTCCTTCAGTTTCTTAAAACCCCAATATAAAACGACTAAGAATAAGCGTAAGACATAATGGATATTGCAGAATACAGCTCCGGTTTTAGATCAATCAATATCGTAAATGGCTACTCTATTCGCATCTGCCAGAAGAAGTCAGAGAGAGGTCCATGGAGCCATTTATTCTGTAAAAGAAAAAATGGCCAGACATCAAGACTACAACATATACTGGAATCTTAAAAGAAAAGCTTTAAAAAAACAAAAACAAAAAAAAAAACAACAAAACACGGTAAGTCTTGGATTCTGGTGATTTTCATTCTCACAAATTTTTGTTCAAAATAGGTGACAAGTACATCAAGTGCAGTGTAATGCGTCTAGGAAAAGCCCAGTTTCTCTTGCTCTAACTTTTCATGTAGCAGATTCCTCTTCATCTGTATTCTACCAGTACTATATGTACAAGAACCTTCATTCCGTCACTTGAGTGTGCATGCCTGATTATTCGATTTACATAGTAACAAAAAAAAAAAATAAAAAAAAAAATAGAAAAGGACCTGAATCCATATCTTGTAGAGACAAAACCCTGCCACACTTCCTTTACTGGCACTTGAGTGATTTTTGGGGACCAAGACAACATTTTTTGGATTAGGGAATATGCAGATTATTTAGGATAAAAATCATATAGGATTGGGTCGTCAAACTGCAAGGACCATTCAAAACCATTTGTGCAAAGCAAAAAAACCTGATGAAGGACATGTGTTGGTGACATTGTTGGATCATAAATGGAGAGCATGGATGTTCAATTCTCCAACGAGAACCAGATGAGGGACAAATGTCCCAGATACTGCTTTGGTTATTTAATATTTATCGACCCAACCCTACTTTTGTCACTTGCTCATCTTGAACAGACGGTCCCAAGTTTTGCATCCAATTTCAGGAGCAGCCCTCTTCTATTTCAGCTATTTGGACTCCTGACAGTGGGATCCCTGAATAGTCTTGGTCTGTAAACTGTGCAGAAGTAATATAATATTTCAATTCCTTATATAGCGCCAACATATTCCATAGTGCTGTACAGACTCAATAGCCCCAGTCAGAAATGGGGGTTCGCAATCTTTTTTCAAAAATGGGGAGAACATACAAAGTCCATGCGAAAGTCGCCCTTGGTCAGATAGGAACGTCAAAAGTTCGAACCTCTGGGACATCATTGAATGTTATAATTATTCGACAATATAGTTGATAGTGGAGGCTTGACTGCTGGGACTCCCTCCAGCTCTGAGATATTGCCATTACTGTATTTAAGGGCCTTCAACTCAATCTCGAGCCATGGCGACTATGGATGAACGATCTGTAGAAAGATTTGATTTTGTGCAAGACTAGGGTTTTCCCTCGCAGTTATCTTGATTGTATCAAGCCATCGAGTTGGTGGTCTTCTATTCTTCTGACTATGATGTCCTTCTCCAGTGATGTGTCCACAGTAGGCATGTCGTAGGTTGACGACCCTTGCTTCGAGTGTCATGTCTGGCTTTGTTACAAAATTGATTCATTCTTTTTACTATCCACGATATGGATAGCATTCTCTAGAACCACATATCAAAGGAGTCGATTCTTCTGTCTTGCATCTTTATCATACACGTTTCGCATCCATTTGTTACCCCATAGAAGACGAAACTATGTACGAGCTGTGTCTTTGTCGCCAGTGAGTTGTTCTGCGATTTGAAGACCTTGTCCTGCGATTTGATTTTTGATTTGCCCATAGCCATTCTATTGAATTTTGATGTTGTTGCTGCATCTTGAGTGATCATTGATCTGAGTATAGAACTTCCAAGGTGTCCCACCAACGTGAAGCGGTGGTTGCGCACATGCGTCATTCAAAGGACATTGCTGGAAATAGCCGAGTACCGTACTCTGCATTTCAAAACCCATCCTCAAAACTCTGTGGTGGTCCCAGCGGTAAGATGACCACTGATGAGAAAGTTATACTATTTTTCAATGTTCATAACCTTTCACTCTGCCCCATTTAACACCGCTGATTATGCCAAGAGGTTACAGTTAGTGCATTTCTTCCCTAAATCCTAAAAAAGGGTTGTGATCATGAAGACATCACTTGCCCATATGCCCTATCGCAGCTTACAAGGGGGATCCATACTCTAAAGACCTGGCTCCATGGATATTTTTGATGACCTGCCCATACAGTTCCTTGACATTGAAATGTACTGAAGAGTTTCCCTGGTAAAACTTATTGTTGGGTAGAAAGATTCATCTAGGGGAAAGAAAAAAAAAAAAAAAAAAAAAAAAAAAGGGTTGGTCATTACAATCTTGACCAACCTTTTGATATTTATTATACATTTTTATAGCGCCATTTATTACATGGCGCTTTACATGACATGTGAATACGGGGCAAATATAGACAAATACATTAAACATGAGCAAATAAGGCACACAGGTACATAAGGAGGGAGGTCCCTGCCCACGAGGGCTCACAGTCTGCAGGGGATGGGTGATGAAACACTAGGAGAGGGTAGGGCAGGCTGCGCAGCGGTTCAGTAAGTTCAGGATCACTGCAGGTTGTAGGCTTGTCGGAAGGGGTGAGTCTTCAGGTTCTTTTTGAAGGTTTCTATGGTAGGCGAGAGTCTGATGTGTTGGGGTAGAGAGTTCCAGAGTATGGGGGAAGCACGGGAGAATTCTTGGATGCGGTTGTGGGAAGAAGAGATGAGAGGGGAGTAGAAGTATGGAGTTGATATGGAGTTGTTCACGTGACGAGCTGCCAACATTTATAGGTAGCGGTAACCAAGTTGTATAACCCATTTGTGTCCAGTATGGAAAATGAACTATTTATTAAGGGGGCCCAACAAGAGAAATATTTCCCCTTTAAATCCTTCCGTAACTGGTTGGAATTGTGTAACTTTAGAAGAAAAACCAAGCGCATACAAATGAAATATTAATCCCTTTGTTGAGAACTGCCCAAACCGGTTTGTGGTATGCCCCAGGTTATATCTTTCACCGATTCAGTTCTCTAATCAGACATCACGTTCTCCAAAGCGCCAGCTTAAACAACAAGACATTCTCGAGGTTACAACTTCCTCCAATGGAAACTATGCCCCAGCGTTGCCTTCCGCCACCCGCAGAATTCACAACTGGTGATGAAACCAAGAAAATCAGAATCATTGAATGAGTTTTGGGTGTAGCATGAAGACCACCCCTTCAAGAAAACACCCCGTGATCGGCTGATTTCTGCTGGTACATCTACTAAGTGGTCTAAGGCCACAAGTATCAAAGTACTGTGGTTGGGATTGCTACCTCCACCACCCCTTAATATGAAGGCTGCAGTGTCACCAAGTAGAAACCCATCACAAAGAGGCATCCGAAGACTCCAAACCGTTTCCTCAAATGAAACCATCCCAAGTCAACATTAAGTGTCCTCTGAACGGATCCCTAAAGTGTGGTCCTACAAGAGTGGTCCTACACCACCATTAATTCTTCTAAAAAAACGGTTTTAGGTCTTACTGCTTTAGTCAACCATCCCCATAAGTCAGGAAGCGGCACGGCACATGTGTAACCGCTGTGCAATTCATACGTGGAAAATGGCCTCTTACCTCCATCAGTGGTGCTCTCCATGGTAAAATACTGGTCACCTATCCTGTGGTGAAGTGATTAGTTTTTATACCTAAAAATACCCAATTAAAATGGATTGCAATATAAAAAAAAACTACCGTAACTATTTAGAACCAGTTAGGTTTCCAGTTTTCCATATCATCCACATTAAAAGTAAAATAAAAATGCAATTTCCTCATAAGGGGGTTGAGTCCTTTTCCTAGGATCTCACACCACCTGTCCTGTAGAGAAGGCTTTTCAGCAGCCTCATTATCATCACAGACAGGTTTACAATGAAAACTATCTACGGTATATATAGGATCTATCGTTCACAATAAGTGATTTCACAGTTCACATGCCCCCCACCTCCCGATTTAGAAGGCTTTTTGTATAGCAGCCTCATCTGAGGAATCTCTAATCTGGGCAAACAGGGTCTCAGTCTAGTGTTTCTTATGTCCATGTGCCCAATGGAAAGGAGTCTTAACACTGGCCACTATGGGTAATGTGGAGATTGCAAGAATTTCTTAAATTTTTTTTTTTTTTAATTTCTTTTAAATATAGCTATAAGGGGAAAAAAATACTGAAAAAAAAATACATTTAATATAGTTTTTTTGATGACAAACCCCCCAAAAACTTCGACTCCAACACATAAGCATAGAGGTTCACATACACCACACAACGACTCGGAGCTGCAAAGCCCCATGTACTGACATATGATCTTTTGGGTGACTGGTTCGAACCATCAGATGGAGCACAGACAATATTTAGAAGAAAATTATAAATTAAAAAAAAAAAATAAAATAAATAAAACCTCCTTTGGTCTCTAATGTAGAATCACATGAGGCAGAATAGATACATCAGCCCTGTAATTCGGCGTGTGCAAGAGTCAAGGATAAAGATTTATTTATTTTCTAAAGATTTTGACTGGACCTAAAATCATGGCTCCTTCATCCGTCCTTATAAGAATATAACGGGTATAGATTTTTTTTTTTTTTTTTTCATATTTCGCAGATTTATCTTTTCCATTATTCTTTCCTGCCTACATAATAAATCTAATGAGCGAAGCTTAATGACACATTATGGAGTACGATTTCATTGTAATGGGATTTCTACTAAAGCTTATCAGTTATCACAAGGGAAGAAAAGCGGAATTTTAGTAAGTATGAAAAAAAAAAGCTAAAAAAAAATACTAAACAAAACATTCACATTACTGTTGTGAATTCTGCGGCTGAATTCACTCCTGTGGTCACAAGTGGTACTGCAGCTTCTGAGCTTCCTCCCTCAGGTGTTCTGGTGAGCTCGTTAACTGCTTCATTACTTAACTCCGCCTGATGCTGCTATCCTTGCTCCTTGTCAATGTTTCAGTGTTGGATCTGAGCTTCTCCTGATTGTTCCTGTGACCTGCTGCTCTGTATAGCTAAGTGCTTTTTGCTTTTTTGTTGCTTTTTTTCTGTCCAGCTTGTCTTTTGTTTTGCTGGAAGCTCTGAGACGCAAAGGGTGTACCGCCGTGCCGTTAGTTCGGCACGGTGGGTTTTTTTTGCCCCCTTTGCGTGGTTTTGCTTTAGGGTTTTTTGTAGACTGCAAAGTTCGCTTTACTGTCCTCGCTCTGTCCTAGAATATCGGGCCCCACTTTGCTGAATCTATTTCATCCCTACGTTTTGTCTTTTCATCTTACTCACAGTCATTATATGTGGGGGGCTGCCTTTTCCTTTGGGGAATTTCTCTGGGGGCAAGTCAGGCCTATTTTTCTATCTTCAGGCTAGCTAGTTTCTTAGGCTGTGCCGAGTTGCCTAGGTAGTTGTTAGGCGCAATCCACAGCCGCATTTAGTTGTGTTTAGGATAGGATCAGGTGTGCAGTCTACAGAGTTTCCACGTCTCAGAGCTCGTTCTTGTATTTTTGGGTATTTGTCAGATCACTGTGTGCGCTCTGATCGCTAAGCACACTGTGTTTCTGGATTGCCTTCATAACACCTGTCATTAGCAAACATAACACATTACATTCAACTGGGTGATCAGCTACAAACCACTTACAATGTACTAGTTACATGGCAAACATGCTCTGGACATGGCTTGGTGTGTAAATCAGGATTTTGTTTACTGTAATATTGAAAAAATTTTTCATTATAAATGAAAAAACAAAAAAAAAAAAAAAAAAAAAAAAAAAAACTTAGGCCAAAGTCTAATTTTAGCCTCGCATTTCTTGTTTTTCATATAGAAATTAGCAGCAATAGTCTGATAACACCTCTATATACAGATGTCAGTCATTGTACAGGATGAGGAGGTGAGCTGTGATATCACCTATTGTGAATGATGGATCCTGTGTTATCTACTGTATATAGAGGTGTTCTTCATTGTACAGGAGGAGGAGGTGAGCTGTGACATCACCTATTGTGATTAGTGGATCCTGTGTTATCTACTGTATATAGGTGATATCAATCATTGTACAGGAGGAGGAGGTGAGCTGTGACATCACCTATTGTGAATGGTGGATCCAGTGTTATCTACTGTTTATAGAGGTGTTATCAGTTAGTCTTTGTACAGGAGAGGGAGGAGGTGAGCCGTCACCGCCTATTGTGAATGGCGTTTCACAGGACCCCGGGTCCAGCAGCCATGTCAGTAGTCTGCAGTTGTCAAACAAGAGCCTTGTGAAACGCCTCCTGCTTAACGCCATTCCCGACTCTCCTTGACCAAATTAGGAGCATAGGTTGCCGGAGGGTAGGAGGCCGTTTGTAGGGCTCTGGTTGCACATCAACGGAATGACGATGCCGGACAAGATCTGGCAAAAATTATTATTCCATTTCTAGTTGACTGGTGATATCTACTGTACTTCGAGGTTTTTTTTCCCAAATATGGTCTCTAATGATAATGAGACTGCTGAAAAGTCCTGTGAAGAACAGGAAGGTGTCTAATATTAACTTTATTGGTTAGTGTGAATAAGTTTGGTTTGATACAAAAACCTGATTTAAACAATAGGTCCCTTCCTTAGAAGCCGTGAGATCTGTTTTGACCATGGCGCTGAGTATTTCTAGAATTTGTGTGTTCACAATGAATCATTACCCTGGGTCTACAAATCAAGGCTTGTAAAGTGTTACTTAGGCAGAGCGCTGGACTTATGTTTGGCTCCCTGCCATCCTCTTCAGCACTTGGATAGATCGGTTAATATTAGACAGCGGGCTGCCAGACTTGTCATCTGCTGTTAGATCCAGGGTTCTGCCAGACACGTCAGCTGCCATTTGATCCTTATTACAAATGATCTCGCAACACCTGGATTGGGTCTCCCCCGACTTATGACTAACGTTCTGCAAAGTAATGAAAGATCTGGATCTATTTATACAGCACATAAAATATAGGGTATAGAGAAATTGTCAAATCCCAAAAAGGGACTTTTTTTTGACACACAGAACCAGTCCAGACTATGAATACTAGTGACGCAGACTAGTGACGCAGACTAGTGACGCAGACTAGTGACGCAGACTAGTGACGCAGACTAGTGACGCAGACTAGTGACGCAGACTAGTGACGCAGACTAGTGACGCAGACTAGTGACGCAGACTAGTGACGCAGACTAGTGACGCAGACTCAAAAAAACAAAAAAAAAAAGCAATTATCCAAAATTCTACGACCAGGGACAAGACGTCCAAGTACGTCGGATGAGCACACTGCATGAATGAAGCAGACCTGGCTCCTGAGCCTATGCCAGATGGTGCTCGCTTTGAGCCCGCCTCTGTTCATAGCAGCCTAACCGCTTAGATGCCACGGTCAATACTGACAGTAGCATCTAAGAGGTTGCAAATAGCAAAAGTGGTCTCTTCTCTTAGCCATCACCCAACATGACTGCAGGGTTCCAACGGAATCATCATGGCATCCAGGGAGGTTAGTAAAGACCACCCAAACACTCCCATGTCTGGAACTTACTTAATTGATGGTGATAGAAAATTAGCAGTCTCCTATATTAAAGTATCACAATAATCAAGCGATTGCAGGCTCTACTGTCCAAATGGGTGAAGCCTTGGCCAATGCAACCGGACTTGTGACCTCAATGATGAGACTAAAAATTTATCACGCCTTGATATCAACCAGGTCTGTCGGAGAACCTTGGACAAGACAATGTGGATATCATCAGTCCATTCAGCCTTTCCAGCCGGCAGAACAATTTGAAATTGCAGCCAGATCCAAAATTTTCATTTGTGCCGCATCATTCTAAAATCGAAAGCCTATAAATGAAGCGTAGAAGAAATGACACAGGGCTCGGAGCGTCCGTCTGCTCAGAAGCCAGAGCAGCCGTGGTGGTAAAGAAGCCGAGATGTGAGCATTCCCCCTCACCAAGTCTAAGTTCATTGCTCCGGATGGCGTTGCCGGAGGCTTTTGGCATGAAGAGAATCCCTCTTTGTGCCCAGACAAAAGCCGCGATTGTGGAGGACTCTGACATACGCAGACAGTTGCTTTAGTGATGAAGAGGTTAAGGGCACAAAGGGGAATAGGACAAGACAGGGAAAGCTTTGTGCAACGTCTGGATTTAGAGGCGGCAAGTTCAGACCACTCCTAATAAAAGTCTTAAAGGAACTCAAAATGTGGAAAATGTACAAAAAGGTCCAAGCAAGTCCTCTGCCCGTAGGATCCTAGTAAGCCTCAAAATCCAAAACAGGCAAAATATATAAACAGGGGCGCAGACTTGTGTCTTCCTGTCCCTTCTTTTAATGTAACGCAACTGCCGGCAGCATGAGTCCGTCCACTTCTGTAAAAGGAAGCCGGGCATAAGCTCCTCCTTACCATCGGCCCGCTACACCAGAGGGGATGCTGCAATGTCACGTTTGACGTTTCTAGGTGTATGGCCCCATGCAGAGGTCAGTCTATCACATACCCATTACAGACCCCATTAGAAAAACGCAGATAAAACATGTATTATGTACTACATATATACGTATACATGTACTATGGCACTGTTCACATGCCGGGCTTTCTGTGGGAACCAAGGGTCTGCCAAAAACAAAATTTGGACAAAGATCTTGAATCCTAATTTTTCATTTACTCCCCTCACCTCCGATTCATAATCTCTGGCTCCATTGCCCCCCTGGGTGTATAATAGATGCGCCTTTTCTCGTGCGACTGCTGGCTGCTATTTTTAGCCCCTTACCAGCCTGAAAATACAACCCCCAGCTGTCTTCTGTAGCCTGGCTGGTTGTAAAAAAAAAAAAAAAAAAAAAAAAAATAATGAAGGACCCCCACGCTTTTTTTTAAAATTTCTATAATTAAAAAATACATTGTGGGGATTGGACCCCTCTATTTTTCATAACTAGCCATAATCAAGCTGGCGGCTGAGGGTTGCAGCCTGAAGCTGTCAGTTTTTGCCATGCTGGTTTTATCAAATAGAAAGCCACATTTTACTTTTAAAATCTATTTATTGCACAGGCACTGGCTGATGAATACTCCCATCAGCCGCGCCTGCTCTCACGGTGATTAAAGGCAGCAGACGTTGGCTGATTGGAGTAATATTCTCAGCCGACAAACTTTCCCGCCGGTCACAGCTGGTGGCTCACGCTGTCACCTGACAGCATGGGAACCACAGGTCTCTGACAGGCGGTAATCTTCCTATGATCAAAGACCGCATTTTCTGCACTCATGCAAATGACAGCGTAGCAAACTGATGTTTGGGCCCCTCATTCATCTGAATGGGGTCAGAGTTTAGGTAATGTTCTGGTACCCCAATCAAACTATTTAAATGTTCGGCTGAACCCACAGGACTTGAACTTCAAGGGGTCCGCCCTATCGGTAGTCATGACATTTTCTCACTCTATAATATCACTCAGTTGATGAGGGACAATTCAGAAGAAGTGGAAGGAACTGCAGAAACTCCGTGACAAAGTGGAGACCCTGTAACGTTACAGAGTTGGGGGCCGAGTGCTGAAGAATTGAGGGCAGGAAAGTCACCAATGCTCTGCTAACTTCATAGCTGCAGGGTCCAAACCTTCTCTTGTATTAACATCAGCACAAACACTGCGCCATCACTAGGAGCTTCATGCAGCCGTACATCACCAAGCACAATGCTGAGCGTCGGATGGAGTGGTCTAAAGCAGGGGTCCCCAACTCCAGTCCTCAAGGCCCACCAACAGGTCATGTTTTCAGGATTTCCTTTGCATTGCACAGGTGATGCAATTATTACCTGGGCAATACTAAGGAAATCCTGAAAACATGACATGTTGGTGGGCCTTGAGGACTGGAGTTGGGGACACCTGGTCTAAAGCCTCCACCACTGAACTCTGGAGGAGACGTCTTCTGTGCAGTGACGGATCACACGTCTCTATCTGCGTCTGATCGACTAGTCTGGGTTTGGCGATTTCAGGAGGACGTTTCCCCCTCACTGCACTGTGCCCACTATACAGATGGTGGTGGAGGGACAATGCTATGGGCTGCCATCAGGAGTCGGCCTCGGCTCCTCAGTCCCAGTCCCAGTGAAGGGAAACCTTAATTCTCCAGCACAAGACATTTTAGACACTTGCAGCTCCCATCTGTGTGAACACAGTTTGGGGTTCACCCTTTCCTGTTCCCTATGATTGTGCCGGTGCACAAGGTCCATACAGACATTTAGGAAGGAGAACATGACCGGTAGCACACAGCCTGACCCTCGGCCAAATCCAACGCCTCTGGGATGGGATATAATGGAGATTTGGAGATTGTGAGCCTGATCTCTCCAACATTCAGGGTCTGATCTCACAAATGATCTTGTGGATGAAGGGGCAAAAATTCTGACCGACGACTTCAAAATCTTGTAGAAATCCTTCCCAGAAGAGCAGGGCCGTTCTATCCGCAAGGGACCAATTCCATATTAACATTTATGGATTTAGGGTGGTCAGAAAAGCTCGCATAGGTGCAACTTGTAGGCGTCCCAGCACCTTTTCCCCATACTTGGGCTGATCACAAATGGCACCACCCTGAGCTACACGCGTCTACCTAAAAATCCTAAATATTAAAAAAAGTGGAAATATCTAGTAAAACACAAAAAACAGCAATATATAATAGTCTCTTTAAATATCTAGTAAAAGCAAAGCCAAAAAAGTAAAGTCTGATTAAAAAGTAAATGTCAAGTTAATGACTAAGAGGAAATCTGTAGCGAGAGTTTATGTGATACAACCAGAGGTGGCAAAAAACAAAACCTGATACAAGAAGATACCGAAAAAACAAACACGGATAACATGTCTGATGAATCAGGGGCTTGTGAGGTCTAATGAACCTGGTCAACTTCGTCATGGCTAAAAACTACCAGGAGATATTTCTTGGTAGTTTGCCTTAAGCTGCATTCTGCCAGCACTACATGTGCTGGAACATACCTTTTCCTCAATGGTGAACCTTTAAACATTTTTTTTCTTTTTCTGTACCGAAAAATCTTCAGCAGTCTCCTACTTCACTGGAAATCCTGTCTGTGACAACACCTTAGTATAAAATACAGGATCCATCATAGACAACAGGACAAGTCACAGCTCACCTTCCCAATGAGCTTTGCCCAGATTAGAGCATGCTCAGTTTATACTTCTACACAAATAAATAGGATCTGCAAGAGTCTATTGCTTGGAACTTTGTTCTTCACATTGAAAGGCAGGAGTCTGATTAATATACTGTAAAAACGAGAGGCCAGTGCAAACATAAATCAGGATTTTTGGTCCTGAGAAATTGATCTAAATCATAAAGGCACATTCCCTTTAAGGGCGACAAGCAGACGACCTTTCAGTTGCAGATCTGGGGAAAACATGTAACATCCTGGATTATTCTTATTTGTAGAGTTTACAAAGAAATGGTTAAATGCTGCATTCTTCAAGCATTAACTGACACAGGAAAACCACCCCCGTAAACACACGCGAGGCCGCGCCAAACAGTTGTGTCTGCATAACGGAGAGGGAATTTATCAACGAAAGATCTACAGAGGAGTCGTACGGCTTCCCACAGCTACCTGCGCCCTCGTTCCACCAACATCTCACACGCAACAATATTTGTCTCCTGAAATTGAATTTTTTTTTAATCTATTTCGTACACAAATGGGAACACCGTAAAGCCGTAATTTTTCCAAAATTAAAGTAAAAAGCACACAGTCTCGTTTTCTTTATTCCCCACAATATGGTAAGACTAGTCCGGTGCACAAACCAGTATAGAATGTATAGGAACTGTTCTGACTGTCTATAAAGCTGCCATTAACTATCAGCATTCTGCCAGCATTATAGGTGCTGGACTACACCCTCATTTACCAGAACGCATTGCCTTTGCCAATGTATACAATTTAAAATTAAATGTTAACAGTTTCTAGCCTACAGACAATAATTATATAAAATATCTAATTATATTAGTTATTTTAGATTATACTATCATAGAAAATGAAAGCATCCTTTTAAACCTTTATTTCATTTTAATACACTGGTAGAAACAACGCATGCAGACAAATGGGAGAGTAGTCCAGCACCTATAATGCTGATTGTAAGCAGCCATCAACTGTCAGCATTATAGGTGCTGGACTATTCCTTCACATCCCAGCATGCATTGCTTGTGCCACTGTATAAAAACAAAATCAAAGTTTAAAAGAGGTTTTACAGCCAATTTCCTGAAAATCCCCTCTATAATATACAGCCAAGATATAAATCCTCTATATATAAACATATAATAGACAGAAAATTATTTTCTGTAGAGCCTATTTTTTTTAAAACTTTACTTCATTTGTATGTAGAGGAAATGCATGTTGTAAAGCAAGGTAATAGTCCAGCACCTAGAATGCTGTCAGAATGAGGATTCTAATATACATATAGAGTATTTTCAGAAAGTTATTGGCTGTAGAGCAGTTTTTTTTTGTTTTTTTTTAACCATTTCGTTTTTACACACTGCCAGAGGCAATGCATGCTGGGAAGTGAGGGAATAGTCCAGCACCTATAATGCTGGCAGAGTGCTGATGAATTGATGGCAAGATATAACCTTCCTCTTCTCCACTTCCAATATCTGCAGCAGGGGTGAACATACCACAGCAGACGGTCGGGATGCCGGGAGCTTAACCCCCATGGATCAGATATTCGTGGCCAAAAGCAAAATTAATTACATCTGCTCCCAAATTGGTTAAAGTTGGGAAACCCTTATCCCCCTTCGTGAAAGAAATCCTTCTTCAGCCTCTTCCTGTGAACGTGCTTGTGTAAAATATAAACCATCTGCAAAAACAAGTCTGGACCTAATAAAGGTAGAAACAAACCGGAAGACACAAATAGAACGATGATCACACGCGAGGAGCAGGACCTCAGTAGGCGGCCACCATAGACGGGCCGTCTGGGCAGATCTGGAGCGATATTTTGAGCGCGGTGAGATGTTCCTCATCTACAAACTTATCTGTTCACAGGTCGTGAAGTCAGTCGGAGGGCATGACGCTGCATGTATTTTAGAGATAGAGACGTCCCGGATAGTGCCGAACTAGGCACGTTCTCCAAGATCTGGTGGTGGCCAAGATTAGGTGGAGATCCACAAGCTGCACACAGGGTGGTGGTCAACGACGGGAGGTTACACCTGCACGAAAAGTGATTGTGTCCAACGTGTATGTATGTGTGTGTGTGTGTATATATATATATATATATATATATATATATATATATATATATATGTGCGTGTGTGTGTGTGTGCGTGTGTGTGTGTGTGCGTGTGCGTGTGTGTGCGTGTGCGTGTGTGCGTGTACGTGTGTGCGTGTACGTGTGTGCGTGTACGTGTGTGCGTGTACGTGTGTGCGTGTACGTGTGTGCGTGTACGTGTGTGCGTGTACGTGTGTGCGTGTACGTGTGTGCGTGTACGTGTGTGTACGTGTGTGTGTGTACGTGTGTGTGTGTACGTGTGTGTGTGTGTACGTGTATGTGTATATATATATATATATATATATATATATATATATATATATATATATATATATATATATATATATATATATATATATATATATATATATATATATATATATATATATATATATATATATATATATATATATATATATATATATATATATAATCTCCACACCCATGTGTAAGGGGCAACACCAAAAGTCAAGGGAGGACCTCAACTGGATTTTCAGGCATATGTGCATTCTAGATATTTTGTTATATGTAAAAAAATAAATACAAATCTAAATACAAATCTAAATACAAATCTAAATACAAATCTAAATACAAATCTAAATACAAATCTAAATACAAATCTAAATACAAATCTAAATACAAATCTAAATACAAATCTAAATACAAATCTAAATACAAATCTAAATACAAATCTAAATACAAATCTAAATACAAATCTAAATACAAATCTAAATACAAATCTAAATACAAATCTAAATACAAATCTAAATACAAATCTAAATACAAATCTAAATACAAATCTAAATACAAATCTAAATAAATACATATGTGTGTTATGTTTGTATGTGTGTTCTCTTCTTCATTGAAGACTGCAGAAAAAAAAAAAAAAAATGATGTTTTCCTTGATTTTTATTTTTTCATTTTTTTCCCCAATAACGAGGGGACTTTTCTTTTTTGCGGTGATCCAATGACCAAGTCATGAGAAACGTGGCGTGGAAGACATGCAAATTAATCTGGCAGTGCACTGGGGGTGTGCCAATGCACTTGTAAGGGTCTAAGTGCACAGACACACCCCCAGTGCACCTCCAGCCTGCTCAGATTATAAGCTAGATTTCTCACAGCTGGCACATCAGATCTCAGTATTAAAATAGAAAATAAATAAAAAAAAAAAATAAATAAATTTTTTTTTTTTTTTTTTACTGGGCCAGAAATGCCTACCCAGACATTATACGTGCACTTCAAGTTAGAAAATTACTATAAAACCGTATAGACACATTACCTGACAGATAGCGTGAAGTCGCCAGGGTTGCTCTTGCTTGGCCGAGCCAAAAAACTTCCATGTACCCCATGTGTTAGGAGCAGAGTTTCAGCTTCTAATCCATTGATGTTTGGGTGAAACCATCTGGCAAGAAAACAAAAAAATATAAAATATGCATTTATACTATATAACAAATACGCAAACCCCCCCAAAAAATTGTTTCCATAACAAGAGAAGCGAACTGGAAATTAATCAACTCTGGCAGAGGAGAGACATTTGTGCACAATATGCAACATTTTGCAACTTTTTGCACCAGCCACAAACCTTTTGAAAAATTAGGTTCAGAGGGCATGACTGTCAGGGTCGACTGCAACCCAAAAGATTTACTATCATATAAGTCAGAAACTAACGTGAAATAGTGGAATTCTACATCGGCTCATAGATGAGCGCAGAGTCAGGTTTGTTGCACAAAAATGTGCCAAATTTATAAAAGGGGTAACGTTTCACCTTGCGGAAAGTGACATGTCAAGCCTGACATGCCAAGGTGAGGAGACTTGCGCCACAATGCTCCTCTGGGAAATATGCAAATTGTCTCTTCAGAGAGGAAGGGGACTAGAACTCTAGCGCCACCTATAGGAAGTAGCAATCCTAACAGTCAATAACGACCCTTTAACGAGCCTGGTCACATGACTTAGGATAAAGTCAAATAAGAACTACATGACCCGCTGTAGGGAAATCGCGGAGGTGACACATACAGAAACTACTGACCAAGTAAGGAGTGTCAGCGAAAATGGTTATTTTCCATCTGTACGTGAAGATTTCAGTTTCAACAACTTTTTTTTTTTTACTTTATGCAGGATGAAGACAAAAAACACATGCAAAAAAAGATGTATATAATACATGAGGTATTTGTCGATATTTTGACCAAAAAACACGAGCTGGAAACCCACGGCAAGGGTCATTTTTATTATTATTATGCTGCCTGTAATTCATCTTATACTTATCAGCCACAGTCTTCATCTTTTATCGGCGTCAGTCCAGTTGGATTTCTGCAGGTTGTGACATGCCGGATCACGCCAATGTGTCTGCTGGGTAATCCGGAGGTCACAACTCAATGGAAGACTATGAGAGACAGAATGAGGCTTTACATAGAGCTTGTGACTGTTACGTCCGACTTCTGGACAGTCAGAAGATGCGGTCACAAGATGGCGGCGCAGGGCTGCAGTGGCGCCAAGAAGAGCTGAAGACTTTCTGGTAAATATAAAACTAGGGACAGAGAACTTCGATTAGTAGCACCACTACAGCACTGACATAAAACAATCAAAAATACTGGAATGGTGCTTTAAACCCAATGTGAACACAGAACAGTAGGAACTCGTAACTCAATCTTCACAGGTGGTGGAGTATGCGGGACAGACATGGAACCTGGGTGCTATGGGGGAAAAGGAGGACCTCTGGTTAAAGTATACAGATACAATAGCCTTTGACACCAGCTGGAATCTTAATTCTGGATTCCATTAGTACAGGTGTATTTTCATAAGGGGCTGTTAATGGCAAAAGATCAGAAATTATTGCAAAAAAAAAAAAAGTTCTAAAAGCAAAACACTTGTACTAATCCAGATATTGATGTTCCTTGATAATACTGAAGCTATACAGCAAATATAAAATATTTACAATCGTAAATAAAAAATATGGGAAATATTCAGCTGTTTGAGAACAACTAGCTCAGTGGGGGGGGGGGGGGAAGTAAGCCTCAAACAATGTGAGTGACAGATCTCATACATGGAGTCAGCTCAGCAGGACAAAGGCTGCTTGCAATATATAGTCACGCTGAAGTTGCCAAAAGAATATTCTAGAAACATGATCCAATAAGGAGTCATGGAGATGCTATACGTCCTAGCTGTACCTTGTGTATATTTCCGAGATCCCCAGAACATGACAGATGCCCTTCAGGGGCTCGATCCGTTCTAACACCCCAGGGAGGGGAGATATGTAGAATGGCTAATAGTAACCAGAAAGCCAAGATGTGTTTAGTCTCAATGCATAGCAGGGGCCCAGCCATATCTGATCGCACCAAAACCGCCTCTCTAGGACCGTCCATTAAACAGCTATGACTCATCTTAGGTTTTGGAGTTTTTAGCTACTAGAATCAAGGGGAGGGGATTTGGGTTCAGTTCCGAGGACAGGAGGGGAGTGACCCAAAGGGAATAAAAAGCTAGTGTAAGGCCATATGGTCCCTCTCTGGTATGCTTGGTCACTTCGAAAGTGGGGGCCGCGACAACATACTGAGAAGGGACCATGGAGACAGCTGGCAGCCCATGCCCCTTTTGGCCCAGTACACACGGTCAAACATCAACCCGGTAATTGACATGATCCATCTGCTTATATATTTTTTATCCTACCACTATTATATTTACATATCTGACCATTGTATATGTATAACCATTGCGTATATAGTGTATTGTCTAGTGTGCCCTGAAGGTGAATAAATTTATAATTTAACCTTGGGATGCTCCATTATCTCGATCTAAATCTACACGTCTATCTCTCGGTTTAACTTTCCATGCTACCGGGGCTGGTTTCTGGCCTGATACAAGCCTGTTCTGTTATCTGGGTTATATCTAACAAGGAACTGGTAGCAGTTCATTGGGGCAGGCAGTATTCTGTTTCACTGGTACTAGTGAAAGGCGTCTTTCAGCCAGTCAGGGTTGTGAGCAAGTGTGGTGTCACATCAGTGACTACGTGGGCCACTTCCTCCATAGTGCCTCCCTGGGCCTGTGTCGATAGGGGGCATCTGTAAAACTGTGCCAAGCTGACCTTACATGTCCTCAGGGGGTGCAGAATGTCACATTGGTGGAAGTGAGGAGACCACATTACGTGATCCATCTGATGTAATAGGGACGTCAGGTTGAGTGGAGAGGTGCGGGTTCATCATAACAATACAATAATAAAGGTTGTAAACTTCACTCCATAAAAAAATAAATAAGTGCAAACCTAGTATCTCTCCTGCCAGCATGTACAAAGAAAAAAAGCAAATCAAGCATCGGAAAAATAAGAAGCTCTAAATGCACATCCTACGCAGCTCTCCAGTAGTCAGGTGGACAATATGCTGAGGCTTCAATTTTCTATAACAGGGACTCTTCATTCTATTCTTAACTAGTTATATCTTGCTAGTGTTAATAAAAATATATACGGTATATTTTTAAATAAAAAGTGCACCCTTATAAATCCCCCAAACCCTCTACTCGTACTGTATCAAGTCTTGGCTATGCTGATTCTGCTCAATGCACCTCCTACCAAATATCATCAAAATAATGGAATGATTGCTTTTGGTCTAAGCCAGCAGGAAGATGCATTTCCTAATGTTTTGGAGCGTTCAGACTGTTCTGAACCACCCACGAGAATTCCTAATGCCAGCTCTGTGCAGAAAGCTTTGAAAAGCAAGTGTAATATCATCCCTTTAAAGCGCCCTATACACTTTAGATAACTATCCATAGTCTTCAAGTACATCCTAGGTTTCTCCATGTGGGGAATGACAAGCCAAACATGTCAGAGTGAGGAGACTTTTAAGCCATGCATGCTCCTCTGGAAAAATATGTACATTTCAGATTGCAGCTTCCAATAGGTAACCCTAGAATTCCAGTCATCCCTCTCTGAAGAGAGAGTTTGCATTTTTTAAATTTCCCAGAGATGCATGCATGGCTTATAAGTCTCCTCACTCTGACATGTCAGGCTTGGCTTGCCACTCCCCACATGGAGAGACGTAGGATGTCCTTGAAGACTATACACCCAAAGGGTGACCTAGAACACAACAATCTTCCGTGGACAGATTTCATCCAAGCACATTAAAATATATTTTTGTGCCTTGTCTTGCCAACTTTTACCAATCAAAAACTCCAATTTCAATTGCCCAGCTAGCAGATACAGTACATACTGGCTAACACATTGATAGGATGGGCTCCGTAGTAGATGTAGTCTACCAGCTGTAGCATCTTATCTGTTTATCACTTTTAGGGTCAACATTTTGTACTCGTTATACAAGTGCTTCTCAATAAATTCATAAAGTTAATTTCAGTTCTTCAATACAAAAAAGTGAAACTCAGTCATTACAAACCGTATTTGTACACTTGCATTTCAAGTGTTTATTTCTGTTAATGTTGATGATTATGCCTTACAGCCAATGAAAACCCAAAAGTCATTATCTTAGTAAATTAGAATAATCAACAAAAAACACATGCAAATGCTCCCTACGTGTTTTAAAAAAAGGTCCCTTAGGCCATGTTCACACCATCCTTTTTTTAATGCGGAACCGCCGCGATTTTCCAGCTGCGGGTCCGCAGCTGTTTTCCATCCAGGGTACATTACAATGTACCCTATGGAAAACAGGAACTGCTGTGCCCACATTGCGGAAAATCGCGAAAAAAGCCGCGGTAAAAAAGAAGTACCATGTCACTTTTTGCGGAACTGCAGCGGTTCTGCACCCATAGACCTCCATTGTGAGGTCAAACCCGCAGTAAAACCCGCAGATGCAAAAAATATCTGCGGGTTTTCTGCGGTTTGTGGTGCAGAACCGCTGCAGTGTGGCTGCCCCCCCGTGCCCCAATCCCACCCCCCCATGCTCCGATGCCACCCCCCGTGCTCCGACGCCCCCCCGTGCCCTCATCTCCCCCCCTTATACTTACCCGGCCTCCCGGTGTCCGTCCGGCTTCTCCCTGGGCGCCGCCATCTTGCAAAATGGCGGGCGCATGCGCAGTGCGCCCGCCGAATCTGCCGGCCGGCAGATTCGTTCCAAAGTGCATTTTGATCACTGAGATATAACATCTCAGTGATCAAAATAAAAAAAAAATAAAAAAAAAAAAAAAAAAAAAAATAGTAAATGACCCCCCCCTCCCCCCCTTTGTCACCGTCATAGGTAGGGACAATAAAAAAAAAATAAAGAAATTTTTTTTCTCCCCACTAGGGTTAGGGGTAGGGTTAGGGGTAGGGTATTTTCAGCCATTTTAACCCTAAAAAACTTCCTAGAAAACACAGACTCTGCATAGAAAACTGCATAAAAAAACGCACCAAAAAAGCACCAAAAAAAAGGACCTGCATTTTCTGCCAAGAGCTGCGGTTTTTAGTGCAGAAAAAACAGCAGGGAAATCAGGAACGTGTGAACATAGCCTTAGTCTGTTCCACAATCCTGGGGAAGACTGCCGACTTGACCGATGTTTAGAAGGCAGTCACACACTCCACAAGGAGGGTAAGCCACAAAAAGTCAATCATCAACATTAACAGAAATAAAACACTTGAAATACATCACTGTAATGACTATATAATATGACTATATGAGTTTCACTTTTTGTATTGGAAAACTGAAATAAATTAACTTTGGATATTCTAATTTTGCGAGAAAAACTTGTATTTATGTAATATTTATTTTCTAACCGTGCTTATGTGCCCCCTATGGCCAAGTTTTGCTTTTTTCTTAATAAATCAGACCTCCTTTATGGACTCAGCGAAAAGCTTGGTGACAAACCCCAAGGGAGACACGGTGGAGGCCAAGGTGATCCCCATTTACCATCCGGCTTTACTTGAACAGATACAAAGAAACCACTGGAAAGTTCCTCTAGTCTGCCACCATCGGGACTAGACAATTATCGATAATTCAGAATAATTATCAATCTTGCAGTCATAGAAAAAAAAAAACCTCACATTTACATGTTGAAATAAAATGCAGAACAAAGATCTGCTGCTACAGAATTCCCTTTTTTTTTTTCATAACAAGTCCTAATCCGTTCCCTTTACTTTGTGAAACTCCTTCAAATTGGGGCGGGTGGGATCTACCACTAGATTAACAACATATGCAGTTAGCTCTGTGTAAAGAGATCTTTTATACCTGATAAGACTGCTGTCATTACTTAGAATATTGCAGAGCCATTCAGACACAAAGGTTCAAATTAAAATCAGCACTTCATAAAAAAAATGCTCCATTTAATATTGGGAAGGAGACCCTTGACAAAAATTTTTTAAAAAAAAAAGACCCAATACATTTCTACATCCATTCTGATACAAGTACACCAGCCTCATTAGGTCAAACACAGCCATTTGCCCATATAAGCAATTTAAGGTCTACCTGTGGCCAGATCTTGCAGTTTAAAGCGCTAGTGCATAGTTTTAGACAATGCAAAAATCTAGACCTCCTCCGGTCTCCCGCTGCTCCTCTATAGTGCTACCATGGGTCCCCTCATCACTACTGGAGATGGCATGTAACATATACCAATCAGTGGAAACCACAGATCATTTGTTCTAGCATATATATATATATATATATATATATATAAAAAAAAAAAAAAAGCAAAAAACAAAAAACTTTTTTTTTTTTTTTTTTAATAGCTGTTTTTTGTAAAATAAGGTTCCAACATTTGAAGAATGTCAAATGCCAGGTTAGTAGGAGTGGGATGCTTGAGGGCCGCGGTCAATCAGCGTCTGCAGCCTCCACGTCTGAATATATACAAAAAAATTATACACAAAAAAAAAGCATAAATAAAATCATCATCATAACACCCCAAAGCCTAACAAGTCTTAGTTAAATCATAATGGAAAATCCCTTAAAAACAAAAATTCAAGTTTTACATGTATATCTTAAATAATATTATTTTTCACATTATTAATTTATAATGGTTGAGAGGCTGAAAATAGTTACGGTATACTGAAAAAAAAAAATACCGTAGCCTCGGCTCAGCCCGGCTGCAGCCGGATTACACCACAAAGCGAGGGAACAGGATACGTCCTCCACGCTCCGGCCAGAACATTGTGCAGAGCTGTAACAATAATGTCTGTGGCCGTGTAAATGAATATGTGCGCGTTCTCCATCACGCCACCACGGAAATGTCCGACCTGCAGACACAGATAAATAGAAAGCAGAGTCACATCGCAGTGACCCGTGTCATGCTCCAGTCTTGTCGCCCTGCCAGACCGCACCGGGCGCTGCAGGATGATATAACATCGCGGCTAATTAACGCCAGGCTATTTTGGGCGCAGGCAGCGTGTCAGGGCAGAATTTAGCCCTTGATGGGGCTCGTGCCTCTGATGCTTTTGCCAGGGTTATTTTCGCCGCTTGCACATCAGAGAAAGCGAGGCAGAAATAAAACCTCTGTGCGCTGTATTTAGCAGGTCCGCAGCTGTGGAGGTTTCAGGGCGTCCCAAGAGCCGTGATGGTTACTGGCAACGATCCAGGACCTCAAACCTCATAGTATGGTCTAAAGCCAAGTGCAGAGCTCTGGGACGGGACATGGAATTAGCCGGGAGGATTCTTGCACAAAAAAAAAAAAAAAGAAAAACAAAAGTGCAAGTCACTGTACACAAACATGGGCAATTATTGGCTAGCTTCAGTTGAATACTAACTTTAGAAATTAAAAAAAAAAAAAAAAATGTAATGAGATAAGAAAAGTAATAATCTTTAAAGATAAGCCAGCCATTAATTACATAAAAATACTACATTCCAGAGCATTTACGTTGCGCGGTTCCAGAGCATTTACATCGTGCGGTTCCAGAGCATTTACATCGTGCGGTTCCAGAGCATTTGCATCGTGCGGTTCCAGAGCATTTGCATCGTGCGGTTCCAGAGCATTTGCATCGTGCGGTTCCAGAGCATTTGCATCGTGCGGTTCCAGAGCATTTGCATCGTGCGGTTCCAGAGCATTTGCATCGTGCGGTTCCAGAGCATTTGCATCGTGCGGTTCCAGAGCATTTGCATCGTGCGGTTCCAGAGCATTTGCATCGTGCGGTTCCAGAGCATTTGCATCGTGCGGTTCCAGAGCATTTGCATCGTGCGGTTCCAGAGCATTTGCATCGTGCGGTTCCAGAGCATTTGCATCGTGCGGTTCCAGAGCATTTGCATCGTGCGGTTCCAGAGCATTTGCATCGTGCTGTTCCAGAGCATTTACATCGTGCGGTTCCAGAGCATTTACATCGTGTGGTTCCAGAGCATTTACATCGTGTGGTCCCAGAGCATTTACATCGTGTGGTTCCAGAGCATTTACATCGTGTGGTTCCAGAGCATTTACATCGTGTGGTCCCAGAGCATTTACATCGTGTGGTTCCTCTGTAAATCCTCCCAGGAGCCCAAGAGGTATGAGGGCCACTACCACATCCAAAGCAAGTGCAACTGTGCATTATGATGCTCTATTGGACAGAACAGGGTCCACATAGTCTTGTACATGGACCCACTTCCACGATCCCGGTAGTGGCCACAATCTGTGGAAATCAGATTGATTTGGAATTTCGACCGATCTGTTAACACAAGACAGGTGGTACCAAGGTAATGGTGGCCGCTCATCCCACCCTTCATAGAAACAAATGAGCCTTCAGATTATTTCTAGGAGCAGTTGGAGGACAGTGCCAAGTCAGGTCCCCCTGAAAATGAATAAATTGGCAACTAGGCTTTGCCATTCCCCGTTGTATAGGATCTAGCCATGCAAAGTCTGACATATGTCAGAGTGTGGGGACACTACCCATACAACGGGGAATGGCAAAGCCTAGTTGCCAATTTATTCATTTTCAGGGGGACCTGACTTGGCACTGTCCTCCAACTGCTCCTAGAAATAATCTGAAGGCTCATTTGTTTCTATGAAGGGTGGGATGAGCGGCCACCATTACCTTGGTACCACCTGTCTTGTGTTAACAGATCGGTCGAAATTCCAAATCAATCTGATTTCCGCAGATTGTGGCCACTACCGGGATCGTGGAAGTGGGTCCATGTACAAGACTATGTGGACCCTGTTCTGTCCAATAGAGCATCATAATGCACAGTTGCACTTGCTTTGGATGTGGTAGTGGCCCTCATACCTCTTGGGCTCCTGGGTGGTTGCACCAATGATATGAGCATGCCCGGGGTACCCTGCCAGTCAATGGTTACACAAGTTATAGGCAGAATTCACTGACAAATGTATGCATTGGTGACTTCTGGTCTTCCGCTAAAGGAGCTGTCCACAACTGACAGATGACCCCTCCTCTGGATAGTTCATGACTATTCGATTGATGGGGGGGGTCCGACCCCTTGCACCTCCACTGATTAGCGGCTACATGTAAACAACATTCGGAAGATCTTGTAGTGCCCAGTATAGAGCTGTGCTGTTTAGCTCCGTACAACGATGGCATCCAGAAGGTGGTAACAGCCGATAGTTAAGGGGTGCCAGGTTCTTGGGGTCCCACCGAGCAGATATTGATGACCTAGATCTTTAAAATATATGTTGTGGACAAACCTTCAGCAGGATTTCCCAGCAGATGAAGGATATTGATACACTGGAGCAAAAGTCTTAATATATTTCCCTTTTTCTGCCACAGTTGTAAATGTTGCCACATGCCATTACGTCGCAAAAACGCTGCCATTTTTCACATTGGCTTACGGATCCTTTAGCAAAAAGCAACTTATTTAAAAAGTTTCAGAAAGGAATGCAATTGGACAAAGTTTTATATTTGAAGATGCAGCAAATTTATCAAACAACTAGATGGCGGCCCGATTCTAACACATCGGGTATTCTAGAGTATGTATGTATGTATGTATGTATGTATGTATGTATGTATGTATGTATGTATGTATGTATGTATGTATGTATGTATGTATGTAGCGCTGTGAGTGGGGGTTAAATTCTGTGCCAATATCGCCGATAGGTCACGCCCGGCTGGCCGATCAGCGGAGTGTGGTTCAAATCTGCCGCCAATTCGTGGCCAGACTGCGTCTGTCGCTGATTGGTCACAGGATGTCAGGGGTTCGGGGTGCAGTATATAGCACTGCCCACATAGTATATAGCACTGCCCACATAGTATATATCAGTCACGCAGTATATAACATAGCCCATGTAGTAAACAGCAGTGTGGGGCACCATATCTGTTAAAAAAAAAAAAAAAAGTTATATACTCACCCATTGGCGTCAACCGATGCGCGCAAGCGGCGAGGCTGCCGCCAGCTTCGGTTCCCAAAGATGCATTGCGAAATTACCCAGATGACTAAGCAGTCTCAGGAGTATGGAGGGGGCACTGACTGCAGGGGAGTAGGGAGCGGCCATTTTGTGGCCGGACTCTGCCCGTCACTGATTGGTCACGGCCGCTGGTCGTGACCAATCAGCGACTTGGGATTTCCGTGAGACAGAAGTGCCCCTTAGACGAATATATACATATATACATATATATACATATATACATATATATATCAAAGGAAAGGTGATGTACATTTTTGCCACATCCTGCAGGGTGTATGGAGCAGGGTTAGGAGGTGATCAAGCAGCAACCAGAGCTTGCGCCGATCGCTGTAGTTTAAAGATTTAAATGTCACCCTCATTCACAGACAACAGAAAATGTCCGAAAACAAACTGGAGAAACAAGCGCTGCCAGCAGTCAGCAATGCCCAGGTAAAGCGAGGTGCCTCAAATTCATTCCAGGACAAGGAGTTCTGAAAAAGTTATGTTCTCGAAATTAGAACAAACTGTTCTCCAGACGCGTCGTCCTGGAACAAATATTTTATGCACCTTATCTGGAAGTTTCAGACTGCTGGCAGCGCCCTGGAGGTAGAGGGTTTTCCACACATTCTGTGCTATTATGGTGCAAGTTGAAGATTGGTGCAGCCCTACATTAGTGTTGTGCTCAAGTATGCAGAATAATAATATATACACATATCCACACACACACACTATACACCATATAATTGTTTAAGGGTAACTGTGTCACGGAAACTTTAAGTCACTGATTGCTCGCAGCGAGGTGGCCGCAACCAATCACAGACGGGCACAGTACGGCCGCGAAAAGGCCGCTCCCTCCTCCCCTGCAGTCAGTGCCCCCTCCCTACTCCCCCCTCTAGTCAGTGCCCACCTAGCATTACAAGGACTGCCTTACACCGCGGCATTACGCGGTGTAAGGCACTCCGTTAACGTTGCCATTAACCCTCTGTATGACCAACTTTTTACTATTGATGCTGCCTATGCAGGATCAATAGTAAAAACATATAATGTTAAAAATAAAAAAAAAAAAACACATACATACACAGTATATACTCGACTATAAGCCGAGATTTTCAGCCCAAAAAATTGGCTGAAAGTGCCCCTCTCGGCTTATACTTGAGTCATGGTCAGCTGGTGAGGGGGAGCGACGACTGTCAAATATTCACCTGCTCCCGGCGCTCCTGACGTGGTCCGTGCATGTCCCGCGGTCCCCGGCAGCTTCTTCCCCTGTTCAGCTGTCACTGGTACCGCTCATTAAAGTAATCAATATGGACTCCACTCCCATAGGGGTGGAGCAGCATATTCATTACAGTAATGAGCGGTACCATGTGACCGCTCACTACAGGAAGAAGCTGCGGTGCCCGGAGACCATGGGACATGCAGGGATCGCGTCAGGAGCACCGGGAGCAGGTGAGTATTTCATATTCACCTTTCCGCGTTCCGTCAACCTCGTCCTCTGCACTGACTGACGTATTAGTGTGCGCGCCACCCTCTGCCTGAACAGTCAGTGCGGAGAGACGGGACGCTGAGGAGCAGCGACGAGAGGTATGCCTTTTTTTTTAGTGCAGCAGCAGCATTACATGTGGCACAGTGTGTCTATGGAGCATCTTATGGGGCCATTATTAACCTTTGTGCAGGATTATACGGGGCATATTTTAATATGGAGCATCTTATGGGGCCCATCATCAACTGTATGGAGCATTATATGGGGCTCCTGATTCAATATGGATATTCAAAAACACTTAACCTACTGATGCCTCAATTAATTTTACTTTTATTGGTATCTATTTTTACTTTTGACATTTACCGGTAGCTGCTGCATTTTCCCCCCTAGGCTTATACTCGAGTCATTAAGTTTTCCCAGTTTTTTGTTGCAAAATTAGTGGGGATTGACTTGTACTCGGGTCGGCTTATACTCTAGTATATACGATTATTAAATTTACACTGAGGAGTTTGATGTAACTACAGTTTGGTACAATTATTACGTTTCGCCATTGAGGGCATTCTGTCGCTCGCTTATTATCTAAATTATTTTACAGTAATGTGTTCACTATTTGAGAACTTCGAGAACGTGTTCACAGTCAACGAAAAAAGGTGGTCGGAAATCCTATTAATTTGTATGGAAATTCCAACCACGGATGTAGAGGAATAAAAGACAATTCACATAGTGAGCTTACTCACTGCAGAGTGAAAAGTTAGAGAAGATTTTAATAAACTTTTCATTCATTTCCCCCAGCCCGGACTTGGCACCTTTGGATTTATTGTATCGTACGGGATTTCTTAGACAGAGTTTCACGGTACAAGGTAAATTCTATTGGAACGTTCTACAAAATGATACATTGTAACAAAGTCAAGATGTTAAAATACAATTCTCTCTGTAAAAGCGGAAGAGGGGAAAGCCTGAAAATATGCATGTACATTTCCTGGATAACACCGAGTAAGACATACAGGAAGCCTGTACCGAGGAGATTACCTTCAACTGGAATGTAACTAGAATGACAACGCGGCTGCAACTAGGGAGAAAGATCTCGAAGGAAACACGACCAGCTGCACTTCACACCATATGCTACAAATTAAAGGGGATCTGTCAGTAGGATCAACCCTCCTAAGCCGTCTATATGGGCATGCAGGTCATAGGAAGACGAATAAAATGATACCTTGATATCTGCGATCCAATGTCTTATTCTAGAGAAATCCACGTTTTTCTTAATATGTAAATGAGCTGTTAAGATCTACGGGCCGGACATAGATCTCCCCGAGAATCTGCCTCCAGAGCTTATTATAAATGAAAGGAGGTGTGACCAATGTGAGACATGTAGATCAGGAGAGCGGACTATCAGTCATTAGCTAGTCTACACCAGTGGCTCAGAGACAACTAAAAACCCAAAGCTAGAGCATGCAGAGGGGAAAAGTGAAGAAAACTAGGATAGTCATAATGGTCAGAAATCGTGGCGCTTCTTGGGAACACGTGACAACTGATTCTGAAAAGATGTTACCGTAATTAAAATGGGGACATTAAAAAAAAAAAAAAATAAAAAAAAAAAATTATATATATATATATATATATATATATATATATATATATATATATATATATAAAAAAAACCAACCAGCACTCCTAATGTGAACACATGCAAGCTGCAAGCTGTATCATATAGATATAAAGAAACACAGCAGCACATGTATATGAATTTTAGGCCATGTGAAAACACAGACAAATACTCAATATGAATCATACTACTCAAAAATATTTTTTCATAAAAAATTTTTTTCAAAAAATTTTTTTTCATAAAACTTACAGTTATAGATAAAATGAAGATTCTTAGCGCATAAATTGGCCAATTCATGTGTGCCCATCAACCGCGGCAAGGTGATCTCCCTCTGATGGGTCCTACTCTACTGTACATGCCACTCTTGGGCCACCAGCCTACAACTTAGGACAAACATGTCACTCTGGGCTAAACCTACAATTTATGGGCAAGTAGAGATGATTACCGCCACCTGCAAGGTCAATGGGAGGAGTGCAAGATCAGGATGGATGCAGCCACATCCATACACTAAACAAAGAAAAAAAACCAACCAGCACTCCTAATGTGAACACATGCAAGCTGCAAGCTGTATCATATAGATATAAAGAAACACAGCAGCACATGTATATGAATTTTAGGCCATGTGAAAACACAGACAAATACTCAATATGAATCATACTACTCAAAAATATTTTTTCATAAAAAAATTTTTTCAAAAAAATTTTTCATAAAACTTACAGTTATAGATAAAATGAAGATTCTTAGCGCATAAATTGGCCAATTCATGTGTGCCCATCAACCGCGGCAAGGTGATCTCCCTCTGATGGGTCCTACTCTACTGTACATGCCACTCTTGGGCCACCAGCCTACAACTTAGGACAAACATGTCACTCTGGGCTAAACCTACAATTTATGGGCAAGTAGAGATGATTACCGCCACCTGCAAGGTCAATGGGAGGAGTGCAAGATCAGGATGGATGCAGCCACATCCATACACTAAACAAAGAAAAAAAACCAACCAGCACTCCTAATGTGAACACATGCAAGCTGCAAGCTGTATCATATAGATATAAAGAAACACAGCAGCACATGTATATGAATTTTAGGCCATGTGAAAACACAGACAAATACTCAATATGAATCATACTACTCAAAAATATTTTTTCATAAAAAATTTTTTCCAAAAAAATTTTTTTCATAAACTTACAGTTATAGATAAAATGAAGATTCTTAGCGCATAAATTGGCCAATTCATGTGTGCCCATCCTACTCTACTGTACATGCCACTCTTGGGCCACCAGCCTACAACTTAGGACAAACATGTCACTCTGGGCTAACCCATCCTGATCTTGCACTCCTCCCATTGACCTTGCAGGTGGCGGTAATCATCTCTACTTGCCCATAAATTGTAGGTTTAGCCCAGAGTGACATGTTTGTCCTAAGTTGTAGGCTGGTGGCCCAAGAGTGGCATGTACAGTAGAGTAGGACCCATCAGAGGGAGATCACCTTGCCGCGGTTGATGGGCACACATGAATTGGCCAATTTATGCGCTAAGAATCTTCATTTTATCTATAACTGTAAGTTTTATGAAAAAAATTTTTTTGAAAAAAATTTTTTATGAAAAAATATTTTTGAGTAGTATGATTCATATTGAGTATTTGTCTGTGTTTTCACATGGCCTAAAATTCATATACATGTGCTGCTGTGTTTCTTTATATCTATATATATATATATATATATATATATATATATATATATATATATATATATATATATATATATATATATATATATATATATATATTTTACAGTTTAAAGTGATAATGACGCATTCAGGATTTTTATTTTGCCTTTTATATATTTATACAGGGACTATATAAAATCGATTTCTATTATTGCGGCTTCCATCTCGCCTTCCGATACTAGTCGTGGTTCAGCTTGTACTATAGATAAGAGTGAAGCAATGGCATGTATGGGTTTAGTGAATAGGGGAAAAAAAAAACAAAAAAAAAACAAAACAAGGATACAAGATATTTATGCAAAAAAATAGAAAAATGAAAAAAAAAAAAAAAAAAAAAACAGAAAATAAAATACAAAAGCAAAGTTAAAATGATTACTAAATTTCAGAATGGTGTTCAAACCACAACCCTGGGGGCGGCCGCTTTTACCCCTTTCCTCCCAATCGTGGCTGAGCAGCTTATCTGTGAATGGCTGCATCTGGGATGGAGGAGCAGAAGTACACACCCCCTGGAGAAGACTGAAGAAACGCCCAGTTGGACTACAAGTAGAGATTTCACATACTGCACTCCAAAAGCAACACATGCATAAAAAAAAATAAAAAAAAAATCTCCACAATAGGCTGTCCATGAAATTCACACATGCAGTCCGATGTGTGACACGCAGCCATAGACTCGTATGGGGGCACATAGTCCGATTCTCAGATGCACCTGCAGCATGCCCATAGCAGACTGCTATGCGGTAAAACATCGGAAAGCACTCACCCGTGTTAAATGCCATTGTGAGCAAGCTAAGTTAATACTGTCAGAAGGAGCTCACTGATTGATTCTTCGTTAACTCATTCCGCAGCCAGCAACAGACAATGCAGCACAGCGGATATAGAAGGAAAAAGGTGTAAAAGGCTTAATGGAATCTAACTGCAACAATAATCTGTAGCCCAAAATACATATATTTAGGAAAAATAAAATCTATACACTATATCCAGTGGTGCTGATGGTTTGGGAGCCGTCATGTGACCATTTACAGCATGTGACACATTCATCGGTGGGTATTTAATAGCACTTGTGTAAGTCGCTGACCCACAACTTTAGCTGTTTAATCTGGAAACAACCCCTTTGATGTTGTTCGGCCAAATTGGACACGATTCTAAACAGAGACCGGATTGTTTCACCTTCAAAGATGTGACACGCCCGAACACAGGCAGCGGCAAATCGGCTCATTTAGGTTAGGAAAACATTAGTGATCTTTTCTGAAGTCAAAATTACATTTTATTAACGCCTGACGCGGCATTAAAGGGGGCTACAATTACAAGAAGTCACCACTATAAGCGACAGCTTCTTTAGATCGGTGGGATCCGCATACCATTCCCCTGGTAAATGGGCTGTGTCACCACACTGACATGTCAAACGTCACAAGGCCAGAACCTTAATGTCAGGAGGAATTACAGAGGATCAGCAGAATGGAAATGCTCCGGAATGTGATTATTTTGTAATGTAAGTATGTTCTGTCTGGATCCTCTTTAACATGGTTGGGACTTTTCTTCTCATTACAAGTTGTTCGTTGTTTTTTTAATTAATATTCAACTGAAGCTTGCCAATGATTGCCCATGATAGATATAGATAGATATAGATAGATATAGATAGATAGATAGAGATAGATAGATAGAGATAGATAGATATAGATAGATAGATATAGATAGATATAGATAGATATATATACACACACACACACACACATACAAAAGTTTGGGCACCCCTATTAACCTTAATCCTACCTACTTTTTACTGACTTACTAGAGCACTTTTTTTGGTTTTCTAACGTCATTGAGCTTTGAACTTCATAGCCAGGTGTATGCAATCATGAGAAAAGCTACTTAAAGTGGCCACTTGTAAGTTCTCCTGTTTGAATCTCCTCTGAAGAGTGGCATCATGGGCTCCTCAAAACAACTGTCTAATGATCTGAAAACAAAAGATTATTCAGCATAGTTGTTCAGGGGAAGGATACAAAAAGCTGTCTCAGAGATTTAACCTGTCAATTTCCACTGTGAGGAACATAGTAAGGAAATGGAAGAACACAGGTACAGTTCTTGTTAAGGCCAGAAGTGGCAGGCCAAGAAAAACATCAGAAAGGCAGAGAAGAAGAATGGTGAGATCAGTCAAGGACAATCCTCAGACCACCTCCAGCATCAACTTGCTGCAGATGGTGTCACTGTGCATCGGTCAACTATACAACGCACTTTGCACAAGGAGAAGCTGTATGGGAGAGTGATGCGAAAGAAGCCGTTTCTGCAAGCACGCCACAAACAGTCGGCTGAGGGATGCAAAAGTACATTTGGAGAAGCCAATTTCTTTTTGGAAGAATGTCCTGTGGACTGATGAAACCAAGATTAAGTTGTTTGGTCATACAAAAAGGCGTTATGCATGGCGGCCAAAAAACACAGCATTCCAAGAGAAACACTTGCTACCAACAGTAAAATTTGGTGGAGGTTCCATCATGCTTTGGGGCCGTGTGGCCAATGCCGGCACCGGGAATCTTATTAAAGTTGAGGGATGCATGGATTCCTCTCAGTATCAGCAGATTCTTGACAATAATGTTCATGAATCAGTGACAAGGTTGAAGTTACGCAGGGGATGGATCTTTCAGCAAGACAATGATCCAAAACAGCTCCAAATCTACTCAGGCATTCATGCAGAGGAACAATTACACTGTTCTGGAATGGCCATCCCAGTCCCCAGACCGGAATATCATTTAACATCTGTGGGATCATGTCACGATATGGTATGAAATATCATAAGTAGTTCTCTTGCTCAAGGCTGTGGGCTAACAAGCCCCCCTTCCCTTTCATTCAGCCAAGAGCTGCTTTGCCCCTGCACTGGGGGAAGTTTTATGGCCGAGAGGAATTTACGGCCAGGGTAGAATCTCGCTCCAGCTAGAACAGGAAAATGGCTCCAAAAATTCATGAAAGATTCTTTGTTTAGTTTTTGTTAGATATTAGGCAAACGATTTAAGCTAGAAATACGAAAATATATATTCTTAGTCTCACTCCGTGTATTTACACATCCCATGAATCTCGGGCTTCTAACTCCATCTGGTAAAGAAGTAGGGTTTTCTCTGTAAATATGTATCCCAGATAGGACATATTTGATCTCATTAGAATGCCCACGTTAATCCGAGATGATTTATGAGTTTGGTATGACTGTCATGTTTTGTAGTGAAGTTATAGAAATTAGAGAGAATAGTTTAAAGTTTCCTCAGAATGTAGAGAGAGGAGGGTCTGGATAAGCCAGCCTTTCTGTGATGTCACAGCCTTAATGTTTTAAGTGTCTGGCAGGCTCTGAGGAGTCTCTTTTTGCTGATTTCTCCCTCTGGACTGCTTTGTCCTATTGTCCTGGAAGAGCTGGTACATCCCATGGACTGGGATGTATGGAAACTGCACTAGCCTGGATGCCTGCAATGCTTTTAATATGTGAGTGTTATCTTTTCTCATTTATTCCCTTTATGTTATAATTACCCTTGTACATATTTGCAATTGTCTCATGTATAACATCTTTATAAACTATTTTTGATAACGCACTGCCTAGTTATTTTGAATGGGATATACTATTATATATTAGTTCGTTCTCCTGCTCTAAACCGTACCCTAAGTCTCTTGAAGGGAAAATACGCTACTGTTACTGTTGTGTTGGGTTAGCTTCGGACCCGTTTAATCGAAGCTGGTGGCAGCGAAAGTGTGCCGACGGTTGGATTATGCTGAAGCAACTGCGGGTTTGATAATTATTGTTCCTGCCTGTGTGGGAGTAGTTATCGCGTCGCTGCAGCGTGCCCAATAGCCAGTACATAGCAGGCAGCCTTTCTGGCGACTAATTACCCAGGGTGCAGTACCTAATCTGACCTGAGAGTAAGGGGGGCGCCAGAGAGCTGCAAGTGTTAAGTGGAACTGTAAGCGGGATATACATAAATCCCTGCAGTTCGTGGTATATAGAAAAGCAGTGGGATACCTAGAATAAGCCCCTGCTGTAAACTAAGAGGTCAATAGCCTTGTGTGTGGTTTTTCATCACATTGTTAGCAGTGGAGGGATAACTAAGATAAGCCCCCCTGCACATGTGATAGCCGTCTGTTGGCCTAAAGTCCCCCTGATCCGTGACGTAGGGGTGACGGTCACGGTGTGAATCCTGACCCAGTGGTGACAGCGGTCAGGGGAATCGTGACAGATCACTTGAAGAGGGCTGTCCATGCTCGGCGACCATCAAACTTAACTGAACTGGAATTGTTTTGTAAAGAGGAATGGTCAAAAATACCTTCATCCAGGAACTCATTAAAAGCTACAGGAAGAGACTAGAGGCTGTTATTTTTGCAAAAAGGAGGATCTACTAAATATTAATGTCACTTTTCTGGTGGGGTGCCCATACTTATGCACCAGTCAAATTTTGTTTGATTGCACATTTTCTGTTAGTACAATAAACCTCATTTCATGGCAGAAACATTACTGTGTCCAACAGTTATTAGATATATGAAACTGAAATAGCTGTTGCAAAAAAAACTATTTTTATAAAACATTAAGCTTAAGATTAATAGGGGTGCCCAAACATATATATGTGTGTTTTTGTCTTTTGCAAGAATCCTCCCGGCAGAAATTGCCCCACTTCTGGTGAGAGGTTGGACCGATTTAGCAATTTCATCAATTATTTTCTACAGAACAATTAGAGAACACCAAGAACCTCAGCGTACAAAGAATGAATGATCCGGCGGTCTAGCACACGCACATCCCTCTATACGAAAAGGGTATCAAAGTGGTAGATTGCAGATAAGTCTCCACTAGAGACACCCCCACAATCTAGAAATCACCGACCCTGTGCATAGGTATGATACAAAAACTGTATGGTATATACTCTTCAACAATGAGATTGCAACGCCAAGAAGAAAGTCACGGAATACTGGAAATCACGGGATGAAAAGACGTGTTACTGATCTGAAAATGGTGAAAAATTGGAAACAAAATTTCATCAAGTGTTGAGTTATTCAGAGTATGACCGTCGCATGGAGAAGAAGGAAAAAAAAAAAAAAAAAAAAAAAAAAAAAAAAGAAAAAAGAATGCATGCATGGCTTATAAGTCTCCTCACTGACATGGCAGGTCTGGCTTATCACTCTCCACAAAAGGAGAAACGTTACCTTTTCAGACCCCAGTTCCGAGCCCCTCACCTAGCCAAATAACTTCTCATACTTTGCACTAATGAGGGGCAACACCCTGGAACACTGATTTTGCTTTTATCCCAAGTCATACTGCAAGGCTCGTTAAAGAGTGGATATTGACTTTTGGGATCACTGCTTCTAATAGGTGGCACTAGAGTTCTAGTCCTCTTTCTCTCTGAAGTGACAAATTGCATATTTAATATCCCAGAGGAGCATGCATGGCTTATAAGTCTCCTCACTCTGACATGCCAGGCTTATCACTCTCCAAGGAGAACGGTTACCCGGCTTAGACTAAAATAGAAGATAATCTCTCCAAATAGGATTAATCGTAGTAAAGATGTATCTGGAACAGCCTCCATGACTAGGCAGAATAAAACCGAGCGAGATGAAGCAGATGATTCCTGATGTCATAATCTGCTTCTAGAATGAAGAGGCGGCATGCTACAAAAAAAAAAAAAAAGATAAAAAATAAATAAGGGTTCGGTAAAAAAAAAAAATAAAAAAAAAAAAAAATCACCTACTCACAATAGTTAGTAACATGTTGGTCGATGGGGGTCTGATCATTGACACTTAACCCAATTGGGGACGAGTCCCCTGTTCTGCCATGGAGGGGCTCTGGTCGGTCACCTGGTCGCTGCTCCATTCATTCCTTATGGGGCTGCCGAGTGCTGCACTCTTTTCCCAGCAGCCTCAGATAACTACTAGAGGCGCGATGGGGCTTTCGACCTGCTGCTCCATTTTGTAATTGGGATAAAAGTTCACCATATTGGTGCTGATCCTAGCGGTCGGACCCCCACCGATAAGTAGACCATCACCTATCCTTTGGATAAGTGATAACCCCTTTAAGTCACGGTCTTGGTACAACCCCTTTGAGCAATTTATCACCATATTCCAATGATAACCCTGTGATCAAACATGCTGCTAAAACGGGAAATTACAGCGTTAAAAGCCGCGACTGCCGAGAGCCGCCCTGACGGCATCCTGGAAGCAGCATCTGCCAGAGCGTCACTCCAGCCGCAGCAGAGCCTGTTCCAGGCTGTGACAGCCGCAGCGCTGCACCACTTTCCTGCCTACGGTGATTTTAAGCTGTTGACTTTGTACTCTCTGGAGTCCCCTTCCTATGGAACGGCCAGATGCGATTCTGCAGAGCTGGGAAAGGTAAAAATCACTCTTCCCTTCAGAAGAATTGGAAATTGCAACCACATTTCGAAAGAAAAAGGAAGGGGGGGAGGGGGGGGGGAACGATTTCCAGGGCTCAGTACTGTAAACTGAAGGTATAAAGCTGCTCTATTACACAGCAGGGGTCCCCAACCCAGGACCCTCCAGCTGTTGTAGAACTATGACATATGACCCCCATCATAAAGCATGCAACAGCTGGCAAGCCACTGGCGAAAATGAAGGATGTGCTGCCGACAAAAATGCTGTATGGGGACAGAATAGACTTCATCGGTGTGGAGCGTCCCAACTGATCCTGGGGGGGGTTAGGATATGGTTTTAACTAGTATGTACGCAGGTTTATCCAAGTAGGAAGAATAGAAAAAACTGCAATCAAGAAAAAGGAGGATGGGGCATGTCGAATTTTAACATGCCCAATCCTTATCCCAAAATTTTCTAGAATTTACAAGGAGTATTTTTAAAAATACTCGTCACTTTCGGCTAAGGTGTGACATATTTAATGCGACATTGAAATTGCAGCAACACATTGAATATAATGATTTTCTATGGTGCGGTGTTGCGAAATGTAAGAAAGTTGCAAAGGTTTCCAAAAGGTGTGGAATTTTCTGACACTGGTTGCACCTTACCATAGACTACAATCCGAGTCGTACACAAAAGGCAACTTGGCTGCAATTTTGCCTTTTTTTTTTTTAAAAAAAAAAAATCAGAATTCTGAAATAATCGCGCGACAGCAAGTTACACAAAATGTTTTTGTCGCGAGACGTCTTCTCCGAAAACAGCTGGAACCTTGTAAGCCTTAAAGAGCCAGCGTTGTTGTAATTTTTATTGCACAAATCAAATCGGTCACATGAAAAATACATTTTTATAATATATCTTAAGAGTCAGAAATCTGTTTCTTTCCCATTATTCTCAAAATGCTACTTAAATCCGTATTCAGTGAAGACAGAAGGAATCTTCATAGCAAAAGTCATCTGGGGAGGGCGGAGGTGAGAGGAGGAGCGAGAGGCAGAACTCTTCTCTCCGTCCCGGTGGACTATTGATTTATTAAATAAAAGATTCCATCCCAGCAAAGCAGGTTCAGAACACTTAGGCTGTGTGCACACGTTCAGGATTTTTCGTGTTTTTTCGCTTTAAAAAAAAACGCATATATCATTTAGAATGCATTCTGCAATTTTTGAACATATGTTGCGTTTTTTTCCCCCCAGCAAAAAAAAAAAAAAAAAAAAAAAAAAAAAAAGCATTGCGGTCAAAAACGCAGCATGTTCATTAATTTCCTGGTTTTTTTTCACGTTTTTACCGCTATTTATTGCATTGGGAAAGCTCTGGAAAAACCGCGGGAAAAAAAAAAAAAAAAAAACAACGCATGCGGATTTCCTGCAGAAAGTCTGGTCTTGTTCAGGAAAATTCTGCAGAAAATCCTGACGTGTGCACATAGCCTTACTGCTGATTTACCCCATATCTGCAAGTCTATATGGTTAGGGTTAGGGTTTTTTTTTTTCCCCCTTCTTTCCAGGTGACAGGTTCCCTTTAAATCTTACGATTCCAAAATGACAGGAACGCCCCTGCTCAGTTCTTTAAGGAAATAACGTCAAACATTCCGCAGCAAATCGAAGTTTAGGGGAATTTAAATATTTACTAACACAAAGACACCAGGAGAGGCGACCAATTCTTTTCAAAGGGGGTTTCCTGCATCACAAAAAGACCGGTCACAAGGACAAATGTGGGACGTTTTTGCTTTAATTTGATCCCTTCTTTTCAAGTAGAAAAAAATAAAAAATAAACACAAAAACACTCAGGGGGAGCAAAAGGAATAAATTAAAACACCAGCAAGAACTGTCCACTTTTGAACTAGCCTTTGATTTTTTTTTTTTTTTAATGAATTAAGATTCATGTATTTGGGCCAAAATTCATTTTTTACGGCCATGCTGTATTAAAATTGTGTTTTAATATAATTATATTTTTATTATACCATTATTTCCATGGTGCTGAGATCGATAGATTTTTCTCTACACACTATCACTGTTTACAGCTGCATTTTTTTCGCTGCACGCACATTCTGCTCGGTTTCCGCTCAGCTGATTTATAACTTCAGATAGTAAGGCTATGTGCACACGTTGCGGATCCGCAGCAGTTTTCCATGCATTGTACAGCACCATGTAAACCTATGGATAACCAAATCCGTAGTGCACATGCTGCGGAAAATACAGCGTGGAAACGCTGCGTTGTTTTTTTCCGCAGCATGTCAATTCTTTGTGCGGATTCCGCAGCGTTTTACACCTGTTCCATAATAGGAATCCACAGGTGTAAAAACGCAGGCGAATTTCGCACAAAATCCACGGTAAGTCCGCAGTTAGTCCACAGGTAAAACGCAGAATCTGCCAACGAATCCGCAACGTGTGCACATACCCTTTAGAAACGCATAATCACATCAAGTTTATTTTGCTGAGTTTTTGCAGCAGAAACCATCCAAAAAGCTACAAATTTTGGATTGGAAAGTGGATTTTCCGCTCAAAAAAACAAAACAAAAACAACAAACAAAACATCAGTATAGAAGTGTTAAAAGCGTCAAACATTCCCCATCACTGATGGATTCTCAGTTAACTCATTGTGAAGCCAGTGCAAAAAAATAATAAAACAAAAGAAAACAAAAAGGTGCAACAAAATAAAATAAAGACAAGAAAACAAAAGGTGCAACATTTTTAAAGAAAACTGAACTAAGATATTACACACGTGACTGAAAGGATAAAAAAAAAAACAAAAAAAACCCGACAATTTGGTAAAAAATAAATATTTCGCAGACCCCACCATTACATATGGAATTGGCAGTTGTGCAGCACGTGCCTGTACATTGTCTATTACAAAAAAAAAATCTTTATTTTCTAAACAGTAACAATCATTCCTACATGTGCTGTGGATTGTTCTGGTCGTCACCGGAGCCAACACTCTAGGTTTCCTTTATTACATATATTTTTAGCAGTTTCTGGCTCTTTCCTCCTGAGCTGGGAAGGATATCCTGTTCACAGGCGTCTTCCCTGCTTCGCTCCCGCCCTTTATTGTCCTCCCCTAGCAAAACCAACCTGCAGGAAACCATAAGTTTAATGTTCTAAAAAAAAAAAAAAAAAAAAAAAAAAAAAAAAGGGGAAAGGCTTTCACTTAGAAGCAAATATTTGGCTGGGGTAAAGTCAAAAGAATGAGGAGGAGAAGAAGAATTATAAAAAAAAAAGAGATTTTGAGAATGGCTGAATGTATCAGTGGCTACTGTCCTATAAAGTGTGGTCAGTACGGACACCAAGTCTTAGGTTCCTCAATAGAATGGGGCTCGAGATAATTTGGTTCCTAAACTTTTAGGAAACAGTAAAAGCCTTGAACCCTGCATATTTACATAGTGAAGCCGTGACCCACCGAGTGAGGACAAGTAAATCATGATGGACACCAAAATTTCCGGTTAAGCCACAAGTCTACGTTCTTGGAAGGTTCCTATTTCGAGGTCAGTCACTGCCACCATGTATTTGCCGGTGCGGGTCTCCTATGACGGCATAAAACAGTTGCCCCATCACCATTAAAAGGGAACCGGTTATGCAAAAATGAAATATTTAAGCAAGACTTGTCACTTGCCATAAAAAAAAAAAAAAAATCTAAAGGCACAACAACAAGAGAGAAAGACATTGCCAGATTCAGGAGAACATCGACTCATGGATTAGAAGGTCTGGGGCATCTCAGCGCTGCAGACGAACCAAACGATCCACACTCTGCATTATATCTCGAGACCATAAAAAGAGAAGATTAACGCGAACCAATGCCAGAAGTGAAGTCTCGCGTCAACCGTTCCTATTCGAGGACACCAATTTTTCCTCTTCATCGTACCAAGAGACGCCCCAGCTCCAAATTTGAATAACTAATATATCGTGCTAAAAGCTAATCTAATTTCTTGACTCTGGGACATAAGGAACAATATTATAAAGCTTCTCTTTGTTTTGTTTTTTTCATAAACAACTAGGTCATCCTCTTCTTCTTGGAACCAGCGCTATGACCTGTGGTTAAGGCTGGAGACGTGTAGACCGTCGGCCTGAGGTCTGTGACAAAGGTCTAAAATACGACCTCAGAATCAGCAGAGGCGGCCCACTCAGATTGGCAAACACGCGACACTCGCCAGTGTCTTATTTTACAGCCGACCTTCAATAACTGTAAATGTGACGTATAGAAGCAAAAAAAATAAAAATAGTGAGGTTTTCTTTGAAATATTCCAGATAAGAAAACTCCATGGCGATCCCCATTCTTAAAGGGCATATGTCGGTAGGACGCGCCCTCCTAAGCAGTCTATAGGGGCATGTAGAATACATTTCAAAAACCTGACCGGCACATCCAAACATAGACTCAGTGTGAACAGGTGCTGAACCTAGAGTCGCCAACTCGTATAAAGTAAATAAGGCAGCACACTGCAGCGCTGAAACATGCAAACTTGAAACTCGAAATTTGAACTGCATTACTGCACTAGAAATATGAAAAATGAGAGCTTTTAGCGCATAAAAATGGCCAATTTTATGTGTACCTGGTAGCCCCGTTACGGCATCTCTCTTATACCAGGTCCTACACTTGCCTTACCTCGCTGAGAATAAACGTCTCCATCTGAATGGGTACATGTGAAACCTCTTCCTAGACAAATTCTCTCTCTGTGGAGGGGTATTGGACCTGCTGTAATTAAAACATCTGTGGCTAGGAGGCGGAGTGCACGATCAGAAGGCTAGAGAATACATTTCAAAAACCTGACTGGCACATCCAAACAGACTCAGTGTGAACAGGTGCTGAACCTAGAGTCGCCAACTCGTATATAGTTAAGTAAATAAGGCAGCACAATGCAGCGCTAGAACATACAAACTTGAAACACGAAATTTTTATGCGCTAAACGCTCTCATTTTTCATATTTCTAGTGCAGTAATGCAGTTCAAATTTCGTGTTTCAAGTTTGCATGTTTCAGCGCTGCAGTGTGCTGCCTTATTTACTTAACTATAGGGGCATGTAGGTCATAGGAAGATGAATAAATGGATACCTTGACAGCATAGAATGTTAGAGTTGGAAGGGATCTTCAGAGTCATCGTGTCCAACCTCCTGCTCAATGCAGGAATCACTAAACCATCTCACACAGATCTCTGTTTGAAAACTTCCATTGAAGGAGACCTCACCACCCCTCGTGGCCGCCTGTTCCACTCATTGATCAACCTCACTGTCAAAAAGTTTTGTCTAATAACTTATCTGTATCTTCTCCCTTTCAGTTTCATACCATTGCTCCTCGTGTCTCCATGTGCTAATGAGAATAATGATGATCCCTCTACACTGTGACATATTTGTAGACAGCTATTAAGTCTCCTCTTCGCCTTTTTTGCAAGCTAAACATTCCTGGATCCTTTAACCGTTCCCTGCAGGACATAGCTCTCCTCTGAACTTGATTCAGTTTTTCAATGTCTTAAAATGTGGAACTGGGCACAGTATTCCAGTGTCAGTGTGAGACATGTAATGACTGACAGTCTGCTCTCCTGATCTACATGTCTCACACTTAACGCCTCCTTTCAGTTATAATGAGCTCTGGAGGCAGATTCTCAGGGAGAGCTTTGTCCGGCCTATAGATCTTAACAACTCATTTATACATTAAGAAAAATATGGATTTCTTAAGAACCATTTACCAGATCACAGGCATCATTTTATTCAGCTTTCTATGACCTGCAATATAGATGGCTAAGGAGTGTTGATAGTGATAACTAGGGATGAGTGCAAGTGCTCGGATCCGGTGTTATCCGAGCACACTCATATCCGGTGTTATCGGAGCATGTTCGGGTGCTAACAAAGTGACTCTGGCGTGTTTGAATACTAGGTTCTAGTCCCCGCGACCGCTACGTCTCGAGGCGGTTCGACAGCCACAACACATGCAGGGACTGACTAACAGACAATACTCACGTGTTGCGGGTGTCCAACAGGAACGAGACGTAGCAGTCGCGGGGACTAGAACATTATTCAAACACCACGCACCTTTTATCATTCCAAAGCCCCATTCCCAGAAGCGGCTGCATCTCCACCAACCATCTCTCCTGTGGATTGACGATGGCGTGCAGAGTTGGAAATAATATTTTAACGACTCTTCAGTAAGACGTGTACGAGTTTCATCAGGGTGTCCTTCATCCTTATTTGCATGCTTCAAGCACTATATAGTCAAAAAAAGGCTCTAAAACCAAAAAACGAACAAGCTGAGCAGATGGTCGATCTAAACATTTACTCAGAAAAGTACCAAAGCCACAAAGATGTCTAAACACTAACAGTCATCATCATATTTCTAGTGAAGTCTTACATTGATGATTTTGCAACAGGATGCAAAAAAAAAAAATAGTGTCCCAATGTGTCAGCGGCAGCCTGTAACACCGATAACCAAGTACTTAGCCGGTACAAGACTGACGCACATGTACCTTAGAGTCACCCTACATAAGTACCAGCAGGAAATGTTTATGAAATTTCTGATGGGGATTACAATGTTGATAAACAGATCATTAAAGTTTATTTGAATAAGGTCACAAGTGCCAAGTGGGTGGTCTACAGCCAGACGAGCGCTACTACAATGCCCCCCCCCCCCTCCATCGATGATGCCTCCAAAACCAGGATATCCAAATAGAGAAAAGTGAACTCCGTGCCCCCTTCCAGTTCCTTTTTTCTGATTTGGGGACGTGCAGACTTTTGGCGTTTGGTGTCTACATATTATGTGTTCCACATTAATTTTTTTTTTTTTTTTTGGGGGGGGGGAGAGAAATTACTTAATATTGGTAACTGATTGGTATAGTTAGAATGATTTATGGCGGCTCTATAGTATGTTAACTATTGCCAGGGTAAATGCTCAGATGGCAGAAGGGTCCTCGGCAAATATCAGCCGCCACTTTCAGGAGGGGGTTATTTTCTTATGAAAAACCCCTTTAATGCTGGGTACTGTCAGAAAGCTACGGCTGAGTAACAGTAGGATTTCTCAGACCGTACGCTAAAGGGGTTGGAGAAGGGCAGGATGGATAATCAAACTTCTTTCTAAAACACGCACACTCCCCTTGGAAAAAGCTTAAACGCGAAACGCGCGTCGGGGTGCCATGGTCACTTAAGGTACAGTACTTGTTTATCTTCACTTCCAT